>NC_092765.1:2228350-2877960 GCF_047496795.1 Chiloscyllium punctatum | reverse complement strand
GGGGGGTGGGTGGAAGAGGAGGGTGGGAAGGGGGGAAGAGAAGGGGGGAGGGAAGAGGGGGGGAGGGGGGAAGGGAAGAGAAAGGGGTAGGGGAAGAGGAGGATGGAGGGAAAGAGAAGAGGAGAGGGGAAGGGAAGGGGGGAGAGAAGAGGAGGGGGGAAGGGAAGGGGGAGAGAAGAGGAGGGGGAAGAGAAGAGGGGGGGAAGAGAAGGGGGGAGAGAAGAGGAGGAGCTGGGAGAGAAGAGGAGGAGGTGGGGAAGAGAAGAGGAGGAGGAGGGGGGAAGAGAAGAGGAGGGGGGGAAAGAGAAGAGGAGGAGGAGGAGGGAAAGAGAGAGGAGGAGGAGGGGGGAAGAGAAGAGGAGGAGGGGGAAGGGAAGAGAAGAGGAGGGGGGGAAAGAGAAGAGGAGTGGGGAAAGAGAAGAGGAGGGGGGGAAGAGAAGAGGAGGAGGAGGGGAAAGAGAAGAGGAGGAGGAGGGGGGGAAGAGAAGAGGAGGGGGGAAGAGAAGAGGAGGAGGAGGAGGAGGGGGGAAGAGAAGAGGAGGAGGATGGGGGGGGAAGAGAAGAGGAGGAGGAGGGGGGAGGAGGAGGAGGGGGAAGAGAAGCGGAGGAGGAGGGGTGGAAGAGAAGAGGAGGGGGGGAAGAGAAGAGGAGGGGGGAAGAGAAGAGGAGGAGGAGGAGAGGGAAGAGAAGTGGAGGAGGAGGAGGAAGGGGGAAGAGAAGAGGAGGAGGTTGAGGGGGGAAGAGAAGAAAAGAGGAGGGGGAGGAGGAGGGGGGAAGAGAAGAGGAGGAGGATGAGGGGGAAGAGAAGAGGAGGAGGAGGAGGAGGAGGAGGAGGAGGAGGAGGAGGAGGAAGAGAAGAAAAGAGGAGGGGAGGAGGAGGAGGGGGGAAGAGAAGAGGAGGAGTAGGGGGGAAGAGAAGAGGAGGAGGAGGGGGAAGAGAAGAGGAGGGGGGGGAAGAGAAGAGGAGGAGGAGGAGGGGGGAAGAGAAGAGGAGGGGGAGAAGAGAAGAGGAGGGGGAGAAGAGAAGGGGGAAGAGAAGGGGGGGGAAGAGAGGGGGGGAAGAGAAGGGGGGGAAGAGAAGGGGGGAAGAGAAGGGGGGGAAGAGGAGGGGGAGGAAGGGGAAGAGAAGGGGGGAGGAGGGGGGGAAGAGAAGGGCGAAGAGAAGAGGAGGAGGGGGGGAAGAGAAGGGGGGAAGAGAAGAGGAGGAGGGGTGGAAGAGAAGAGGAGGAGGGGGGAAGAGAAGAGGAGGAGGAGGAGGAGGAGGAGGAGGAGGAGGAGGTGGAAGAGAAGAGGAGGAGGGGGCGAGAAGAGGGGGGGCGAGAAGAGGGGGGGCGAGAAGAGGGGGGCGAGAAGAGGGGGGGCGAGAAGAGGGGGGGCGAGAAGAGGGGGGCGAGAAGAGGAGGAGGAGGAGGAGGAGGTGGGGGAAGAGAAGAGGAGGAGTAGGGGGGGAAGAGAAGAGGAGGAGGAGGGGGGAAGAGAAGAGGAGGAAGATGAGGGGGAAGAGAAGAAAAGAGGAGGAGGAGGGGGGAAGAGAAGAGGAGGAGGAGGAGGGGGGAAGAGAAGAGGAGGAGGAGGAGGGGGGAAGAGAAGAGGAGGAGGATGAGGGTGGAAGATAAGAGGAGGAGGGGGGGAAGAGAAGAGGAGGAGGGGGGGAAGAGAAGAGGAGGAGGAGGGGGGAAGAGAAGAAAAGAGGTGGAGGAGGAGGGGCGGAAGAGAAGAGGAGGAGGAGGGGGGAAGAGAAGAGGAGGAGGAGGGGGGAAGAGAAGAGGAGGGGGGAAGAGAAGAGGAGGAGGAGGAGGGGGAAGAGAAGAGGAGGGGGGGAAGAGAGAGGAGGAGGAGGACGGAAGTGAAGAGGAGGAGGAGGAGGAGGAGGAGGGGGTGGAAGAGAAGAGGAGGAGGGGGAGAGAAGGGGGCGAGAAGAGGAGGAGGAGGAGGAGGAGGAGGAGGAGGAGGGGGAAGAGAAGAGGAGGAGGAGGAGGAGGAGGGGGGAAGAGAAGAGGAGGAGGAGGGGGGAAGAGAAGAGGAGGAGAGGGGAAGGGAAGAGGAGGAGGAGGGGGGAAGAGAAGAGGAGGAGGAGGAGGAAGGGGGGAAGAGAAGAGGAGGAGGGGGAGTAGGGGGAAGAGGAGTAGGAGGAGGAGGGAGGAAGAGAAGTGGAGGAAGAGGGGGGAAGAGAAGAAGAGGAGGAGGGGGATGAGAAGAGGAGGAGGGGGGAAGAGAAGAGGAGGAGGAGGAGGAGGGGGGGAAGAGAAGAGGAGGAGGAGGGGGCAAGTGAAGAGGAGGAGGAGGGGGAAGAGAAGAGGAAGAGGAGGAGGAGGAGGGGGAAGAGAAGAGGAGGAGGAGGAGGGGGAAGAGAAGAGGAGGAGGGGGAAGAGAAGGGGGGAAGAGCAGAGGAGGAGGGGAAGAGAAGAGGAGGGGGAAGAGAAGAGGAGGAGGGGGAAGAGAAGAGGGGAAGAGAAAAGGTGGAAGGGGGGAAGAGAAGGGGGGAAGCGAAGGAGGGGAGGAGGGGGGAAGAGAAGAGGAGGAGGGGCGTAAGAGAAGAGGAGGAGGAGGGAAGAGAAGAGGAGGTGGAGGAGGAGGGGGTGAAGAGAAGAGGAGGGGGGAGAGAAGAGGGGAGGCGAGAAGGGGGGGCGAGAAGAGGAGGAGGAGGAGGGGGGGAAGAGAAGAGGAGGGGGGGAGAGAAGAGGGGAGGCGAGAAGGGGGGCCGAGAAGAGGAGGAGGAGGGGGGCAGAGGAATGGGGGGGAAGAGGAAGGGGGGAAGAGGAAGGGGGGAAGAGGGAGGAGGGGAAGAGGGAGGAGGGGAAGAGGGAGGAGGGGGAGGGGGGAAGGGGGGGAGAGGAAGTGAGGGGAGGAAGAGAAGAGGAAGGGAGGTGGGGGAAGAGAAGAGGAAGGGAGGGAGGGGGGAGTGGAAGAGGATGGGAGGGAGGTGGGAGGGGAAGAGGAAGGGAGGGAGGGAGGTGGGAGGGGAAGAGAAGAGGAAGGGAGGGGGGGAAGAGAAGAGGAAGGGAGGGGAAGAGAAGAGGAAGGGAGGGGGGAGAGAAGAGGAAGGGAGGTGGGGGGAGAGAAGAGGAAGGGAGGGAGGGGGGAGGGGAAGAGAAGAGGAAGGGGGAGGGGAAGGGAGGGGGGAGGAAGGGAGGCAGGGGAGGGGAAGAGGAAGGGAGGGGGGGAGAAGAGGAAGGGGGGGAAGAGAAGGGGAAGAGGAAGAGGAAGGGGGGAAGAGAAGAGGAAGAGGAAGAGAAGGGGGAAGAGACGAGGAAGGGAGGGGGAAGAGAAGAGGAAGGGGGGACGAGAAGAGGAAGGGGGGGAAGAGAAGAGGAAGGGGGGGGAAGAGAAGAAGAAGGGGGGAAGAGAAGAGGAAGGGGGGGGAGAGAAGAAGGGGGAGAGAAGAGGAAGGGGGGAGAGAAGAGGAGGGGGGAAGAGAAGAGGAAGGGGGAAGAGAAGAGGAGAGGAAGGGAGGGAGGGAGGGGGGGAAGAGAAGAGGAAGGGGGAAGAGAAGAGGAGAGGAAGGGAGGGAGGGAGGGGGAAGAGAAGACGAAGGGGGGAAGAGAAGAGGAAGGGGGGAAGTGAAGAGGAAGGGGGGGGAAGTGAAGAGGAAGGGGGGAAGTGAAGAGGAAGGGCGGAAGTGAAGAGGAAGGGGGGGAAGTGAAGAGGAAGGGGGGGAAGTGGAAGGGGGGGAAGTGAAGAGGAAGGGGGAAGAGAAGAGGAAGGGTGGTGGGGGAAGAGGAGAGGAAGGGGGGGAATAGGAAGGGGGGGAATAGGAAGGGGGGAAGGGAGGGGGGAAGAGGAAGGGAGGGGGAAGAGGGAGGAGGGGAACAGGAGGAAGGGAGGGTAGAAGAGGAAGGGAGAGGGGGAAGAGGAAGGCGGGGAATAGGAAGTGGGGAACAGGAAGGGGGGAAGAGAAGAGGAAGTGGAAGGGAGGAGGGAAGAGGAAGGGAGGGGGGAAGAGGAAGAGGAAGGGAGGGCGGGAAGAGAAGAGCAAGGAGGGGGGGAAGAGAAGAGGAAGGGGGAAGAGAAGAGGAAGGGGGGGGAAGAGAGAGGAGAGGAAGTGAGGGAGGGGGGGAAGAGGAGAGGAAGGGAGGGGGTGAAGAGAAGAGGAAGGGGGAAGAGGAATGGGGGGAAGAGGACGGGGGGACGAGGAAGGGGGGGAAGAGGAGGGGGGGAAGAGGAAGGGAGGTGGGGAAGAGGAGAGGAAGGGGGGAGAGGAAGGTGGGAGCAGGAAGGGGGAATAGGAAGGGAGTGGGAGAAGAGGAAGGGAGTGAGGGAAGAGGGAAGGGAGAGGGGAAGAGGAAGGGGGAAGAGGAAGGGGAAGAGGAAGGGGGGGAAGAGGAAGGGAGGGGGAAGAGGGAGGAGGGGAACAGGGAGGAAGGGAGGGGGAGAAGAGGAAGTTAGAGGGGAAGAGGAAGGGGGGGATTAGGAAGTGGGGAACAGAAGGGGGGAAGAGAAGAGGAAGTGGAAGGGAGGGGGAAGAGGAAGGAGGGGGGAAGAGGAAGAGGAAGGGAGGGCGGGAAGAGAAGAGCAAGGGAGGGGGGAAGAGAAGAGGAAGGGGGGAAGAGAAGAAGAAGGGGGGGAAGAGAAGAGGAAGGGGGGGAAGAGAAGAGGAGAGGAAGGGAGGGAGGGGGAAGAGGAAGGGGGGGAAGAGGAAGGGGGAAGAGAAGAGGAAGTGGAAGGGAGGGGGAAGAGGAAGTGGAGGGGGGAAGAGGAAGAGGACGGGAGGGGGGAAGAGGAAGAGGAAGGGAGGGGGGGAGAGAAGAGGAAGGGGGGAAGAGGAATGGGGGAAGAGGAGGGGGGAAGAGAAAGGGGGGGAAGAGGAGGGGGGAGAGGATGGGGGGGAAGGGGGGGAGAGGAAGGGGGAAAGAGGGGGGGAAGGGGGGAGAGGAAGGGAGGGGAGAAGAGAAGAGGAAGGGAGGTGGGGGAAGAGAAGAGGAAGGGAGGGAGCGGGGAGGGGAAGAGGATGGGAGGGGTAGGGGGAGGGGAAGAGGAAGGGAGGAGGGAGGTGGGAGGGGAAGAGGAAGGGAGGGAGGGAGGTGGGAGGGGAAGAGAAGAGGAAGGGAGGGGAAGAGAAGAGGAAGGGAGGTGGGGGGAGAGAAGAGGAAGGGAGGGAGGGGGGAGGGGAAGAGAAGAGGAAGGGGGGGAGAAAGGGGGGAGGTGAGGAGGAAGGGAGGGGAGGAAGGGAGGTGGGGGGAGGGGAAGAGGAAGGGGGGGAGAGGAAGGGGGGAAGAGGAATGGGGAGGGGGGAAGAGGAATGGGGGGGAAGAGAAGAGGAAGGGGGGAAGAGAAGAGGAAGAGAGGGGAAGAGAAGAGGAGGGGGGAGAGAAGAGGAAGGGGGGAAGAGAAGAGGAAGGGGGGAGAGAAGAGGAAGGGGGGAGAGAAGAGAAGGGGGAGAGAAGAGGAAGGGGAAGAGAAGGGGAGAGGAAGGGAGGGAGGGGTGAAGAGAAGAGGAATTGGGGGGAAGAGGAATGGGGGGGAAGAGGAAAGGGGGAAGAAGAAGGGGGGAAGAGGAAGGGGGGAAGAGTAAGGGGGAAGAAGAAGGGGGGGAAGAGGAAGGAGGGGGGAAAGAGGAAGGGAGGGGGGGAAGAGGAAGGGAGGGGGGAAGAGGAAGGGAGGGGGCGAAGAGAAGAGGAAGGAGGGGGGAAGAGGAAGGGGGGGGGAAGTGGAAGGGAGGGGGGGAAGAGGAAGGGACGGCCGGGAAGAGGAAGGGAGGGGAAGAGGAGGCGGGAGGAAGAGGAGGCGGGGGGAAGAGGAAGGGGCGGGGAAGAGAAATGGGGGGGGAAGAGGAGGCGGGGGAAGAGGAGGCGGGGGAAGAGAAGGGAGGAGAGGGGGAGGGAAGCGAAATGTAGGGGAAAGGGGAGGAAGAGGAAGGAGGGGGAGGGGGATAGGAGAGAGAATGCAGAGGCTTCAATGATCTTCTTCACTCATTTCTGCTCAGAACAACCTGCACCTGAAGCGCACAAAGGACTTGGGATGTCTCTCCAACTGCAATAATTCAAGTATAATGGAATATTCCAACTATAACTCATTTGGGGAACATTTTTTTTCCCCACCCAAGCAACTAGCCTTTGAATGGTTGATCTTCAGTTGCTGAATACTGTAAGTGACTTCCGTCAATAACACGTGAAGGAAAATCTTTCAAAATTAAATAAAAGTCATACAGGACTCGAAATACTCACTGCTTCTCCCTCCACAGATGCTGTCCAACATGCTGAGTTTCTCCAGCACTTCCTGTTTTTATTGCAGATTTCCAGCATCCGCAGTATTTTGCTTTCACAGTTCCCAGGAGATCATTGCCTTTGCTGCGTTTTGCAGATTAGCCATCATCTCTTTTAGGGTGAAATATGGAATGTGTAAACTGATTCAAATTGGTGTCGCTGATATTGATGGAGGTAAAAATTACATCAGACTGTTTAAAAAAAAAGTCCAAATCCTGTTTCTAGCTAATGAATTAAAGATAATATTTGACATCAACGTGTCTTCATTATGGAAATGATTAATGGAAACTTGAACTCTGCCCTAACTCATGCAATATCGAGTGTATTTTGATACCACAATTTCTCAATTGCACCCAAAGCAGAATCTGAGCATGTAAATAATTACTATGTAGTAGATGAAAGCACCACAAAGGCAGTTTAACCAAGTACTTCAGGTTTAGCTGTTAGCTGATCATAAATTTATAATTCAGACCAGTGCCTTTGATTAATATAACCTGTGAGATTAATTTTGGGTTTGATTCCTTAAATAAATTAACAGCTATACAAATAGTTACTTAGTACTCCCCAATGAATATCCCTGTGAAAGGAGATCTCAAACTGAAGCTTTTTGCCTTCCAGTCATTGACATTAAACTGCAGAAATAATAAATCACAAAGGGAACAACAATTTATACTACATTAAATGAGGATTCTGAAAGAAAAGACAAATTGCTGAAAAAAAACTCAACAGGTCTGGCAGCATCTGTGGAGAGAAAGCAGAGGGAAGGTTACAGATCCAGTAACCCTTCTTCACAACTAGATACTAGAAGGTAGGAGGTGGGGTGGGGTCAATGATTTTGAGAAAAAATAATTGATGGTACATGGACATCCCTGCATTTATTGTCCTTCCCTAGTTGCTCTGGAGAAGGTGGTGGTGAGTTGTCTTCTTGAACTGCTGCTGTTCATGTGCTGTTGGTAAATGCCATTAGTTCCAGGATTCTGACCCAGAGGCATTGAAAAAAATGGTGAAATATTTCCAAGGCAGGATGGTGAGTGGTTTGGAGGGGATCAGATAGCGGATGGTGTTCCTAATTATCTGCTGATGTTAAGATAACACTGCTGTGCTGCTCAACTACTCGTTGGAGGGCTATGAGAGTATCATGTGATTCTGCAAAGCAAGGTTAATTTATGTCACAACCATACTGTGCTATCATTCTTTCAAAGAAGCGGGCAGCATGGTGGCACAGTGGTTAGCACTGCTGCCTCGCAGTACTAGAGACCTGGGTTCAATTCCCGCCTTAGGCAACTGTATGTGTGGAGTTTGCACATTCTCCCAGTGTCTGCGTGGGTTTCCTCCATGCTAAATTGCTCATAGTGTTAGGTGAAGGGGTGAATGTAGGGCAATGGGTCTGGGTGGGTTGCTCTTCAGAGGGTTGGTGTGGACTTGTTGGGGTGAAGGGCCTGTTTCCACACTGTAAGGAATCTAATATGAAAGATTCCTAACTTGTACTGACTCACTTACAGATGGACTTTGAATCTCTGACTTGCCAGTGAATCCCTACAATGTACCAGTGTTTGTACTATTATTATTATTGGACTGCAATGAACCACCATTGCAAAGCAAGGTTTGAGAGTCACTCTAGTGCTCATTCCCCTCCTAAGGCTGCACATTAGAATAGCATGATAGTACAAAGGAGCCAGTTTAATGAGGTCTGACTGTGTTCGTTAACAGACAATGTTTTTCATAATTCAACAATATTAAATTGCCAAAAAAAAACAGAATAAATGCATCATTCACATTTAGTGTAAGGTTCCAGTTAATTCTCTGTGACAAACATTCTGTTTGTGATGATCTGTCAGGCCATTTATTTTGTAACTCGAAGAGAAACTCAGAATTAAGTTAAACGAGATGAGAAATGTTGTGTACAGTGGCCTCTGTTGACTGAGTTTCTATCACTGGACTGTTGCTATGATTACAGACTGGTTATTTATTTGGTGAATAATATTCTGGTAAGCAAAGTATCTGTACAACCACGTGTGGTGGACCTAATGTATTGCAGGAAGCAGAAAATATCAATTTCTCATTTGGTTAGTCAGTACGAAATCTTTCCATTCACTCGTTAATTATATCAAACCTGGTATTAAAAGGTCACAGGCCAAAAGTCCCTATTTGAAATTCAAACCCAAAGGCACCCCTTTGGCTGAAAAAGAAATCAGAACCAGTTGGAGGAACAGACAATATCTTCTGTTAGGCTCATGTTCCCACAGTATTCCAGACAGCCAGTATTCCTGCATTCTTGTGAACTTAGTCTCCGATCTTTCCTGCAATTTAAAAGGTTAGAAATTTGACAAACATTAAGTATATTTCCAAGCTTACAGGGATCATTACAATGAATGGGAAGTGTATCAGATGGTGTTGAGAAGTTGTGGATGAGCCCTCTGTCTTGGTAACCTCTGCTGAGCACAGTGCACTGTCCTTTGGACAGTCCTTTAGGTGAAAACCTTTAATGTTGTGTCATTTTCCATCTGCTTCATTGTATCCTGTTCCTTTGCAGTAACAGTGTAAGGATAAACTCTATGTGTGAAGGAATGCTTAATGCGTCTATTCTGTATTTGGAGAGCTGGGTTCAAATCCCACCCATTCCAGAGATGTGTAATTAAATAGAATTTACAGTACAAAGAGAGGCCATTCGATCCATCTTGTCTATATCAGCTCCTGAAAGAGCTTACCAGCTAGCTCCACTCTCCAGCCCTATCTCCACAACCCTCTAAGTTCACCACTTTTCAAATATATATCCAGCTCTCTTTTGAAGCCTGCTCTTGAATCTACCTCTATCATTCTTCCAGGCAGCACATTCCAAATCCTAATAACTCTGAGTAAAGAAGTTTCTCCTCACCTCATTCCTATCTCACTTGCTGACAATCTTGAATTGGTGACCCCTAGTTATTGGTATACCAACTGGTGGAAATAGAATATCCTTCTTTTCCCTGTCAAAGTTGTTCATAACCTCAATAAGACCACCTCTTAATCTTCTCTGCTTTATGGAGAATAAGCCCAATCTCTCGAACCTTTCCTTATATCTAAAATCTCTCATTCCTGACATCATTCTAGTAAATCTCCTTCTACACTCCCCCCCTGGCTTTAACATCCTTCCCTAAAGGAGGTGCCCAGAACTGAATACAATGTGATCTGATCAGTGATTTCTAGAGGCAGGACACTTCCTTGTTTTTATGCTCTATGCCTCGATTCACAAACCCCAGGATCCTAGAAGTTATCACAACAAATGTTTCATCTCGCCAGGCCACCTTCAGAGAATCATGCATGTGAACCCAGAGATCCTTCTACTTCTGTACCCCCCTCAGAGTTGTCCTGTTGTGCGTGTATCGTCCTTGTATGTATCCTCTACCAAAATGCATTTCTCTGCATTGAAATTCATCTGCCAGGTGTCTGCCCATTTGGCTAACCTATCAATGCTTCTCTGAAGCCACTGAGCATCATCCTCACAATTCACTATGCTCCCAAGCTTCATATCATTTGCAAATTTAAAGAGATTTTGCCCTCAACACCCATCTCCAATTCATTCATATAAATCTCTGATTAGAAAATAATTCTTTTGATATTAGAAGTGGATTCCCTTCAGACTGTTTTTGATTGATATAGCATCAGCTGAATACTGTCTGCCAAATGTTAGGGAAGCCCCTATCCATAGTTCAGTCACAAAGCACTCACAGGATTGGAAAAACATTGGTAACTTACCAGAAGGAGAAATGGCTTTTGCCATACAAACAAACATTCATTGAAGCTCAGGAAGAAACAAAACCTCCATTACATGCTCCAGCATTTCACAGTTAACCAGACAATAAATAAAACTAACAATATGGGCTTAGTTCTAAAGTGCCAGCAGTATGATAACTTGGCTTTTATATTTCACCCTGAGTTACCAGAGAGAGCAGTACCAATCAATTTGATCAATGACTGGATTGACAGCTGATAGCACCTAGTGATGAGGTATTGCCTTTGCTGGCTTTGGGATAGGAAAGTGCCTTGAGCAGAATTGTGCTGCCTGCTGCAAGGATGTTTCTAGCCAAGCTGCCCTAACCAGAACATTGTAAATGGCACTCAATGTGACCATAACGCTTTCTGCTCTCACTTGGTTCCGGGATGGTATGTGGATGAATTGCTGCACAACATTTACCAAGGAGGTAGATGTTCATCACTAGAACTTTGCCCATGTTGCTCACTGCATAGCACCCAAATCAATCCTAGTTTATATCAAAGTCAAAAATCACACGACACCGGGTTAAAGTCTAACAGGTTTATCTGAAACTGCAAGTTTTCGGAGTGTTGCTCCTTCCTCAGGCAACAGCGACACCTTCATCTCATACATCAATCAAGTTCCCCAAGTGTGATTATCCTCTATTCTTTCTATATTACAATATGTCACACAAACAATATGCAATATTGTATCGAAATGAAAAATTTGACTAGCCCATAATCCCAGGCACAGATCACACTCAAGAGATCAAGATTACAAAAGAGACAGCAACTCTGGAGCTGTCATGTCTTTTGAATTGAGACTTGTAAATTTACTTTGCCATGCTCCATACTGGGCATGTATTTTGTTCATATGTAATGTCATATACAATGCTCACACTCTGTGATCCTATAGCTACTTATTGCCTAATGAGCAATGGATATTAAAATAACTCCACAAAGACCGATATCCTGTCACAAGTAACCCTTCATTTACACATGCATAAGTACATGACACTGACCCAGCTAGCTCAGAGTCGGCTCCCAGACTGAGCAGTGCTACTGACACTCCTGTTTCTGTCAGCCTGGACTCCCTGATAGGACTGAATTAATAGCCCCAAACAGGTCACACATATTCTATGAGATCCACTTGGTTGACCTCATTCCAATCACCACAGATATGTTGCCCAGATTTCTGTGTAGCTGTGATGTCTGAACAATAGACATTAATGTGTTTCTGTCAAAAGGTCCCACCAATCTATTTGGAAGGAATGCAGGGGAGATATCTCAGAGATCCTTCCTTTTTCCTCAAATCAACATCAAATGGGTTATGCATTGTATTTTTATTTCTGACATTTTGCTAAACATAAAATTAGTTGTCCCATTTCCTACATTACAGCACACATATTCTCGGTATATCCTGTGATAGTGAAAAGCATTTTAGAAAAACAGTATTTTACCCATAATCTTTTAATCATTTTTAAATTGAAGAGCATGTTATGTAATTACGTATTCAATTTTTTTTTTTAAAATTTGTCAGCACCGTGTTTCCATAAGTTGGCACCAGAATCATTTGCATTGATCTGGCGAATCCTTGTTTGCATTTTCCTCGTGATGTCATCATGTCTGCTTGCACTTCTATCCAAGAATTGCAGCCGCCTCCTGAACAGATTAGAGGATAACTACTGAGCAGATAATATGCAAGGCAAGGAGGTGATTTCTCTAATCATAAGGAAATGTAGATATTTACAGTAAAACAAGACAACCCAGTGAGACTGAAAAAGGGAGGTTAGAACAGTTAGAAGAGTACAAGACAAGCAGAGAGATAATTTGAGACAATTTTTAAAACTTCTGTCTGTTTAAAGCTTAATGGAGAGCAATGCATATTAGTGTGAATTGCTATTAGTGCCACATTGATTTGCAATTTGGTTCCTAGAATCCCTACAGTGTGGAAGTAGGCCACTTGGCCCATCGAATCCACAATGACCCTCTGAAAAGCATCCCAACCAGCCCCTTACCCTATCACCCTGCATTTCCTACAGATAATTCACCTAACCTAACCAACCTACACATTGCTGGACACTTTGGGGCAATTTAACCTAACCAATCCACATCTTTGCACTATGGGAGGAAGCTGGAGCACAGACACAGAGAGAATGTCCATGTGGAGTTTGCACAGTTACCAAAGGGTGGAATTGAACTTCGGTCTCCAGCACTTTGAGGCAGCAGTGCTAACCACTGAGCCACCATACACTCATAATGTGAGAATTGCTTTCCAAAGTGGGCACTGAGTATATGAGCGTATAAAGATATGAATTAGAACCAGGAGCAGGTTGATCAGCCATTCAGTAACCTCACGGTTAATTTGATTACTCCACATTCCTGCCCATCCCTGATAACCTTTCACGTCCTTCCTCAAAAAAAGTACCTCTTCCTTGAAAAAAAAGTTTTTGAAATGTTTCTGAAGAACTGCTATATCTGTAAAGCCTATGGGTCCATTGATGAAATATTACTGGAATAGACCAGCTCCAAGTGTTGGAATATTGTGCATGATAAATGTGTAATAATGTACTCAACATTTTGCTTCAAGCATTAAAACAAAGCACTTGTATAACCATCAAAATAATATTACAGCAGCACAGCATTCAAAAGCATGTAATATTTCTAGAATTTTGCTCCAGAATAAAACCATTATTCTGTTGTGAATTCGTTTACAAGGCAATAGTATTATGTTCATAGCTGTCTGTTTCCATTTTGCAAGGATTAGAATTTTCCCCTGTGAATCAGCTGGAAATAGCAAAACGCATTTTGTTATTTGAGTACATCACGCAGTTATATTCAATGCTCCAGTGCAAGATTACAACTGATACTTGAGATACTATTTCACACTTTAAAACATCCAGCTGGAGTTAAGCACCCTGTCTGTTGCCTCTATGGAATATATGCTGCAGCTTGTCTGAGTAGATAACCTGATACCATGTCATTGGATTTTTCTTTTAAAAATTGCCTGCAACAAAAAAAAATATAGTTGTGAAAATCAAGTCGTGTGTGAACAATTGGTAACATGCTGTGACTGAAGCACACTTGTAATAAAAGATAATTTGATATTTGGTGGAAAGATGTAACAACTCTGTATTGCACCAATTAAACATAAATGGAAATAAAGAAAATGGACAAAAACCTCAGTAATTAACTTTTTATCCTTCTTTACGCTTTAATGCATTGTTATTTACATTATTAAAATGCTTTCTCCTCAAGATAAATATTTTTATACAATATTACTGTTTGGGAGAACTAACTGCCAAATGATTATGGGCCTGGATTCAGTCAGCCATTCCCCTAGTATTATTGTATGCAAGTTCTTTTTACTTATGCATTTGAGAGATGTGGGATTCACTGGCTAGGCCAGTATTTTGCCAATTCCTAAGTACCCTTGGCAATGTGGTAGTGAGCTGCTTTCTTGAACTATTGTGGTCCACGAAATGTAATGACACCTAAAACACTGTTACTGAGCGAGTTCCTGGATTTTGAGCCAGTGGGAGTGAAGGAACAATGTTATATTTCCAAGTCAGGATGGTATGTAGCTTGGAGTGGAAGTTACAGAAGGTAATTTTTGTCATGTGTGTGCTGCCCTTGTCCTTCCATACATTAGATGTTGTGGGTTTGGAAAGTGCTGTCAAAGCGACAGTGAGTTGCTGCAGTGTATCTTGTAGACAGCATACAGAGCTGCCACTGTTCCCTGGTGAGGGAGGGAGTGATCTCTGGTCAGAGTCTGGTTGAGTGATTTGGAAGTTGGTCGAGACACACATAGCAACATATTATAAGTTGTCATGAAACAGCACCCTAGCAACCTCGCATTCTGGGGACTTCCCATTCCTTTGGCCCAATTGGGTAGAATTAGCTACCTGCTCCCAGACAGACACAAGTGCACGCCATCATGAGGAAGGTGATTGGCCAGAATTCACAGATTCTGAAAATAGAGGAACTGTGGAAAATCATTGTTTGTTTCAGTCCCTCTGTCTCTATCAGCCTGCTTTGCTTTGAGTCAAAAAAATCCCAGCTTATCCAGCCTTTCCTTAAACCTCAAACTCTCTAGTCTCAACAACATCTTTTTTTGCACTCTTTCCAGTTTAGTGACATCCTTCTTATAGCAGAGTGAGCAGAAGAATTGTACACAGCACTCCAAATGTCTTGTACAGGCCGAACATGACGTCCTAACTTCTAAACTCGATGCTCTGACCAGCGAAGACAAGTGTACCAAATGCCTTCTTCACCACCCTGTTGTACCTGTGTTGCCACTTTCAAAAGGAACTATGTACTTGTAACCCTAGGTCTCTCTGTTCAACAACACTCCACAGGGCCCTAACATTAACTGTGCAAGCCCTGTCCTGTTTATCTGATCAAAATGAATCAAGAGGGAATAGATAAAGTAAATAGACAATGTCTTTTTCCCCAGCAGGAGGGAGTCCAAAACTAGAGGGCATAGGTTTGAGGTGAAAGCACAAAGATTTAAAAAGGGACCCAACGGGCAACTTGTTCCACTGAGGGTGCTGCGTACATGAAATGAAGATGAACAGCCAGAGGAAGTGGTAATGGTGAGTACAATTGCAACATTTAAGAGACATTTGGATAGGTACATGAATAGGAAGGGTTTAGAGGGATATGGACCAAATGTGGGCAAATGAGGTTACTTCAGTTTTAAGAAATCTGGTCGATATGGATGGGTTGGACTGAAGGGTCTCTTTCTATGCTGCCTGACTCTATGACTTTACTAAAGGAAACTGGACTTTGCCACTATAATTGTGAGCATCTCTGTGGATGATCAGATACGGGGGTTTGGCTGTGGGATATCTAAGAAAAGGTCATGGAGAGACTTGGGCTTTTGGTTTGCCATGTTATTTTTGGGAATGGGGCTGGTTTTCACATCATCTTGATGTGTTGACACCAGGTGGGTGATGCATATTGAGGTGTGACACTAAATAGGACATTGCGCTTACAACCACAAAATCTTTTCCCAACAACTTTCCATTCAAAAAGATAGAAATTGTTTAATGAGCTCCCTCAATCTGAGAATTGTGTGTCAAATGAGGCTTATGTTATTTCTGTAATATGTGTAGGAAGAAGTTCACCTCTCACTGAAAAGCACTTTACTGAACAGCCTCCACAGTAATAGGATGAAAGTCTGTGTGTCCTGGGGTTTAGGTTTTCTGTCATTACCATTGTTTGCCCTTCTGGAAACTAGTAAGATGATAACAAAGATCTGGTGAATGATAAATGATAGAATCCATACAGTGTGGAAGCAGACCATTTGGCTCCTCAAGTCCACACCAACTTTCTGAAGAGTCTCCCGTCCAGATCCATCCCTGTAACTTATTCTTCCAATCCCACTTATCCCATAGCTAACCCACCTAGCCTGCACATCCCTGGACACTATGGATCATGTCACATGGCCAATCCACTTAACCTGCACAGAGTTTGGACTGTGGCTGGAAACTGGAGCACCCAGAGGAAACCCACACACACAGGGAGGACGTGCACAGACACAGGGTAAAAGCTTTTCATTACACTCACAATGGACTGGAATATCACCTTTAGACCACGAGACTGAACAACTGCAATTAAAACAAAAAAGAGCAGACCAAATCACAACCACCTGATGAAGGAGCAGCGCTCCGAAAGCTAGTGCTTCCAAATAAACCCGTTAGACCATAACCCTGGTGTTGTATGATTTTTAACTTTGTATACCCCAGTCTAATACCAGCATCTCCAAATCAAACCACAATGGAGAACTCACCAGCACGTAACATTTCAGACAAGAGGTCTGTTAATTAACCCAGATAGTTTATTCAGCCAGATAAAGGCTTTTCCTTGTGAGAAAAAGAGGATTATTGAACAAACATTTGAATTAGCTTTCAAAAGGAACAGCACTGGTACTGTCATCAGAAACCGTTTCCTCTTTGACTCCAACCTGTATGTCCTAAGGGTGTAGTATTTTTAAGGCTTTGTTCAGCAGAAAATCAAACTCCATCTTTATGGCAGAAAGATAATTTTTTTGGTTGAAGATATTGACAAATCAGCAATCTTTGAGTCACATCGAATGGATTGCCGCTTTGACTGGGTATGTTAGCTAAAGCCCATATCATTAACAGAGAAACATCGTCATTGTCTTTCCAAAAAGAAACGCAAAGTGAGACCACCACTTCATCAGTACAGACTGCATGACTCTGAAAGATTGTGAAATGGAATATTTTGTTCTCTTGTTCTTTGAGACTATTCTATCCCTCAATAAATGCTTTGAAGTTTAAACGCGAACTGACTGGTTAGTTTCAGTAAACTGTTACTCTGATGTGCCCTGTTTAAAATAGAACCCTAGCCTGCGGAATAAACAGGGAGTCTGCACAACCATCGATGACTGTAGTTTATTTATTTTAATTCACAGTAATGTCATGTTCCAAAACCTTTAATGCGCCACGGCTGAGTGTACGAGTGTTATTTAGTTTTCAATTTTCTCCTGAAGGTGCTGATTCGTTGCTGGGGTACAGTTCCATGGCAACCTATAGAAACTCCCATGTGACCAATACTTCGGGAATGAGTGGCTGCGGATTATTGATCCTTCGTTACAGACGTTCATGTAGCACAGGCCACAAGATTGGAGATTAGAAATGGAAACCCTTGTTGACCCTTATTCCCTCCATAGCCCGGGAGGCACTGAGCTCTACTGCGGTTCTTTGAGTGCTCGCTTGGCTGGAATTAACTCCATACAGACCAGGGGTTGGATCTGGAGTACTGTAGTAGTTGTGACTCAGTACAAGGGCATCCTTATGCACAAAAACACTGGGAGATCACAAACTTGGTTACATAATCTCGTCAAGGTTTAAGTGCTGCTAATTGTCAGTTTTATAGACTTGAAAGCATACCACTGCGTCAATCACTCCGAGGTCAAGCCTAGCAATGGTCTGATGTGATTTGAGCTACAGTCCAGACAACATCACAGCACTCTGGCTTCAGTTTCTGGGAATTGGATCAGAGGTGGAGCTAAAATTGTTGTTTTAAACCCACAGAACCCCACTGGTAGTGAAATAAATGGGCAGTGTCCTGGTAGAGAGCCTCCAAAGTCTGATTCTCTTTAACATTCCAAACGAATTCAGCAAAGTTACTGCTAATAGTAGAATCTTGTAATATATTCTTAAATTTGAAAAGATTATAGCATGGAAGCTGAACCAGGCAAAGTGTTGTCGTTTGTTCACACTAGGTTCTGCCTCTTTAACAGGAAATAAAACCTCCAGAGAAAGGCACTGGTCTGGGTAATAGTGGGAGACAGGAGTTAGCATGAACAAAGTCTGAAGCTCACATTGGAAAGAGAACAGAGGGATAAAATGAGGCAGCAGATAAACTGGATGCTCAATTATGATACAAGGACAATTGATTAACTTCATGCCATTCCAGGGTCTAGCAGCCTCATATTGGCCACAATGATGCCAACGCACTTCAACTTTGTGCTAGTGCTACATTTAGAGAGGTTCATTTTCACTTCAACTGCCTGGTGTCTTTTATTATAAAGGTGTGTCTTGAGTAGATTCACTAGCACCAATCCTTCTTATTAATATTAGTCTCATGTATTGATGTCTAGTGGGGAAGGATGCCCAGACGATGTAGAAGGCTCAGTCTTAGTGTACAGTAAATAGATCTATTACATGCCATTTAATAGTTACATTACATCTAGTAAGTAATTATTAAAGCGTTCTTTATTAAGTAGTATCTCTTTTCTGACATTTTATCATGATCTAGCAGACCTAAAAGCTGTTACAGGAATGTTCCACTTGTTTGTAGATTGAACAATTAAACCGGTAATATGTTTAAAATTGTTCAATAATTTCAATTTAATTAATCCTATTCAGCAACTTTTCTAAAGATTTTAATTATTTTCTTTAATTATTAGAAAATAAAGATGAATGCTGATTAAACTTTATCTTTAAGAGATTTTTTAGGCTTTTTAATATATTTTTCTTCTTTCTTATTTTCCCTTTCAAAAGTTTACTTCAACTTTTGTTAAAGTTGACCAAGTTCTACATGTTTCAGAATTAGCCTCTTATTTCTGACCTGAAATTGTTAAGTTTTTAAAATTCATTGAAATGTTTTAAAAATGAAGATCCTTGATATTTTATTTTTTTTTTACAAAATGAAGGGACCTGTTTACAGTATTTGTCATTTTCTGTTTACCTTGATATTTGCATCATTTTAAATCACTGTAAGGAGGATTTGCACTCTTCACATTTCTCTTTTCTTTTCACATTGAATAAGAAGTTGTTAGGCTGATGTCTTCTTAAAAGGAAGATTTTTCAGTTGAATAATAAAAATTGTTCTGCCTTCCAAATTCTAATAAATTCTTCCACTCCCTTCAGTTCTTCCCACTTTGATTTATACTGCAACTTTCTTAATATTGATTTTTTAAAAAAAGTTTATTCCCTTATTCCTTATATTTGAATGAACTATAACTGTTTTTATTTGCTTAATAAAGCATTTTAAACCTTCGTCTAGCCTAAAATTTTCCCTTTAAATGAAAATCATTTATCTTCTCTTCAAAAGCACTTAACTCACATCAATTGTAAAATCAATTGTTATATCTCAGGATTACAATTCTGAGCTTTCTCCTGACAGATTTAGCAAGACTCCATTTGGTATGTACCAGCTTTTCCAACATTTTTTTGTCACTATTTCTAGCCTATTCAAGCTTTTACAGTCAGTCTTAAAGCTGGTATGGCTCCCTGAGCCTTCATACTGCAACTTTCACAGAAGGTAACAGGCTTTGTGCGCTTTTAAGCTACTAAACATTTAAAGAATCAAATCAGAAAATTGAGTGTATGTCTTCCTTGTTCTTCCCTATGAATTGCTGTTGCTTTTGTGGGGCTGAATTTTTTTTTCAGACTAGTACTGCCTGGTTAAAACCTGCACCATTTTGAGGTGCAGCTAACATCAGGAATGTCTTGGGTAGATTCACTACTGCCAATCCTTCTTACTAATTAGTCTAAGTTGCCAATTCCTTACAGAAGGAATGCCCATATGATATCTTGGACAGAAATGAGGTTCAATCTTAATGAGCAGTAAATCTTCCTCTTGTGCTTAGGTAGTTTCACCAATTCAAGAACAGCTTTAAATATTTCCTTTCCACCCCCCAAGCCATCACAGTAACAGGCTGCTTCTTTGTAAAAGAGTACAAGTGAATCCTCAATTAATACCCACCACCTGAATCTCATTAAAATCCTTATCAAATGCAATTATTACAGGGAGGCCCTGATCCTGAATTAAAGCTGGAGTAACAATGGACTAACATTTGTTGTCAAAATAACTGTAAGAATAATGTTGTACTCAAATGATGCACAACTTCACTGGTGCACCTAGGCAGATATGTCATCAAACTCAAATATCCAAAGGTTTGCCACCAGCTTTGTAAAAGCTGCCCCTTGGTGTGTGCCATACCAGAGAAATGCAGGGCATTCCCTGTGACACAAATTAATCGCATCACAGAAAATAAGCCTTGACCATTTCAGTCTAAATACTCAAAGCTAGCTTTCGGTTAAACACTGATTAGCACCAATTAATCTTTCTAGCACTGAAAATTCCATGGTGGAATCTCATTTCTTCAGGCTTTGTTTGTTGTCAGATTTTTAAACCTTAAAATTGTATTTCTTTCTAATAATTTCCTTTCTATACATTTTCCATCTCTCTCAATCTGATCTCTTCCCCCCCCACCAATTACTTCCCTTTCAGTACCTGGGTTTGATGTTGAATTCACCAACACTAATTACAGATTGGATCTACTATTTCAGCCCTTATGCTGTTTGTTTTAAAATCCTATCAGCTGGTTAAGGCATACTCTGTTGGACACTGCACTTTTATTGGTAGAAGTCAATCAGCTCATTTGGTTTGTGGTGCAGATTGACACCAATGGTGTGGGTTCAATTCCTGCACCAACTGAGGTTACCATGAAGGACTGTCCTTCTCAACCTCTCTCCTCACCTGACCCTCAGGTTAAAGTACTAATCATTGTATTGCTGTATTGATAGAGCAGCCCTACAGTCTGAAAGACTGTGGTGACTTTATTTTCTTTTCTGGTTCACTCAAGTCCTAGAACACTTGTTGTCCTCTCTTTGATGTTAGCTGCTTGTACTTCCAATGACCTACCATGCAAATGAAATGATAAAGTTAAAGATGGAGGAACAAGTTTAAGCAGGTTATATTAGCCATCGTGTTACATCACAAATGGCACAAAGCAGCATTTCTTTATTTATTCATGGGATGGTCGACGACGCTCTCCACAGCATCTCCTCCACTTCCCGTTCCTCCACCCTTGAACCCCGCCCCTCCAATCACCACCAGGACAGAACCCCACTGGTCCTCACCTATCACCCCACCAACCTCCAGATGCATCGTATCATCCTTCGTCATTTCCGCCACCTCCAAACAGACCCCACCACCAAGGATATATTTCCCTCCCCTCCCCTATCAGTGTTCCGAAAAGACCACTCCCTCCGCGACTCCCTCGTCAGATCCACCCCCCCCCCACCAACCCAACCTCCACTCCCGGCGCCTTTCCCTGCAACTGCAAGAAATGCAAAACTTGCGCCCACACCTCCCCTCTCACTTCCCTCCAAGGCCCCAAGGGATCCTTCCATAATCCATCAGAAATTCACCTGCACCTCCACACACATCATTTACTGCATCCGCTGCACCTGATGTGGCCTCCTATACATTGGGGAGACAGGCCGCCTACTTGCGGAACATTTCAGAGAACACCTCTGGGACACCTGCACCAACCAACCCAACCGCCCCGTGGCGGAACACTAACTCCCCCTCCCACTCCACCAAGGACATGCAGGTCCTTGGACTCCTCCATCGCCAGACCATGGCAACACGACGCCTGGAGGAAGAATGCCTCATCTTCCACCTCGGAACCCTCCAACCACAAGGGATGAATGCAGATTTCTCCAACTTTCTCATTTCCCCTCCCCCCACCTTTTCTCAGTCCCAACCCTCAGACTCAGCACCGCCTTCTTGCAATCTTATGCAATCTTCTTCCCGACCTCTCCGCCCCCACCCCCTCTCCGGCCTGTCACCCTCACCGTGACCTCCTTCCACCTATCATATTCCCAACGCCCCTCCCCTAAGTCCCTCCTCCCTACCTTTTATCTTAGCCTGCTTGGCACACCCTCCTCATTCCTGAAGAAGGGCTTATGCCTGAAACGTCGATTCTCCTGTTCCTTTGATGCTGCCTGACCTGCTGCGCTTTTCCAGCAACACATTTTTAAGCTAATTGCTGGCTGGGACAAAGTTTATTGCTTGTCCCTAGTTGCCCTTGAGAAGGTGGGGGTGAGCTCCTGGAACCGCTGCAGTCCATGTGCAGTAGGTTGACCCACAATGCTGTTAGGGAGGGAATTCCAGGATTTTGACCGGGCGACACTGAAAGAACCGCAATATATTTTCCAAGTCAGGATGCTTAGTGGCTTGGTGGTGTTCCCATATACCTGCTGCCCTTGTCCTTCTCGATGGCCATGATTTGTGGGAAGTTGCTGTTTATGGAGCTTTGGTAAATTTCAGCATTAACACAAATCAAATCCTCTGTGGTTACAGTGTTAAAAATCTATTAGAATGATAGGGCTCTGCCATTGCTAGTCAAACATTTCATTTCGGTATACTCACATAATGCACATATTAACTCAAAATGTAGGTCCTAGGGAATTGTATGAGCTCATTGTGTTGAATTTCAACTCTACACTTCATAATTCCACTCTGAAGTCCCCATCCGCACATAACACAACCCTCATTCCTGCTGCTTTGTTGGAGAATAGAACTGTAGAAAATAAATCAATGTTCAGTGACAGATTTATAATCAAATTGGATGGGTTGTGGAGCTCAGAGACAGTACAGTAGCGATCTCAGCAATTAGTGAAGCCTTGGTAGATCTATAGTGTTATAGGGCAGAAACGTTGGAGGTAAAACGAAAGAGGAAAATGAAGAAATAATGTATTTTTATCAAGTTTTATCATTTCACAGGATCATCACCATGGATCTCATGGCCAGTTACTTCTGTACTCAGGGATTAGGGAGATCGCAGTATCGTGGGGATGACACGAGACTAGTCATCCAGAGGCCTAGCTTACAGAGACACTGTAAGGACTTGTGTCAGTTGGTCGACTTTAAATTCAATTAATTACACAAAGGATTAAAATCTTGCCACAGTGATCGTGGCCATGCAACTACCATTGTTGTAAAAACCCATCTAGTTCACTAATGTCCCTTGGGGAAAGAAATCTGTCCAACTCACCTGGTCTGGCCTACATGTGGCCGTCTTTGACACCCAGAGATGGCTGAACAAGCCCCTCAATTCAAGGGAAATTAAAATGGGTAACTACACTTAGACATGACTGACAGCACACTTCACCACGAGCACTTGAGGCAGACATAATCAAACAATCAAACTTAACATTTTCAAAATTATGGTGCTCAGAATTAAAAACAATCCTCCTCCTGAGACTGAACCAGTGTTTGATAAATGTTTATCATCATTTCATAGCTTCTGTACTCCATGCCTCTATTTATAAAGTTCTGACCCCAAACTTACTCTGCCACCTTTAATGATTTGTTCACTTGAACCTTCTAGTCCTGCACCCCATTAGAAATGTAGGTATGTTTTAATTAACCTGTTCAGAGATGTTATACCATATCTCTGGTGCAGATGGGACTTGAAGTCAACCTCCTAGATCAGAGGTAGAGACACTACCACTGCACCTCTAGAACCCCTACCAATTAGAATTGTATCCACATTTTGTACTGTCTTTCCTCATTTTTCCTCCCAAAATGTACCACATTGTGAATATCACAATAGCAGAGAGAGATTTACACAATATTTCCATATAAAAAGTGCCAAGACATTTAGGATTTTCCCCACTAAAAGCTTGAGGTGGAATAATCTTTGTAAACAATTAGATTAGATTCCCTACAGTGTGGAAACAGGCCCTTTGTGCCAACTCATCCACACCAACCCTCTGAAGAGCAACCCACACAGACACATTCCCCTACATTTGCCCCTGACTAACGTACCTAACCGACAGGCAATTTAGCATGGCCAATTCAACCTAACCTGCACATCTTTGGACTGTGGGAGGAAACCCACACAGACCCACAGGGAGATCGTGCAAACTCCACACAGGCAGTTGCCCGAAATGGGAATTGAATTCTTTGAGAAGGTGACCAAGGAAGTGGACGAGGGTAAAGCAGTAGATGTGGTGTATATGGATTTTAGCAAGGCGTTCGATAAGGTACCCCATGGCAGGTTAATGCAAAAACTACAGAGGTATGGCATTGAGGGTGCATTAGAGGTTTGGATTAGGAATTGGCTGGCTGGAAGGAGACAGAGGGTAGTAGTTGATGGTATAGGTTCATCTTGGAGCGCAGTTACTAGCGGTGTTCCACAAGGATCTGTTTTGGGAACATTGCTGTTTGTCATTTTTATAAATGACCTGGAGGAGGGGCTTGAAGGCTGGGTGAGCAAGTTTGCGGATGACACGAAAGTCGGTGGAGTTGTGGACAGCGAAGAAGGAAGTGGCAGGTTACAGCACGATATAGATAAGTTGCAGAGCTGGGCAGTAAGGTGGCAAATGGAATTCAATGTAGCTAAGTGTGAAGTCATTCACTTTGGTAGGAGTAACAAGAAGATGGATTACTGGGCTAATGGTAGACTACTTGGTAGTGTGGATGAGCAGAGGGATCTTGGTGTCCATGTACACAGATCTTTGAAAGTTGCCACCGAGGTAAATAGTGCTGTGAAGAAGGCATATGGTGTACTGGGCTTTATTGGTAGAGGAATTGAGTTTCGGAGTCCTGAGGTCATGTTGCAGTTGTATAAGACTCTGGTGCGGCCTCATCTGGAGTATTGTGTGCAGTTTTGGTCGCCATACTATAGGAAGGATGTGGAGGCACTGGAACGAGTGCAGAGGAGGTTTACCAGGATGTTGCCTGGCATGGTAGGAAGATCGTATGAGGAAAGGCTGAGGCACTTGGGGCTGTTTTCATTGGAGAAAAGAAGGTTTAGGGGAGATTTGATAGAGGTGTACAAGATGATTAGGGGTTTAGATAGGGTTGACAGTGAGAACCTTTTTCCGCATATGGAGTCAGCTGTTACGAGGGGACACAGCTTTAAATTAAGGGGTGGTAGGTATAGGACAGATGTTAGGGGTAGATTTTTTACTCAGCGGGTTGTGAGTTCATGGAATGCCCTGCCAGTAGCAGTGGTGGACTCTCCCTCTTTATGGGCATTTAAGCGGGCATTGGATAGGTATATGGAGGATAGTGGGCTAGTGTAGGTTAGGTAGGCTTCGGTCGGCGCAACATCGAGGGCCGAAGGGCCTGTACTGCGCTGTATTTTTCTATGTGCTATGTTCTATGAACCCAGGTCCCTGGCGCTGTGAGGCAACAGTGCCAACCACTGAGCCACTGTGCTACCCATGAAGGTTTGATCAAAGTTAGTTACTTCAGCATGCTATAAAATAATCATTGAAGCTCCTTGGATGCTGCCTGAACTGCTGTGCTCTTCCAGCACCACGAATCCAGAATCTGGTTTCCAGCATCTGCAGTGATTGTTTTTACCCTATAAAATAATCATTGTTTGATGCAATATAATGGAGCACTGGCGATTTTTCATATCTGTGGAGGTTTAATCCATATTCAGGTCTTTCCTTGGCTTTGCAATCAGTCCTGTATGTGTGATGTGAGAGTGATATTTCGTTTGTGAATTCACCCATTGTACATGGGCAGAAAGTGTTACTTTATTCATGAGTAACATTTCACAGTCAATACAAAGTTGTCATTTAATTATTTTACACTGACACCCCCAGGCAATCTTATCAGTTTTTCTAAGATACAATCAGCTTCACTTGACCTAGCAGCTGAAGGGCAGGATGAAACAGAAAAATGTTTAGTTTCATTTGTCCCTTGGTTTGGTGATCTTATTCCAATTCAGTTGTAATTGATTTGGCCGTTAACTAAAGTTAAATAGTACAGGTCTGAGTGAGATTGTTGTGAATCTTCCAGACGGCTAGTCTTAACAAGCAATTTAACAGACAGTTTTGTGAAACCTTTAAAGGGACATGGCTAAAAATAAGAGCTCAGCTGTAGAAACCTGAGATTGACAGCTCTTTATTAGGCAAGACTATGGGCGATTTCAGAACCAAGGTATATTGATGGTGTCAGCCATGGTCTACTTGGTTATCAAGGGGCTACGCGGTCTCCTTCTCTTTCGATAAGTGTGGTGCCGGAAAGGCACAGCAGGTCAGGCAGCATCCAAGCAGCAGGAGAGTCGACGTTTCGGGCATAAGCCCTTCATCCACTTCCTGCTCCTCAGATGCTGCCTGACCTGCTGTGCTCTTCCAGCACCACACTTTTTGACTCTGACTCTCCAGCATCTGCAGTCCTCACTTTGCTCCTATTTTGTGTCCACTTTAGCAGGACTGGACGGATTCCTTCCTTGTCCCATTGCTGCACTGTGCACAACCACAGTGTAAATTTAAAAGGAGGTGATGTTGCTAATTATGTAGAATTATAAAGTCATACAATCTAGAAGAAGCCTTTCAGCCCATCGATAACTCGGGGGCAAATTCTGAGATTTAGGGCCAGACTGTTCAAGAGAGATGTTAGAAAGTATTTCTACACACAAAGGCTGGGAGAGGTTTGAAACTATCTTCAGCATAATGACAGTGGATGCTGGATCAGTTGATCATAGTAAATCTTAGAGAGATTTGTTTTGTTAAGCAAAGGTATTAAGGGATATGGGCCAAATGATGTCGGCACAAATGATATCGGGAAGAAGAGGAGGAAGATACTACAGTGGGACTTCGGAGAACTCGGAAGAAGGCTGAAAAGCAGGACGTCCAGGCTGGTTATCTCTGGTTTGCTTCCAGTTCCTCGGGTTGGAGAGGCCAGGAACACGGAGATAATGGACTTGAATGTGTGGCTGGGAACTGGTGCAGGAAGCAGTTTAAATTCTTGGAGCACTGGGGTATGTTTTGCAGTAAGGATAAATTATACTAGAGGAACGGGTTGCACCTTAATAGGTGGGGGACCAGCATTCTGGCAGGTAGGTTTACCACTGCTACACAGCTGCGTTTAAACTAAATAGTGGTGGTGGTGGGGGAGGGGGGGGGGCTCATTTGGAAATTGGCAGATACAATATTGTGGGGATAACGGAAACGTGGATTCAAGTGGACAGGGCCTGGGAAATGAATATTCAAGGCTATATGTGCTATCGTAAGGACAGACTGATGGGCAGAGGGGGTGGGGTGGCCATGTTGGTAAGGAATGATATTTAGTCCCTTACGCGGGAGGACCTAGAATCAGGAGATGTAGAGTCAGTATGGATAGAGCTGAGAAATTCTAAGGGTAGAAAGACCCTCATGGGAGTTATCTACAAGCCCCAAAACAGTAGTATGGATGTAGGGTGTAAGTTGAATAGGGAGCTGAAATTGGCCTGTCACAAAGATATTACTACACTTGTTATGGGGGATTTCAACATGCAGGTAGACTGGGAGAATCAGGATGGTACTGGACCCCAAGAAAGGGAGTTTGTGGAGTGCCTCCGAGATGGATTCTTAGAACAGCTGGTGCTGGAGCCTACCAGGGAGAAGGCAATTCTGGATCTGGTATTGTGCAACAAACCGGATTTGATCAGGGACCTCGAAGTGAAGGAGCCATTAGGAGGTAGTGACCATAATACAATAAGCTTCAATCTGCAGTTTGAAAGGGAGAGGGTACAATCGGAAGTGACAATATTTCAGTTGAATAAAGGGAACTATGGAGCTATGAGGGAGGAGCTGGCCAAAGTTCAATGGTGCAATACCCTAGCAGGGATGACAGTGGAGGAACAATGGCAGGTATTTCTGGGTATAATGCAGGATCAGTTACGAATTAGATTACTTACTTACAGTATAGAAACAGGCCCTTTGGCCCAACAAGTCCACACTGATCTGCTGAGGTGCTACCCACCAGACCCAATTCCCTACTCCTAACACTACAGGCAATTTAGCATGGCCAATTCACCTAACCTGCACATTTTTGGATTGTGGGAGGAAACCAGGAGCACCTGGAGGAAACCCATGCAGACACGGGGAGAATGTGCAAACTCCACACAGAGAGTCGCCTGAGGCAGGAATTGAACCCAGGTCTCTGGCGCTGTGAGGCAGCAGTGCTAACCACTGTGCCACTGTGCCACCCACTTTCAAAAGGAAGAAAGATCCTAAGTGGAGTCAGGGGTGGCCATGGCTGACGAGGGAAGATAAGAAATATATAAAGTCAAAAGAGAAAAAGTATAACATAGCAAAGATAAGTGGGAAAACAGAGGACTGGGAAGCTTTTAAAGAACAACAGAGGATAACTAAGAAGGAAATACGCAGAGAAAAAAATGAGATACGAAGGTAAACTGGCCAAAAATATAAAGGAGGATAGTAAAAGCTTTTTTAGGTATATGAAAGGAAAAAAAATGGTTAAGACTAAAATTGGGCCCTTGAAGACAGAAACAGGGCAAATCTTTTGAGGATGTAACTCTGAAGATGGATATATTACAGGAACAAAGAAATGGCAGAAGAGTTGAATTAGTACTTCAGATCTGTGTTCACTGGGGAAGACACAAGAAATCTCCCTGAGGTAACAGTGGCTGAAGGACCTGAACTTAAAGGAATTTATATTTGCCAGAAATTGGTGTTGGAGAGACTGTTAGGTCTGAAGGTTGATAAGTTCCCGGGGCCTGATGGTCTACATCCCAGGGTACTGAAGGAGGTGGCTCTAGAAATTGTGGATGCGTTGGTGATCATTTTCCAATGTTCTATAGATCAAGATCAGTTCCTGTGGATTGGAGGGTGGCTAATGTTGTCCCATGTTTTAAGAAAGGAGGGAGAGAGAAAGCAGGGAATTATAGACCAGTTAGTCTGACCTCAGTGGTGGGAAAGATGCTGGAGTCAATTATAAAGGATAAAAATACGACCCATCTGGATCGCAGTAACAGGATAGGTCAGAGTCAGCATAGATTTATGAAGGGGTAATCATGCTTGACTAATCTTCTGGAATTTTTTTGAGGATGTAACTCTGAAGATGGACAAGGGATAATCCAGTGAATGTAGTGTATCTGGACTTTCAGAAAACCTTTGATAAAGTCCCACATAGGAGGTTAGTGAGCAAAATTAGGCCGCATGGTATTGGGGACAAAATACTGACTTGGACTGAAAATTGGTTGGCTGACAGGAAACAAAGAGTAGTGATAAACAGCTCCCTTTCGGAATGGCAGGCGGTGACCAGTGGGGGTACCGCAGGGATCAGTGCTGGGACCGCAGTTTTTTACAATATACATTAATGATATAGATGATGGTTTTAAAAGTAGTATTAGCAGATTTGGTGATGATACAAAGCTGGGTGGCAGGGTGAAATGTGAGGAGGATGTTAGGAGATTACAGGGTGACCTGGACAGGCTAGGTGAGTGGACAGATGCAGTTTAATGTGGATAAATGTGTGGTTATCCACTTTGGTGGCAAGAACAGGAAGGCAGATTACTACCTAAATGGAGTCAAGTTAGGTAAAGGGGCAATACAATGAGATCTAGGTGTTCTTGTACATCAGTCAATGAAAGCAGGCATGCAGGTACAGCAGGTAGTGAAGAAAGCTAATAGCATGCTGGCCTTCATAACAAGAGGGATTGAGTATAGAAGCAAAGAGGTTCTTCTGCAGCTGTACAGGGCCCTAGTGAGACTGCACCTGGAATATTGTGTGCAGTTTTGGTCTCCAAATTTGAGGAAAGACATTCTGGCTATTGAGAAAGTGCAGGATAGGTTCACGAGGTCAATTCCCAGAATGGTGGGACTATCTTACGCTGAAAGATTGGAGCGATTGGGCTTGTATACCCTTGAGTTTAGAAGGCTGAGAGGGGATCTGATTGAGACATATAAGATTATTAAAGGATTGGACACTCTGGAGGCAGGAAACATGTTTCCGCTGATGGGTTAGTGCCGAACCAGAGGACATAGTTTAAAAATAAGTGGTAGACCATTTAGAACAGAGTTGAGGAGAAACTTCTTCACCCAGAGAGTGGTGGGTGTATGGAATGCTCTGCCCCAGAAGGCAGTGGAAGCCAAGTCTCTGGATACTTTCAAGAAAGAGTTGGATAGAGCAAATAAGGATTGTGGAATCAAGGGTTACGGGGATAAGGCAGGAACAGGATACTGATTGAGGATGATCAGCCATGATCATAATGAATGGTGGTGCTGGCTCGAAGTGCAGAATGGCCTACTCCTGCACCTATTGTCTATTGTCTATTGTCAAAGCAGGAATATGGAGTTCAGCCACAGATTAGCCAGGATCTTATTGAATGCTGGAACAGGCTCGAGGGGTTGAATGGCCTATTCCTGTTTCTGTGTTCCTGTAATATCCTGGTGAATCTTTTCTGTTTCCCCTCTAGTGCAATCACACCTTTCATAGTGGGTTGACCACAGGGCATCGCTGCTAGACTGTGTCAAAGGCAGGGGGTGAGGGAACCAACAAAAGAGACAAATATATTTCACCTCATCCTTCCCAATTTGCCAGCTGCACATGCATCTGTCCGTGACAGTATCAGTAACTGTGACCACGCACAATCCTTGTGGAGACAAAGTCCCACCTTCACATTGAGAATACCCTCCATTGTGTTGTGTGGCACTATCACTGTGCTCAATGGGACAAGCTTTGAACAGATCTAACTCAAGACTGGACTTTTGTGAGGCACTGTGGGCCATCAACAGCAGCAGAATTGTACTCCAGCACAATCTGCAACCTCATGGCCCAGAATATGCCCCACTCAACCATTACCATCAAGCCAGGGGATCAACCCTGGTTCAATGGAGAGTGCAGGAGGGCATGCCAAGAGCAGCACCAGGCATACCTGAAGATGAGGTGTCAACCTGGTGAACCTGCCAAACAGAACTACTTGCCAAACAGTATAAGCAGCAAATGGTAGACAGAGCTAAGTAATTCCATAACAAATAGATCAGATCTAACCTCTGCAGACCTGCCACATCCAGTCATGAATGGTGGTGAACAATTAACTAACTCACTGAAGGAGAAGGAGGCTCCACAAATATCCCCATCCTCAATGATGGAAGGGCCCAGCACATCATTGCATAAATAAAGCTGAAGCTTTCGCAGCAATCTTCAGTCAGAAGTGTTGATTAGATGATCCATTTTGGCCTCTTGCATTGGTCTCCAGCATCACAGATACCAGTCTTCAGCCAATTTGATTCACTCCACGTGATATCAAGAAACGGTTGGAGACACTGGACGCTGGATACTGAAAGGCTATGGGCCTTGACAACATTCTGGCAATAATACCGATGACTTGTGCTCGAGAACTTGTAGCTTCCCTAACCAAGCTGGTCCAGCACAGTTAGAACACTGGTATCTACCCGACAACATGGAAAATTATGCTCTGTACACAAAAAGCAGGACAAATCCAACCCAGCGAATTACTGCTGTGTCAGTCAATTCTCGATCATCAGCAAAGTGATGGACGGTGTCATCAACAGTTAAAAATCACCCAACACCAGGTTATAGTCCAACAGGTTTAATTGGAAGCACTAGCTTTTGGAGCGCTGCTCCTTCATCAGGTGGTTGTGGAGAATAAGGTCATGAGTGACAGAATTTATAGCAAAAGTTTACAGTGAGATGCAACTGAAAGTATATATTGAAAAAGACCTGGATTGTTTGTTAAGTCTCTCTTCTTTTAGAGTGACCATGTTGGTTGCAGTTGTTTCATATGTAAATCCCAGAGCTTTTTTAAAAGTTACATTCTCAAGTGAATTTTAACAATAGGTGTCGTGTCATCTCAGATAATGCATTGAAGGTGTGAGGCTGCCTGTACCCCAAAGTTCAGATTGATTCTATTTCTTTAAAAAAAGGGATTTACAGAATCTTACATGGATTCATGCAGGTTTTGAGCAAAATAAAAAGTAATTCTGCAAGTACAAATTTACCCCACAAACTTATATGTGTGTTTGTGCGTATGGGTGTGTGTGTGTGTATGTGTGTGCGTTGAGGGATATGAGTTTGTGTGAGAGAGTGTGATGGAATACTCCCACTTGCCTGGATGGGTGCATTTCCAAAGACACTTAAGAAGCTTGACACCATCTTGAAAAAGATGTAAGTGGATTCTGCAGATGCTGGATATCAGAGTCAAGATTAGAGTGGGGTGCTGGAAAAGCACAGCAGGTCAGGCAGCATCTGAGGAGCAGGAAAATTGGTGTTTTAGGCAAAAGCCCTTCATCAGCCCTTCATTTTGAAAAAAGCAGACCACTTGACTAGCACCACATCCACAAGCATCCACTCCCTCCACCACCATCAATGCTCAGTGGCAGCAGTGTATACCTTCTACAAGATGCTCTGCAGAAATGCACCTTTCAAACTCACAACCACCTTTTTACAGAAGGACAAGGGCAGCAGATACATGGGAACATGACCCCCAGAAAGTTCCCCTCCAAACCACTCACCATCCTGACTTGGAAATAAATTGCTGTTCCTTCAGTGTCACTGGGTCAAAATCCTGGAATTCCCACTCTAAGGCCATTGTGGGTCAACCTACAGCACATAGACTATAGTTCATTAAGGTAGCTCACCTGCCACCTTCTCAAGGGATAGACAATAAATGCTGGGCCAGCCAACGATGTCCACATTCTGCTAGTGAGCAACAAAAACAACTCCAGCTGTGGTCTAACCAAACCAAACAGGTCCACCATAACCTCTCTGCTCTAATAATCTATGCCATGACTGATAAAGAAATAGGAGAAAGTGAGGACTGCAGATGCTGGAGATCAGAGTTGAGAGTGTGGCACTGGAAAAGCGCAGCAGGTCGGGCAGCATCCAAGGAGCAGGAGAATTGACGTTTTGGGCATAAGCCCTTCATCAGGAAGATTCCACGCTCTCAACTCTGATAAAGACAAGTGTCCCATATGCCCACCTAAACACCCTATTAATGTGACCTGTTACATTTAGGGATCTCTGGGGATGTATATTAGACAGTGTATAACTCAGCATCAGGTACAAGCCAGCTGGATTTCTTACGTTAACAAAGATAGAATTATTTTCATGGCAAAGAAATCTACCTCAAGCAAAGTAGCAAAATGATTAACAAGACTCTGAAATATGTAAGTGTGTCCACTTAAAAGCAAAATATTAGAGATGATGAAAATCTGAAACAAAATCAGGAAGTGATGGAGAGGAGGGATCGAAGATTGGGGACTCAAAGTAAAGCATCAGAAGAAGAGCACGTGTACTTGTGAAGAAGCTGAACAAGGAAATGAGGGAGGGGAGGGGCAGGAACGGAGACAAGAGAGGACAAAATTACTTTGTGAAGCAGGAACAGGCTAAAACAATGTCTCTTCCAAGGCAGCCATGTTTGTGGATTTTGAGAAGGCTTGTGGGATTGGGTGACTATGAGGTGGGAAGTTGTAGAGGGGAGATTTCAATTGGAGATAAGGTTAGTGTCAGTCCTGGAAATTACATCCTGATATTCAATGATGGGGTCATGATGCAGGGGGGGAGATAAGAGGATAGGTTTGAGTTTGTACTCCACCTCTGCCAGGTGGGGGTCAGATTGCCAGAAAGCAACAGAAATACCTGGCTGGGCAGATTTGAAACCAACGTCAGTATTAGACCCTGAGAGAACAGAATGCAGCAAGTTCAGAAGAAAAGTCAAAATGTTCACTAGTCCTTTAACTACCCTTCTTAAAAATAACACACACAGTTAAAGTCACTAGCATCTGACAAAGGACCCAGGCTCCAATAGTTTGTGATTTCAAATAAATCTGTCAGATTATAAACTAGTGTTGTGTGAATTTTGACAAGATCAGCGAAAATTAATGTCCACAGATTGTCATTACACTGGTCTGCAGCCTGACTTTCCACACAAGCTCTTGGTGTTGGTTCTGTTATCGCTGGTTAAAGTTTTGTTTTAATCTGGAGACAATGACTTCGGTTCAGACACTCCTTTAAGAAACTTCCATTGTCACGATTAGATTTTCACCTCACAAAATTTCAGGAAAGGGGGTTTTAGAGAAAGAGAGAGAGGGTAGAGACTTTTTGTTCTTGGCAGTTTCTATTTCAAAACCAATACATTTTACACCAACAAACTATGTCATGGACCCTCTCTCTGACAGCATTGAAAACTTCATTTCTCCAAGTGGCAGTTTGTGTTCTTCACAAATGTAACATGTTTGCTGTTGTCACAAAAGTCTTTAGCTTTCAAAAGTTAATGACAAGCACATCTAGCTGATGTTATTATAAATTAATGAATCAATATTCCAGCCAATAATGTAATAAATTAATATTTTAGGTAACACATCTTCATAATATTATGCATTTGTAAAACTGACAGCAACAGTAATGGTACTTGTAAATTGGCTTATCAGATCTTGCAAGGCCACTGGGTTTTGACTCATTGAGCTGCAAACACAGAAACATAGAAATGTAGAACAAAGGAGCAGGAGAAGGCCATTTGGCCCTATGAGTCTGTCCTGTCACTCAATATGATCATGGCTGTTCATCCAATTCATTATCCTGTTCTGGCTTTCTCCCCATATGCTTTGATGACTTTAACCCAACAAATTATATTTAACTCCTTGAAAACATTCAATGTTTTTGCCTCAATTGCTCTCTGTGGCAAAGCATTCCACAGGTTCACCTCTTCCTGGATACTCCTAAATGGTCTACCCCAAATCTCTAGAGTGTGATTTCACAGGTGTCTGTGAGATTTCCACCTCATTCTTCTAAACTCCAGTGAATATAGCCCTAATCAATCCAGATTCTCAACATTCATCAGTCCTGCCACCCCAGGAATCAGTCCAGTAAACCTCTGTTTAATCCCTCATGAGGCAGAGTATCTTTCCTCTGTTAAGGAGGCCAAAACTCCAATAATATTCAATTTGTGGTCTCACCCAGATCCTGTACAATTGTAGAAAGATATCCCTGCTTTGGATTCAAATCTTCTTGCCATAAACACCATTACACCTGCTGCTACTGCATGCTTAATTTCACTAGAATCGTAGAGTCATAGAGATGTACAGCATGGAAACAGACCCTTCAGTCCATCTCCTCCATGCCAACCATATATCCCAACCCAATCGAGTCCCACCTGCCAGCACCCAGCCCATATCCCTCCAAACCCTTCCTATTTGTATAGCTATCCAAATGTCTTTTAAACGTTGCAATTGTACCAGCCTCCACCACTTCCTCTGGCAACTCATTCCACACACGCACTACCGTCTGAGTGAAAAAGTTGCCAATTTGATCTTTTATATCTTTCCCCTCTCACTGTTGCCCTCTAGTTCTGGACTCCCCGACCCTATCCATGCCTCTCATGACTTTAGAAACCTCTATAAGGTCACCCCTCAGCCTCCAATGCTCCAGGGAAAACAGCCCTACGCTGTTCAACCTCTCCTTATGGCTCAAAACCTCCAACTCTGGCAACATTCTTGTAAATCTTTTCTGAGTCCTTTCCAATAGGAAGGAGACCAGAATTGCACACAATATTTCAACAGTGGCCTAACCAATGTCCTTTACAGCCTCAACATGACCTCCCAACTCCTGTACTCAATACTCTGACCAATAAAGGTCAGATGTTACAAAGACACCCAGGTAACATTGCATTTCCCCTTTCCTAATCTATCATCTTGCAGATAATAAACTGCCTTTTTGTTTTTGTGACCAAACTGGATAATGTCACATGAATCCACATTATACTTCATCTGCCATGCATTCACCCACTCAGTAAACTTGTCCAAATCACACTGAAACTTCCCTGCATCCTTCTCACAACTCACCTTCCCATCCAACTTTGTGTCACCTGCAAGTTTGGAGATTTATGTTTCGATCCCTCATTTAAATCATTCATATATATTGTGACTAGCTGCGATACAAGAACTTTTCCCTGCAGTACCCCATTAGTTCCTGCCGGCCAACCAGTTATTTTTCCAGGTCAGTACACTGCCCCAATTCCATGTCCATTCGCTTTAATCTGTTATGTGGGACCTTATCAAAATCCTTCTGAAAGTCCAAGCAAACCATATCTACTGGCTTCCCCTTATCAACTCTACTAGTCACATCCTTAAAAAATTCCAGTTGGTTTGTTAAACATGGTTTTCCTTTTTTAAATGCATATTGACTCTGTCCGATCCAGTTACTGTTTTCCAAGTCTCTGCTATTAAATCTTTTATAATTTTGCCAACTACCAATGTCCATTCCCAAATTTCTCTCTACCTCCTTTTTTAAACAATGGGCATGTGTTAGCATCCTTTCGATCTATAAGAGCTTATTCCAGAGTCTGCAGAATTTTGAATGATGACCACCAATGTATCCACTTCCTTTCTGGGGCCACTTCCTTCTGATTCCTTTTAGTTGCTCCCTTTCATTAGACCTTGTGTTCCCCAACATTTTTGTGGCGTTATTTGTGTCTTCTTTTGAGAAGCCAGAATGAACCTATATATTTAATTAGCCTGCCATCGCTTTGTTCCTATTGCAGTTTTCCCTGTTTATGTCTTCACTAACCTTCTTCTTTTCACATACTTAGAGAAGCTTTTACAATCAGCTTGTCTGTTCCCAAAAGATTACTTTGGTCCTCTATTTTCCTCTTCTTAACTAATCTTTTGTCATCCTTTGCTGGAATCTAATTTGCTCCCAGTCTTCAAGTGTGCTGCTTCTTTTGGTTAATTTATATGCCCCTGTCTTGGATCTAACACTCTTCCTAATTCCTGTTGGTAACCATGGACAGACTACCTTTCCCATTTTACTTTTATGCTGAGATGACTCTGGATGCAGGAAATGGCAGCCAAAGAGCCATGTAACACCCTACAGCCAGAAGGTGTAGGAGCAGAAGTAGGCCATTTGGTACATTGAGTCAGGTTAGCCATTCAATGAGGTCACCGTGCTCTGAAAATCTACAACTCAATTTTCCTGCTTTTTCCCAATAACCCTTGATTCCTTTTGATGGCTTAAAATCTGTCTCCCTCAGCCTTGAATAGATAAGGAGAAACAACCTTTCCACATCCATCCTGTCAAGCCCCTTAAGAATATTATATGTTTCAATAAGGTCTCTTCTCATTCTTCTTGACTCCAATGGGTGCTGGCTCAATCCACTCAATACCATCCCACAAGAAAGTCTCTCCATGCCCTGGATGAACCGAGTGAATGCTCTTGGAACTGCTTCCAAAGCCAACGTATCTTTTCTTAAATAAGGTCTCAAAACTGTTCACACTATTCCAGCTGCAGTTGGACTAGTGTTTGTATCATTCAGCAAGACCTCCCTATTTTTATACCCTATTTCTTTTGAAGTAAAGGTCATCATTCCATTTGCCTTTCCTATTACTTGCTAAATTTGTAATACAGCTTTTTGTGATTCATGCATGATGACCGCCCCCCCCCACCCCCCCCCCACCCCCCAACTCTCCCTGTGCTGCAGCTTTCTGATGTATTTCTATTTAAATAATATTCAGGTTCTCTGTTCTTCTTGCCAACATGGATAACCTCACACTTCCCACATTATTCTCCATCTGCCAATGTCAGTGGCTTTTTGCACAAGCTTCTGGTCTCTTTCAGGTACCTGCCTTACATTTAATGGATTGTTATTGTTTGTTTTTACAAAGACTTTTCCTCCATTTGTAAATTGTTACTCAACAGGCTGAATCAATTAAGTCTGGAACATCGTAAAGGCGTACGTTAACATACAGGAGTAAACACATCGTTTAGAGTTTAGCATCGCACGAGTACATTTCTGCAGAACTGTTTAATTCAGGCTTCCTGCCCATTTGTCATAACCTGACAGTTATACTAGAACTGAACCAGCACTTTAGAAGCTGTTTAATCCCACACATAAACACTACCGTAAAACTTGCTATGACTTAAATGTCAACGCAGATTTATGAAGCAAAAATGCGAACTAAACTGTATAGTTTATTCAGACATTCAATATCCCATTGTGGTACTGGACACAGTGCTGAAACATTTCCTGAGTTATTTTAATTCTCTTTTGTGTTAAAAAAAAGTATTTTGAAATGCTCTGATATGGTTTCATAAAAATAAGAAAGAGCACTTCAATAGACTTTCATATCAACCAAATAATAGTACAACCCCCTAACTTTTCCACCAGGGACAGGATATATTCTCTGTGCTTAAAGTTAACAAAATAAAACAAGAACAGAAAATTCTTTGGTATTAGTCATTTATGTTATAGCTGATTTTATTCCTATTTTCAGTTAATATATGTTCAATACCCTTGGGTTCAATAGGTACCATTGCTGCATGATGAAAATGCAATACTCTGACTGATTTCAAAATAAATACAATTTGGTTCTGGTTGTATTAAGAATGAAAATATTCATCCCCACCATCCCCTCCAACTTCCCCCTCAAAGATTTGATGGATAATGTTACCCTCTCATCAAAAACCCACAACCAGTCGGTTTGATTTTCATAAAAACTAAAAGAAATGTGGATGATGTAAATCAGAAACAAAAGAGAAATGGCTGGAAAAGCTCAGCAGGTCTCCTGTCAGGGTGAAAGGGAAGGCTGGGAGGGAGAGGGAATGCTGGATGACTAAAGAAATTGAGGGTTTGGTTAAGAAAAAGAAGGAAGCACATGAAAGGTATAGACAGGATAGATCGAATGAATCCTTAGAAGAGTATAAAGGCAGTAGGAGTATACTTAAGAGGAAAATCAGGAGGGCAAAAAGGGGACATGAGATAGCTTTGGCAAATAGAATTAAGGACAATCCAAAGGGTTTTTATAAATACATTAAGGACAAAAGGGTAACTAGGGAGAGAATAGGGCCCCTCAAAGATCAGTAAGGTGGCCTTTGTGTGGAGCCGCAGAAAATGGGGGAGATATTAAATGAATATTTTGCATCAGTATTTACTGTGGAAAAGGATATGGAAGATATAGACTGTAGGGAAATAGATGGTGACATCTTGCAAAATGTCCAGATTACAGAGGAGGAAGTGCTGGATGTCTTGAAATGGGTAAAGGTGGATAAATCCCCAGGACCTGATCAGGTGTACCCGAGAACTCTGTGGGAAGCTAGAGAAGTGATTGCTGGGCCTCTTGCTGAGATATTTGTATCATCGATAGTCACAGGTGAGGTGCCGGAAGACTGGAGGTTGGCTAACATGCTGCCACTGTTTAAGAAGGGCGGTAAGGAAAAACCAGGGAACTATAGACCAGTGAGCCTGACCTTGGTGGTGGGCAAGTTGTTGGAGGGAATTCTGAGGGACAGGATGTACATGTATTTGGAAAGGCAAGGACTGATTAGGGATAGTCAACATGGCTTTGTCATGTCTCACAAACTTGATTCAGTTTTTTGAAGAAGTAACAAAGAGGATTGATGAGGTCAGAGCGGTAGATGTGATCTATATGGATTTCAGTAAGGCGTTCGACAAGGTTCCCCATGGGAGACTGATTAGCAAGGTTAGATCTCATGGAATACAGGGAGAACTAGCCATTTGGATACAGAACTGGCTCAAAGGTAGAAGACAGAGGGCGGTGGTGGAGGTTTGTTTCTCAGACTGGAGGCCTGTGACCAGTGGAGTGCTACAAGGATCAGTGCTGGGTCCACTACTTTTTGTCATTTACATAAATGATTTGGATGCGAGCATAAGAGGTACAGTTAGTAAGTTTGTAAATGACACCAAAATTGAAAGTGTATTGGACAGTGAAAGGGTTCCCTCAGATTACAACAGGATCTTGACCAGATGGGCCAATGGGCTGAGAAGTGGTAGATGGAGTTTAATTCAGATAAATGTGAGGTGCTGCATTTTGGGAAAGCAAATCTTAGCAGGACTTATACATTTAATAGTAAGGTCCTAGGGAGTGTTGCTGAACAAAGAGACCTTGGAGTGTAGGTTCATAGCTCCTTGAAAGTGGAGTCGCAGGTCAATAGGATAGTGAAGAAGGTGTTTGGTATGCTTTCCTTTATTGGTCAGAGTATTGAGTACAGGAGTTGCGGGGTCATGTTGCGGCTGTACAGGACATTGGTTAGGCCACTGTTGGAATTCTGTTCTCCTTCCTATCGAAAAGATGTTGTGAAACTTGAAAGGGTTCAGAAAAGATTGATAAGGATGTTGCCAGGGTTGGAGGATTTAAGCTATAGGGAGAGGCTGAACAGGTTGGGGCTATTTTCCCTGGAGCGTCGGAGGCTGAGGGGTGACCTTATAGAGGTTTACAAAATTATGAGGGGCATGGATAGGGTAAATAGGCAAAGTCTTTTCCCTGGGGTTGGGGAGTCCAGAAATAGAGGACATAGGTTTAGGGTGAGAGGGGAAAGATATAAAAGAAACCTAACGGGCATCTTTTTCACAGAAAGAGTGGTACATGTATGGAATGAGCTGCCAGAGGAAGTGGTGGAGGCTGGTACAATTGCAACATTTAAGAGGTATCTGGATGAGTATATGAATAGGAAGGGTTTGGAGGGATATGGGCCGGGTGCTGGCAGGTGGGACTAGATTGGGTTGGGATATCTGGTCAGCATGGACAGGTTGGACCAAGGGGTCTGTTTCTATGCTGTACATCTTTATGACTCTGTGACTCTAGGTCTGGCAGCATCTGTGGAGTGAAACTGGAGTTGTTTGACTAGAAATGTTAACTCTGATTTCTCGACACAGATGCTGCCAGACCTGCTGAGCTTTTCCAGCAAAAGCTGGATTTTTGTCAAAAAATCATCTCTGGGCCAAATAGGGCACCAACAGTGCAAGCAGACTGGTTGAGCTTCAGCCAATTGCAAATGAGAGGGTTGGTGTTGCTAGCTAAAGAATGGAGTGTGTTCAGGGAACTAAAGACAATCGCTTCAGCCTTACCAAGATCCAACTGCAGATAGTTTCTAGTCATCAAGAACGTTGGGTAAGTAGTCTGATCATTTTGAGAGAGTGGAGGAGTCGAGGGGTGAGGTGGTGAGGGAGAGCTGAGTATTGTCAGTGTCCATTTGAATATTGGCCCTGTTCATTTACAGGATGTGGTCCAACTTTGGGTCACTGCATAGTTCAGCTCTTACTGTTGACAAAAGGAAAGTGAGGTTGAAACAAAGGTTGGATGGGAACAAGGAGCTATTCAGAATCTTTTCATTTATTGCTTTCCTTGAGAGCACATTTTCCCAGTCCTGTAGAAAGATTACAGACATGTTCAGAAAGCACATTAGCCTGGTTTGTCATGATGTTTCTACGTTTTGGCTCAAATGCCAACATCCCACACCTCTGCAACAGAAACAAGTGGGAAAGAAATCCAGCAATTTTTCCAATATTGCCTCCCTCCCCAGTCCCAAATTCCATCCAGCCGTTAAAAGGGCGGTATTAAATTCAGCCGGATGGAGTTGCCACCAATAGGAGATACTGACTGGCACTGTGTCAATGAGGTCAGAGACGACAATGTCTGGGGAGACCTCATGTTTTGGAAATGGTCCGATGTGTCTGGGAGTTGGACGGAGGGCAGAGAAAGGACATGAAGTGATGAACCCTTTCGCTTTCCCACTCCATTCTTTACCAATTAAATCAAGAGTGGAGAAGGTTTGGGGTGCTGACTGATTTATTTGACATAATCCTGCTATGTTGCTATTCTGTCGGGGGGTGTTGGAGGTGTGGGTGGGGTGGGTGGGGGCGGTGGATGAGCAAGCCAGGTGGTCAGGCCCAGTGGCCTATATGATCACTCATGTGGTGCTGTGGCAATTAAATCCAGACCAATGTGTTCCTGCTCCGTAGCCGCGTTCACATTGCTGACATTGTGTGGGCTGCTGGCTATCCTTCTAAGGGGCCATCCCTCATCAAATGCTGCCCCTAAAGCTGGGTCCTTAATGAACGGACAAACAGAAGATTGTGCCTGAAATCTCATAGCTCCAGCACAGAAGGTGAGACACAATATTCAGACTCTGGGGTCCACATCAGGCAAGGACAAATGGCAAATAAATGTTCGGATGCACTTAATTCATCAGTCCAAGGATTTGTAGAATTATTTTTGGACAGCAATGAATATGGACCCCTCCATTATTCTTAACATCTTTTCACGTAACCTCCATATTCACCCAATATGACTGCATTTAATAAAATAAATGGCTTTCAGAAATTAGCAGTAAATGTTGGAAGGGGCTAGAGGAAATGGCTTTCAAAGGAACAGGCTGTGTCGTTGTTACACATCAAAGGCGGAGAGATCAATGCTGGGAAAATGAAAAGTGGGCCTCTCGTGACATTTTGAACATTAGAACAAGCATTAAATGTACCAGTTCACTGCTTTGTCCTATTTTAGTATAGATTATAACCTTTTGATCAAGACGGCATTAATTGGCTCCCATACTCCAGATAGAGGCTGATGCCTGTGCTTCTCATCCAATCAATATTATATAATGGATTAGGCAAATCATATCTCAATCAACCTTCAGTCGTAATCTATTGTGTATGGAAAGCCTCAGGAATTAAATCCATGCAGTTCCTATTCTGCAAAACTCTCTGGATTGAATGTTCCAGAAACCAGTAATTAAAGCTTCACACAAGCTTCAGACACTGTCCCAGATTCATTTCCGTGCCACGGTTAAGGGTTTAATTTGAATATTTTAATTGTGGATTACTGCATTTTGCAGCAAAAACAACCATCTAATCCAGCAATAAAGCAGTGGAGGGATTGTGAGAAAGAACGGTTTAGATAGCCGATGATTTTGAGTTCAGCCGTATGGTGGGCTGGACATCCACTATGACAATGAACCGGACCAAACAATGTCAGTAATCACATTTGTCCTTTTACTTTATTCTTCAATTTTACTAATTTTAGGAAGATAAATACATCTCCTGTTGTGGTACCCATTGGAATGATAATCAGTCTGCGTGGACCATAGCTAAGTTATTCAGACACACAGTGGAGACTAGGATTGTAAAGTGTAGTTTAACCTAAATCATAGTGATCCCATCTGTCAGAAAATGCCACACTGTAAACCCCCATAGATCATTTGTTGTTTTCATGAAAATGAGTGCAAGCATATTCACAGCTTGGAGCACGTGTCGAGTATTTGCTCGTCCTATTCTGCAATGTGTTGTTTCTTCGTGAAAACAGTTTACTTTCAAATTTCATATGGGCGTATGTTTCCACAGGAGTGGCACTGTCTTGTCATGTGGTTGGGTAAATGTAAGGTAAAAATTTTCTCTTCAAAGGGGCAAGTCATTTGAACCTGAATTATTCCAACTGAATACAATTTTCCAATTCTCCAATAACCTTCCTTAAATCAGTCCAGAATTGTTTTTATATCTGTCCAATAACTGAACAACACTGTCTAACCAGACAAGCCAACATTGTGCAGTCATATGGAACAAGTACTATTAATTTTAAATAAAGAATGTGCTGTCTGTGCTTTCTTTATTTTATTTTGCAATTGGATTTTGTGAAGCTCAGGATTTGATGAGTTCAATTTGGTTTTGATCAAATATTTTAAAATCAAAGCAAATTTGATGATAAGTCCACAAAGCATTGTTTTTCTCTTGGTCTATTTATGCTTTGGGACTAGTCTTCAAGTCTCTGACCTGCTGCTGTTAAAAATGATAGAAATATAAAGACTGTTTTTCTTGCTGGGGAAGGTGAATTATTTTCCTTGCCTTGAGATCAAGCAAGTTGATCTGTTTTATTTTGCAACACTGTGGCTCAATGCAATCAGTCTGTCTAATCTTCAGCATCTTTTTTTTTGTCTGTTGATCATTTTCTGAAGGTATAAACATTGCTTCTGAATGAAAAAAATAAAAATGAGACAGTCACCTTTTAAATTCTGGGCCAGGGAAGTAGATGGGAGAAACGATTTCAAATAAACCTCTCCACTGATATTTGGTAATGAAACTCTTGTCTCCATTGCACCATCTCGTGATAAGATCAAATATTTCTAAATTCAAGCTTCTATATTTATTCTGTCTGTTAGTTCTAAAATCTCCAGGTTTGGAACTAATTCATTTCCTCTCTGAATTTGCAATGAAAACAGATTGCAAACAGAATCTCAAAGTAACAGTGGTTATAATAACTGCTGGCCCATTGTGTTCCATTTGTATCACATTTTAAATTTACAAAACCTTTGACTGTAATCTCTTGAGCTGTGCAGAACTGGACCTTGTTCTCCAGAGCATATTAACATTTTCAAATGCGAATGAGGTTTCGAAGCTTCTCTTTTCAATTTTATGTGGAAAGAGCCAATTTACTTTTCTTGTTGCAGGGAGAAAAAGAACTGACACTTTCCATTTGATCACCACTTTCTTCTGGAAGGAAATTTGCATTTTAACCTTAGATTCCATTTATCACATCAAACATGTTTGATGAATCAATAAATTTATCTATTGCCTAAGTGATTAAAAATAATTGATGGGGAAAATGGTGCTGTTAGTCAATGATATGATGTTTCTCATGCATGACTAGGACATCTTCAGTGTCACTACACACATTGTATATCATACTAACTGGGCTCTGATAGTTCCTGGTTATATCCATATTGTTTTATGTGTTCATAAGACAACATATATTCTTATTAGCCCATGACAGTTGTACACAACAAATCCTGTGTTTTAACATTTTTAACAGAAAAACTACAAGCCACCTACCTGCTCTAATTCAAGTGCTTCATGAAAAATGAACTTTTCATGTTGACAAAGAACATGAAATTGAAAAATGACCCCATTATCTTTACGAAAGTGATATTCCAGTTGGTAAAATAAATCAATTGGACTGGAGTTCACGAAGGTACCTATGACCTTCCTTCCATCATTTTGGAAAGTGGACATTCTAGGTATTAACAAAATTAAAAAGCAACAACATTTCTCTCAACTTGATGCCAAACTTTGAAAGTTCAGTAAATGGATCAAGTCCGGCAAAAAACAACATGAATGATCTCCGTGAACACACGGTCACTCAGTTGTACAATTCTATCAAATATTTACACCCATCAGGACAGATTAACAAGAATATCCCTTCAAAAAGTGCCGGTTGGAACAAAGTTTGCTGTGTATTTGAAGCAAATGTATTACCAGGAAAAGATTGGGATCTATGAGAGATCAAAGGAGCGATCTGTGCATGGAGCCAAAGGATGTTAGTGATGTCGTAAATGAATACTTCCTATGTGTTCACAGAAGAGAAAGACATTATAGCTGGGGATATCAGTTGGGATGGTGAGGTTCTAGAACATGATAAGATTAATAAATAAGAGATATTATGTTTTAATAGGTATACAGGGCTTGATGAGATTCATCTCAGATTGTTATGGGAGTAAGGGAGGAGATTGCTGGGGCCTTGGTCAATATATTTAATACTTTATTGGCCACAAGTGAAGTGCCAGATGACTAGAGGGGAGCTAATGTGGTTCCATTGTTCAAGAATGGCAGCAGGGATAGGCCAGGTAATTACAAATGAGTTAGTCTGATGTCAGTGGTAGGGAAATTATTGGAAAAAGTTCGAAGGATTAATCAACACTTGGAGAGGCAGGGATTGATCAGAGATAGTCAGCACAGATTTATTAGAGAGATATTCTGTCTGACCAATTTAATGGAGTTTTTTGAAAAGGTGGCTAAATATATTGATGACGGTTGTGCAGTTGATGTGGTTTACATGGACTTCAATAAGGCATGTGATAAGGTCCCATGTAGAAGGCTGGACCGAAAGGTAAGTGCCCATGGAATCCAAGGCAAGTTGGCAAACTAGATCCAAGATTGGCTTCCAAATAGGAGGCAAAGGATGATAGTGGAGCGTTGTTTTTTGTGATTGGAAGCCTGTGACCAGTGATATACCACAGGGTCGGTGCTGGGACTCTTGTTGTTAATAATATATGTTAATGACTTGGATGTGAATATAGAAGGTATAATAAGTTTGCAGATGACATGAAAATTGCTGATGTTGTTAATAGTGAGGAGGATGGTCTCAGGCTACAATCAGATGAAAGATTGGGCAGAGCAAAGGCAAATGGAGTTTAATCCCAACAAGAATGAGGTGATGCATTTTTGGAGGTCTAATAAGGGAAGGATTGAATGAATAGTCGACCCCTAGGGAGTACAGAGGAACAAAGGGACCTTGGTGTACAAGTTCATAGATCCCTGAAGGTGTTAGCATAGATGGACAGAGTTAGGAAGAAGGGATATGGGATGCTTGCCTTCATTAACTGGGTGTAGAATATAGGAGCAAGGAAGTCTTGTTGCAGCTTTATAGAACATTGGCTATGCCACAGCTGGAGTACTGTGTGTAGGTTTGATCACCACTTTATCAGAAAGACATGAAAGCACTGAAGATGGTGCAGAGGGATTTTTAAAATTCACTTGTGGGATGTGGGCATGGCTGGCATTTATTGCCCACCCCTAGTTGTCCTTTGAGAAGGTGGTGATGAACTGCGCTCTTGAACTGCTGCAGTCCACATGGTGTTAGGTAGGTCCACAAAGCACTTAGGGAAGGAATTCAAACACTGAAGGAACAGCGATATATTTCCAAGTCAAGTTGGTGATGTGGCTTGGAGGGGAACTTGCAAGGGGTGGTGTTCGCATGTATCTGCTGTTACTGTTCTTGTGGGTCGAGCATGTGGAAGGTGCTGTTTAAGGAACTTCAGTGAATTTCTGCAGTGCCCCTTGCAGATGGTACAGACTGCTGTTACTGAGCATTGGCAATGAAGGGAGTGGATGCTTGTGGATGTAGTGCCACTCAAGTGGGCTGCTTTGTCCTGGATGGTGTTGAGTGTTGTTGGTGCTGCACCTATCCAGGCAAGTATGGAGTATTCCATCACACTCCTGACTTGAAGCTTTTAGATGATGATTAGGTTATGAGGAGTCAGGAGGTGAGTTATGGGCCACTGTATTCCAGTCTCTGACCTGCTCTTGTAGCCACTGTATTTATATGGCAAATCCAGTTTGATTTTCTGGTCAATGATAACCACGAGGATGTTGATAATGGGATATTCAGAGATGGTAACGGTATTGAATATCAAGGGAACAATGAATTAGATGGTCTCTTCCTGGAAATAGTCATTATCAGGCATTTGTGTGATGTGAATATTAATTGCCACTTGTCAGTCCAAGCCTGGATGTTATCTACCAGGATGTTGGAGTCGGGAGGGTGTTGATGGAAAAGCACAGCATGTCAGGAATGATGAAGGGCTCCAGCCTGAAACATCGACTCTCTTGCTCCTTGGATGCTGCCTGGTCTATTGTGCTTTTCCAACAACACACTCCAGACTTTGATCTCCAGCATCCACAGACCCCATGTTCTTCTACCAGGATATTGTCTGGGATGGAAAGTCTTAATTATGAGGAGAGACTGAATAGGTTGGGTTTATTTTCTCTCGAGGAGCGGAGGCTGAGGGGCCTCTGGTTGAGATATTCAAAGTATCGTGGGGTAAAGAGAGGCTACATCATGAGTTATAGAGTCATAGAGTCATAAAGAAGGAATACCATGGAAACAGACCCTTCAGTCCAACCCGTCCATGCCGACCAGATATCCCAACCCAATCTAGTCCCACCCGCGAGCACCCAGCCCATATCCCTCCAAACCCTTCCTATTCATATACCCATCCAAATACAACTTAAATGGTGTAATTGTACCAGCCTCCACCACATCCTCTGGCTGTTCATTCCATACACATACCACCCTCTGCATGAAAATGTTGCCCCTTAGGTCTCTTTTATATCTTTCCCCTCTCATCCTAAACCTATGCCCTCTAGTTCTGGACTCCCCGACCCCAGGGAAAAGACCTTGTCTATTTATCCTATCCATGCCCTTCATAATTTTGTAAACCTCAGCCTCCGATGCTCCAGGGAAAACAGCCCCAGCCTGTTCAGCCTCTCCCTATAGCTCAGATCCTCCAACCCTGGCAACATCCTTGTCAATCTTTTCTGAGCCCTTTCAAGTTTCACAACATCTTTACAATAGGAAGGAGAACAGAATTGCATGTAATATTCCAACAGTGGCCTAACCAATGTCCTGTACAGCTGCAACATGACCTCCCAATCCTGTACTCAATACTCTGACCAATAAAGGAAAGCATACCAAACACTTTCTTCACTATCCTATCTACCTGCTACTCCACTTTCAAGGAGCTATGAACCTGTGCTCCAAGGTTTCTTTGTTCAGCAACACTCCCTAGGACCATACCATTAAGTGTATAAGTCCGGCTAAGATTTGCTTTCCCAAAATGCAGCACCTCGCATTTATCTGAATTAAACTCCATCTGCCACTTCTCAGCTCATTGGCCCATCTGGTCCAGATCCTGTTGTAATCTGAGGTAACCCTTTCACTGTCCACTACACCTCCACTTTTGGTGTCATCCGCAAACTTACTAACTGTACCTCTTGTGCTCACATCCAAATCATTTATGTAAATGACAAAAAGTAGAGGATCCAACACCGATCCTTGTGGCACTCCACTGGTCACAGGCCTCCAGTCTGAAAAACAACCTTCAACCACCACCACCCTCTGTCTTCGACCTTTGAGCCAGTTCTGTCTCCAAATGGCTAGTTCTCCCTGTATTCCATGAGATCTAACCTTGCTAATCAGTCTCCCATAGGGAACCTTGTTGAACGCCTTACTGAAGTCCATATCGATCACATCTACTGCTCTGCCCTCATCAATCTTCTTTGTTACTTCTTCAAAAAACTCAATCAATTTTGTGAGATATGATTTCCCACGCACAAAGCCATGTTGACTATCCCTAATCAGTCCTTGCCTTTCCAAATACATGTACATCCTGTCCCTCAGGATTCCCTCCAACAACTTGCCCACCACCGAGATCAGGCTCATCGGTCTATAGTTCCCTGGCTTATCTTTATCACCCTTCTTAAACAGTGGCACCACGTTTGCCAACCTCCAGTCTTCTGGCACCTCACCTGTGACTATCGATGATACAAATATCTCAGCAAGAGGCCCAGCAATCACTTCTCTAGCTTCCCACAGAGTTCTCGGGTACACCTGATCAGGTCCTGGGGATTTATCCACCTTTACCCATTTCAAGACATCCAGCACTTCCTCCTCTGTAATCTGGACATTTTGCATGATGTCACCATCTATTTTCCTACAGTCTATATCTTCCATATCCTTTTCCACAGTAAATACTGATGCAAAATATTCATTTAGTATCTCCCCCATTTTCTGCGGCTCCACACAAAGGCCACCTTGCTGATCTTTGAGGGGCCCTAGTCTCTCCCTAGTTACCCTTTTGTCCTTAATATATTTGTAAAAACCCTTTGGATTCTCCTTAATTCTATTTGTCAAAGCTATCTCATCTCCCCATTTTGCCCTCCTGATTTCCCTCTTAAGTATACTCCTACTGCCTTTATACTCTTCTGAGGATTCATTCGATCTATCCTGTCTATACCTGACACATGCTTCCTTCTTTTTCTTAATTAAACCCTCAATTTCTTTAGTCATCCAGCATTCCCTATACCTACCACCCTTCCCTTTCACCCTGACAGGAATATACTTTCTCTGGATTCTTGCTATCTCATTTCTGAAGGCTTCCCATTTTCCAGCTGTCCCTTTACCTGCGAACATCTGCCTCCAATCAGTTTTTGAAAGTTCTTGCCTAATACCGTCAAAATTGGCCTTTCTCCAATTTAGAACTTCAACTTTTAGATCTGGTCTATCTTTTTCCATCACTATTTTAAAACGAATAGAATTGTGGTCGCTGGCCCCAAAGTGCTCCCCCACTGACACCTCAGTCACCTGCCCTGCCTTATTTCCCAAGAGTAGGTCAAGTTTTGCACCTTCTCTAATAGATACATCTACATACTGAATCAGAAAATTGTCTTGTACACACTTAAGCAATTCGTCTCCATCTAAACCTTTAACACTATGGCAGTCCCAGTCGATGTTTGGAACGTTAAAATCCCCTGCCATAATCACCTCATTATTCTTACATATCGCTGAGATCTCCTTACAAGTTTGTTTCTCAATTTCTCTCTGACTATTGGGGGGTCTATAATACAATCCCAATAAGGTGATCATCCCTTTCTTATTTCTCAGTTCCACCCAAATAACTTCCCTGGATGTATTTCCAGGAATAGCTGTAATGTTCTTTACCCCATGGTAGATTTATTTCAGATCAAACAGCATCAGTTTCAGGTGAGGGCTAAGTGGTTTGGAGGGGATCTGAGGAAAATGTTTTTCACTCAGAGGATGGGCAAAACATGAAATGTGCTGCCTGAGAGGGGGTGGAGGCAGAGACATTTAAGAAGCATCTGGATGAGCACTTAAAATGCTCGGGCATAATAGGCTATTGACCAAATGCAGCTCAGTTGGATTAGTGTGGGTTGGTGCTTGTTGGTTGACATGGGCATGGTGGGATGAAGAGCCTGTTTCTATGGTGTATGATTCTAGGAAATAGTGTACTTCAAAGCCTTTCTGTGGGACGATCCTACCTGAAGAATGACTATATGTGGTCTGAACACGTACAAGTGAACCACAATACAAAACTGACTGATTATTTTACATTTGAAAAGTGTGGCGCTGGAAAAGCAGAGCAGGTCAGGCAGCGTCCAAGGAGCAGGAGAGCTGACGTTTCAAACATGAGCCGTGATGAAGGGCTCACGTCTGAAATATCGATTCTCCGGCTCCTTGGATGCTGTCTGACCTGCTGTGCTTTTCCAGCGCCACACATTTGACTCTGAACACCAGCATCTGCAGTCCTCACTTTCTTCTAATTATTTTACATTGCTTGTTAGTATAATGTCTTGTAGACTCGGGATTGTTAGCAAGTATGGTCCAATCTAAACAAAAATCTTCTTTTGGACTCTGTGTTCAAAGTTTTACAAACTTTGGGTGGTTTGGTATCGTCAATACTCTGTCTGCTGTGGCCAGGTGGTGAGATGTGCTTTTCGATATAATGCACCAATCATTAAAGCATACAACTTATTTACCTGGCATCGCATTGGTACATTTCATCTCATACATACCACTGCTCAATTGTGAGGCAGGCTTGATTGCAGCATCACTTTTGTCAGAAAATCACTCTTGTTGCTACCGCACAATAGGAGTATGAAACAGCTAGCTTCACTTTCTGTTTACATTTTTGAGACCGTTCACCTTTTACCTTTATCTACGGAAGACTTGCCACTTCTCAGGGCTGAAAGGTGCATTGATGAGTCTGAGTAATGCACAGTGAGCAGTGCTGTGATCTAAGTAGGCATCAGAAAGGCTTTGAAGTACACTATTCCCTAGAATCATACACCATAGAAACAGGCTCTTCATCCCACCATGCCCATGTCAACCAACAAGCACCAACCCACACTAATCCAACTGAGCTGCATTTGGTCAATAGCCTATTATGCCCTAGCATTTTAAGTGCTCATCCAGATGCTTCTTAAATGTATCTGCCTCCACCCCCTCTCAGACAGCACATTTCATGTTTCTACCATACTCTGGGTGAAAAGCAGTTTCCTCAGATCCCCTCTAAATCACTTACTCCTCACCTGAAACCTATGCTTCTGATCTGAAGTAAATCTGCCATGGGCTAAAGATCTAGCCTCTCTGTACCCCACAATACTTGGAATACCTCAACCAGAGGGCCCCCTCAGCCTCCACTCCTCCAGAGAAAACAAACCCAGTGTGTCCTGGTACTGTCAATGAATCAGACACAAAACCCAATGCTCCGAGGACATGTGTTTGAATCTCATCATTGTAGTGGGGAAAATTGGATTAATTAATAAATCTGGGATTTAAAAAAAAATCTTGCCTAAGTTACCAGAAATTATTGTCATGAAAACACATCAGGTTCAGTAGTGTGTTTTAGGGAAGGAAATCTGACATTCTTACCTTGTCTGGTCTACATGTGACACCAAACCCACAGCAATGTGGTTAACCCTTACCTCGGGGCAATTAGGGATGGGTAATAAATGCTGCCTAGCCAGTGATGCCCTCAGCCTGTGAATGTACAAAGTATATAGTCTGGCACACATGTAACTCCAAACCCACAGCAAAGTGGTTGATTCTAAAGTGGCTGAGCAAGCCACTCAGTTCAAGGGCAATTAGCGATAGACAACAGTTTCTGCCCTTTTCAGCAATGACCTCATCTGTTAAAAGAATAAATAAAAGGTGTAAACATGACCAGGCATTGTAGGTTTTTGAGTTAAAAGATAGCGAGTGCACAACTGTTCTCTGGTGCATTCTGAGTTGACTCACGCACCAATCAGCAGCCTCTTGTCCTTCAGAATAAATTACTGCCCCCTTTAAGATTTGGTTTTCTTGCATCTGTCGTTGAGTGTAAGATGAAAGGCTTTGACAATATTTCTCTTTTATATGTAATTTACAGGTAAATATTGAGAATTGCACACATGCACATCTGCAGATAATATTCCCGCCACGTTAACTCTAAAGGGATTGTGTGGGACCAGAGGCATACAGTCACTGTAACCATGGGGCTAGATTTCCCACCCTGAACTGGTTTCTAATGTGCTAACATTAGAACACTGACTGGCAGCTAGTTTCAGCTTTACAAAGCCACAGCTTCAGCAAATGATACCAATCTGTAACATAATACTATACCCACAGACAGAGGCATAGCCTACAACTTTGTTCTTAAAGGATGACTCTACCTTCATGTTCGGCAATCTGCAGGATCGAGCTACTCAATATGAAATGAATGACCAGTTTTGTGGCACTTTCTCAGCTGGAGTTACTCATCTCATAAATAGCTTCAAATGTTACAAATTTTATTCAGTCTCAATTTTACATAACAGACATAGGAAGAAAGTTCAATTGAAGCATTTTCATTACAGTCTATAACAAGACATCTTAAAGACATATAAACAGGCGACTTGATTGTCCTTGACCCCTTTTCCATCAGCTTTGTTGTGTTTCTGCAGTTGATTTTGTGCTGTCTACCTTTAACTGAAAATGATCCACTGAATGGTCGTAGATAAATGTAGCAGAAGATGTGGTACTGACTCATCGTGAACCTGGGTTTGGTGTCTGGCTGTTTGGTTTATCTGAGATACAGCTAACCTCAATGTTCCCGCACTAAACAGGGAAAAGAAACGTGGGAACAAATTCCTGCAGGTGCTGGAATCTGTACTGAAAACAACAAATGCTGGGGATCACAGCAGGTCAGGCAGCATCCATGGGGAGAGAGCAAGCTAGTTTGTCGAGCTTAGATGACTCTTCATCAGGGTTAACATCAATTGTGGAGGAGGCTGTATTTATGCAATAGTTTGGTGGGGGGTGGTGGGGGTGGGGGGGCTGTTGGGGTGGGGTGGGGGTAGCTGCAGGTAGTGGGTGTAGGATACCAGTGAAGAACAGATATTGAGCAAACCTTCTTCAGGGTAGGCAATCCTTGAAGAGAAGTGACAGTTGATTAAACAACTTTACACATTTTACTTCTGATGAAGCATCATCTAGAATTGAAACATTAGCTTGCTCTCTCCCCATGGATGCTGCCTGGCCCATCTTCAGTAATTCAGACATTTTGTTTAATCAACTGTAACCTCCCTTTGAGGAATGACTACGCTGATGTTTTGCTTAACATCTTTTTTTCACCTGCACCCTCCAGTCACTACCTCCAGCTGTCCCCCCCACCAAACTATAGTTTGCTCTCCATCCAAGAAAGAGCATCGTCTTGAATGGGATTGAGAAGTGAACGCTTACAGCCATGCCAGTGGTAATAGTGTGCTAAATCAGATTATATCCCATAAAATCAAAACACTGCATATGCTGGAAACCTCAAGTAAAAACAGAAAATGCAGCAGGCCAGGCAGCCATTCTGGAATGAGCCGTTGAACAACCTTTTGTGACAAGTTTATCTCTCCACAGATATGACCTAGCTCTTTCTGCAAGCCAAATTATAACAAATCAATAGGAAACAGATGGAGAAAAGTAATAAATTGGGAAAATTCAGAGTGGAGAGGAGTAAGAAGGGGTAGTGTTGGAGCAAAGACATGAAGAGGTTTATTATTTACCTTGAGGAGAGTATCAGGAGCTTCATCTAGTTTGTGGATGTTTCCATGTAAGAGGGTAACTGACATGCCAAAACAATAGGGCACATATGCAGGGATGCTGACTGTTTGGGGAGTTGAGGAGGCAGGTAGCATTTGCAGTTCAAGTTTTGATTCATTAATTTCGAGATGCAAAACCCACAGAGGGATCATCAGATTAATGATAAATTGTTCTGGTTAAATACAACAGAGGAAAGAGAATTGGGTACTGTGCAAAAAACCATACACAAGCCTTGGACGTATAGACACTGGGAGAGTAACTAAGAGCATGTTTGATTGAAATGTCCACTCATAGTTAGATCTCCTGATGAAGGGCTTTTGCCCGAAACGCCGATTTTCCTGTTCTTCGGATGCTGTGCTTTTCCAGCACCACTCTGATCTAAACTCTGGTTTCCAATATCTGCAGTCCTTACTTTTGCCTATCCGGAGAACAGCCAATCCCTGGGCTCTTATGTGACTTTGCCAATGCAAAACAAACTATATTGCAGTTTGACTCACTGCCAGCAGGAGGAGACACTGGTTAAGTACTAAACAATAGAACAAAACAAAACCTGAACAGGGCAATAACAAATCAGTCCAACTGAAATGTCAATTCCAATTTAAAAGGGAATGTTTTCTATTTTGTTCAAAGGCCAGAGTTTTATCTTCCACAAAATGACTTAAACAGAACTAGTTCCTGGTTTTATTCTCTGAATAGTAACATCCATCAGGATAAGCAGATTAAATTGTTAATGGACCATCAAATTGGGCAAGGGGCTGGAGGTTTTTGCTGAATGAGTGAACATCTGGCAGCAACATGTTTCAGAATCTCAAAAAGCTGCTGCCTTACTCTAGTTGTAACAGTGAAATACAGAACTTCCCACTGATAGAACTCTTGGACGCTTTTGACATGTGCAGCTTGAAATGTACCTGGTAAATATGAAGACAGTAGAAAATGAGAAAAAAAGGTAGTGCATCATCAAAGTTCACTCAATAACACCGACTTGATCGAATTATACTGTAGTTATACTGAGCAGGAAAAAGAAAAGTGGGCGTTATAGTGCATTTATTGTGGGAGAACACGAGAATCTGTCCATTTCATCAAGAGAAATTGTTTTGACTAAACTCTGTAGTAGCTATGCCTTGAGCTGCTGCAGCCACATCTGTTAATTGTGCTTCTCTCAGATTCTTACCTCTTCATCAATCTTATAGTCTCTTTGTTCTCTTGAATGTTGAATTCCTACAATTGTCCTATTGTAGAACGGAGGCTGCTCACTTTGGTTAGATTGGTAGTGTTTTGAGTCCCTGTATCCAGGCTTGCCCTTAACTTAGAGCATTCACTCTCTGTACTACTGTAAACCCTATATTTACACTGAATTATCTGATATTGAATATAGCTCTCGAGTACAGTGTTTCTCTACTCAAGTCCCCATTATGTTTCTCTCTGCTCTGATCTGCTGATCTCTTGCTGTGCTCAGTTGCTGTCAGAGTTGCAATACCATTTGCAACCTCATCATTATAATACTCCTGTTACACTACAGCAATTTCCTTAACCAAAGTATCAAAGCATTAGCCACTCTTTCCTGGTGATTAAATGGCTAAAGAAGGACCCCTCCTTTACTATATCCTCAGGAGAATTTATACTGTCACCAAACAGTATTTCAATTCCATCTCAAACATCAAAAACTGTAAGTACACAAACTTTTATCTACCCACCTCCATAACCAGCGCTCCTCAAACATTCCAGAAGATTCCCCCAGCCTCTGGAACTGCTCGGATGCCATTAGCCATGCGGCTGGTGCAGCCACCATCCCCACGCTGATTGATGATGTCACTTCCGCCCCCAGCATGGCCGCTTCCACAGCCACTTCCACCCTTCACAATTCCTCATGCACCACATGTGACATCACTTCCATCCCTCACATCATCGCTGATGTCACACACTCAGTGACTTCCACACCAACTACTGCCATGTTTGCCACCACTTCCACCCCCACAAAAGCCACTCACCTGCATTCTGCTGACATGCCCCCCACAGATCCCACTGTCACCATCCCCGCCCCCCAGAAACCTGAGGGGAACACCACCCCTGCTCATGACACCACCCCCATTCCCCCCACCATCACACCCATTCCAGTTACCAGCTCCACCCCACTCCCAGCTCCATACCCACACCAGGTCCCAGGTCCCAGGTCCCAGCTCCCAGCCCTGCCGGGTTTTCACCATCCCTCCAGACCTCCCCCTCACTGAGGATGAATGATCGGTCCTTAGTAAAGGACTCACCTTCATCCCCCTCCGCCCATGCATCAATGAATTTAATACACGCCGTGACATGAACACTTCTTCCGTCGCCTCCGCCTCCGAGCTTACTTTCACAATCAGGACTCCCACCCACCTTCCGAGGACCCCTTCGCCCACCTCCAACACACTGCATCCACCTGGACACCCCGCGCTGGCCAATTACCTGCCCTCGACCTCTTCATTTCCAACTGCCGCCAAGACATTAACCACCTCAACCTGTCGTCCCCCCTCCCCCACTCCAACCTCTCACCCTCACAACGCGCAGCCCTCCAATCCCTCTGCTCCAATCCCAACCTCACCATCAAGCCAGCGGATAAAGGGGGCGCAGTGGTAGTCTGGAGCACTGACCTCTACACCGCTGAAGCCAAACGCCAACTCGAGGACACCTCTTCCTACCGCCCCTCGACCATGACCCCATTCCCCCATCACCAAACCATCATCTCCCAGACCATACAGAACCTCATCACCTCAGGAGATCTCCCACCCACAGCTTCCAACCTCATAGTCCGGGAACCCCGCACTGCCTGGTTCTACCTCCTTCCCAAGATCCACAAGCCTGACCACCCCGGCCGACCCATTGTCTCAGCATGCTCCTGCCCCATTGAACTCATCTCTACCTACCTCAACACTGTCCTATCCCCCTCTAGTCCAGGAACTCCCCACATATGTTCAAGACACCACCCACTCCCTCCACCTCCTCCAAGACTTCCGTTTCCCTGGCCCCCAACGCCTTATCTTCACCATGGATATCCAATCCCTCTAAACCTCATCCGCCATGACCAGGGCCTCCAAGCCCTCTTTTTTGTCCTCTCCAGACGTCCCTAACAGCACCCTTCCACTGACACTCTCATTCGTCTGGCCGAACTGGTCCTCACCCTTAACAATTTCTCCTTCAAATCCTCCCACTTCCTCCAGACCAAAGGGGTAGCCATGGGCACACGTATGGGCCCCAGCTATGCCTGTCTCTTTGTTGGCTACGTAAAATAGCCCATCTTCCGTAATTACACTGGCACCACTCCCCACCTCTTCCTCCGCTACATTGATGACTGCATTGGCGCCACCTCGTGCTTCCACGAGGAGGTTGAGCAATTCATCAACTTCACTAACACATTCCGCCCTGACCTTAAATTTACCTGGACCATCTCTGACACCTCCCTCCCCTTCCTGAACCTCTCCATCTCCATTAATGATGACCGACTTGACACCGACATTTTTTACAAACCCACCAACTCCCACAGCTACCTGGATTACACCTCTTCCCACCCTACCTTCTGCAAAAATGCCATCCCGTATTCCCAATTCTTCTGCCTCTGCCGTATCTGCTCCCAGGAAGATCAATTCCACCACAGAACACACCAGATGGCCTCCTTCTTTAGAGACAGCAATTTCCCTTCCCACGTGGTTAAAGATGCCCTCCAACGCATCTTGTCCACATCCCGCACCTCTGCCCTCAGACTCCACCCGTCCAACCGGAACAAGGACAGAACGCCCCTGGTGCTCACCTTCCACCCTACCAACCTTTGCATAAACCAAATCATCTGCCGGCATTTCCGCCACCTCCAAAAAGACCCCACCACCAGGGATATATTTCCCTCCCTACCCCTTTCCACCTCCCGCAAAGACCGTTCCCTTCGTGACTACCTGGTCAGGTCCATGACCCCCCCTACAACCCACCCTCCCATCCTGGCACCTTCCCCTGCCACCGCAGGAACTGTAAAACCTGCGCCCACACCTCCTCCCTCACCTCTATCCAAGGCCCTAAAGGAGCCTTCCACATCCATTAAAGTTTTACCTGCACATCCACTAATATCATTTATTATATCCGTTGCTCCCGATGTGGTCTCCTCTACATTGGGGAGACTGGACGCCTCCCAGCAGAGTGCTTTAGGGAACATCTCTGGGACACCCGCACCAATCAACCACACCGCCCCGTGGCCCAACATTTCAACTCCCCTCCCACTCTGCCAGGGACATGGAGGTCCTGAGCCTCCTCCACCACCGGTCCCTCACCACCAGACGCCTGGAGGAAGAACGCCTCATCTTCCGCCTCAAAACACTTCAACCCCAGGGCATCAATGTGGACTTCACCAGTTTCCTCATTTCCCCTTCCCCCACCTCACCCCAGCTCCAACCTTCCAGCTCAGCACTGTCCCCATGACCTGTCCTACTGCCTATCTTCCTCTCCACCTATCCACTCCACCCTCCTCTCTGACCTATCACTTTCATCCCCACCCCCATCCACTCATTGTACTCTTTGCTACCTTCCCCCACCCTCCTCTCTGACCTATCACCTCCATCCCCACCCCCATTCACCTATTGTACTCTATGCTACTTTCTCCCCACCCCCACCCTCCTCTCATTTATCTCTCCATCCTTCAGACACTCTGCTTATATTCCTGATGAAGGGCTTTTGCCCGAAACATCGATTTTCCTGCTCCTCAGATGCTGCCTGTACTGCTGTGCTTTTCCAGCACCACTCTAACCTAGACTCTGGTTTCCAGCATCTGCAGTCATTGTTTTTACCCAGAAATGGCTCAAGGTGCCAACTGGCATAACCTGACACCTGTCAGAATAAAAGGCACCCAATTGGCTGTTGGTTTTATGTTGAGTTGACTGATCTTAGCTGCCATTGAGCTGGGGACTCTGGTTCTCCAAACTCGGAAGAAAAATAATCAGCAGAAGCTTTTGTCACTTAGCTACTTGGAAAATGTAGTGACTTTAGAGTAAATTTCAGTGTCCATGGTCAGATCATCCATTCTAGGTTTAACAGAAAGCATCAGCATTTTTCTGAAGGATTGATGAAGAACATATTGGGAGAGTATATGGGAACAGAAGTTGGCCATCTGGCCCTTTGTGACCACTCTACCATGCAATGAGATCATGGCTGATTTACTTGAGATCTCAACCCCGGTTTTCCTGTCTGCCCCTAATAGCACCTTATCTACCAGAATGGGTAGATTACTCTCTATCTTTATCTCAGTTTATTGCTTATTGTATTTAAATCCACACCTCCCGATCAATTATCGAAATCGCTTAAATGCAAGTCACTGGAACTCTCTGCTTCTTCAATGCTTTATCGATAAGCAGCTGCAGCTAAGCCATAATTATTCTGAATCCTACCCAGCCTTGTGAAATTTAAACAAAAAAGGAGACATTATCACAAAATAATACCAGCACTGAATGGAGCAACTAGATTTGTCAACGATTGTGTTGCATTGATCTATGCTGCATCCACTTCATCTGCTGGAACACTGTGTACACTAATTGCCCTCAGGCTAAAATCCACAAGGCAGTTTTTGAAATAGAGTTTATCCTGTAAAGTCCCTGTGTGGCAGAAGGGTTGTGATTTTTCCTTACTGGAGATAAATAACTTATTTGCACTGATAGAGGGGAAATGTTGTTGACCAGGTTTGAGCCATCCTTTTCTTATGAGGTGTGATGGATGCTGTGTGTGTGGTAACAGTAACAGCTCAGTTAAGGACATTAAGTGCTGGATGATAACAGCTATAGTAATTTAATCATAAATCTGAAATGTGACTTGTGATTGATACAGATGGATGGCTAAATAGGAAGAATGGAAAATTGTTGTGCTTTGCATTCTACTAAATTCCGGAACCCCAATTATTTAGAAAGCATTTTGTTCATAACAGTAATTTGTAAAGATGAACCTGCATACAATTTAAAATGATTCGCACGCAGTAAAATCATTTTATTGAAGGATCTCCACATTAAGAAATTAAAAGGTGAGGGTTTGGTTCAATGAGACGCTATGGCTAGTTTTAATGTGAGTGACTTAAGGTATCAATTATTGAGATTAGCTAAGGCCAGACTGATCACTGTTCAGAACGTTTAAAGCAAAGGTTTTGAGCAGTTCAGCCAGTGCCAATGCAGTTTGTTTCATTTCAGTTTACTAAGATAGAAGTCAGATATTGGCAGGCCCCAGCAATTTGGGTTTGTTGCAAAATTAAGTAGATTCTATAAGTGTATTGTTTGTTTTTGTGGAGATTGGGAGGTGACTTTGAAGTTTTACAACCAAATGAGGAGTGATGGACCACATCCCCTCTTTTTAATCACAACTTCATTGGCTTATTGCGATGACCTCATAGAGCTTTATAAAATCATGAGGGGCATGGATAGGGAAATATCCAAAGACTTTTTCCCAGGATAGGGGAGTCCAAAACTAGAGGGCATAGGTTTAGGATGAGAGGGGAAAGATTTAAAGGGGACTTTAAGGGGCAACTTTTTCACGCAGAGGGTAGGACATGTATGAAATGAGCTGCCAGAGGAAGTGATGGAGGCTGGTACAATTATAGCATTTAAAAGGCATCTGGATGGGTGTATGAACAGGAAAGGTTTAGGGGGATACGGGCCAAATGCTGGCAAATGGGACTAGATTTATTTAGAATATCTGGTCAGCATGGACGAGTTAGACCAAAGGGTCTGTTTCCTTGCTGTATATCTCTATGACTCTGTGACTCGAGACCAGTTTAAATAAAATGTTTTTAGAATCCAGCTATACTTCCACACTTCAGTTAAAACATGCTTCACAAGTTCAGAAATGAAGGATCTGATTACAAGGTTTTCTTAACTAAAAGAATCAGGAATTTTGTTACTTCTTAACTCTGAGAAAAATAATTAAATATTGCATGAAACACAAAACAGATATAAATTTTAAAAGGAGCGAGCAAGCTCACCAATTCTGCTGTTATGAATCCATCATACTTCTCTGTCTGCCCTGAATAAAAGCTGTTGTCTGAAATACAGTTCCTTTGTGCTTTCACTTGTCTGACTTCACTGGATGATCAGTAGATAAGTCATTCATCCCAATAGGTGAAAGTTAGAGGAATATATAAATCAATCAGAAAGCACAGCTATGTGAGTCTGGTGCCATTCAATTTGATGACATATGAAATTCAATCCAGACCAATTTTGTTTATTGATGGTCTAATGAGTTTGTCTCAACCTCGTTAGGTGATCTTTGTGGTCATCTTAAGTCAATGTTTTTCTTTTTACAAAGTCATTTTAGTCAGGAAAGATGGCCTGTCTGAACCCTGTTGCTCTCCATTATTTGTACATGCACAATAGTAGAACTAGTAATTATCTTTCCGTACATAGTGAGTGGGTGCTTCTCTAGTTTGCTCTTCAGTGGACTTTGTCTTCCAGAAATCAGAGAGAGAAAGCAGGGACTGACAAAGCAAGCCTGCCTGTTTGGACAGTTATTGCCTGAAAGTCAGTTCCTTTGTATATAGCCATGTCTGGCTTCATTGATTTTTCAATCCACACAAGCTACAGATAGATTTTCATCCCCAAGACTGAAACTTCTAAACAGGTGTAAATTAAACAAGAAACACAGATCCAAGAGATTCATTTTCAATCATTCCAATGACATGTTAAATTCAGTTTAAACTGATTCTGGTTTATTGTCGTGAGTTTGACTTAACCTGTTTCGTTGATAGCGATAGTCATCTTGAGAGGGCAGCAGTGATGTAGAGGTCATCTATAGCCACAAATTAATCTTCTGGGGACAGGGGATCAAATCTCACCATGGCAGATGGTAAAATTTGACTTCATTAAAAATCCAGAATTTAAAAAAGCTCACCTATTGGCCACCATGTAACTATCACGTTTTGGTGATTATTAAAACTCATCTACTTTATTAATGCTCTTTAGGGAAAGAAACTTGTGCCCTCACCTGGTCTGGCCTACACATGGTTGCATACTCACAGCCACATGGTTGACTGTTAACTTGCCTCTGAGACACAAAGATGTTATTTAAGAAGCCTAGTTGAGTTATTGCTATGCATTTTGTAGATAATAACACTGCTGCTACTGAGTGTCGGTGATGGAGGGAGTGGATGCTTTTGGATTGTGATGCCAATCAAGTGGGCTGCTTTATCCTGGATGGTGTCGAGCTTCTTGAATGTTGCTGGAGCTGCCCCCATCCAGACAAGTGGGGAGTATTCCATCACCCTCTGGACTTGTGCCTTGTCGATGGTAGACAGGCTTTTGAGAGTTAGGAAATGAGCTCTCATTCTGCAAGATTCCTAACCTCTGGCCTATTCTTGTAGCCTACACATTAATATGGCTGGAGGTTGATAATTGGGGATTCAGCAATGATAATGCCTTTAATTATCAGGGAGAGGAGGTTGGATTGCTTTTTGTTGAAGATGGTCATGGCCTGACACTTGTGAAGCACAAATATTTCTTACTACTTGTCAGTCTAAGTGGATATTGTCCAGGTCTTGCTAAATTTGGATATGGACTGCTTCAGTATCTGAGGAGCTGTGAGTGGTGTTGAACATTGTGCAATCATCAGCAAACATCCCCATTTCTGACCTTATGATGGAGGGAAGGTCATTGATGAAGCAGCTGTAGATGGTTGGGCCTAGGACACTCCCCTGAGGAACTCCCCCAGAGATGTCCTGGAGCTGAGATGACTGAACTCCAACAACCACAAAAAACTTCTTATGTGCCAGGTATGACACCAACCACTGGAGAGTTTGTCCCCCGATGCCCATTTGTTCCATTTTTTTCAGGGCTCCTTGATGCCAGACTCAAATGCAGCCTTGATGTCAAGGGCTGTCACTCTCCCTTCCTCTCTGGAACTCAGCTCTTTTGTCTGTGTTTGAACCAAGGCTGTAATGAGGTCAGAAACTGAGTGGCCCTGGGGGATCCCAAACTGGGCGTCACTGAGCAGGTTATTGCTGAGCAGGTGCTGCTTGATAGCACTGTTGCTGACACCCTCCATCACTTTACTGATGAGGTGGTATTTGGCCAGATTGGATTTGTCCTACTTTTTATGTATAGGACGTACCCGGACAATGTCCCACATCATCAGATAGATGCCAGTGTTGTAACTGTACTGGAAGAGCTGGGCTAGGGGAACAGCAAGTTCTGGAGCACAAATCTTTAGTATTGCCAGAATAACCCTTGCAGTATCTACTGTCTCCAACTGTTCCTTGATTTCACACAGCATGAATTGAATTGGCTGAACACAGGTACCTGTGATGCTGGGCTACACCGAGGAGTCTGAGATGGATGATCTACTTGGCACTTTGGTTGAAGATTGCTGAAACATTTCTGTTTTATCTTTTGCAAAATGTGCTGGGCTCTTCCATCAGTGTGGATGTGGATGTTTGAGGAATGTCCTCCTCTAGTGAGTTATTTAATTGTTCAACACCATTCGCAATTAGATATCGCAGGAATGCAGAGCTTAGATCTTATCGGTAGTTGGTGGGATCACTTAGCTTTGTCTATCATTTGATGCTTATGCTGTTTGGGTGCATGTAGTCCTGTTTGGTGGCTTCACCAGGTTGACACGTCATCTTCAGGTATGCCTGGTGCTGCTCCTGGCATGCCCTCCTGTACTTTCCATTGAGCCAGGGTTGATTTCCTGGCTTGATGGTGATGGTTGAGTGGGGGATACACCAGACCATGAGGTTACAGATTGTGCTGGAGTACAATTCTACTGCTAATGATGGCACACAGTGCTTCATGGATGCCCAGTCTTGAGTTGCTAGATCTGTTTAAAGCCTGTCCCATTTAGCGCAGTGATAGTGCCACACAGAACGATGGAGGGTATTCTCAATGTGAAGGTGGAACTTTGCCTCCATGAGGACTGTGCGATGGTCACGCTTTATGGTTATAAATGTTAGTTGATCCATCTATTCTCTGAGATGAACCTAAATGATCCAAAGTACCAATTGAGGAACAGCAGAGCAGTTTTCCCTTCTTTTCTGGCCAATGTTTATAACCCGACCAGCATTAGTGAAGCGAGAACAAAGAACTGCAGATGCTGGAGATCTAAAATAAACAAAATCAGAAATTGCAGGAGAAACTCAGCAGATCTGGCAGCATCATGTGAAGAGAGAGACAGAGTTCACATTTCAAGCCCGGTGACCTGGGGAAGGGTCAGTGGACTCAAAATATTAGCACAATTAAGGAACGATTGCTCTGTATAAATTGGCTGTTGTTTCCTAAACACAGCAGCGACAACTTTTGGAAATCCACTTTATTGGTTTTGAAATGCTTTCAGATTCGAGCGGAAGGCAGTATATAAATGGAGATCCTTTTTTCTTGTTCTTTACCTCCCTGTCTCTAACTCTGTGTTACTTTCCTGAAAACCCTATGAGGCAATGCAATTCCTTTACACCCCTCTTTTTGTCCTTCAGTAGTATTTTTTCATCTATTAGCCCGATGAAAGAATGTTTATTGACTTTGAATTTTTTAACGATAGGAAACCAAGTATCTTTAGATTCTCTGTTTTCATCCTCAAAGAGAAAGAAACTTATAATCAAAGTAAATCAGCAAACATTTTGGTGGTTCTCTCTGGAAATCTTTAACCTCTCACCATCCCATTACTGAGGGAACATGGGAAGGTTAAAGGTCAGAAATGATTGCAGACACAGGTCAAAGATACAACATTCACTTTCAGCTCCATGTCTTTGGGTAGATGCAGAATGATTTTAAACAAAATGGCAGCAAGTCTGAGGAATGGGTAAAGAAGATTTCCCCAAGCTGGGATTTTTGGTCATTGTGGAGGGGAATTCCCATCAGATGAAAGACAACAAATTGTTGCATTTGTGAAAGGGAGAAGATAATGCGAGGAGTATTCAGCATTGACAGAATCTCAGAAGCTTCTCCTCTCTTTCCGGTCTACCCTGCATGGGACCTGTCCTTCCGCTAACTACCTCATTAACACCCATGTCACCTTGAAGAACTAACCTTCCTGAAGTTGCAGTTACATAACTTTCAGAAGGTTCTCAGATCAACTCAATGTTCAAAACAGGACAGCAACCTATCCACTCTGCTCAACCCTAGTACTGACTTTGATCTATTTTGCTCTGTGGCAATTAGATAATAACAAGATTTCATTAGCTAGGGAAGCAGGAAATATCTTCAGCACTTAATAAACCAATTCAACAGACAGTTCGGAAGAAGTCACATTGGACTCAAACTATTAACTCTATTTCTCTCTCAACAGATGCTTCTAGACCCACTGAGTTTCTTCAGCACTTTTTGTTTTAATGTCGATCCAAAATTTGTGTGTTTGAGCTTATCAGGTAACATTCTTGCACACTAAAATCAGGCAATGTCCCTCTCCAATAACAAACAGTCTAACCATGGCCCCTTGACATTCAATGGCACTACCATCACTGAATTCTCCCGCTGTCAATATCCTTGGGGTTACTATTGACTGGAAACTGAACTGGACTCACTGTACAAAGAGTGGTTACAAGAGCAGGCCAAAGGCTAGGATTCCTGCAGTGAGTAATTCACTAACTGACTCCCTAAAGGCTGCCCACCATCTACAAGGCACAAGTCAAGCATGTGATGGATTACTCCCCATTGCCTGGATGGGTGCAGCTCCAACAACACTCAAGAAGCTTGACACCATCCAGGACAAAGCAACCGACGTGATTGACATAACATCCACAAACATCCATTCCCTCCATCACTGACACTCAGTAGCAGCAGTGTGTACTATCTACAAGATGAAATTCTCTAAGGCTCTTCAGACAACACCTTCCAAACCCATGATCATTTCCATCTAGAAGGACAAGGGCAGCAGATATATGATGACACCATCACCTGCAAGTTCCCCTCCAAGTCACTCATAATCCTGACTTGGAAATATATCGCCATACCTTCCACAAGACCATAAGCTATAGGAACAGAATTAGGCCATTTGGCCCATCGAGTCTGCTCCACCATTCTATCATGGCTGATATATTTCTCAATTTCATTCTTCTGCCTCCTCTCTGTCACCCTTGATCCCCTTATTAATCAAGAACCTGTCTACCTCTGTCTTAAATACACTCAATGACTTGGCCTCCACAGCTCTCTGCAGCAATGAGTTCCACAGATTCACCACCCTCTGGCTGAAGAAATGCCTCTTCATCTCAGTTCTAAAGGGTTGTTCCTTCAATGTGAGGCTGTGCCCTCAGGTCCTTGTCTCTTGTAGACATGTCCATGTCTATCTATTTAGACCTCTCACTATTTCATTAGTTTCATTGAGATTCCCCTCATTCTTCTAACCTCCATCGAGTACAGAACCAGAGTCATCAGCTGCTCTTCATATGACAAGTTCCTCATCCTCAGGATCACTCTTGTAAACCTTCTCTGGGCCTTTCCATCGCCAGCACATCTTTCCTTAGACAGAGGGCCCAAAACTGCTCACAATCTTCCAAATGTGGTCTGACCAGAACCTTACACATCCCTCGCAGAACATCCATGTCTTTGTATTCTAGCTCTCTTGAAATGAATGCTAACGTTACATTGACTTTTCTCAATGCCAACTGAACCTGCATGTTAACCCTAAGACAATCCTGAACTGGAATTTCTAAGTCCCTTTAGGGTTCAGATTTCTATCCCCATTTAGAAAATAGTCTATCCCTCTAGTCATCCTATCAAAGAGCATAACAGCACTCTTTCCCACATTGTGTTCTATCTGCCATTTCTTTGCCCACTCTCTCAGCCTCCCTGGTTCCTCAACGCTACCTGTCCCTCCATCTACCTCTGTGTCATCTGCAAACTTAGCAACAATGCCCTCAGTTCCTTTGTCCTGATTGTTAATGTGTAATGTGAATAGTTGTGGTCCCAACACTGAGCCTGCAGAACTCCACGAGTCATTGCTCACCATCCTGAGAAAGACTCCTTTAATCCCACAGTCTGCATTCTGCCAGTCAGCCAGTACCTTGCTCCTAACACCCATGGGCTCTTATTTAACAACCTCCTGTGTGGCACCTTGTCAAAGGCCTTCTGGAAATCTAAATAGATCATGCTCACTCGCTCCCCTTACCTCCCCAACAAATTCCAACAGATTTTTCAGGCATGACCTCTCCTTAACGGAGCCATGCTGACTCTGCCCTATTTTACCATGCACTTCCCAAGTACACTGCAATCTCATCCTTAATACTGGACTCTATAATCTTACCAACGACCAAGGTCAGTCTAACCAATCTATAACTTCCTTTTTTCCGCCTCCCACCCTTCTTAAACAGTGGGATTACATTAGCCATTTTCCAGTCCTCTGGGAACCTCCCAGGCTCCAGTGATTCCTGACCGAGTCACCACTGATGACTCTGCAATCTCCTCAGAACTCTGGGCTGTGATCCATCTCATCCAGGTGATCTGTTCATCTTCAAACTTTCAGCCACCCAGCACCTTCTCCTTACTGATGGCCACTACATTCCTCTCTGCCCCGATTCACTTAAAGTTCTGATATGTTGCTGATGCCTTCCACCATGAAGACTGAAGGAAAGTACCTATTCAGGTTCTCTGCCATTTCTTTGTTCCCCATTGCTACTTCTTCAACCTCATTTTCCAGTAGTCCAATATTCACTCTTGTGTCTCTTTTAACTTTTATATATTTGAATAAACTCTTGCAATCTTCTTTTATATTACTAACTAGCTCACCCTCATATTTAATCTTTTCCCCCCTATTCTTTTTCTTGTTATCCTCTGCTGATTTTTACAGGTTTCCCAATCCTCTGGCTTCCTACTAATCTTCACCACATTGTATGCTTTTTCCCTTTTATTTTTATGCTGTCCCTGAATTCCCTGGTTGCCTCCCCATTCCCTTAGTATCTTTCTTCTTCCTTGAGCTGAATTTCTGCTATGCCACCTGAATTATCCCCAGACACAGCTGCCATTGCTGCTATACCAGCTTCCCTGCTGGGCTCCACTTCCAATCAACTCTGGCCAGCTCCTTCCTCATGTTTTTGTAGTTACCGTTACTCAATTGTAATACCATTGCATTCAACTCCACTCTCTTCTCCTAAAACTACAGGGTGAATTCTACCATATTATGGTCACTGTCCCCTCTGGATTCTTCCACATTCCGTTCCCTAATTTAGTGTGCTTCGTTACACATCACCAATTCCAGAATTGCCCTTTCCCTAGTGGGCTGTACCACAAACTATTCCACAAGCTTCACTCTTGCTGGGTCAAAATCCTGGAATTCCCTCCCTAAGGGCATTCCGTATCAACCCACAGCACATGGACTGCAGCGGTTCAAGAAAGCAGCTCACCCCCACCTTCACAAGGGGCAACTTGAGATGGGCAATAAATTGCTGGCCCAATAGATTGCAGGCCATGAATAAATAAGTAAAAAAATTCCCAAAGTTCTAAAGATCCTGACAGATCCCTGGGTAACAAGTCTTCCCAGTCAGGATCATGCAGTTGGGAGTATGCATCAGCTGAGCCCCTTGTTAGATCTGGGTCACTGAGTGCCATCAAATATACTGTGTATCTGGGAGAATTCCACCTCTTCATCAATGCTCATTGTTCACTCTCATTGCTCATCCTGTTACACTGTGGAGTGGCAACCAAAGTGAGTGAGCTAAGTGCCCCCTACTCTGCTATGAATGAATATACTTCACCTTGTAACCCTTGTTCTCTAACAGCAAATCCCAAAGGAAGTCCAACTCACCCTCTAATAATGTTTATTTATTTCAATCTGCTGTACATGATGGCAGAAAACGAGTCCAAAAAACAAAAATCACTTTTCACATATATCTCCAATACCAAATGATACATTTCTTTCAAGGTGGTCTCCTCTGTTCTGTATCCACCTCAAGGATTCTATCTTGCTTCTCTGTCCAGCACTACAATAGAATTGAAGCACAGTGTGAGATTAAGAACACAAAATGTAGAAAATCGAGGCAATGGTTTGATTCTACCCACCCTCCCCCAGGAACAAATAGTGAAACGAGATCGGGTGTTCATGGAGTCTGGCAGTTTTCTGCTGGATATTTATTCAGGTAGATCTCAGCAACAAGACAACCCCTAATTTTCATTACTCAAAGTGAAAATCCATCTCCAAGAAAGGGAGCCTGATGGATTTAAACTCAGGCTGCCCCACTGACAAAGCAATGTACCATCAGTGAACATTCACCTTGATCTCAATCATCTGCTTCTCCCAAGACCTCGATGTGGTTTGGTTCTAAAACCCTGAGAGGGAAACAGGGAGTTAAAGGTCATCTCCATGTGCTGTGCAGATGAAAGCCAATTAACACCATGCCACAACAAGTGCAATATTCTCACTTTTGAGCAAAATGTTGATGTTTAAACCCAAAGCTTGACCTGGCCACTTGTTCCAAACAGTACGTGCAGCTGAGCCTGAGCTGGGTGACATTTTCAATTTGGCCAGGTCACTTTGCTGAGGTGATGATACATGAAAATAAGACAAAGAGCGAGGTAACTATGAATAAACAGACAAAGAAACACAAAAATGAATGGAACTGTTTTTAATTTGAGATTGTTCTTGGCCCCAGTTTATTCTCTCTTTTCTCTCCCTGAAGCCACCGGCTGGTGGAGACGCCAGGGACACCCTCTGCTTATCCCTCACAGGTCAGTCACAGGAGAGAAGGCCATCAAGCTTTTCAATCACACAGGCAACAGAATCAAGCTCTCAACAAACATTCCCAAACTGTAATGTTTCTCAGCTACTAATGAGAATACACAGGAACATAGGAACCCGAGTTAGCTGCCCTGCCATTCAACATAACCAAGGGTGTTTGAACATCTAAATATCTTTTATCTACCTCATCTCCAAAACTACTGGTCAATTGAAATCTATCAACCTGTACCTTAATCATACTCAAAGACTGAGTTTCTACAGTGCTGTGAGGTACAGAATTCCAAATGTTCAGAATGAAAGATAATTAAAGTATGAAGGAAAATAATTTCTCCACATCACAAACTTAATTGACATCCCCCTTATTTTTAAAAGGTGTCTCCGGATCTAGACTGTCTACCCAGAGGACACATCTTACCTGCATCTGCCCTGCCTGATATGAATTCAAAACATTTTGATCTTATTAAGGAATTAGTATCTGACCATGTGGTTTACTAACACTACTTTATCAGGTACACTTATTTGCAGAATAATAAAATGGGAAAACTTAGCAATAGGGTGCAGTATCAAAGAGATGCCAAGGTAGAGGGAGTTTATGTCAAGAGCTTGTTGACAGTAAAAGCACAAAATGGTGGAGGCTGTCTGTGAGAAACTGCGTGTGGGAGAATGGTATGGCGATGTCTCTCCACCATCTAAAGAAGAATAACCTACCGATAAAACACTGAGACGCTAAAGAAAATCATTTCCTCAAACACATAAGGGAGCAACAGTCACATTAACTACTCTTGGTTGTCATGGAGGTAGGAATTAAATTAAAGAAGGTAAAGTGTGCTTACCATAGGTGTCAGTGAGTAAATACAACAGAGAACTCGGGCTGATATACAGACGTGTTGGAGGTGAAAAAGCAAATAATAGAAGCAAAGAGAGATTATGAAGAAGACAGGCAGTGGACATAAAGGTGAATCCCAAAGTCTTCCATGAGGACAGCAATTGTAAAATAGTGGTAAAAGGATTAGGGCTGATTAGGAACCAAAAAAGCAGTTTACCCATGGAGCCAAGAAGTATGAATAAAGTGATACTTTTTATTTATCTTGAAGTATGAGGTCGATGAAGACAAAGGAGAAAATGCCATCACCACAAGGGTTGAAAATTGATAAGGTGGAATATTGGATAAGCTGTTGGTAATTAAAATTGATCAGCCCCTGGGACCCGATCAGGTGAATCCAAGAATATGAAATTAAGTGACAATGGAAATTGCAGAGGCTCTGGCAATAATTGTTCAATATTCCCTGGATTTGGGAGATGGAGGTTTGGAGATTTGCAAACATGGGTGGCATGGTGGCTCAGCACAGCACCAGGGACCTGACTTCAATTCCAGCCTTGGGCAACTGGCTATGTTAAATTTGCACATTCTCCCAGTGTCTGCGTGGGTTTCCAGTGAATGCTCCGGTTTCCTCCCACAGTCCAAAGATGTGCAGGTTAGATGAATTGCCCATAGTGTTCAGGGTGTGTGCATTAGCCAGGGGAAAGTTTGAGTAATAGAGTTGGGGAATGGGTTTGAGTGGGATACTCTTCGGAGTGTTGGTGTGGACTTATTATGCTGAAGGGCCTGTTTCTACACTGTAGGTCTTGTCTAATTATGCCCTTGTTCAAACAAGATTGTGAAGCTAGGCCCTGAAATTATCAACCAGTCAGTCCAACATCAGTATTGGGGAAACTTCTAAAACAATTATTCAGGAAAGGATTGAAGAAGACCCATGGGTAATGGATCTAGGGATATGACACCTCAGCTCTGAGGAAAGTTTGGAGAGGTTGGGACTGGGATGAGGCAAGCTGATTTTATCCTTTATTTCCAGCACAGAACAACAAACCAATCCAAGCGGGAAGAATGTCCATGGAAAGCCTTTGGGCCTTTACTGTAATATCAGGGAGGGAAGCCACTGAAATCTCAGGCACATGCCCAAAAGGTCAAAGGGGAGCTTGTGCTGCATTTACTCAGCAGACATTTTGGAAAAGCTGTAGTTGTAATTTTTTTTCATTTGGGACTAGCAAATTGTCCAAAGTGCTCCTCATGGTCAGTTAATAAACATTTTTATTTACAAGATAGTGACGGGATAGGGAGAGTTCAGAAATTTACTCCCACAAAGTCACTTGGTTATCAGGGGCTGCAGCTGGAGTGGATCAGTTTGACATTAGAATTGAACAGGAAATGTGAACACATCAATTTACAGTAATAATTGTCAGTAAGAAAGTGTGGTTAAAAGTTGTAACAAAGGAATGAAAGTTTGCGGACCACCAAATACAAGCCATTTAATAATTTACAGCAAACTTCCTGAAACATGATCCACAGTGTGTCAGAATATGCACTGCTTTATAACATGAACAACTTCATTAAGTAGGGGATATCATCAGGGCTGGCAGAATCAAAATCCAATTTTATTAGATGCTTCATTCTAGACTTTGCTTGCGAACTGCATCTCTCAGGTATTTTGTGACATTGTAACATGTGCAGGATTTGGATCAGAAAATTTCCAGCTTGGTTTGATGATGTTTCTCACTATCACAATCCCTCGCTCCAATGCTTGCTGTGTTAAAGTGAAGCTGGAATGAGCTCTCCTATGAGCTAGGTTCCTTTAAGGGTAACTGCTTGGTGCTGAGCACCTATAAAACACACACACAGCAACCTGCATTACACACAATGCTACCATTCACTGGTCAGCTTGACCAAACAGTGGGCTTTCACGGACAGTGAGTCTAGCCACAGATTCAGGCTCACATCCAGGAATGCCAGAGCACCACTAAACCATAGGCACAGCAGGAACAACATTGAGCATTAAGGACTGGCTTAAAATGATAGAAGGCTCCAGGAAGCTTGAAGGAGGGCCAAGAAGAACAAAGTGAGAGAAAATAAACTACTAAAACCTGGAAAATATGGCACTGGTCTAAACTCACTTTGCTTCCTTTAACATGGAACATGATCCCAAAAAGATTCTCTAGCCTCATTCAATAGCACGGTGATGAATTGTATATAGCCCATTCGCTGTTTATGGGATTGCTCTGCACCCTGCATTACAGTAAAGTACATAATTAACTTTGAAGCACATTGAAAAATCTTGAGGGTGCTTCAGGCTCTATCTAAATACATTCTTTCTTTTTCTTTCTGACACAGCTGTAAGAAATGGTTTATCTTTGAATTGTCAACAATGAAACAGGTGGGATTTGGAGTTTCCCAAATTCAGTTCATTTGTATTTTTTGGGAAATATCAAGAAGGGAGCAACCTCCAATGTGTGCCTTTGTTTCTGGGCTACATGTCTCAACTCTTAATAACTGTCACCTTTTTAGTTCACAGGCACCCAGTCAAACCCAACACTGCTAGTAATTGGACAGCTTACCTTGTTTGTACAAGTGAAAACCAGATGTGATAATTAGAGCCTGTTAATTTTTAAATGCAATTTTTTTTTGAAAAGTGAAAGCAACAACGAGGAGGGAAATGATAGCCATCGCCTCCCTCCACCGAAGGAATCAGCTGATGAGTAGTTGGGCAGTTTTTGTTGCAATTAGTAAAGATGGTTTGAGAGGGGGCAGAAAACTCAGTCCTTTGTCACTGCCCCATGACCCTCTTTAAAACATGGGGTTGTGTGGAGAAGTGGCTGGATTTTCCATAACCCTGATTGGCAAACTACTTGCCAGCATGTAATTAGTGCTAAAATAAAACAAAGAACTGCAAATGCTAAAGATCTGGAACAAAATAGAAATGGCTGGAGAGACTCAACAGATCCAGCAGCCTCTATGGAGCGAAAAATGGAGTTAAAGTTTTGAGTGCATGGTCCCTTTTGTTTTTGTTTCTAGTGGGAGCTGATCATTTCAAATTGGGACTGACTGAGCCTTCTTCAGTACCTCAGATGAATCTGCCCAATATCTGCTTCAAGAGGCATTCGAGAGGGTCACTGGATAATTATCTGGTTGGAAAGGGTGTGCAGGGGTATGGGGGGAAGGCAGGAGATTGGTGTTAGATCATGATTCTCATTTGAATAGCCATGATGGGCCAATGGTGCTCCAATGCTCCAACAATTCTGTGATTCTGTGAAAGTGAATCCAAACTCAGCACTGAGTCAGTGTGTTGCTGAGCTGACTGCACTCTTTACAGCTCACTGTGTGTCTGACAAATGTTCCAACACTCTGCTGGTTCTCTCACATAAACTGTTTAAAATGTTCTTTAAGTTTCACTTTAGTACTGATTTTGTCATTTGTACTCTGGATTGTTTTAAAATAATGCTCAAAATCTTTGCAGGGAACCTTGATTAAAGCAGAATAAAATTGTTCACCTGTCCAGAGGATTGAATGCTAGTTGTCCATACAGCAAACCCACTGAGATTGTACAATCCAGAGAGTGATCATCAATCTGGCCTCAATCTACAAATTCAAACCCAGGCTTTTGTGAGGAACTGAGGCCTTCACATCAAAAATGACAATGAATACATTATGACAAGAGCTGCTTCAAAAGATACAGTTAATGTTGTTAATGTGAAACATTCATTTTCATTAGAAATTTCAGGTGTTGAGGAAAACATGATCAAATCAATTTTATTTTGGCTTCAGTGGAGGACAGAGAGCAGCAAGAAGTGCTTGGTCCTGTTTTGGGCCATAGATTTTAGATAACACATTTTGAGTGATTTGTTGGAATCTGGCAGTCAGCATTGTATTGTCAGAGTTCCGCGTTTACTGAGGCACATCCCATTACATACATGGACGCATTTGTAATGGGATAAAATTGGGACAAAATGTGTGGGGAGTGTGACAAGAGGATATTATGTTGAGCAGCCAGGCAGTGTGTAGGTATATAATATTCTGTTTATGAGAGATGTCTGACCTCTTTGGACAAGTGTATGTGTGTTCGCGTGTATGTGTGTTCGCATGTATGTGTATTTGCATGTGTGCGTGTCAATCTGTATGTGAGAGGAAATGGTATGTCTGAGAGTGTACTTGACTGTCTGTATGAGTGTGAATAATTTGTGTGTGCATTTGTGTATGCAGTTGTGTGTGTGACAGTATGTGTGGATGTATGTGTGTTAGTGGTGTTTGCAAGAGGGAGTGTGCATGAGTGTGAGAGTGTGTGTGCTATGAGTATAGAGTTGGGAGGTTATGTTGCGGCTGTACAGGACATTGGTTTGGATACTTTTGGAATATTATGTGCAATTCCGGTCTCCTTCCTATCGGAAGGCCATGGTGAAACTTGAAAGGATTCAGAAAAGATTTACAAGGATGTTGCCAGGGTTGGAGGATTTGAGCTACAGGGAGAGACTGAATAGGCTGGGGCTGTTTTCCCTGGAGCGTCGGAGGCTGAGGGGTGACCTTATAGAAGTTTATAGAAGTTTATAAAATAGACAAAGTCTTTTCTCTGGGGTGGAGGGGGTTCTAAACCTAGATGGCATAGGTTTTGGGTGAGAGGGGAAAGATTTAAAAGGGGCAACGTTTTCACACAGAAGATGGTGTATGTATGGAATGAGCTGCGAGAGGAAGTGATGGACGCTGGTACAATTACAACATTTAAAAGGCATCTGGATGGGGATATGAATAGGAGCGGTTCAGAGGTATATGGGCCAAGTGCTGGCAAATGGGACCAGATTAATTTAGAATATCTGGTCGGTATGGACGAGTTGGACCAAAGGGTTTGTTTTCACGCTGTGCATCTCTATGACTCTAATTTACCCCACTACCTCGGATGCTCCAGGGAAAATAGCCCCAGCCTACTCAGTGTCTCCCTATCGCTCAAACCCTCCCACCCTGGCAACATCCTTTCCGATCCCTTTCAAGTTTAACAATATCATTCCTATAGCAGAGGGACGAGAATTTAATGCAGTATTCCAAAAGTGGCCTAACCAATGTCCTGTACAGCTGCAAGATGACCTCCCAACTTCTATACTCAATGCACTGACCAATAAACGCAAGCATACCAAACGCCTTCTTCACTGTCCTGTGTACCTGCAATTCCACTTTCAAGGAACTATGGACCTGAACTCCAAGGTCTCCAAGGCCTTACCATTAAGTGTATAATTTTCATAGAATTCCTACAGTGTGGAAGCAGGCTATCAATTCCACACCAATCCTCCAAAGATCATCCCACCCTGACCCATCTTCCTACCCTATTTCTGTAACTCTGCATTTCCCATGGCCAGCCCACCTAAGTTGTATGTATTTGGACTATGGGAGGAAACCAGAGCACCCGGAGGAAACCCATGCAGACACGGGGAGAATTAGAATTAGAATTAGAATCCTTACAGTGTGGAAACAGGCCCTTCGGCCCATCAAGTCCACACTGACCCTCCAAAGAGTAACCCATCCAGACCCATTCCCTCTACCCTATACTTACCCCTGACTAATAACCTACATGATGGGCAATTTAGCATGGCCAATTCACCTAACCTGCATGTCTTTGGATTGTGGGAGGAAACCGGAGAGCCCAGAGAAAACCCATGCAGATACGGGGAGAATGTGCAAACTCCACACACACAGTCGCCTGAGGGTAGAACTTAACCCAGGTCACTGGCGCTGTGAGGCAGCAGTGCTAACCACTGAGCCACTGCAATGCCCCATTTGCTTCACCAAAATGCAGCACCTCAAGTTTATCTAAATTAAACTTTATCTGCCACTCCTCGGCCCATTGGTCAAGCTGATCAAGGTGAGATAGCTTTCTTCACTGTCCACTATACCACCAATTCAGGTGTCCATAGATGAAGCTCTTTGAGGATGTGTACATCAAGAAGGAATATCAGTGCATGGGGTTATAGGATGGCAGAGAGTTGAACACAGAGCATGAGGGGGGTACTGCAGATGCTGGAGATTAGAGCCAAGATTAAAGTGGTGCAGGAAAAGCACAGCAGGTCAGGCAGCATCCGAGGAGCAGGAAAATCAATGTTTCAGGCAAAAGCCCTTCATTAGGAAAGGGATTTTGCCTGAAATGTCGATTTTCCTCCTCCTCGAGAGTTGAACCCAGTTGTAGTGAGGACAGTGCAGAGTGAGACACTGTGAGCTGAAGGGAGTGGAATAATGTGCAGCAATGAACAGGCCAGACAGCTGCTCACCAGGAAGCCTTCAGTAAGAAAAGTTAAATTATAATTAAGATGTCGACTGCAGTCACTCCCTTGTGTCATTCTTTGTGATTTTATGCAGATACTTGGTTTATTTCTACAAATCATTTCAGGCAGATATTGGAGTGACACGCAGGCTGGCGATAGAACATAGAACATAGAACATAGAAGAATACAGCGCAGTACAGGCCCTTTGGCCCTTGATGTTGCGCCAATCCAAGCCCACCTAACCAACACTAGCCCACGATCCTCCATATGTCTATCCAATGCCCGTTTAAATACCCATAAAGAGGGAGAGTCCACCACTGCTACTGACAGAGCATTCCATGAACTCACGACTCACTGAGTAAAGAATCTACCCCTAACATCTGTCCTATACCTACCACCCCTTAATTTAAAGCTATGCCCCCTCGTAATAGCTGACTCCATACGTGGATGTGGCGGTTGGTGCTGTGTTACTGTCACAGTCTCCCCCTCTCCACCCTCCTTCCCCAGCTAATGCTGAAGACTGACTTTGTCTCAGAGAGTCCAGTTCAGTCAAAGCAGCTGGGTTCAGTCAACTTCAGAGCTGAGGCTTGGAAAAGGTTTGTGAGAATAAAGGGCAAGAAAATAGTTTTCATTTGAAGGCTGAAATGTTTATTGTGAGCTGACACAGTCATCAAGTTGAATCTATTGTTAACAGTGAGATAGGGAGAGTGAAAGGGATTCACTGAAATAATAATGTTGTTTATTAATTTGGAGACTCAAATCTACTTTCTCTCAATTATCTGTTCTTTTCTGCAAAGGCATTAATTCAAAGGATTAGACTGTTATGATTGATAACTTAATTCCACCACATTGTCCAAATATTCATTCTCCACATTTAAGCTTTGCTAGTGAATATTTAACCACTTGTGTTACAGTTGGGTCTGATTCTGTTCCCAGTCCTGCTCTGGAATCTCACGTTCAGTTGACACACTCAGCCTTCCCACATTGACTCTTGATTAGCAACTCGGAGCAGTGAACTTTCTCTTCCTGGAGCGAATTGTGGAATCCTGATTGTTGACTCAGCTGAGATGAATTCACTCAGCACAATTCCCATAAATACAGCCTGGAGTCTTGCTGCTCAGCCTGGACAGTGTTTATGGTCATGAACATGACATAGCAGGAGTGTGTTGTTGAGCTTTCGTTACTGCTTTTCAAAGAGGTGAAGGGTTATCACACAATGCAATGGCTAAAGTGTGTAACAATCTGTAGTTGATGCTGTTACCTCTTCAATATGAGATTGTCTCCTCTTCAGGAATCACTTCATCTTCCACAGTTTCAGCTACTCTCTGCAAAATATCAAAGTGATCTTCTGAATATAATCCACTTTATTCCTATAACCTTTATATTCGGAGCATTCATCTCCACACAAAATTAAATAAAATCACACATTCAGGAATAATCTGAAGTCAGACATAATTTCCTTCAATTACTTTGGTTACAAACATGAATTTCTAAATGCACCTAATATCCAGAGCCTCTGGGCAGAGTGACATGTTGGTAGAACTTGCAGGTGTTTTGTTTTGATAATGCTTTGGTTGTAAATTGTTTTCTGTCAATTTAATTTAGACTCAGTTACGAAAATAAATTGAAGTATTAATATGTAGGATGTCTGGAAGCAACGCAGTGGGAAGGTGAAGCAGCGTGGGCTTGTAGGCACAGAGTCAGACTGAGATTCACAGAGAATCCATTGTTGAAGTAAAAAAGCTTGTTCTTGCTGTTTCGTTCTCTTCTCTGAGGTCATCCCATTATACAACTATACAAAATGCTGGTGCGGCCACATTTGGAATATTGCGTACCGTTCTGGTCCCCCTATTTCAGGAAGGATGTGGAAGCATTGGAAAAGGTGCAGAGGAGATTTACCAGGATATTGCCTGGTCTGGAGGGAAGGTCTTATGATGAAAGGCTGAGAGACCTGGGTCTGTTCTCATTGGAAAGAAGAAGGCTAAGGGGGGATTTGATAGAGACATACAAGATGATCAGAAGATTAGATAGGGTAGACAGTGAAGGTCTTTTTCCTAGGATGATGACATCAGTGTGTACAAGGGGGCATAACTACAAATTGTGGGGTGATAGATTTAAGACAGATGTCAGAGGCAGGTTCTTTACTCAGAGAGTGGTAAGGGCGGGGAATGCCCTACCTGCCAATGTAGTCAACTCAGCTACATTTGGGAGATTTAAACAATCCTTGGATAAGCACATGGATGATTTTGGAATAGTGTAGGGGGACGAGCTGAGAATAGTTCACAGGTCGGCGCAACATCGAGGGCCGAAGGGCCTATTCTGCGCTGTATTGTTCTATGTTCTATTAACCTGAGAGTCCAGCGTGCATTGTGGCCAGGAATTAATGTGGACAATAAGGGAGGTGCCCATCAGCTGGACGAGCATGCTGACCCATGTTGCTTCATTAGGAAATGCTTGATGAGATTTACACTCTGCTCGGCTCCATTTAAGGCAGTACCCCACCCCAGCATGGAGACTTCACCAGGGACTTCCTGGGCATAGGTTAGGCTGGCACCATGGGAGCCACAAGGAGGGGGTCACCACAGAGTGAGGGGCACAGTGGTTGTGGTTTTGAGGTGAGTATCACCAGCAAGGCTAGCATTTGGTATTCGTCCCTAATTGCCCTTGAACCTTGTGGCTCTCTGGACACTTTCAGAAGTGTCATCCACAGTCCTTTGGGTCTGGAGTCACATAGAGGCCAGAGCAGGTAAAGATGGCAAAGTTCCTTCACTAAAATGAAATGATTCAAAGGAATTATTTTATGACAATAAATCAGTGGTAATTTCACAATCACCATTTCTGAGGTAAGCTTTTGATTTCAGTATTTTTAATTCACTCAGTTTAAATCTCATCGGATGTCATCAGAGAATCACAATATCACAGAACCCCTACTGTGTGAAAGCAGGCCATTTGGCCTACTAAGTCCACACTGACCCTCTGAAGAGCATCCCACCCAGACCCACCCCTGTAACCCTGCATTTCCCAGGGCCAATCCACCCATTCCTGCACACCTTTGTTCGGTGAGATGTCAGGGTCATGGTGGGATTTGAAATCATGTCCCTAGAATATTAGCCTGGATCACTGGTCCAGTGACATTACCTGGAGGTGCCAATCTTCCCCAATCAACAGGCAAGGCAGGAAATGATATTCAGCCACACCGGATACGGTGTCCCTCGGTCATGTATTGAGTGCATGTGAATGTGCTCCCCGCAAACATCCACTTCCAATCCGGCCACATCTCCTTACAGACCCCAGGCAGACCACCAGGCAAGCTTTGCTGAACGGCCATTAGGAGACGCAGAAAGCCATGTGACTCCTAGTTAATCGGTGAGTCACTGCAAACTTTCCTTGTATTCAGCGGTAGCTGCTGTTCAATGGTTTGCTAATTGATGTCCTGCTCTGAGATGGTAAGTTGATCCTTAGACTGTCTGGCTTCATGGAATTATTCATGTAAATTACAGTCCTTCTCCCAATGGAAGAAGTGCTACAATATTTTCAAAACTGGAAAAAGGCAACTGAGCAATATTCCTATCATATTTTGGGCCAGAATTTAAATTCTCCTGCTAATGGACAAAAAAGCTTTAAGCACCTGCACCCTTCCAGTCAATGTCAAGCGATCTGCTTTGAGAGTGAAATGTAGTTCTATTGATTCCTTCAAATTTCTGGGCAGGTAGATGTAATACTTTGGTTGCTAGCTGTGTCTATTAGGAATGCTGGCCCTGAATTCACTGCCTCAGATATAAATGTGGGAGGCTTTCTTGCTGTTGCCAGATTGATTTGTGGCTTCCTGTATAATTTGTGGGCCTGTATCCCCACTTCGCACGATGATAGGCTGGATTAAATTTCACAGGATTTCCTGATGAAGGGCTTTTTGCCCGAAACATCGACTTTCCTGCTCCCCGGATGCTGCCTGACCTGCTGTGCTTTTCCAGCACCACTCTAATCTAGACCCTGGATTAAATTTCACTTTACACTCTTTAAGTGACTATTTCTTGACTATATGGCATATCATCAGTAACAGGAAATTTATGGAGATAAGTTCCCAGCGAATCCAATTTTAGTTTGCTAATTCAAATTCAAATTTAGCTTTTCCTTTTTGAATGTAACTCCTTTCACTGAGACTTAGGGACTATTTTATTTTGATACAAACTCAATTCTAGGGAACATCCCAACCATCAAAGTCCCTTGGATGGACATTCCTCTTAGCCTTGTAAACTGTATACCTATAGAGAAAAGCACAATGTGTTCACTGGTCCATTAAGTTGTACAAATGAATAAAAATGTATTTAGAATCACATCAAAGGCAAACTCTGTTGTTACAACCTCTTTAAGTATTTTGTTCCCATGAGTGGCTGTGTCAACAAATCACCTGCTGAGTGTATATAAATACAGCTTTTAAATTAAGGCAAGCATTCCTAATAGTTACAGCTATCAAACTAAACCATTCACACCCATCTGTCCAGAATTTGAAAGAACCAATACAATTACATTTTGATTTCAAAGCACATGACCCGATACTGAGTGGGCAGGATGGGGGTGGGAGTGGGGAGAGGGGTGCAGGGGAGTGGGGAGATACTTAGTTTTGCTTTTAAATTCAACAGCAGTGGAATTTACATCCCAGTGTATGATAGCAATGTTTCCAGCATAACTTCCTTCAGCTTTGAATGGCTGGTGCCACTTTCTCCATTGGGAAAAGTACTGTAAGATATTAGAAAAATTAGTGATGCTGGTCAGTATAAGAATCACCTTACATTTGAAAGACCGAGCTCTATGATAAAACACTGTTACTATATAGCATCTAACAGTGACATCTGAAGATGTCAAACATTGAACACTTGCTTTCCAGAGTGTTCTTGACTGCACAGCTGGATGTGAATGTGACAGCTGCACAGAGGAAGGGGTTGTATTGGGATTTTCAAACAGCCACTCCAGCACACAGCAACAATGTGAGGAATTGCACTCAATTTCCAGAGGTCCTCACAATCGAGATCCAGTGCAGAGCGGGAGTTTAGATGCATTTTGTACCCAATCAAACAGCCACAGGATATGACATAGAGTTGGGAAGACTGAAAGAAACTGATTCTCCTGCAAATAAAAATCACACTCAGCATTTGTCAGCCGACCGGTGTCTCTATGACAAGCAGAAATGCAGCCAAACATTGCACGTTTATTCCACTTGAACATACATTGGTTACAGGAAAATCTGCCCCTCATCTCTCAAACCCACAGAGAAGGCACAGTGAGTCTGAAAGTGAAAATTAACCTGGAGTAACATTGCAGTTAAAATAATTTCTCACCTTATCAATTGGCAGTTCCACCTTGGTATTTTCATCATCAGGAATCTCCTGAGCTCCTTGCAGCTCAGCTCGTTTCTCAGAGACTTTAAAAACACTCCTTTTGTCTGATGGATAGAAAGATGATTAAATTGACTGCAGCAGTCAATGAAATAAAAAAATGACAGTATCTCAATTAACATGCACATTGCAAGGAACATTGTCCTAGCTAGCTCGTCAGTAAAACCGCTGGAGTATAGCTCAACATTAGCAATTCCTCCGAAACCTCTAACCTGCTGAATCATCTCACAAAATGGTGAACTGACTGGTGCCAAACTATGTTAACAACATCGACTGGAACATTTGAGGTAGATTCCAGGTAGGCTTAAATCCGACTCGACTAGGAATAAAGTGATTGTTGAGGCTTTTACATGTGGATACACCATCCCCCGCTGCTTCTGTACAATAGGCAATGTACAACCGAATTATTGTGTGACGTTTCTGGAGCTGTTCTGATGAGATAAAGCACTATACTGTGTGAAAGCCTTTGTATTCTGTTCTTGTCTTTGCTGTTCCTCCATCACCAACAAAACATTGCAGATGGTCAAAAGATTTTTAAAACAACTTAACATTATCTGATTCAGGTAAGATCTGATCTAGTTAAGAACTGAGAAAATAATTCTGGAGTTTCTCATGTTCCTCAATCAATAACTTGATTAACAATCAGTTTTTAAAAGTGTTTCTAAGGAATTAATAAAAACAGATTAAAATCATATTCAAAGTTGAGCAATTGCTACATTAAACATACAGTCTTTCATTTTCATATATAAAAAGTTAACAAAAATGAGAACCATTCCTAAAGGATGTGATGATTTGGAGAAGCCGGTGTTGGGCTGGGATGTACAAAGTTAAAATCCACCCAACACCAGGTTATAGTCCAACAGGTTTAATTGGAAGCACTAGCTTTCCAGGCACTGCCTCTTCATCAGGTGGTTGTTGGTATGAGATAATTAATAATGGAAAATAAGGAGATGGCAGATGAATTTGAACAGGTATTTTGCATCAATTTTCACTGGAGGAAATAGGATGGATCCCAGAAGTAGATGTAAATCAGGAAGTGGAAAAGAGGAAAGAGCTCAAGTAAATTAAAATTGCCCTGGGAAATGATCCTGGTACTTTGTTGGAAGTGCAGGCTGGTAGCACCTGCTTTCCTGATGGACCTAAGGGTCTTCAAACACATGGCTAGTCAGATGAACACAAAAGTTACCAGAGAAATTCAGCAGGTGTGGAAAGAACATTTTTGAGTCCGGTACGACTTCTTCAGAAGTGAAAGGAGTCGGAATTTTTATTAAATACTTTTGATGGAGGTGGAGGAGGGGTGATGGGAACAGATGACATTGAGGTCCCAGTGTATGAGACCAAGAGGTTGTTAGGGGTGGAGAATGACAATAAGAGATGGAACATGGGTGTACCTCGAGGTGTGAAAGAGAGACATTGGGTCTTCCATACAGAGAGCAAAGTAAACAAAGCACAACCACAGCAAGGTTGGGGTGGGGTCACGGTAGAGGGAATGTAATAAAAATAGAAACCAGATGTAAAGTAGTCAGCCTCCCAACTTGTGCAATATAATGTTGAGCCTTCAAGGCTGTTAAGAGCCTCAGTGGAGGTACAGTTTCTTGAACTTGTTGTTGTGCTTCATTTGAACATTACATCAGGCCCAGGACAGAGATGTTAGTGGGAGATCATGGTGAATTATTGAAATAGTAAGCAACTGGAAGGTCAGGCTTGTTCCTACAGACACAGTGAAGGTGTTCCATAAAACGGTCACTGAGTCCATAATGTTTATGGCTCAATGGGAAGGCAGGGAGACAGATGGGTCTGTAAAGATCAGTCCATGATGTCGGGAGACTGTCTCCCATGGCTGTTATACCAGAGGAAGGACAAGGAAGAGGGTGAGTCAATCACACCTGGGTGATAGCGAGCAGGTATAGCTGGGTCGGCTTGTCACGGATCTATTTTGGAGCATACCTGAGATTTTCCAGCTAGCAATTGCACCCCCCCCCCCCACCTCCCCAAAGCAGGCGAAAGTGAGTATTGCAGATGCTGGAGATCAGAGAGTCAAGATTAGAGTGTTGCTGGAAAAGCATAGCAGGTCAGACAGCATCCAAGGAGCAGGAAAATCAACGTTTCGGGCAAAAGCCCTTCAGCGAATTTCCTGCTCCTCAGATGCTGCCTGATCTGCTGTGCTTCTCCAGCACCACTCTAATCTCATCCTCCCCGAAGCACCCAACAAAAGGGTAACTGCCTGGAGGCAGCCTCCTAGCAATGGGCGGATAGTCCGGTACTCAGGCCGCCTGCCTCCTGATGCAGTTCTTGACTTCATCCTCCTTATGGTGTGAGGGGGCACGGTGTTGAACCAAACACTAAAGGCTCCTTGGTCAGAGAGGTACAGCTATTCTCCAGAGCCTCCTATTGGCCCACTGCTTTAATTGAATGGCAGGTTTACGCTCTGGTCATTTACTGGTCCCCAACCAACTTGGAGAAAAAATGGTGGGCAGTGGTTATTTCCAACACAGAAGGGGCTTCAGACCTTGATTTGAGCCAGACATGTGTGAGAGAGTGTGTTGAGCGAGAATGTGTGAGTGAGAGAGAGTGTGTGTGGGAGTGGAAATGAGAAAATGTGTATGACTGTGAATATGTGTTTCCATGAATGCGCAGGTGTGTATGGGACTGTGAATGAGTGAGACAACTTGGTGTGTGGGTGTGTGTGTGTTTGTGGGTGTGTGTATGGGGGTGTGTGGGTGTGTGTGTGTGTGGTGTGTGTGTGGTGTGTGTGTTGTGTGTGGGTGTGGGTGTGTGTGTGGTGTGTGTGTGGGTGTGTGTGTGGTTGTGTATGTGTTGTGTGTATGGTGTGTGGTGTGTGTGTGTGGGTGGGTGTGGTGTGTGTGTTGTGTGTGGGTGTGGGTGTGTGTGTGGTGTGTGTGTTGTGTGTGGGTGTGGTGTGTGTGTTGTGTGTGGGTGTGTGTGGGTGTGTGATGTGTGTATTTTGTGTGTGTGGGTGTGTGTGTGTGGGTGTGTGATGTGTGTATTTTGTGTGTGTGGGTGTGTGGGTGTGTGTGTGGTGTGTGTGTGGGTGTGGGTGTGGTTGTGTGTGTGTGGTGTGTATGGTGTGTGGTGTGTGTGTGTGGGTGGGTGTGGTGTGTGTGTTGGGTGTGGGTGTGTGTGTGGTGTGTATGGTGTGTGTGGGTGTGTGTGAGGGTGTGTGGTGTGTGTGGGTGTATGTTTGTGGTATGTGTGTGTGCGTGTGTGTGGTGTGTTTGGTGTGTGTATGTGTGTGTGTGTTTGTGGTGTGTGTGTGTGTGGTGTGTGTGGTGTGTGTATGTTGTGTGTGTGGTATGTGTGTGTGCGGTGTGTGTATGTGTGTGGTGTGTGTGTGTGTTTGTGGTGTGTAGTGTGTCTGTTCGTGGTGTGTGTGTGGGTGTGTGATGTGTGTGTGGTGTGTCTGTGGGTGTGTGTGTGGTGTGTGTGTTGTATTTGGGTGTGGGTGTGTGTGTGTGGTGTGTATGGTGTGTATGGTGTGTGTGTTGTGTGTGGGTGTGTGTGTGGGTGTGTGATGTGTGTATTTTGTGTGTGTGGGTGTGTGGGTGTGTGTGTGGGTGTGTGATGTGTGTATTTTGTGTGTGTGGGTGTGTGTGTGGGTGTGTGAGTGTGTTGTGTGTGTGGTGTGTGTGTGTGTTGTGTGTGGGTGTGGGTGTGGTTGTGTGTGTGTGGTGTGTATGGTGTGTGTGGTGTGTGTGTTGTGTGTGGCTGTGTGTGAGGGTGTGTGGTGTGTGTGGGTGTATGTTTGTGGTATGTGTGTATGTATGTGTGGTGTGTGTGTTTGTGTGTATGTGTGGGTGTGTGTGGTGTGTGTGTGGGGTTGAGTGTGTGGTGTGTGTGTGTGTGGGTGGGTGTGAGTGTGTGTGGGTGTGTGGTGTGTGTGTGGTGCGTGTGCATGCGGTGCGTGTGTGTGTGGTGTGTGTGTGGGGTTGTGTGTGTGTGTGTGTGGTGTGTGTGTGGGTGGGTGGGTGTGAGTGTGTGTGTGGGTGTGTGTGTGGGTGTGTGTGCGTGGTGTGTGGTGTGTGTGTTTGTGGTGTGTTGTGTGTGTGGGTGTGTGTGTGTGGATGTGTGCGTGTGTGCGTGTGCATGTGCTTGCGTGTGAGTGTGTGGTGTGTATGTGGTGTGTGTGTGTGTTTGTGGTGTGTGTTTGTGGTGTGTGTGTGGGTGTGTGGTGGGGTGTGTGGTATGTGTGTTTGTGGTGTGTGTGTGTGGGTGTGTGGTGTGTGTGTTTACGGTGTGTGGTGTGTGTGTGGGTGTGTGTGGGGTGTGTGTGGGTGTGAGTGAGTGTGTGTGGTGTGTGTGGGTGTGTGTGGTGTGTGGCGTGTGGCTGTGTGCGTGTGTGTGTGTGTGTCGTGTGTGTGTGTGGTGTGGGTGGGTGTGACTGCGTGTGTGTGCGTGCTTGTGTGTGGTTCATGTGGGTGTGTGTGTGCGTGTGTGGGTTGTGTCAGTGTGTGTGTGTGTGTGTGGTGTGTGTGTGCTTGTGTGTGTGTGCGTGTGTGTCTGTGTGTGATTGTGGTGTATGTGTGTGTGGTGTGTCTGTGGGTGTGTGTTTGTGGTGTGGTGTGTATGTGTGTGTGGTGTGTGTGTGTGTAGTGTGTGTGTGGTGTGTGTACGTGCGTGAGTGGGTGTGTGTGTTGTGTGTGTGTGGGATTGTGGTGGGGTGTGTGGTGTATGTGTTTGTGGTGTGTGGATGTATGTGTGGGTGTGTGTTTGTGGTGTGTGTATGTGTGGTGTGTGTGTTTGTGTTTATGTGTGGGTGTGTGTGATTAGATTAGATTACTTACAGTGTTGAAACAGGCCCTTCGGCCCAACAAATCCACACCGCCCCGCCGAAGCGCATCCCACCCATACCCCTCCATCTACCCCTTACCTAACACTATGGGTAATTTAGCATGGCCAATTCACCTGACCTGCACATCTTTGGAGAGTGGGAGGAAACCGGAGCACCCGGAGGAAACCCACGCAGACACGGGGAGAATGTGCAAACTCCACACAGTCAGTCGCCTGAGGCGGGAATTGAACCCGGGTCTCTGGCGCTGTGAGGCAGCAGTGCTAACCACTGTGCCACCGTGCTGCCCATGTGGTGTGTGTGTGGTGTGTGTGTATGCGGTGCATGTGTGTGTGGTGTGTGTGTGGTGTGTGTGTGTGGGTGGGTGTGAGTGTGTGTGGGTGTGTGTGGTGTGTGTGTGGGTGGGTGGGTGTGAGTGTGTGTTTGTGGTGTGTGTTGTGTGTGGTGTGTGTGTGGATGTGTGCGTGTGTGTGCGTGCATGTGTGTGTGTGTGTGTGCTTGTGTGTGTGCGCGCGCGAGTGTGTGTGTGAGAGAGTGAGGGTATGTGTGAGGAAAAGAGGGAGAGTGTGTTGGAGAGAGGGAGTGTGTGGGAAAAAGAAGAGAGTGGGAGTGAGAGAGTTTGGGTATGTGTTTGAATGTAGAATGCTGATAGTGAAATAAAACTGAAGTAGATTGTTTTTCAAGGTTAACAGCCTCTCATTCTCTCAAGCAGGAGATTAACATTTCTTTATTTGCTGATTGTTGATAATATTTGACTGCATTCCATCCACGGCAGGAACATGAAAATATCCCAAAAACAACATGAATCATAGCATGACCTCAAACCCTTATGAGCAAAGGTGAAAATTGGAGAGAAGATTATCAAGGCGAGAGTGTTACTTTGATTTCCTGTTAGTGTTAGATGTGCTTAACAAAACTTCAGCTTTGAAAATGAGAATTCTTACCTTTGGCAGAATCCCTGAGGTGTGGATTGTTTATCAGATTCCGATTTGATTTCACTCGAACGGGCTTTGCAAAGATGATAGATTCCTGGCTGTTGTTCTTTCTTCCCTTCCTTTTCACCATCTGAGGCGAGACAAGGATTTGACCTGTTCCTGTATCTCCTGTCGACTGGACTCTCCTCTTATCTGACTGGAAATAGATTGGAATCTTCATCAAAATTCCATTTGCAAAACTGCTACCACTTTATTTTTGTGAACTCATTCCCAGGTTGTGGCTGCTGCTGTCTGCTCTCCCACATGTCCATCACCCAGTCGCTCTGGAGAAGCTGGGAAGGAGTTTCCTTCCTGAACCATTGTAGGTACACTCACAGTGCTGTTGGGAAGGGACCTCCCTGTATCTTCCTATTACTTACTGCCTAATGTACACATCTCACTTCCCCTTTAACAAAGCCGGATTTCGGACTTTAGTAAGGCGTTTGATAAGGTTGCCCATGGTAGACTAATGGAGAAAGTGAAGTCACATGGTGTGCAGGATGTTCTAGCTCGGTGGATAAAGAACTGGTTGAGCAACAGGAGACAGAGAGTAGTAGTTGAAGGGAGTTTCTCGAAATGGAGAAAGGTGACCAGTGGTGTTCCACAGGGATCAGTATTGGGGCCACTGGTGTTTGTGATGTACATAAATGATCTGGAAGAGGGCACTGTTGGTATGATCAGCAAGTTTGCAGATGACACAAAGATTGGTGGAGTAGCAGAAAGCATAAGGGACTGTCAGAGAATACAGGAGGATATAGATAGACTGGAGAGTTGGGAGGAAAAGTGGCAGATGGTTTTCAATCCAGACAAATGTGAGGTGATGCATTTAGGCAAGACTAATTCTAGAGTGAATTATACAATGAATGGAAGGGCCTTGGGAAAAGTTGATGAGCAGAGAGATCTGGGAGTTCAGGTCCATTGTACCCTGAAGGTTGCTGCACAGGTGGATAGAGTGGTCAAGAAGGCATATAGTATGCTTGCCTTCATTGGACGGGGTGTTGAGTATAAGAGCTGGCAGGTCATGTCAAAATTGTACAAGACATTGGTTCAGCCGCATTTAGAATACGGTGTACAGTTCTGGTGGCCACATTACCAAAAGGATGTGGATGCTTTGGAGAGGGTGCAGAGAAGGTTTACGAGGATGTTGCTTAGTATGGAAAGTGCTAGCTGTGAAGAGAGGTTGAGTAGGTTAGGATTGTTTTCATTAGAAAAAAGGAGATTGAGGGGGGACCTGATTGAGGTTTAAAAAAACATGAAGGGTATAGACGGGATGGATAGAGACAAGCTTTTTCCCAGGGTGAAAAATTCAATAACAAGAGGTCACGCGTTCAAGGTGAGAGGTGGCAAGTTTAAGGGGGATACACGCAGTAAGTACTTCACACAGAGGGTGGTGGGCGTTTGGAACACGTTGCCAGCAGAGATGGTAGAGGCAGGCACGGTAGATTCATTTAAGATGCATCTGGACATAGGTGGGGAGCAGAGGGATACAAATGCTTAGGAATTGGGCAGCAGGTTTAGACAGTACATTTGGATCGGCTCAGGCTTGAAGGAATGAATGGCCTGTTCCTGGCCTGTAAATTTTCTTTGTTCTTTGTTCTATTTCTCCACAGAATGCAGAGCCTCCTTCAGGCCCCACCCTAGAAAGTTGCAGAATTCTGATTTATCCTTTCAAATTTCCAAACATATGAAAGTAAAATACCACAGATCCTGAAATCTGAAATAAAAAAACAGGCAAAGCTCGAGTAACTCAGCAGGTCTGGAAGCGTCTGTCCAGAAGGAAACAGTTACTTCTGGCAATTCCAGCTCAGTGATCTTGGATTCATTTGGATACCTCACCCATTGCCCTGGTTTAACACAGAGCAGGGCAAAAAGAAAATCAAAGGAGGAAAACCAGAGAATTCCAGCGCAGTTAGCCTAACGTCTGTGGTGGGGCAAATAGTTGGAGTCTATAATCAAGGATAAAGTAACTTAACATCTTGAAAAGTTTCAGTTAAACAGGGAGAGCCAGATGGATATAGGACAGGTAGGTCATGCCTGACAAACCTCACGGAATGTTTTGAAGAGGTGACTAAGGTAATGGTCTATGGATGTTGTCATATGGACTTTCAGGAGGTATTTGATAAAGTCCCACATAAGAGACTGTTAAGTTAGGTAGAATCCGAAGGAACCGAGGGCAAATTACTGAGATGGCTGGGAAAAATGGTTGAGTAGCAAGTGACAGAAAATAGGGATAACGAGTAGGTACTCAAATTGGCACCATGTGACCAGAAATGTCACACATGGACCTGTATTAGGGGCCTCAGTTGCTCTCATTATTTATTAAAGATGTGGGTGATGACATAGAAAGTCATATATCCAAATTTGCTGTTGACACAATATTGGGTAACATCGTAGATGATGCATATAATTACAAAAGGATATTGAAAGACTGGGTTAATGGGCAAAACTGTGGCAAATACAGTTCAATGTCAGCAAGTGTGAGGTTATCCATCTTGGGCTGAAAAAAGACAGATCAGGGGATGGTATGAAGCTAAATACAGTGGGTATCCAAGGCAATTTGGGGGTTCAGGTACAGAGATCTTTAAAATGTCACAACCAAATACAGAAAATAATCAAGGAAGCTAATGAAGTGTTGACCTTTATTCGCAGAAGACTGGAACACAAGGATGTAGATGTTAAGCTGCAGTTACAGAAAACCCTGATTAGATCTCACTGGGAGCACTGTGAGCAGATCTGGGCACCAACCCTCAGGAAGGATAGGTTAGCCTTGGAGGGAGTACAATATAGCTTTACAAGAATATTACCTGGACTTCTGAGGTTAGGTTATTAGGAGAGATCACACACATGAGGCCTATGTTCTCGGGAATTTAGAAGGTTAAGAGATAATCTAATCAAAGTTTTCAAGCTATTAACAGGAAAAGACAGGGTAGATAAAGATAAACTGTTTGCACCAGTTGGGATTCTAGAACTAGGGGCACAGTCTGAGAGTTAGGGCCACAGTGGCACAGTGGTTAGCACTGCTGCCTCCCACTACCAGAGACCCAGGTTCAATTCCCACCTCAGGCAACTGTCTGTGTGGAGTTTGCACATTTCTCCCTGTGTCTGTGTGGGCTTCCTTCGGGCGCTCTGGTTTCCTCCCACAATCCAAAAATGTGCAGGTTAGGTGAATTGGCCAAGCTAAATTGCCTGTAGTGTTAGGGGAATGGTTCTGGGTGGGTTGCTCTTCGGAGGGTTGGTACGGATTTGTTGGGCCAAAGGGTCTGTTTCCACTCTGTAAGTAATCTAAACCATTCAGGAGAGATGTAAGGGAGCACTTCCACATGCAAAGGGTGGGAGAGGTTTGGAAATCTCTTCTACAAAAAGACAGTGGATGCTGGATCAGTATTTTAATTTTAAATATGAAAGGGATATATTTTTGCTAAGCAAAGGTGTTAAGGGATATGGGCCAAAAGGCAGGTAAATGGAGTGGCCATGATCTCATTGAATGGCAGAAGAGTCACAAAGGGCTGAATGGCCTCCTCCTGCTTCTGTGTTGTGTTCCACCTATTTATCCATCATAAAAACTGGTTGGATAGGTGTAGAATCAAAGGATGCATGGCAAAAGTAATGAAATCACAGACCAATTTCATTAAAACCCCTCTCACGTCTGCACTGGTTTTCTGATTAATTCCAATGCTTTTTGCTCAGTGGTTCCCTCTGGTGGCATGAAGAGTAGCTGCCTCTCCTTGGTTGTGATTACACCACATGATAAACACTGCTCAATAAAATAGATTTGGTAATAAACAGTTTATCAGTGCAAGGAAGATCACCATCCTTCATTGTAAAGGCTGAGGAGGTGGGACAGCTCATTCTGTGAGTCTGAGCCTGTCTGATCATTACCTTAACAGCTGAAGGCAACAGCGCAGAATCACTGATTCCATCTCGGGATAGAACATACTGTTTCACACAACAGAAACAAACAATTGAAAATAATTAGTGGCATAATAATTTGTTTTTCATTTTAATATCATGTAATTTTAAATTAAAAGACGCTGTGTCAATCTCTATAAAAGTTAAATTACATTTAAACACTTGTGTACTGAAAACTCTTTCAGAAACTGTTGAAACATGATTTCACAATCTTGTAGTTTCAAAAGAAAATAATTTTTCAAGGTTTACAGATGAACAACAACTACTTGGGTGAGATGCTGAAGACACCTGCCTGTCTTAGTAACAATTAATGAAACAGTAATGGTAGAAACATAAAATGGGAAATGTATATGAGCTGAGAAGGAGCCATAATATAGAAAGGACCAGAGGTATCTCTTTCCTCTGGGAGGGAGAGAATTGGTTACATGCAGAGTGAGGGTAACCAGTCCACAACTGTGAGATAAGGTGATGAGGAAGGCCTCCACAAAGGCAGTACAGTGATCCAAATCAACACTCTGAGTTATGGTGTTTGTAATCAAACAGTTCAGTGTTATTACTCACTTCCAGAGCAGGTTAGACTTGAACCTTGGTCCCCTAGCTCAGATGTAGGGATACTACCACCTGCACCAGAAAAGTGCTAATTCTTTTGCCTATTTTCTGTGTCACACTCTAATCATCTAACCAAAGCAAACCGACTAACTACATACAAACAGGATTCCGATTAGATGAGATTATAATGAGCTGTAAATTATAGCTGTGTGCTTGTGGAGGTGTCATGTATGATTTATGTCTACACTTACTACTGGAATGATAATATGTTCTGTAATTACTTCTGTTGTGTGTTGAAGATGAGGTTTCGACATTGGGCAAGCATTTTTATTTCTGTCAATGGTTAAACATCCAGTACCATCGGTATCTAAACAGAAATATTCTGCCCAGTTCCTATTAAGTGAAGAAGGATTGTGTAACTGTAACTGGGAAAATTTCTGATCAATGGGTTTAAATACTGGATTGAATTTGAAACCATTTGCCAAATGTGTTGGTTTATCAATTTTGCTTAAATTGAACTTAGGGACTTGCCCTCTCACATTTGTTACGATTCTTAAGAGCCATTGAGACTGAAACACAGAAAGTATTAACATGGTGACTATCAGATCATGGCCTAGGTCTCAGGAGGAAGTTGGAGCTATTAGCAGATACAGCCATTAAATATTAACATAGGTTAATGTAAAGATGATACTCCTATCACAAATAGAATTCTGTGCCTCTGTGTTTTGAACAGTTTGAACAAACATAATATAAAATTCCATTTGTCCACACAAGTTATAGAAACCTTTGTTGTCAGTCAGCACCTGACTTAGGAAAGGCTGCAAGCTCCTTACCTTTGTTAAAAGAGCATACAGACTGTTTTCACCTAAATATATGAGTCAATTTACTAAAAATAACACAGGAGCTTTGAGCACTAAGTGACTATATTTCTTCCAATTTAGGTTTAGGTTTAGATTTATTTAATATTGTCACTTGTACCGAGGTACAGTGAAAAGTGGATAATATCACCACATTATGGTGCCATCTTGGTTTTCAGCATAAGTTACTGAATAAATTCTATAAATGGGAAATTACTGAATAAATTGATATTAAATTGCAATTACTAAAACTGAAACAGCTTCAAAAGTTCATCTTTCTCTCTCCGTAGCTTCCACCCTCTCTGCTCCTTCAGTTACCGCTGTCCGACATTATTCCCAGGGTCCTGGCAATGCGTTTCTTTCCCATCACCACCAGCCCCATCGCTCCCATGTCCACAACTGGAGATGGTCACACTGTGTGATCCCACAGTCACCTCGATTCTGGGCATCGAGCGAGAGGGTCCAGGCTCATATTCTGATGCTGTCTCCCGAGATGAAGCAGGGATGGAGATACACAGGTATATGATTTTATAGGATTATTTAAGTCTTTACTCCAACACTAACTGTAGGCCCATAATGAGTAGGCATTGACTCCTTGGAATCAAGATGCCTTTGTTCCTGATTGTGTGGTGTTTCAGAAATCGAAACAGAAAATAGTAGCAGAAAGAGGCCATCCAGTCCCTTCAGTCTATTCTACCATTCAATATGACATAGAACATAGAACATAGGTCAATACAGCGCAGAACAGGCCCTTCGGCCCACAATGTTGTACCAACCTGTGAACTAATTAAGCCCATTACCCTACACTATCCCATCATCATCCATGTGCTTATCCAAGGATTGTTTAAATGCCCCTAATGTAGCTGAGTTAACTACATTGGCAGGTAGAGCATTCCATGCCCTTACCACTCTCTGAGTAAAGAACCTGCCTCTGACATCTGTCTTAAATCTATCACCCCTCAATTTGCAGCTATGCCCCCTCGTACAAGCAGATGTCATCATCCTGGGAAAAAGACTCTCACTGTCCACGCTATCTAATCCTCTGATCATCTTGTATATCTCTATTAAATTGCCTCTTAGCCTTCTTCTCTTCAATGAGAACAGACCCAATTCCCTCAGCCTTTCCTTATAAGACCTTTCCTCCAGACCAGACAACATCCTGGGAAATCTCCTCTGCACCTTTTCCAATGCTTCCACATCCTTCCTGTAATGGGGCGACCAGAACTGTACACAATATTCAAAGTGAGGCCACACTAGTGTTTTGTATAGTGCAGCATGACATCACTGTTCCTGAACTCAATCCCCCTACCAATGAAACCTAACACACCGTGTGCCTTCTTAACAGCACTATCAACCTGGGTGGCAACTTTTAGGGATCTATGTACATGGACACCAAGATCCCTCTGCACATCCACACTACCAAGAATATTTCCATTGACCCAGTACTCTGCCTTCCTGTTATTCTTCCCAAAGTGCATCACCTCACATTTAGCTGCATTGAACTCCATTTGCCACCTCTCAGCCCAATTCTGCAGTTTATCCAAGTCACCCTGCAACCTGTAACATTCTTCCACACTGTCCACCACTCCACTGACTTTAGTGTCATCTGCCAATTTATTAATCCATCCACCTATGCCTGCGTCTAAGTCATTTATAACAATGATAAACAGCAGTGGTCCCAAAACAGATCCTTGTGGCACACCACTAGTAACCAGACTCCAGGCTGAATATTTTCCATCAACCACCACTCGCTGCCTTCTTTCCGAAAGGCAGTTTCTAATCCAATCTGCGAAATCACCCTAATATCCATGCCTCTGCATTTTCTCCATCAGCCTACCATGTGGAACCTTATCAAAGGCTTTACTGAAGTCCATGTATACCACGTCAACTGCCCTACCCTCATCTACATGCTTGGTCACCTTCTCAAAAAACCCAATGAGGTTTGTGAAACATGACCTGCCCTTGACGAATCCATGTTGACTACTTTCAATAAAATTGTTGCTTGCTAGATGATTATAAATCCTATATCTTATAATCCTTTCTGAAACTTTTCCTACAACAGACGTAAGGCTCACTGGTCTATAATTACCTGGGTCATCTCTACTGCCCTTCTTGAACAAGGGCAAAACACTTGCAATCCTCCAGTCCTCTGGAACTAAATCTGTGGACAATGACAACTCAAAGATCAAAGCCAAAGACTCCGCCATCTCCTCCCTAGCTTCCCAGAGAATTCTTGGAAAAATCTCATCCAGGTCAGGGGATTTATCTTCTTTCACACATTCCAGAATTGATAACACCTCCTCCTTACTAACCTCAATCCTTTCAAGTCTAACAGCCCGTATCTCAGTCTTCTCCTCTGCAATATTCTCCTTTTCCTGAGTGAAAACAGATGAGAAATATTTGTTTAGCACCTCTCTGATCTCCACAGGGTCTACACACAACTTCCCACTTCTGTCTTTGACAGGCCCTATCCCTACCCCAGTCATCCTTTTATTCCTCACATACCTATAGAAAGCTTTAGGGTTCTCCTTTATTCTACCTGCTAACGACTGCTCGTGTCCCCTCTTTGTTCTTCTTAACTCTCTCTTTAAGTTCTTCCTAACTAATCTGTAACTCTCCATTGCCTCATCTGAGCCATCTTGCCTCAACATCACACAAGCCTTGCTCTTCTGCTTGACAAGTGACACAATTTCTTTAGTAAACCACGGTTCCCTTACTTTATCACTTCCTTAAACCAGGTCCACATTTTGATTGTCCCCATCTCCTGCATTTTACTGCCCCATTCTATGCCTTGCCTAATCACATTATAATTGCCCTTCCCCCATCGATAACTCTTGCCCTGTGGCATGTACCTATCCCTTTCCATCGCTAAACTAAATGTAACTGAATTATGATCACTCTCTCCAAAGTGTTCACCCACCACTAAACCAAACCCCTGTCCTGGTTCATTACCGAGTACCAGATCCAGTGTGGCCTCCCCTCTTGTCGGCCCTTTGACATACTATGTCAGGAAACCCTCCTATACACATTGAACAAAAACTGATCCATCCAATGTACTAGACTTATAGCATTTCTAGTCAATGATGGGGAAGATAAAGTCCCTCATAGTGACCACCTCTCTTCCACCTCCCTGGAACTTTGAGGAGGCCTATAAAAAATTCCCAGCAGTGTGACCTCTCCTCTCCTGTGTCTAACCTCAGCCCATACCAACTCAGTAGATGAGTCCCTGTCAAAAGTTCTTTCAGCCACCATTATACTGTCCTTGACTAACAAAGTCACAGCTCCCCTCTTTTACCACCTTCCCTGATCTTAATGAAAGATCTAAACCCTGGAACCTGCAACATTCATTCCTCACCCTGCTCTATCCACATCTCAAATCCATGACCATGGCTGATGATCCAATACTGAACCTGGCTTTCTCCCTATACCCTTTTGTCCCTTTAACCCTAAGAACTATGCCTGACTCCTTTTTGAAAACGTGGAATGTTTTGGCCTCAATCACTTTATATGGCAGGGAATTTCATAGACTTGCCACTTTCCGGGTGAAAACATGTTTCTTCATCTCAGTCCGAAATGGCCTACCCTCGTATCCTTAGACTGTGACCCCAGATATGGATTTCCTGGTGATCAGGAACACCCTTCTACATTTATCCTATCTGGTCCTCTTAGAATTTTATAGGTTTCTATAAGATTACCCAATCCTCCCTTTCTAAACTCTAGAAACTCTCCGAACTGATCCAATCTCTCTGCATAGTCAGTCCTGCCATCCCAGGAATCAGTCTAGTAAATCACCATTGCACTGTCTCCATTGCCAGAACATCCTTCCTCAGATAAGGAGGCCAAAGTTGCACACAGTACTCCAGGTACGGTGTCTCCAAGGCCCTGTATAATTGCAGCAAGACATCCCTGCTCCTATACTCAAATCCTCTCGCTGTGAAGGCCAACAGACCATTTGGCATCTCACTGCCTGCTCTACCTGTACATTTACTTTCACTCACTGGTGCAGAAGGACACCCAGATCTCACTGCACCTCCCCCTTTCCCATGATATTACCATTCAGACAATAAGGTTGCCTGCCTGTTTTTGCTATCAAAGCGGGTAATGTCACATTTAACCAGATTATGTTTCATCTGCCATGCATTTGCCAACTCACTGAACTTGTCCAAAACACACTGAAGCCTCTCAGCATCCTTCTCTCAACTCACCCTCCCACCCAGTCCGCTTTTAATCACAATCAGCCTTATATTTTAGTTATACCCAGCTGGTGATGATTTACCTCTTTGATGAGATTCTTGTGTTTGACCATTTGCTGATGCCTGGAAATGGAATATTCAGATCACAATTATTTTCTGTTTCTCCCCATATGAAAGCTTCATTTAAAAAATCATTAAGAGTCAGTGTGTCTTCTTTCTGAACTCTCTGCTCGTGTTCACATTTGCAAATGTGGTTAAACAGCTTTCATTTTTACTGCAGTGAAGATAGATGGCAGACAACAATCCCACTAGGAGAAAGTGAGGGCTGCAGATGCTGGAGATCAGAGTCGAGAGTGTGGTGCTGGAAAAGTGCAGCAGGTCAGGCAGCATCCGAGGAGCAGGAGAATCTGATGAAGGACGTTTGCCTGAAACATCGATTCTCCTGCTCCTCAGATGCTGCCTGACCTGCTGTGCTTTTCCAGCACCACAGTCCTGACAATAATCCCACTTGGGCTGAACTTGAATTGCCTTATAATACCCCGAAAACGCACATTAAAGCAGGTCATCAGAAGATGGGGACAAATGGCAGGACTTTGGGAAGACACTCTGTAAAACTGGGAAACAATTTGGGGCTGAGAGCTTGGCAAAGACAGTTGTAGAGTTATAGAGACATCAGGCTGTAGCACAGAAACACATCCTGCACTTCAACTCATCCATACCGACCAGATATCCGAAATTAATCTAGTCTCATTTGCCAGTGTTTGGCCCATATCCCTCTAAACCCTTGCTATTCATACACCTATCCAGCTACCTTTTAAATGTTGTCATTGTACCAGCCTCCACCACTTTCTCCGGCAGCTCATTGCATACACACACCAGCCTCTGTGTGAAAACGTTGCCCCTTAAATCCCTTTTACATTTCCCCCCCTCACCTTAAAACTATGCCCTCTAGGTTTGGACTCTCCCATCCCAGGGAAAAACAATCTTGGGGTCTGTTTATCCTATCCATGCCCCTCATGATTTTATAAACCTCTATAAGGTCACTCCTCAAACTCTGATGCTCCAAAGAAAACAGCCCCAGCCTATTCAGTCTCTCCCTATAGCTCAAACCCTCCAACCCTGGCAACATCCTTGTAAATCTTTTCTGAACCCTTTCAATTTTCACAACATCCTTCCTACAGTAGGGAGACCAGAACTGCACACACATTCCCAAAGTGGCCCAACCAATGTCCTGTACAGCTGCAATATGACCTCCCAACTCCTGTACTCAGTGCAGTTCTGGGAGGTGAGGCAAAAGGAGCTCAGATTCCCATCACTAAAGGCAGCTTGGAGTTTGCGCCCCGTCCTGAGCAACCTGTCTTAACTCAGTATCTGTACTAATAGCAATGAGAAGCTGGACTGTGATTTAATGGTTCCCCTTCAGAATAAGAGCAGGCAGTGTGACAGTCCAGCCTGACATAAGCCAGCGTGACCCACACTGACAATGGGAGGAAACTTCTCTGCACTAGGTTGGAGTTGTGTACAGACCTCCCAACAGTGGTCAGGACCAGGGACGCAACATGTACTGGGAAATAGAGAAGGCATGTCAGAAAGGCAAGGTCATGGTGATCATGGGAGTCTTCAATATGCAGGTGGACTGGGTAAATAATGTTGCCAGTGGATCCAAAGAAAGGGAATTCATGGAATGCTAACAGGATGGCGTTTTGGAACAGCTTGTCATGGAGCATACAAGGGAGCAGGCTATTCTGGACCTAGTGCTCTGCAATGAACCAGACTTTATAAAAGATCTTAAAGTAAGGGAACCCTTAGGAAGCAGCGATCATAATATGGTAGAGTTCAGTCTGGAGTTTGAAAGAGAGAAGGCAAAATCGGATGTAATGGTGTTACAGTTAAATAAAGGTAATTATGAGGGCATGAGAGAGGAACTGACAAAAATAGACTGGAAGCAGAGGCTAGCAGGGAAGACAGTAGAGCAAAAATGGCAGGAGTTTGTGGGTATAATTGAGGACACTGTACAGAGGTTCATCCCCAAGAAAAGAAAGATTATCCAGGGAGGTTTTAGACAGCCATGGCTGACAAAGGAAGTCAGGAAATGTATCAAAGAAAAAGAGAGATCCTATAAAGTGGCCAAGAGCAGTGGGAAATCAGAAGATTGGGAAGGCTACAAAAACAAACAGAGGATAATAAAGAGAGTCATAAGAAAGGAGAGGATCAAATATGAAGGTAGGCTAGCCAGTAATATTAGAGATGATAGTAAAAGTTTCTTTCAATACATAAGAAACAAACGACAGGCAAAAGTAGACATTAGGCCACTTCAAACTCATGCTGGAAGCCTAGTGATGGGAAGATAAGGAAATAGCGGGAGAACTTAACAAGTACTTTGTGTCAATTTTCACAGTGGAAGACATGAGTAATATCCCAACAATTAAAGGGAATCAGGGGGCTGAGTTGAGTATGGTTGCCATTACAAAAGAGATAGTGCTAGAAAAGCTAAAAAGTCTTAAAATTGATAAACCTCCTGGCCCTGATGGGATACATCCTAGAGTTCTGAGAGAGGTGGCTGAGGAAATAGCGGAGGCATTGGTTGAGATCTTTCAAGAGTCACTGGAGTCAGGGAAAGTCCCGGATGGTTGGAAGATCACTGTTGTAACCCCCTTGTTCAAGAAAGGATCAAGACAAAAGATGGAAAATTATAGGCCAATTAGCCTAACCTCGGTTGTTGGTAAAATTCTAGAATCCATCATTAAGGATGAGGTTTCTAAATTCTTAGAAGAGCAGAGTCTGATTAGAACAAGTCAACATGGATTTAGTAAGGGGAGGTCATGCCTGACAAATCTGTTGGTATTCTTTGAAGAGGTGACAAGTAGGTTAGACCAGGGAAACCCAGTGGATGTGGTCTATCTGGACTTCCAAAAGGACTTTGATAAGGTGCCACACGGGAGGCTGCTGAGCAAGGTGAGGGCCCATGGTGTTCGAGGTGAGCTACTGGGATGGATTGAGGATTGGCTGTCTGACAAAAGGCAGTGAGTTGGGGTTAAAAGGTTCTTTTTCGGAATGGCAGCCGGTGACGAGTAGTGTCCCGCAGGGTTCAGTGTTGGGGCCACAGCTGTTCGCATTATATATTAATGATCTGGATGAAGGGACTGGGGGCATTCTCGCGAAGTTTGCAGATGATACGAAGTTAGGTGGACAGGCAGGTAGTACTGAGGAAGTGGGGAGGCTACAGAAAGATCTAGACAGTTTGGGAGAGTGGTCCAGGAAATGGCTGATCGAATGCAATGTGAACAAATGCGAGGTCTTGCACTTTGACAAAAAGAATAAAAGCACAGACTACTTTCTAAACGGTGAGAAAATTCGTAAAGCCAAAGTACAAAGGGATCTGCGAGTGCTAGTCGAGGATTCTCTAAAGGTCAACATGCAGGTTGAGTCCATGATTGAGAAAGCGAATGCAATGTTGTCACTTATCTCAAGAGGGTTGGAATATAAAAGCACCGTTGTGTTACTGAGACTTTACAAAGCTCTGGTTAGGCCCCATTTGGAGTACTGTGTCCAGTTTTGGCCCCCACACCTCAGGAAGGACATACTGGCACTGGAACGTGTCCAGCGGAGATTCACACGGATGATTCCTGGAATGGTTGGTCTAACATATGAGGAATGGCTGAAGATCCTGGGATTGTATTCATTGGAGTTTAGAAGATTAAGGGGCGAATTAATAGAGATGTACAATAGAGATGGCTTGGAAAGGGTGGACGCTAGGAAATTGTTTCCGTTAGGTGAGGAGACTAGGACCTGTGGACACAGCCTTAGAATTAGAGGGGGTAAATTCAGAACAGAAATCCGGAGACATTTCTTCAGCCAGAGAGCGGTGGGCCTGTGGAATTCATTGCCACGGAGTGCAGTGGAGGCCGGGACACTAAATGTCTTCAAGGCAGAGATTGATAGATTCTTGTTGTCTCGAGGAATTAAGGGCTACGGGGAGAATGTGGGTAAGTGGAGTTGAAATGCCCATCAGCCATGATTGAATGGTGGAGTGGACTCGAAGGGCCGAATGGCCTTACTTCCACTCCTATGTCTTATGGTCTTATGGTCTTAAATGATTTTACTCATCAATCTCTCAGAGAAACCAAAGTTATAATCAAGGAATGGACTTTTGGAGCTTGCATAACACTATTTTATTCAATGTCTCAATGGTATTGTGAAACTGGAATAATTTCTGATTTATAAACTGCCAGTATTTTTCTTCTCTCAACTGCCTGCACTGCTGGAGCAGAGAGACTGTATGATGGTGGTGTGATCAGATGTAGATTACAGTGATGTATCACTTTGTCTGCACCAGCCTGGGATTACACACGGTGCTGTGTCCCATTGACAGAGGTTATCAGAACACCAGTGTCTGCAGAGGTGGTAACAAAGTGCCAAAGCCCTGCCCCCACTCTCCGTGACGACACAATACATCAGCATCTGTTTACCGAGGGCTGGGGAAAGGGGAGAGGTGTCTCTGGGTTGCTCCCGATGTCTTTTAGAGGCTAACTCAGGGCATTACAGATAGAGGAGGATTGCCTTTCCTGCAGCATTTCTTTAGCTTAGAGATTTCAAGGAAAGAAAATACTAACAACACATTTAGCTACCAAGTCAGCCCCTGTGTGTTACTATGTTCCTGGCCAATGCATAATCTATTAACCTATTAACATTATTAACTTGTGATAAACCTATTTCGAAAAGGTCCATTTTAGCCATTCAGACTTGTTTCTTGTGTTGCTATTCAACAAGAGTTTTGTTGTCCCCTGTGTTTGTTACACTGTATGTGGTAGAGTTTGTAAAATATCAAGATGCTCTCCCCCTTTCATAAGATGGAATAAATTCAAACATGTTGTCAGTGCAACATTACATTAACACAGCTCCAGCAGCTGATAATATAAACATGAAGGTCTGGTCAATTGCTTCATATAATTCATGGTGTCACTGCATTGACTTGTTTAGATCAATCTGGCACTCTTTATTCACTGTTTAGTATCTTTTAATCTGAACAATATGGTCTGATACCAGTTCAACAAAGACCTGGGAATGCAGAGCTTTGTGTGATTTAGGAGAATACAATTCAGTTTACAGTGTAGGCATTATGAAGAGAAACATACATTCACTCATTTATTGCTGTAAGTATAATTTCAGCTCCAACTATTCACTTCAATGTAATTCTCATCCAAGCGAGAGAGTGTAACTGAGCTCATAAGACAACAGAATGATACAAAACCAAGTGCCTGAACTGAAATTACCTGTAAGCATTTTGTGATGACATTTTGCAAACGAGGAGTTCAAGGTAAGGAAGATGTTTGAATTTCTCAGATCCCACAGCTACATAGTACTGTCCACTCTCCAACTCTCCCCCACTGTCTATGATCTGTCCACTCACTGTACAAAGTCTGCAGAAAATAAAGCAGTTTTCCTTGAGGCTGACATACACCTGAATGAGTTATCAGTAATTTTTTAAATCAAAAATGTAATAATAGGCAATAATACAAAAGAATATCAAAAATATGATTATTCATTCCAGTGGTCTGGTTGGCTGGAGAGCTGTAGAATGATCCAAAGGCCCACCAATGTCACTCCAACTGGATTTTTTTTAGATTAGATTAGATCACAGCAATCACATCATCATCAAATTGCTGTTAAGATTATTATTTAATTCCAAAATTTGTTGTCCTGCCTCATCTCTATTGAAGCTTCATGTTAATAAAATACAGTTAAAACAGTGAAAGCCCCTCTCAGAATAGTTGGTTTAACCATTAACTGGCAGTTATAACAGCAAACATACAACATCTTGCACCTGTAAATCACTTTGACCGAAGAAGGACTGCCAGGCCATTTACTGAGGCACAAGGAAAAGAAAATGGAAACCAAAAGTAACAAATATCAGGAGGATTGGCACAAAGGTCTGTTCCAAGAAAGGATCGAAATGAGTAGAGGGAGATAGGGAAGGGTAGGATGGTTTTGGGTGCTATAGGGAGCTGAGGGATCGTGCCAAGGAACATGAAAGTGGGATTCCACAGAGGACTGGAGAGGTGAGGGGGTTAATTTGTGGAATTGGAAGAGTTCACTGAGCTCCAAGAGGGATAGACCAGGGAGGGATTTAAACCTGAGGATGCACCTTTTAAATTTGAGGCACTGGGGGTGGAGCAGAATTAGTTAAACCAGGAGTGAAGTTTTGCTCGTGTGGAAAGGGCAATGTGTAAGTGACTGTTTGAGCGGAATCGGGTCTGGGTACAGAGTTAAATTTTATTGACAGTGATGGTACGAAACTGACACTGAGCGAGTAGTAAACCAGGCTGATAGTGATTCAGCTGCAGGTTACTCAGGCAGACAATGGAGAAACAGGTGGCTTTGTGATGGAGGAGGGTGTAAGGTCAGAAACTTCCATCATGATCTAAGATGATGTCATATTTGGTTCAGATTAGGTTGTGTCTCAGAAGTGGTCACCAAACTATGGCAAAGCTGCAATTGCACTGGAGGGGATGCAAAGGAGGTTCACCATGATGTTGTCTGAGATGGAGCAGGTTAGCAGTGAAGAAAGGCTGGATAAGCTCAGGTTGCTTTCTTTGGAGAGAGAAGGTTAAGGATGGTCCTGACTGAGGTGTATAAGGTTATGAGGAGAATGGACAGGCTGGACAGAAAGCAAGCTATTCCTCTCAGTTGAAGGATCACTTACAATGTGCATAGTTTTAAAATGAAAAGTAGGAAGTTTAAAGGGAATTTGAGAAAAACTTTTTTTTACTCAGAGGGTGTTGGGGGTCTGACATGCACTACCTGGGAGGAGAGTCAAGGCAGGAAACCTCACAACCATTAAAACATCTGTGGATGAGCACTGAAATGTCAAAACGTTCAAGGCAATGGACCAAGTGCTGGAAAGTGGGACGAGTGTAGAAACCAAGTAGTTTTTGTCTGTGCAGACTTGATGTACTGAAGGACCTCTTTAGTATTGTATGATTCTATGGATGGAGTGGATGCTGTGAGTTCAGAGTTCAAGATGGGTTGCAAGGCAATGGTTTCATGTAGTTAAGTTGATAGAATCTGTTGCCATCATTAGCAATTGAGGTTTGTATGAAAATGTAAGCTATGAAGTTGAACTGTTAAATAAAATACACTGAATATGAATCTGACAGTGCAGTAAACCAGAGAGTAACAGTCTCGTCTTCATCTAACTGCACATTCTTAGCACAAAATAGTAATATAACCAGGCTTAGAAATATAACCTTGCCTAGAAATAAAACAAAATACCAATGTTGGAATTGTGTCTAACGTACAAATACACTTGAAAACATAAACGTCAAATCACAGAATGGTCCAGTGTAGAAGGAGCCATTCAGCCCATTTTCTTTCATTCATTCACAGGATCTGGCTGGCCCAGCATTTATTGCCCATCCCTAATTGCCCAGACAAAAATTAAGGGTCAACCACATTGCTGTGGGTCTGCAGTCACATGTAGGCCAGACCAGGTAAGGATGACAGTTTCCTTCCCTATAGGACATGAGTGAACCAGATGGGTTTTTCTTGATAATTGAAAATGGATTCATGGTCATCATTAGACTCTTAATTCCAGATAGTTGTTCAATTCAAATTTCTATCATCCTCTATGGCAAGATTCAAACCCTGGTTCCTAGAGCATTATCTGGGTCTCTGGATTAATAGTCTAATGATAATAACACTGGACCATCACCTCCCCATCTTCACCAGATCTCCAAATAAGCATTTTGCCTCAGTGTTACTCGCCTACCTTTTCAACCCCACCCTGGCACAATCTTGCTTTTCAAACAATTCTCTCATCCCCTCTTGAATATTTCAATTGACTCTTATTCTGCCTCCATCATAATTCCAAAGTCAGATGACACCAGGTTATAGTCCAACAGGTTTATTTGAAATCACCAACTTTTGGAGCATTGCCCCTTCATCAGGTGAAGTCAAATGAGTGACCAAAAGTGCCAGATGGTGTGAGTAAAGTGGTAACAGCTCAATAACAACTGAAGGGATGATCTACAATCTGATTAAATAAGGCAGAGAGATAATTACAAGAACATTAAAAATAAGGTGGTGCTGGAGACAAACTCAATGACTGGAATAACTTGATAGGTGTAAGAGTCACATGTCGAGGATCTAACCGGAGTATTAAGTAATCCAAAACTGTGTAAACTAATTAATGTAGAGAAATGGTAACAAATTATTAAGGTGATGGTGTCTAAACAGGCCAGGAAGGAAGGTTTTACAGATAGAGAACAGTGTGGTGGGGTCACATGTTGTGTGACATTAAGCCAAAATCACAGTTGAGGCCATCTTCATGGGTATGGAACTTGGCTATCAGTTTCCGCTCAGCAATTCTGCATTGTTGTGTATCTTGAAGGCTGCATTGGAGGATGCTTACCCAGAGATCAGAGGCAGAATGTCCTTGATCACTGGTGTTCCCCAGCTGAGAGGAGACATTCCTGTCTGACGATTGTTACGTGGTGTCCCTTCATCTGTTGTCATAGAGTCTGCATGGTCTCATCAATATACCATGCCTCGGGGCATCCTTGCCTGCAGCACATGCAATGGACATATCCTGCGGACTCTCTTCCCGTGTACTTCTTGCATAGGAGACTTACACTGCCTTCTGAAGATACACAAATCCAGCACACCTGGACATACCACTGCATCAGGCAATGGACCCTGTGTGAGGATCTTTCTGGCTATGTTGGGGGCATCTTGAAACCCATTGTACAACAGGAATGTTCACTCCCAGTCAGGAAAGACTTCAGCGATTAAGACATTCAACCTCTGATCTTCGGGTAAGCATCCTCCAAGGCAGTTTTTAAGATACACAACAACAGAGCCTTTGTCTTTGATCTTTATGTCATCATTGACTACAGGAATAGTGCCAGAAGACTGGAGGATAGCAAATATTGTCCTCTTGTTCAAGAATGGGAGTAAAGACAACCCTAGTAATTATAGACCAGTGAGCCTTACTTTGGTTGTGGGTAAAGTGTTGGAAAGGATTATAAGAGATAGGATTTATAATCATCTCGAGAGGAATAAATTGATTAAGGATAGTGACCACGATTGTCTCACAAACCTTACTGAGTTCTTTGAGAAGGTGACCAAACAGGCAGATGAGGGTAAAGCGGTTGATGTGGTATATATGGATTTCAGTAAGGCGTTTGATAAGGTTCCCCATGGTAGGCTATTGCACAAAATACAGAGGCATGGAATTGAGGGTGACTTAACAGTTTGGATCAGAAATTGGCTAGCACAAAAAGGACAGAGGGTGGTGGTTGATGGGAAATGTTCATCCTGGAGTTCAGTTGCTAGCAGTGTACCGCAAGGATCTGTTTTGGGGCCACTGTTGTTTGTCATTTTCATAAATGACCTGGATGTGGGCATAGAAGGATAGCTTAGTAAATTTGCAGAAGACACTAAGGTCGGTGGAGTTGTGGATAGCAGTGAAGGATGTTGTAGCTTACAAAGGGACATAGATAAGCTGCAGAGCTGGGCTGAGAGATGGCAAATGGAGTTTAATGCAGAAAAATGTGAGATGATTCACTTTGGAAGGAGCAACAGGAATGCAGAGTACTGGCTAATGGTAAGATTCTTGGTAGTGTAGATGAGCAGAGAGATGTCTGTGTCTATATACATAAGTCCCTGAAAGTTTCCACCCAGGTTGATAGGGTTGTTAAGAAGGCATACAGTGTGTTAGCTTTTTGTAGAGAGATTGAGTTTCAGAGCCACGAGGTCATGCTGCAGCTGTACAAAACGCTGGTGCAGCTGCACTTGGAATATTGCATACAGTTCTGGACACTGCATTATAGGAAGGATGTGGAAGGTTTGGAAAGGGTTCAGGGGAGACTTAGTAGGATGTTGCCTGGTATGGAGGGAAGGCCTTATGAGGAAAGGCTGTATTTGTTAGAGAGAAGAAGGTTGAGAGGTGACTTAATTGAGACATATAAGATAATCAGAGGGTTAGATAGGGTGAGAGCCTTTTTCCTCAGATGGTGATGGCTAGCATGGGAGGACATAATTTTAAATTGAGGGGTGATAGATATAGGACAGATGTCAGAGGTAGGTTCTTTACTCAGGCAGTAGTAGGGGCATGGAATGCAACATTAGTAGACTCATCAACTTTAAGGGGATTTAAATGGTCAGTGGATAAACATATGGATGAAAATGGAATAGTGTAGGATAGATGGGCTTCAGATTAGTTCCACGGGTCGGTGCAACATCGAGGGCTGAAGGGCCTGTACTGCGCAGTAATGTTCTATGTTCTATGTTCTAATGCAGAATCGCTGAGCAGAAGCTGATAACCAAGTTCCATACCCATGAAGATGGCCCCAACTGTGATCTTGAGTTCATGTTACCCCACCACACTGTTCTCTATCTGTAACATCTTCCTTATTGTCCTGTTTCAACAAATAAATTGTTATGATCTCTTTCCCTTCATTAGTTTGTGCAGTTTTGTATTACTTATTACTTTGGTTCGACCCTCGGCATGTGACCCTTACACCTATCAAGTTATTCCAGTCATTTTGTTTGTCTCCAGCACCACCTTATTTTTATTTTTTTGTAATTATCTCTCTCCCTGATTTAATCAGATTAGAGGTAATCTCTTTGGTTTTTGTTCAGCTGTTGACACTTTACTCACACCATCTGATGCTTCTGATACCTGCAGAGACTCATTATCTGACTCTCCACTCACACCATTTGTATGATCTTTTGATTCCTCTGCCCTTGATCTCTCTGCCAATCGATTCTATATCTGTGTGCTCTTCTCTCTCACTTCACCTGACAAAGGGGCAGCCCTCTGAAAGCTTGTGATTTCAAGTAAACCTGTTGGACTATAATCTGGTGTCACGTGACTTCTGGCTTTGTCCACCCCAGTCCAACACCAGCACTTCCACTTCATCATAATTCCAGACCCAATCACTCATGGTGTAAAAACATGTTTCCTTACATCACACTTGTTACTTTAGGATCTCTCTGATTTTTGGTTCTTTTATGAGCTGGAATAGTTACTCATTGTCTACTCTATCCAGACCTCTCATGATTTTACAAACTTCTATCAAGACTCCTTTTAGCCATCTGATCTACAAGAAGAACAATTGAGAACAGCAGATTGAGATCTTTTAGATATGGGTACCTCGGGTATATTTACAGTGCCTTCTTGGCTCTAGAGGTTTACAGCACAAATTGAGTCTATTCTTTGGAGTCTATTTGTTAAATAGAGTACAAAACTGCTTTTTAGAGAAATTCTATGGCATTAAAATCTGTCATATGCTAAGAGATCTTCCACATTGTTGAAGCCTGGATTTTAGAGGATGTTGAAGATTCAATATTTTAACTTTTCATTGTTTAAAGAGAACACGTGTTGCGATACAATTGTTGCTCTTTATAAATCAATCACATGCAACTAACTGGAGGGATTTAGTTCAACAGGGAGATCTTTCTCAATCTGTGATTTTTGTGGAGATGAACAACAAAGCTCCAAAATTGAAGTGGGGACTCAATGAAAACCAAAATGTGACAATTTGTGAAAGACCATTTCCTTGAACAGTTTAGTCCACATCACCTCCCTCCAGAGAGATGAAGCTCTCTTACTGCAAAGACAGACTGTTAGATCTTATTAGAATACAGTTTTAATAATGCTGTGATAATGCTGTAAAAATGATACAGAAGAAATTAATTATACTCCATCCACAGAGATAAGCCTTTTCCATAACATATAACATTTGGAAGAATACAAAAGAAAAATAACGAGAGAGCAATCATATTCCACTTCCCAATGGCACCCACCTGCGGACAGCTCCAGTTTGGATCTTTGCTTTCTCAGTTATCATGGCAAGAATTTTATCCCAATTTGTCATTACATGCTTGGGAATAATCAATCGAAAAGGTGGATTCAGCACATCTCCATTCCTAAAAATACTAGATAAGCAGATTGTTTTGTTCAAAGTAGCACAAAATAAACAAAATGTTTCCTCCATAAAAAGATTTTTGTAAATTGTTATATGGAAAAGCTCATTAGATCATCAGAATCCCAAATTATTCATCATTCCCCATGACATCATTACACTGACTGGTGGATCATTGTAAAATGCCATCAATGGGGATTCATTTGGATCATCCTATTGATCTTTTCAAGCAGTCTGTGTAGTGTCATTCTGATTCTCTCTGGGCATTAAGGATTTGTTACAATTTATCAAAACAATATTTGTGAGCAGACTCCAACCTTGTATGTGCATGTGGCAGTTGGCTGTCCATGTATGATGTTTGTGCTGTTGGTCCTTCCTTAAATCACACTAGAGGAAGAGGGACCGGGGATGTGTGCAGTTACGTAGAGTAAGGAAGCAGAATGGGCGTGGGAGCTGACATGAACACCACATTTGGAACCTGGCATGGAAGGGAAGCAGAGTCTGACACACAGTGGGCAGGAATTGAATGGGGTATTGGAATGGAATATATGAAACTTCGGTATAGACAGTGTGTTAATATATATATATATATATATTTATAAGACATCGTGTAGCCAAATTTTCACAGAAATTATGTCTGACGAAATACTTATAAAATACTGAAGGCTTTAGGGAAACAGGCCACCTTGGATAGAAGCAAAAGTTGCAGGAACAAGGATAGATGGAGAAAGTCATGGAACAATTATCTACTCTTATAAACTCGAATATAATCACTCCTTTCCCTCAGCACCTATCTTATCCCACTATATCTCTTCCATATCCCACTTACTACCCCTTAAGGTGAGCTTGAACTAATTTTGGGAATGTGGGCAGAGCCAATTTGAAACACAGACGAAAATGAAATATTGATCTTCAAGACAACTTGTGCATACTTCAGAGTGTTTTTCTGATTAGAAAATCATTAGTTTTTTTTCCCCTTTCAGGAATCAAACAAGTCTGTGTGGGATTTCAGGATCATTGCACTTAAACAGATTAACTGTAGTAGGTGAACTTTCTGCTTTCAGGTTTTGATATGTGGACACAGTATTTGGGTTTCTGTGCGTTGTCATGTGTGCATTGCTCTGGCATTGTGTTTGTTGAGTCAAAATGAGTCATTAGTTCAACAATTGAAGCCACAATTGAAGAACATAGAACATTACAGCGCAGTACAGGCCCTTCGGACCTCAATGTTGCACCAACCTCTTCATCGACTGTATTGGATATTATAAATAAGGTTGCCTTGTGAAATTGCAATATTTTTCGTTGGAGGGTACATTCAAGGTGAGAAGATAACCTCATTGTAAATATGATGTTTAAATCAAGTGGAAATGAACATCTGATCAAAGCTGGACCCTAACGTTGAGCACAAACATTCGACTCATTTTTATCTCTTAAACTATGGACCAAAATTGTCTTGTTCACACTTATGCTGATGCAGTTTTAAATTGTAGCCTTTTTTCTCACTCATTCAAGGGATGTGGGCTTCATGGACTGAGCGAGGATTGTTGCCCATCCTTAGTTGCCATTGAGAAAGTGGTGCTGAGCTGCCTGTTGAACCACTGCAGTTCTTTTAGTGTAGGTACACCTCCTGTGTCATAGGGAGGGAATTCCAGGATTTTGACCCAGCGACAGTGAAGGAACGGTGATATATTTCCAAGTCTGGGTGGTTTGTGTGGATGAATAGCTTGTGGGGGAGCTTGCAGGAGGTAGTATTCCCAGGTACCGGCTGCCCTTGTCCTTGACCCCTGAAGAAGGGTCACTGGACACAAATGTTCACTCTGTTCCTTTCTCCACAGATGCTGCCAGCCCAGCTGAGATTCTTCAGCATTCCCTGTGTTTGTCTCAGATTTCCAGGTCTACTGTATTTTGCTTTTAGTTATTGGAGATTTAGGGGTTGAGTTCTCACTGTCAGGTTTCCTGGTCTCTGAACTGTTCATGTAGCCACTATATTTACATAGTTAGTCCAGTTCAGTTTCTCTTTAATGGTAACTGAAAATGTTGATAAGTAGGGAATTCCGCGCTGGCAATGCCATTGGAAGTCAAGGGGTGATGATTCGATTCTCTCTTGTTGAAGGCTGCCCTTGTGTGGCCTGAATGCTGTTTGCCATTTGTCAACCCAACCCTGTTTAGCATCCAGATCTTGTTGTATTTGGGCACCAGACTGTCTCAGCGTGTGAGGAGTTTGAAATGGTGCAGCATCAGCAAATATCCCCTCTTCTGACCTTATGATGGAGGGAAGGATGTTGATGAAGCAGCTGAAAATGGTTGAGTGTAGGACACTTCCCTGGGGGTATTGATTGTCCCAACTACAGTTTATGCTGCAATTTCTTGAGTATCTAATTAGCATACACTGTAAAATGTAAAGTGCCCTAATTCAGAGGGAAATGAACATAAACAATTAGGACTTGGGGAAAGCACTGAATGCAAGGAGTAGCTATAGATCATGCTGTATTGGAATCTCAGCCGTCCGCCCACTATCATGGAGATGGACTTACATTCTTAGCTTCAAACAGCACAGGAAGGCCTTTTGGCCAATCAGGTCTGCACCGATATAACTATCACTAAGGTGCACTCATCCCAACTTCGTGCAATTGTCCCAAATCCTTGGATGTTGTGATATTTCAAGTGCTCATCCAAATATGTAAGGTTTCCCAGGCAATGCATTACAGATTCCCACCACCTGTTGACTGAAAAGGTTTTCTTCCCCCAAAAACTTCTGAATCTCCAGCCCCTTGCCCTAAAATTGTATCCCCCCATAACTGACCCCTCAACCAAGGGCAACAGCTGCTCTCTATTCACCCTGTCCATGGCCTTCATAATCTTATACCCCTCAATCAGTCTTCTCTGCTGGAGAGAAAACAAATCAAAACAATCGAGTCTCTCCTTATAGCTCAGTTTCTCCATCCCAGGCAATATCCTGGTGAACCTCTTCTGTACACCCTCTGGTGCCATCAAACCCTTCCAGTTGTGAGGTGACCAGAGCTGCATACCATATTCCAGTTGTGGCCTGAGTAACATTCTGTACAACTCCAGCATTGCTCCTTGCTCTTATATTCTATGCCATGACTGATGAAAGCAAGTTACAGAGTCATAGAGATGTACAGCACGGAAACAGACCCTTCAATCCAACCCAGGTTTCACAACATCTTTCTGAGAGTACATCTTATTTGGGGAGAAAGTGAGGACTGCAGATGCTGGAGATCAGAGCTGAAAATGTGTTGTTGGAAAAGCGCAGCAGGTCAGGCAGCATCCAAGGAGTAGGAGAATCAACTTTTCGGGCATTCTTCAGGAATGAGGAAAGTGTGTCCAGCAGCTAAGATAAAAGGTAGGGAGGAGGGACTTGGGGAGGGGCATTGGACATGCGATAAGTGGAAGGAGGTTAAGGTGAGGGTGATAAGGTGAGGGTGACAGGCGGAGAGGTCAGGAAGAAGATTGCAGGTTAGAAAGGTGGTGCTGAGTTCGAGGGTTGGGACTGAGACAAGGTGGGGGGAGGGGAAATGAGGAAACTGGAGAAATCTGAGTTCATCCCTTGTGGTTAGAGGGTTCCTAGGCAGAAGATGAGGCGCTCTTCCTCCAACCGTCGTGTTGCTGTGGTCTGGCGATGGAGGAGTCCAAGGACCTGCATGTCCTTGGTGAAGTGGGAGGGGGAGTTGAAGTGTTGAGCCATGGGATGGTTGGGTTGGTTGGTCCGGGTGTCCCAGAGGTGTTGTCTGAAACGTTCCGCAAGTAGGCGGCCTGTCTCCCCAGTATAGAGGAGGCCACATCGGGTGCAGCGGATGCAGTAAATGATGTGTGTGGAGGTGCAGGTGAATTTGTGACGGATATGGAAGGATCTCTTGGGGCCTTGGAGGGAAGTAAGGGGGAGGTGTGGGCTCAAGTTTTGCATTTCTTGCGGTTGCAGGGGAAGGTGCCAGGAGTGGAGGTTGGGTTGGTGGGGGTTGTGGACCTGATGAGGGAGTCACGGAGGGAGTGGTCTTTTCGGAATGCTGATAAGGGAGGGGAGGGAAATATATCCCTGGTGGTGGGGTCCGTTTGGAGGTGGCAGAAATGACGACGGATGATATGATGTATATGGAGGTTGGTGGGGTGGTAGGTGAAGACCAGTAGGGTTCTGTCCTGGTGGCGATTGGAGGGGCGGGGCTCAAGGGCGGAGGAGCAGGAAGTGGAGGAGATGCGGTGGAGAGCATTGTCGATCACGTCTGGGGGGAAATTGCAGTCTATGAAGAAGGAGGCCATCTGGGTTGTATGGTATTGGAACTGGTCCTCCTGGGAGCAGATGCGGCGGAGACAAAGGAATTGGGAATATGGGGGCAGGGTGGGAGGAGGTGTAGTCTAGGTAGCTGTGGGAGTCGGTCGGTTTATAGTAAATGTCCGTGTTGATTCGGTCGCCCGAGAAAGAAATGGAGAGGTCTAGGAAGGGGAGGGAGGAGTCTGAGATGGTCTAGGTAAATTTGAGTTCGGGGTGGAAGGTGTTGGTAAAGTGGATGAACTGTTCAACCTCCTTGTGGGAGCACGAGGCAGCGCCGATACAGTCATCGATGTAGTGGAGGAAAAGGTGGGGGGTGGTGCCAGTGTAGCTGCGGAAGATGGACTGTTCCACATATCCTACGAAGAGGCAGGCATAGCTGGGGCCCATGCGGGTGCCCATGGCTACTCCTTTGGTTTGGAGGAAGTGGGAGGATTGGAAAGAGAAGTTGTTCAGGGTGAGGACCAGTTCAGTCAGTCGACGGAGGGTGTCAGTGGAAGGGTACTGGTTGGTACGGCGGGAAAGGAAGAAGCAGAGGTCTTTGAGTCCTTCGTGATGGGGGATGGAGGTGTACAGGGACTGGATGTCCATGGTGAAGATAAGGCGTTGGGGACCGGGGAAGCGAAAATCATGGAGGAGGTGGAGGGCGTGGGTGGTGTCCCGAATGTAGGTGGGGAGTTCTTGGACTAAGGGGGACAGGACCGTGTCGAGGTATGCAGAGATGAGCTCGGTGGGGCAGGAGCAGGCTGAGCCAATGGGTCGGCCGGGGCAGTCAGGTTTGTGGATTTTGGGCAGGAGGTAGAAACGGGCGTTGCGGGGTTGTGGGACTATGAGGTTGGAGGCGGTGGATGGGAGATCCCCTAAGGTGATGAGGTTATGGGTGGTCTGGGAGATGATGGTTTGGTGGTGGGAGGTGGGGTCATGGTCAAGGGGGCAGTAGGAGGAGGTGTCCGCGAGCTGGCGTTTAGCCTCAGCGGTGTAAAGGTCATTGTGCCAAACTACCACCGCGCTTCCCTTGTCTGCCCGTTTGATAGTGAGGTTGGGGATGGAACGAAGGGAGTGGCGGGCTGCACGTTCCAAGGGTGAGAGGTTGGAATGGGTGAGAGGGGTGGACAGGTTGAGGCGGTTAATGTCGCGGCGAGAGTTGGCTATGAAGAGATCGAGGGCAGGTAAAAGGCCAGCACGGGGTGTCCAGGTGGATGGGGTGTGTTGGAGGCGGGAGAAGGGGCCGTCAGAGGGTGGGCGAGAATCCTGGTTGAAGAAGTAGGCGTGGACGCGAAGGCGGTGGAAGAATTGTTCGATGTCTCGCTGCGTGTTGAACTCGTTAATCCGAGAGCGTAGGGGAATGAAGGTGAGGCCTCTGCTGAGGACTGATCTTTCATCCTCAGAGAGGGGTAGTTCTGGAGGGATGGCGAAAACACGGCAGGGCTGGGAGCTAGGACCTGGTGTGGGGCTGGAGCTGGGAGTGGGGGCGGGGTTGGGCGTGGGGACGGGGACGGAGATCGGCATGAGGGCGGGGTTAAGCATGCGGGCGGAGATCAGTGTGGGAGCGGGATTAGGCATGGTGACGGAGATCGGTGTGGGGGCGGGGTTAGGCATGGTGACGGAGATCGGTGTGGGGGCGGGGTTAGGCATGGTGACGGAGATCGGCGTGGGGGCGGGGTTAGGCATGGTGACAGAGATCGGTGTGGGGGCGGGGTTAGGCATGGTGACAGAGATCGGCGTGGGGGCGGGGTTAGGCATGGTGACGGAGATCGGTGTGGGGGCGGGGTTAGGCATGGTGACAGAGATCGGTGTGGGGGCAGGGTTAGGCATGGTGACAGAGATCGGCGTGGGGGCGGGGTTAGGCATGGTGACGGAGATCGGCGTGGGGGCGGGGTTAGGCATGGTGACGGAGATCGGTGTGGGGGCGGGGTTAGGCATGGTGACAGAGATCGGTGTGGGGGCGGGGTTAGGCATGGTGACGGAGGTCGGCGTGGGGGCGGGGTTAGGCATGGTGACGGAGATCGGCGTGGGGGCGGGGTTAGGCATGGTGACAGAGATCGGCGTGGGGGCGGGGTTAGGCATGGTGACAGAGATCGGTGTGGGGGCGGGGTTAGGCATGGTGACGGAGGTCGGCGTGGGGGTGGAGACACATGGGGCGTGGTGGTTGTGCAGGTTAGTGATGTCACTGGGGGCGGAATGATGTAGCTGTGGCGACGACATCTTATTTGCCGACTTAACAATCCTGTTCATGTGATCTGCTGGCTTCAGGGATCTGTGAATAATTACCCCAAGATCCCTCTGTTCCTCTGAGCTACCCAGTGTCCTGCCATTCATTAAATATTCCCTTTTCTTGTTTCTTCATCTAAAGTGCACCACCTCACACTTATCAGGGTTAAGTACCATCTGTCACTGGTCTGCCGATCTGACCAACCCATCTATATCTTGCTGTAATCTACAACCATCATCTTCGCTATTAACCACTCTATCAATCTTGGTGTCACCTGCAAATTTCTTTAATATTTTCCTCACGTTTTCTTAGAGTCATAGAGTCATAGAGATATACAGCATGGAAACAGACCCTTTGGTCCAACTCGTCCATGTTCTATTTCATTTCAGTATATAACAAACAAAAACAGTCCCAGTACTGATCAATGTGGTACACACCTGGACACCAGCCTCCAGTCACTCAAACAGCCTTTTCCCACTACCCTTTGTACTCTATTACTAAGTCAGTTTCTTATCCATCTTGCCAATTCCCTCAATTCCATGTGCGTTAACCTTCTCAGTCAATCTCCCATATTGGACCTTGTCAAAAGAAATATCAGTGAGATAATGTGCAACTCAAGAGCAGGAAATATAATTGAGGAAATTTGCATCTTCTAATTTTGTTATAAATCTGGAATAAATCAGAACCATGGGAATTTGATTGGAGGGAAATGGCACGGTTCTGATATGACATCAGCCTGACTTTGCATTCTGGTTCACTGCTGAGATCATTAGCAAGGCTTTGGATTTTCTCCTTTGTCAAGTTTGTTCGAATCAGGACAAACAGGAAAATGGAAAAGCTTCACCATCAAGGCTGCTCTTTGCAGGCTATTTGTACAACATTCTCATCAATTCTCTCAGTCTTAATACCCAGAGGAAGGAGAACAAAATCTCCCCAAGTAATGAAGACATTCAAATTGATTGTATTCGTTCCCAATATTTAAAAGGTAACTTTCTCAAGATCCAGCAGGATTGGAATTGAAATGTTGTGATAGATTTGTAATAATTGGAAAGAAGAAGGCTCATTGGACAGAAGAAGGCTAGGAGGGGATTTGATAGAGACATACAAGATGATCAGAGGATTAGATAGGGTAGAAAGTGAAAGTCATTGTTATAGAGTCATAGAGATGTACAGCATGGAAACAGACCCTTTGGTCCAACCGTCCATGCCGACCAGATATCCCAACCCAATATAGTCCCACCTGCCAGTATCTGTCCCATATCCCTCCAAACCCTTCCTATTCATATACACATCCAGATGGCTTTTAAATATTGTAATTGTACCAGCCTCCACCAGTTCCGCTGGCAGCTCATTCCATACACGTACCACCCTTTGCGTGAAAAGGTGCCCCTTAGGTCCCTTTTATAACTTTCCCCTCTTACCCTAAACCTATGCCCTCTAGTTCTGGACTCCCCGACCCCAGGGAAAAGACTTTGCCTATTTATCCTATCCATGCCCCTCATAATTTTGTAAACCTCTATAAGGTTACCCCTCAGCCTCTGACACTCCAGGGAAAACAGCCCCAGCCTGTTCAGCCTCTCCCTGTAGCTCAGATCCTCCAACCCTGGCAACATCCTTGTAAATCTTTGCTGAACACTTTCAAGTTTCACAACATCTTTCCGATAGGAAGGAGACCAGAATTGCACGCAATATTCCAACAGTGGCCTAACCAATGTCCTGTACAGCTGCAACATGACCTCCCAACTCCTGTACTCAATACTCTGACCAATAAAGAAAAGCATACCAAACACCTTCTTCACTATCCTATCTACCTGTAACTCCACTTTCAAGGAGCTATGAACCTGCACTCCAAGGTCTCTTTGTTCAGCAACACTCCCTAGGACCTTACCATTAAGTGTATAAGACCTGCTAAGATTTGCTTTCCCAAAATGCAGCACCTTGCATTTATCTGAATTAAACTCCATCTGCCTTTTTCCTAGGATGATGATGTCAGCTTGTACAAGGGGGCATAACTACAAATTGAGGGGTGATAGATTTAAGACAGATGTCAGAGGCAGGTTCCTTACTCAGACAGTGGTAAGGGCGTGGAATGCCCTACCTCCCAATGTAGTTAACTCAGCTACATGAGGGAGATTTAAACAATCCTTGGATAAGCACATGGATGATGATGGGGGAACGAGCTGAGAATAGTTCAGAGGTCGGCGCAAAATCGAGGGCTGAAGGGCCTGTCCTGCGCTGTATTGTTCTATGTTCTAAAGTGAATTTCACACCTGCCTGCTCTCCTCTGTCTCATTAACCAGGGTCAAATGAATGTGGATTAAAGCAGTGGGTACAGACTTATACCCCACGTCCTATGAGATTTCACACATCAAGGAGCGTTGGGAGGATGGAGTGGGGCCAGGGGAGAATACTGCTTGAAACAAAATTAGAATTTAAAGAAATAAACTCTGTGATTGATTGTAATAAAATATGAGATTCCTTTTCGACTACACGTTGATAATACTTTACATCCCCAGTGTCACTGAGATATTCATGGGTGAAGGTGGACCTGATGTACTGAATCCCAGTTTTATGGACCAAAATAGACAAAATTCTTCAATCACATTCAGTGGGAAATTTTATAAACAATGAGGACAGTGAATGGATGTGAATTGTAGACAGAGAGAGGAGATTAGGGAGGGTGTGAAGACAGGAGAATATGGCACCACACTGTTCATCACATTTCTCATGCTCATCTGGGCTTTGGCAGGAAATGGGAGGTAAATGCTGAAAGATCCAACCTTTTGTAACCAAGTAAAGATTGAAAACAGATTGTCATACTTACTGAACTATACATGGTATTGGAATGTATTTCTTCCATCGAGCTGAAACATTTACTCTGTTGGAATAAACTGCCCTCACCTGAAAACAAATTTAATGGTAAAATCAATTTTAGTAATTGGATCCAGTCTGGTGACCTTGCTTCATTTGGTACTGATGAGATCAAGTGTAGGATCAAGCAATATTTTCCTGGCCCTGCCAAGGCTGTGAAGATCAGAGGAAAAACAAAGTGGAAAAGGAAGCCCCCATCAGATAGCATGGCTTTGGGAATTACATGAAAAGAAGTGGGACAGAGAGTGACACATACACAGTGTACAGCTGTGGGTAAAAGATACGGTTAATTCATTTCATTATTATCAATTTGCTCAATTTTGTTATGATTCCTTTGGCAATTTTCACTACCACCTCAGCGTTTCTATTTGGATTGGTGATAGTGTGGTGATGTCACAAGATGTTGAATTTCTTAATCATTCATGAAGTGACCAAAGCCTTTACTGAGAGCCACTGTTGCTTAGGAGAATGTTGGGATTGGCATAGCGGCTGAGGTTTACTTTCAAGCATTCGAAAATCTCAGAATTATGTTTGTTTAGATTCCCTACAGTGTGGAAACAGACCCTTTGGCCCAACCAGTCCACACCAACCCTCCGAAGAGGGACCCTCCCAGACCCATTTCCCTCTGACTAATGCACCTTACACTATGGGCAATTTAGCATGGCCGATTCACCTGACCAGCACATCTTTGGACTGTGGAAGGAAACCCACACAGACATGGGAGAATGTGCAAACTCTATACAGACAGTCGCCCAAGGCCAGAATCGAACTTAGGACCCTGGTGCTGTGAGGCAGCAGTGCTAACCACTGAGCCACCGTGCATCTCAGTGGGAAGCTTTGAATTAAGAGTCTAATGATGACCCTGAATCCATTGTTGATTGTCAAGAAAACCCCCTCTGGTTCACTAATGTCCTTTTTGGGAAGGAAACTGCCATCTTTATCCAGTCTGGCCTACATGTGACCCACAGCAATTATTCTTGGTCCAGCCAGTAATGCCCTCATCCCATGAAAGAATAAAAGAAATTGGAGACTAATTGGAAAATCCTGATCAGTGCCCTCAGCGATGCTCTTACCATATCTGAATGGTAGCCTTACTGCGCCCTGAATAAAATGGCCTCTTGGTTTTGGTGACAGGAAAAAGTCAAATCAGCTGCTACTAGGCTGAGCCTCTTTGGGATCTGACAATGCACCCAGTGGGTGTGGCTTCAATGTCAATCATGTTGTTGATCCCCTATATTGACGTCAGTAACCCATGGTGTAGCTGAACCAGTTAGTTAACATTCCTGAAGTGGGGCCAATTATTACCTGCTAGCATGGACATGGAATTCCCCTGGTTTGATTAACACAAGCAAATATAAATTCTTGACAGCCAGCAAACATCTTGTCAGCATGCATCTGATTAGATTGACAATGAAACACACAAAACCATTCATGAATGTCTATATATTTATATTTCAGGACAATCAGAGTCAAAAAGTGTGGTGCTGGAAAAGCACAGCCAGTCAAGCAGCATCCGAGGAGCAGGAGAGTCAATGTTTTAAGCATAAGCTCTTCAGCTACCATTCCTGAGGTAGGGCTTATGCTCAAAACATCAATTCTTGGATGCTGTGTGACCGGCTGTGCTTTTCCCGCACCACAACTTTTGACTCTGATCTCCAAAATCTGCAGTGCTCACTTTCTCCTATTTCAGGACAATCATCTGAGCCTTTAGATGTGTAGAACAGGCTCCAGGATTCTACGCTTCAGGATTGTTCCAAAGGTTTTCTCTTTTTTAATTGGTGAAGGTTACACTGAGCAGACCTTAGAGAACAGAAATGTTGTGATTCCCAGGCTAATTTCAACTTGTACAAATCAACGTTAAGAGAGTAAGAAGGTCAAACTAACTTCAACAAGCAATGAGCTATGGATTTTCACTTAAACACTGCTCTCACAAAACCTGATGGCTGTGATAAAAATACTTACATTGAATTTGTTGTCACAACAGTTCTAGAATATATTGTCAGCGCAACTTGAAAGAAGATGCCATGCAGTTCAGTTTGACTATTTAAATTAGCTTCATCCAATTAAAATCTATTTGAAATAGATTGTAATTTTAATAATAATTTTGACATTTTTAAAATTCAGATTTAATCTCTTGTGATAGGGTTGGCATTAGGTTCCTTAAAGCCCACCCAGCTTTTTTGTAAAAGTTCTCGTCACCAGCCTGTTCATTTCTCAGTCTGACAGCCCATTTCACAGATTCACTTTCCTGTGGGGAATAAAACCTTTCTTCTTACCTCAAGTCTTGCCTGAGGCTTGATAATTTTCTACATATATCCTGTAGCTCAGCACTGACAGACTAAGTTAAAAATAACCTGATTATATCTATATTGTACTTTCTTCCCAATATTTTGAAAATATGGATATATTTTCTCAATATTTTTTCTCTTTAATAGAAATAGATTCAGTTCTGACTATTGCTTCATAACCCAGTGCCAGAGAGTCTGAAATTATCCTCATCACTGCTCTGAATACTCACCAATGCTTCAATATACCGCTGCTGAGGTTATGGTTTTGAAAACTGCATACCAGAGCAAAACAGTCGACAATGTTCATCACATCTATTTCATTTTTATTAATAAAGACAGATTTGCATTCAGGAGGAGAGAAATTGTGCTTCATGCACTGCTGCAAGAATAGGGAAATTCAGCATGAAAATAACTGGATTGTGTGTGAGTACATGACCCTGTGTGTGTGTGGGGATGTGTGTGTGTGTGGGGGGGGGGGGGGGGATGTGTTTGTGTGTGGGGGGGGATGTCTGTGTGTGGGGGGATGTGTGTGTGTGTGTGTGTGTGTGTGTGTACATGATCGTGTGTGTGTGTCAGTGTCTGTGTCTGTGTGTGTGCGCGCGTTCGTGTATGTGTGCCTCTGTGAGTGTTTTCTGTGTGTGCATGTATGTGTGTGAGAGAGAGAGAGAATATATGTGTGTGTGTGAGTGTGTGTGAGTGTCTGCGTGTGTGTGGGGGGGTGTGGGTGTATGTGTAGGTGGGTGGTGGGTGTGGGTGTGTGTGTCTGTGTATGTGTATGTGTGAGTGTGTGTGAGTGTCTGTGTGTGTGCGTGCGTGTGTGTGTGAGGGTCTGGGTAGGTGGGTGAGTGTGGGTGTGTGTGCGTGTGTGTGAGTATGTGTGTGAGTGTGTGTGTGTGAGTGTGAGTGAGTGTGTGGGTGTGTGTGGGTCTGTGTGTGTCTGAGTGTGTGGGTGTGTGTTATATTGTGTGTGTTTATGTGATTGTGTGTATGTGTGTGTGTGTGTTTGTGTGGGTGTGATTGTGTGTATGTGTGTGTTTGTGTGGGTGTGATTGTGTGTATGTGTGGGTGTGTGCGTGCTGGGGGTATGAGGAGAAGCAATCTTTGTGCTGGGGTGGGGTTGCTAACAAAACTATTCAAGGCACTCCAATCCCAAATGTCCAGCAATTTCCCATGCCCTTTCCACAACAAAGCCACCAGCTCAGGGAGAGTTTGAGGCCAGCTTCCACCCACCCCCACTCCTGAAAAACCTGCCTCTCACTTTCAGGAAAGGAGATGCCAAATCAGGCCTGGGGCCCTCAGGTGGTCTCAGTACCTGTCCCTCCTGGTGAGATCAGGCCAGCTGTAAATCTCACTGCTCCCTCTGAAATTATGATTCCATTTCCGATAACATTGTAATTGCTAAACAAGAGCACATTCTGAAGATAAGATACCACATTAATGTGCACTCTTAACAATTCCACTCTTGTGTGCTGAGCATAAATTTGTTGATGGCTGAAATGACTCCACAGAGGCCGGTATCGTGTCACCAAGTCCCCCTTTATTTACACATGGAGAGTCCTTGGCACTGATCCAGCTCCCTCAATGTGAACAGAACCCCTGTTTATTTCTGTCAGCTAGGGCTCCCTGATGGGACAAAATTAACAGCCCCAATCAGGGAACTCCTATTCTATGAGGTCCACCTGGCTGCCCTCATTACAATTACTGAAGTGGCTGTGTACTTCTTTCTGATCATCTTTTAAATCCATGAAGGTAAATTTCAGATTCTTTTCAGTCAAATGTTATACTCACTGATCGCTCACTTGAATGTTTCCTCATTTATAATTGTGTGCATTGTTAGTTGCTTGTGAAATGTTATAGGCTGTTGTATCTGCCAAGCTGGAACCTGCAGGTATATATTTCATTATCCTGAGAGGCGATGCCATAGAGTTCTCTACAAGAGTTGAGAAGATAATAACAGGCCGGCAAACACAGAGAACTGCACGCTGACTAAAGGATCCAGCAAAGGAATACTTAATACATCAATTCAACAAACCACAGCTTAATTGTGTTACTCCTGAAAGAAGGAAATTGAAGCAAGACTTATTTTAATTATGGCTGACTGAGTAAAATAGTCTGACGTCGACAAAGTGACATGGTTCACCTCATGAGGAAACATGTCTCAACATGTTGTTGTTAACATCATAACAATCAGGTTCACGACTTTTTAAAAGAGCAGTAATTTATTCCTTCCAATTTTCTCCTTGTGTCCAAGATGCTCCGGGTAGGGGAGGGGTTGGGAAGGAGAGCATAGAGTTAGAGAAGGAGCTTTTGATCTTTAATATTTCAGCTGAAGAACACTTCTCGCTGTCGTTAGCCTGAGAGAGTTCTGAGATACAAATAAACTCACTGACACCTTCCCTGCAGCCAAGGCTCAGCCAATGGCAGGACTGAGGGGACCCTTGGTTTAAATGGTCTTCTCTTGTTGCTGCCCAGTCTTTCTTCCTAGAGAGTTGAGGGCTGATGATATAAAACAACAACTTGTTGCATTTATATAGTGCCTTTACTACAGCAATGCATTCCATGGTGCTGCCCAAGAGCATTGGCAAATGTATGTGATACCGTGGCACACGCGAACTGGAAGATGTAGAGTCTGACTCATAAGGAGAGAGAAGCTGGGAGCTTTAAAGAGGGCAGTCCAAAGCCTGGAGACATGGCTGTCTGATGTGGAGCGAAGGAAGCCAGTTGGTCAGGATACCAGAACTGGAGGAATGTGGGGGTTCCCCGAGGGGTTATTGCTGGAGGAGGGAACAGAGAAAGGTAGGGATAAAGCCAAGGAGCTGGACAAAAGGGTGAGGACCTTGAGTCTTTGCTAGACCAGAGAGCACTGTAGTCCAGCAAGTACAGATGGAGGTGTTGGGCGGATGGGACTTGGTGCGAATTAGGATACAGAGAGCAGGAGTTTGGAAATGATTGAACAGAAGGAGGATTGAAAATAAATAAAAATTCAAAATCCCATTGGAACATTCAAATCTGGGTCAGACGGTTTTAGCTGCAAAGGGTCAGGTTCAGCCTGAGTAAGTAGTGAGGCAGGGGAACAGGCTGAGATAAAATTGATGGCTAAGGAGTGAAATCTGTAGAGGTGGATGAAAGCAATATTTGTGATCTTTCCAGCTACAACGTTTACAGTAAGATCAGCAATGTAACATTCTCAAACAAATCTGATCAAAATGTAGCCCTAGAACTACTGTGTGAAGGTAATGGTCGAAATATTTGGTCTGTAATTATGCAATTTCTGTAACTGCTATTTTAACAAAGGAGACAATTTTAAGAAAATAAATGGTTTGGTGTCTCAATGAAACAAAATGCAGAAAGGAGATGAGTAAAAAAAGTATTAAATATTCAAGTCCAAATCTTTGTACAGTGTAATTTAGAGTCATAGAGATGTACAGCATGGAAACAGACCCTTCGGTCCAACCTGTCCATGCTGACCAGATATCCCAACCTAATCTAGTCCCACCTGCCAGCACCTGGCCCATATCCCTCCAAACCCTTCCTATTCATATACCTATCCAGATGCCTCTTAAATGTTGCAATTGTACCAGCCTCCACCACTTCCTCTGGCAGCTCATTCCATACACATACCACCCTTTGAGTGAAAAAGTTGCCCCTTAGGTCTCTTATATAACTTTCCCCTCTCACCCTAAACCTAGGCCCCTCTAGTTTTGGACTCCTTCATCCTGGGGAAAATAATTTAGCTATTTACCCTATCCATGCCCCTCATGATTTTATAAACCTCTATAAGGTCACCCCTCAGCCTCCGACGCTCCAGGGAAAACAGCCCCAGCTTATTCAGCCTCTCCCTGTAGCTCAAACCCTCCAACCCTGGCAACATCCTTGTAAATCTTTTCTGAACCCTTTCAAGTTTCGCAACATCCTTCCGATAGCAGGGAGACCAGAACTGCATGCAGTATTCCAAAACTGGCCAAACTAATGTTCCGTACAGATACAACATGACCTCCTAACTCCTATACTCAACACTGACCAATAAAGGCAAGCATACCAAAATGCCTTCTTCACTATCCTGTCTACTTGGAAGTCCATTTTTAAGGAGCTATGAACCTGCGCTCCTTGTCTCTTTGTTCAGCAACATTCCCCAACACCGTACCATTAAGTGTATAAGTCCTGTCCTGATTTACCTTTCCAAAATGCAGCACCTCACATTAATCAAAATTAAACTCTATCTGCCACTCCTCTGCCCATTGGCCCATTTGATCAATATCCTGTTGTAATCTGAGGTAACTCTCTTCTCTGTCCAGTACACCTCCAATTTTGTGTCATCTGCAAACTTACTAACCTTACCTCCTATGTGCACATCCAAATCATTTATATACATGACGAATTTCAAATATGAATTGCCAGATGCAATGAATGAACACAAACACAGGGTGAGACGCACTGTTTGCCTTCTTGGTTCGCCTTTTAGCATTTTGTCAAGTGGCGTTCATGGTGCTTGGTCTGCTGGGACCCACCTCAGATGCTGCAAGCCAGAAACTGGCCCTGACCCAGTGCACTGTGGCTGGTGGCAATGAGCAAAGGGAGGTCACTCATTTCTTTGCAGGAGTTGGTAGATGGGGTGGAAATGAGGAGGGCAGTCCTTTCTCCTGCTGCCCAAGACAGGATACCACATTGAACAGATACAGGAGCCTGGGTACAGAGTGCAGCCCAGGTCAGGCCTGTGACATGGGCAGAAACAGATATTTTGATGTGCACAAAGGATTAATGAGCTTCTGACATTTGTCCCCATTGTCTCCCAGCTGCCTGACACTCTCACTGAGAGGGCCATGACTCACTCATACTCACTGCACATTCCACTGACCAAGGCTCGTGGGCTCCAACCCTCACCACTGCCAACTTCATGCCCAATGATTGGTTCTTCCCCTCTTCCAGAACCTTTCTAATTACTGACTCTTCATGCCCACTGCACCTCTTACTCACTGATTAGGGACACCTCACCACCTCCCCTGGTTCACCATTAAGTGCTCTTTCATCCAGTTCCTTCACCCTCAATCCCTCCTACTACTTAATGACAAGAAAGATTGTCCCACAAGGATTCAGATGTTTGAGATGGTGGTGGAGTGTCACACATTCCCCGGCTGCTCCTCTGGACAAGGAGAAAATCCTCAATTTCACCAGAGACAAGCATGGCCACCGTCTGGGACTTCAATAGTCAACCAACCCTGGAGGTTTCCCGGTGTTGCTTTCCCATTACCCACTGGTTCAACCTCATTCTTAATCTGCACGAACTGTTAAACCTTGTAAGCAACTAATTTCCTCTCTTCTCTTATCCAGGCACCAGCAATACCCATCGAACCTCTGCAAAGACGATACTAGCATGGGAGACAATCAGCTCAGGAGGCAGATACTGAATCTTCAGAGAATGCACTTTCACCTGCTCCCTCCCCCAGTTCTGAGACTTCCACTTCAGTCAGTTCTCTTCGTAGATGAGACTCAGTCATGGCAATCTGACAAACACATCCCTATAACCCAACGGTGAAGAAATGACCCAAATTCTCCAACACTCAGAGGCCTTGTCATGTCCTCCCAGAGCCTGTGGGAGATTGTGCCAAGGAAGGTAAGCCTGCAGTTGGGCTGGAGACGTTCACTGGGCCTGGTCCCCCTAGGCCCAAAGGCATCAGGAGTTGACCATGCAAGTCTTCCAAGCCAACAGGGCCAAGCACAGCCCCACCACACCCCCAGCCCACCCTCCAGCTGCAGAAAGTGAGGCTGCACTTAGACACAGAAGTAGGCAGAGGGAGGAAAGTTACTGAGTGCACATCGGTGTCACACGTGATCCATCACAGTCAATAAACTTTCAACTCTGTAAATGCCGTTGTACTCCAATGCATCTTATAGAGTGAGTACATGAAATGGAAACCTCAGATTGCCACTTCTAAGTGCCTTTGCCTGATTAAATTTGCCTATCATACACAATGAGGAGGCAATTAGTCTGCACTGTGCAGTGATCATGATTGTTTGAGACAGTCATCCTGAATGTGAGTTCTTGATAATGAATGATCTGCTGATGAAATGCAGACTGAAGCCTGTGGATGGCATTTTCAAATCAGTGAATGTAAGTCTTGTTTAATTGCCCCAACAGGCCTGAAATCCCCCATTGGAGAGCTCCCAGTCCCCTCTTACCCACCATGATGTCCCAGTAGTGTCTCCAATTGCTCTGGATCACTGTCACCAAAGGGGCATTGTCCACAGTTAATGCAGCAAGTCTGGGACAACCATGTGAGAAAGCTCACTATCCTCATGGAAAAAAACCTTCCATGTAACTCAGTAACTGAAAAATGTGTTGCTGGAAAAGCACAGCAGGTCAGGCAGCATCCAAGGAGCAGGAGAATCGACGTTTCGGGCATAAGCCCTTCTTCAGGAAACTCAGTAAGAATGACTCAGCCAGTTTCTGGAGGAAGAACGCCTCATCTTCCGCTTCGGAACACTTCAATCCCAGGGCATCAATGTGGACTTCAACAGTTTCCTCATTTCCCCTTTCCCCACCTCACCCTAGTTCTAAACTTCCAGCTCAGCACTTCCCTCAAGGATCTCCTTTTTAAATTCCTGCTTAACTCTCTATATTCTCCCTTCAGAATCTCAACCTTTTCCCTTCTTATGCCGTTGGTTCCAATGTGTACAATGACCTCCTGCTGGTCCGTCTCCCCCGTGAGAACATTCTGCACCCTCTCTGAGACATCCTTGATTCTGGCACCAGGGAAGCAATACACCAGTCTGAGTTTTCGCTGCTGGTCACAGAAACGTCTGTCTGTACCTCAGACTAGAGAGTCCCCTAACACAACCGATCTCTTGGAACCCGACATACCCCTCATTACCTTAGAACCTGTCTCAATACCAGAAACTTGGCTGTTCATGCTACATTCCCCTGAGAATCCAACCTCCCTACATTTTCCAAAACAGCATACTTGTTTGAAATGGGGATAGCCACAGAAGACCCCTGCACTACCTGCCTACCCCCCCCCTACCATTCCTGGAGTTAACCCATCTGTGTGACGGTATCTGTGGCTTTTCTCCCTTCCTATAACTGCCATCCATCATCCCCCTAGCTCTTGTAAATTCCTTATTGCCTCTAATTGTTGCTCCAACTGATCCAGTCGATCTGATAGGATTCGGAACCAACAACATTTATTGTAGATATAATTCTCAGTAACACTCACATCCGACAAGAAGAGCATATCACTCTACTAAAGGCTATTTTTGCTTCTTCCAATCTACAGAGCCAGAAAATAGTACCATCTTAGTCCTCTAGAAAACTCTGCTCCAGGCTAATTTAATACTTATGACTTCAGGGACATATCTCAATGAATCATAGAATCAATAAAGAACTCACTCTGTTCAATATTGTAGATTAACAGCAAGGCTATACTTAAAACTATTCACTTATCTGTTTCTGTGTTGTGACCTTTCCCAAACAGGTTCCTCCAAGATCAGTTGTGATTTTCACTTTCTAAAGATACATTCGACAACTGAAGGTTATATTAACAATAGGTTATCAAAAGGGACCTAAAAAGTAACTTTTTCACACATAGGATAGATGAGCTGCCAGAGGAAGTGGTGGAGGCTGATACAATTACAAACATTCAAAAGGCATCTGGATGGGTATATGAATAGGAAGGGTTTAGAGGGATATGGACCACGTGCTGGTAAATGGGACTAGATTATGTTAGGATATCTGGACAGTTGGACCAAAGGGTCTATTTCCATGCTGTATATCTGGATGACTCTATAACTCTAATTGATTATTAGACTAGAGGAGAAAGTGAGGACTGCAGATGCTGGAGATCAGAGCTGAAAAATGTGTTGCTGGGAAAGCGCAGCAGGTCAGGCAGCATCCAAGGAACAGGAGAATCAACGTTTTGGGCATCAGCCTTTCTTCAGGAATCTGAAGAAGGGCTGATCCCGAAACGTCGATTCTCCTGCTCCTTGGATGCTGCCTGACCTGCTGCGCTTTTCCAGCAACACATTTTCAGCTCTGATTCTTAGACTAACCAATATTTACAACAAGAATCTTTCCTCCAATTCATTAATATCTTGATACTGACCAAAATAGAAAGTGAGAATCCATCTCAGACATTTAATCCTAAGTAAGATGTTTTATCTCGCTAAGATACCAAAAGAAACCAGGTTGAACATAGAACCTTCATAAGGCAGCCCAAGGAATACCGCTGGGATTATTAAATATAGAAACATAGAAAACTAGAGCAGGGGTAGGCTATTCAGCCCTTCAAACCTGCACTATAATTCAATATGATTATGGCTGATCTTCCAACTACTGTACCCACTCTCTCCCCATACCCTTTGATCCCTGTAGTTTTAAGACATATATATATAAAACCCTGGTTTTGAAAACGTTCAAGCATTTTCTGTAACAGAGAATTCCACAGGCTCACCACGCTTAGGGTGAAGAAATTTCTCCTTATCTCAGAAGATTAGCATTTTAACTTGCACAACTGACAGTTTTCTATTAACTCTTTAAACTCTTTCCAATTAAAAGAGAGCAGAATATGAATTAAAACAATGATTTTGTTGCTAATTTAGCAATTACTTTGAAGACGACAGTATTATCCACGAGTAAATGCAGTTCTGCAAAAACCAGTTTAACAATTAATACAATGTATTAACATTCTCAATGTGTTACTTAACAAACTTACCGTTATGCCAATTTTTCCTCTGTTTTCTTTAGGTTTTGGGTTCCCATTTTGCAAATAACTAATAAGAAAGGGGGAAAAAAAGCAGTTAATAAGGGAGAAACTGGAAAAGCTTTACAAAAACAAAAGTTGCTGGAAAAGCTCAGCAGGTGTGGCAGCATTTGTGCAGAAAAATCAGAGTTAATGTTTCAGGTCCTCAGAGAGAGGCTCACCAGACCCGACACATTAACGCTGATTTCTCTCCTCAGATGCTGCCACACCTGCTGAGCTTTCCCAGCAATTTCTGTTTTTTGTTTCTGATTTACAGCATCTGCAGTTCATTCATTTTTTTATTTGGAGAAGTCTTCTGATGGAGTTAGGAGGGGTGAATCAATTTCTTACTTCCTCCTAGCGTCCACAACAAAGTTTGATTTAAAAAGGTGACATTTTATGCAGTGTTATAGTTCAGTTTCAGAAACAGATTAGCCAAATTCCTTAATTAGTTTAATCAAAACTTATTCAAGCAAAGATATGAACTTTATTCACAAAATGTTTAAACTGTGCAAATGAGAGGTGCTGCATTTTGGAAAGGCTAATCAGGGCAGGACTTATACACTTAATGGGAAGGTCCCAGTGGTGGTGCACCACTGGTCAGTTACTAATGGTGTGCCACAAGGATCTGTTTTGGGGCCACTGCTGTTTGTCTTTTTTATAAATGACCAGGATGAGGGTGTAGAAGGATGGGTTAGTAAAATTGCAGATGACACTAAGGTCAGTAGAGTTGTGAATAATACCAAAGGATGTTGTAGGTTACAGAAGGACATAGATAAGCTGCAGAGCTGGACTGAGAGGTTGCAAATGGAGTTTAATGCGGAAAAGTGTGAGGTGATTCACTTTGGAAGGAACAACAGGAATGCAGAGTACTGGACTAATGGGTAAGATTCTTGGTAGTGTAGATGAGCAGAGAAATGTCTATGTCCACGCACAAAGATCCCTGAAAGTTACCACCCAGATTGATGGGGTTGTTAAGAAGGCATACGGTGTGTTAGCTTTTATTAGTAGAGGGATTGAGTTTCGGAACCATGAGGTCACGCTGCAGCTGTATAACATTCTGGTAAGGCCACACTTGGAGTATTGTGTACAGTTCTGGTCACCCCATTATAGGAAGGATGTGGAAGCTTTGGAAAGGGTTCAGAAGAGATTTACTAGGATGTTGCCTGATATGGAAGGAAGGTCTTAGAAAGAAAGGCTGAGGGAGTTGAGGCTGTTTCTGTTAGAGTGAGGAAAATTGAGAGGTGACTTAATTGAGACAATAAGATGATCAGAGGGTTAGATAGGGTGGACTGTGAGAGCCTTTTTCCTCTGATGGCGATGACTGGCACAAGGGGACATAGCTTTAAATTGAGGGGTGATGGATATAGGGCAGATGTCAGAGGTAGGTTCTTTACTCTGAGAGTAGTAGGTGTGTAGAATGGCCTGCCTGCAATAGCAGTAGACTCGCTAACCTTAAGGGCATTTAAATGGTCATTGGATAGACATATGCATAGACATATGGATGAAAATAGAATAGTGTAGGATAGATAGGCTTCAGATTGGTTTCACAGGTCAGTGCAACATTGAGGGCTGAAGGGCTTGTACTGTGCTGTCATGGTCTATGATTTATGTTCTATGTCCTATGGCAAGTGTTGCTGAACAAAGAGATTTTGGAGTGCAGGTGCATAGTTCCTTGAAAGTGAAATCACAGGTAGATAGGATAGTGAAGAAGGTGTTTGGTATGCTTTCCTTTATTGGTCATTGTATTGAGTACAGGAGTTGGGAGATCATGTTGTGACTATACAGAATATTTGTTCAGCCACTTTTGGAATATTGTGTGCAATTGTTGTCTCCCTGCTATAGGAAGGATATTGGGAAACTTGAAAGGGTTCACAAAAGATTTACAAGGATGTTGCCAGGGTTGGAGGTTTTGAGCTATAGGGAGAGGCTGAATAGGCTGGGGCTGTTTTCTCTGGAGCATCAGAGGCTGAGGGGTGACCTTATAGAGGTTTACAAAATTATGAGGGGCATGGATAGGGTAAATAGACAAGGTATTTTCCCTGGGGTGGGGAAGTCCAGAACTAGAGGGCATAGGTTTAGGGTGAGAGGGACCTGAGGGGCAACTTCTTCACGCAGAGATTAGTGTGTGTATGGAATGAGCTGCTGGAGGAAATGGTGGAGGCTGGTACAATTACAGCATTTAAAAGGCATCTGGATGGGTATAAGAATAGGAAGGGATTAGAGGGATTTGGGCCAAATTCTGGCAAATAGGACTTGATTTATTTCAGATATCTGGTGGCATGGATAGGTTGGACTGAAAGGTCTGTTTCCATGCTGTACATTTCTAAGACTCTTTGACTCTAAATACGTACAACTGTCCGTCTTGGAAAATAATAAATATACACCCACACAACAGCTGAGTAGTCACTCAGTGGATCTGTGCATGCTGCATGGCCTGTGGGACACATTACCCAGTGGTTCGGGAAGTCACTTGCACATATGGATCTTGGTGGAAAGTTACAGGCAGATTAGCTCCCAAGTCTGGAAAAAATATAAAAAGTCTGCAGAATTTTTTCTTAAATCTGGCCAGAAAAAGAAGAGCAATTGACAGATTGCTCAAATGTTGGTTGGGAGCCGAAAGACTGTTCTAACAAATATCAGCAAGTGTAAGGGTTGTGGAGTTTCATGGAGGGTTTCTCTCAGTGAGCTCCAGTGAGTTTTCTCACATGATTTTCTGCTGCTCCTGTCATTAAGTAAGTACCATGTCTCCAAAGTGCACACATGTCCCATTTAACTTTAACAATGGCACAAGTACTCATCAGAGATCAATGTAATGTAAACTCATCCTACTCAACCTTTCATTGATGTGGAAATTCCAGCATTGGACTGGGGTGGACAGTCAGAAGCCACACAACATCAGGTTATTGTCAAACAGGTTTCTTTAAAATCACAAACTTTCAGGGCTTCATTTCACCTGATGAAGGAGCAGCACTCCAAAAGCTTGTGATTTTAAATAAATCTGTTGGACAAGAACCTGATGTTGTGTGACTTCTGACTTTGTCAACCTTTCCTTTGAAAATAGCCCCTTTAATCCCAGGAACCAACCCTGTGACCCTCCCTTGAAAAGTGTGGTGCTGGAAAAGCGCAGCAGGTCAGGCAGCTTCCGAGGAGCAGGAGAATTGACGTTTCGGGCAAAAGCCCTTCTTCAGGAATGAAGCTGGTGTGCAAAGATAAAAGGTCTTTTATCTCAGCCCGCTTGGCACACCAGCCTCATTCCTGAAGAAGGGCTTATGCCTGAAACGTCGATTCTCCTGCTCCTCGGATGCTGCCTGACCTGCTGAGCTTTTCCAGCACCACACTTCTCAACTCTGATCTCCAGCATCTGCAGTCCTCACTTTCTCCTGTGACCCTCCTTCCTAAGCAAGTATATTCATACTCAAGTAAGGACCATAAAACCGTACACAGTCCAGATGCTAGAGAGAAGTTCCATCCAGCACCAAAGCTAAGTGGTTTAATATTATAAATAGAATTAACATCACCAATTAGGGTTCTCTGTTCGAAAAACATTTTAAAAATAACTACTAATTCAGCCATTTTCTATGTTAATAGTTCATTATACACTGCAGATGTTGTATATAAACTGTCATTTCCAAAGGCAAATGGAATGTAAATACTGTCACATGAGATTGACCTTAATTCACTTGTGTCTTTAAGATCGCAATCATCAATTCACCACTATTGTTCCCCCTACCATTTTCTCATTGTCAGTTTTAGCACAGATTCTCTTATAGCTCTTGTCAAATAATAGTCACTGCATTTTAAAAATAAAATTATTTGACAACAAAGCCAACTTAGGGGCGGCATGGTGGCACAGTGGTTAGCACTGCTGCCTCACAGCACCAGAGACCTGGGTTCAATTCCCACTTCAGGCAATTGTCTGTGTGGAGTTTGCACATTCTCCCCGTGTCTGCGTGGGTTTCCTCCGGGTGCTCCGGTTTCCTCCCACAGTCCAAAAATGTGCAGGTTAGGTAAATTGGCCATGCTAAATTGCCCGTAGTGTTAAGTGTAGGGGAATTGGTCTGGGTGGGTTGCTCTTCGGAGGGTCAGTGTGGACTTGTTGGTCCGAAGGACCTGTTTCCACACTGTAAGTAATCTAATCTTCTGGAAATAAGAATTGAGAAAGCAACGTGTTGATAACATCAAATTGGTGTTATGAGAAATAGTGATGTTTTTTAAAAAAATGTCTTCATGGGATGTGGACATTGGGACAGCATTTATTGCCCATCCCTAGTTGCCCTTGAGAAGGTGTTTATGAGCAGACTTTTCAAACTGCTGCTGTCTGTTTGGTGCGGGTTATGCAAGGTCAATGTGGCACGGTGGCTTATTGGTTAGTACTGCTGCCTCACAGTGCCAGGGACCTACGTTTGATTCCAGCCCTGGGCAACTGTCTGTGTGGAGTTTGCACATTCACCCTGTGTCTGCCTGGGTTTACTCTGGTTTGCTCCAACAGTCACAAAGATGTGCAAGTTAGGTGAATTGGGCCATGCTAAATTGCGCATAGTGTTCAGGGATGTGTGGGTTATGTGCATTAGTTTGGGGAAATGTTAAAAAAAAAGTAATGGAGAAGTGGTCTGAGTGGGAGACTTTTTGGAGGGTCAATGTGGATTTGTCAGGCCAAGTGGCCTGTTTCCACACTGTAGGGATTTTATGATTAAAATAAAGGAAAATGAGAGAAAGGGTGAAGAGAGATTTTGCAATTTTAGAAAAAATATTCTTTACAATTTCATAGAATTCTCCACTGTCAAAGTCTTTGTGAGCAGAATTAGATATAAACAAAAATATAAGTGAATGAGTCAAAATGCTATAAATATCTGAAGTCAAGCTATTTTAAAATGAGATCTTCACTAAGATCTTCCACAGCCACACTCTGCCTGGCAACAGGCCAATGGATGACCCAATCAGAGCACAGAGGGAGACTGGGGGCTGGAGGCCCCTAAAGGCTGGGGGGAGGTTGGAGAGCATGGGGGTAAGTCGGAGGGGTTGTGGGAAGATTAGAGAGGCTGGGCAGAGATTGGAGGGACTGGGCTGAGGTTGGAGGGACTGGGCTGAGGTCGGAGGTACTGGGCCGAGGTTGGAGGGGCTGGGCTGAGGTCGGAGGGGCTGGGCTGAGGTCGGAGGGACTGGGCTGAGGTCGGAGGGACAGAGCTGAGGTCGAAGGGGCTGGGCTGAAGTCGGAGGGACTGGGCTGAGGTCGGAGGGACAGAGCTGAGGTCGGAGGGGCTGAGCTGAGATCAGTGATGAGGACTGGGGATGCTAAGAACTTTCTTGAGAGTCTGTGGAGAGCATTCTTGCTTCTCCATGTCCACAAGAGGTGCTAAATAATTTGGCAGCTTCCACATGAAATCATCTGCTCGGAGCAATGGAACATTTAGTTATGTTCTGGGCAGTTTGTATCCATGAGAAGAAAAAGCTTCACCTCACAAAAACAAAGCCATGAATATCTAAGGAGATAAGGGACGGCATAAAATTAACAGAAAATGCTTGTAAAAATGCAAAGAATAGTACAGATCCCAGAGAATGCAACAAGTACAAAGACAAACAAAGGGCCGCAAAGAGAGTTATAAGAGCAGGTAAAAGACTATGGAAGGAAACTTGCAGGGGACATAAAGAACAATAAGAAGAGATTTCATAGTTGGGAATTTACAGATTTTGCAGCTATATAAAGGGAAAGTAGTTGGTTAAGAGGGCTATTGGCCCACTGAAGGCTGACAGTGGGGATATTGTTAGTGACTATGGGGAAAAGGCAGACATATTGAACAATTATTTTGCTTCAACATTCACAGCAGAAAAAGAGGAGAGCTTGCTGGAAATCCCAAAGAAATTACCAGAGGATCAGGGACAGGACTAAATAAAATGAGCTGAAATAAATCATCAATAATGGGGATGTTAATGGAATTGAAGAGTGACAAATCCCCAGAACCTGATGGTTTCCACCCACGAGTGTTATAGCAGGTAGGAGAGCACATTGCCGATGCTCTAACCATAATCTTTCCAAGTTCCCTGGATTCAGGAGCTCTACTGCTGGATTGGAACTTTGCTCATGTCGCTCTGCTCTTTAAAGAGGGTGACAGAGAGAAACCAGGGAATTCCAGACCAGTTAGCCTGACATGGAGCAACCAAAGGTGGAAGCCTTTGGAATTGAGGATAAATTATTGACATGGACAGGAGACTGGCTGAGTGGGAGGAAACAGAGAGTTGGAATAATGGGTAAGAATAGGTAAAAAACTCAAATGAGCAGGATGTGACTAGTGATGTTCCACAGGGAATCTATTTTAGGCCCACAGTTATTCACAATATTCATTAATAACTTGGATAATGGAATAAAAGTCATCTATCCAAATTTGTTGATAACATACAATTGGGCAGAATTATAGCCATTGTTGATAGCAGCTTAAAATTACAACAGGATATTGATAGATTGGATGAATGAACAAAGCTGTGGAAGAAAGATTTTAATATACGCAAGTGCAAGATTATCCATTTCAGGCTGAAAAAAGATAGATCAGGCACAAAGTTAAATACACTGGATGTCCAACAAGATTTGTGGATTCAGGTGCACAGATCTTTAAAATGCCACAAACAGGTATGGAACCCAGTCAGGGCAGTGAATGGAATGCTGGCCTGTACATTTAACAGGCTGGAGACACGGGGATATAGACATTATGCTGCAGTTATTCAAAATCCTGGTTAGCCTTCATTTAGGGTACTGAGAGCAGATTATGGGTACCACACCTTAGAAAGGATGTTTTTGGCCCTGGAGGGAGTTCAACACAGGTTTACAAGGATGAGACCTAGACATCAGGGGTGAGGGTATGAGGAGAGATGAGACAAATGAAAGCTTTAATCTCTAGAATTTGGAAGGTTAAGGGGTGACCTCATCAAGGTCTTCAGCATATTAACAGAGAAAGACAGAGTAGATAAAGACTACAGTTATTCCACTGGTTGAAGGTTCTAGAATTAGGGCAAAGTGTAAGAATTAGGGCAAGGCCATCTAGGGCAGATGTTAAAAAGCACTTTGACATGCAAAGACTGATGGAGGTTTTGAACTTTCTTCCTCAAGTAGTGGTTAATGCTAATTTTATTGTTGAATATAAATGTGGGTCAGACAGATTTTCATGAAGCAAGAGAATCAGGGAACTGAGCCCGAGGTGCCCTATGGAGTTAGACTACAGTCCACCATGATCTTACTGAATGGTGGAACAAGTAGGAGGGGCTGAATGGCCTACTTCCTATGTTTCTTTGAATTCCACAGGTTAGAAACTAGGCCAAACCATTAATTAGCTTGAACTAAACTCTTCAGCAGCTTGGTGTTTCCAATCTGTTAGAGAAATCCACAGAACATAGTTCACAGTCTGTGCTCCTGATAGTGCGATGCACTCATGGTTTAATAACTCCTTGCTGACCTGGTACGATCCCTAGGTAACCTCATGTATAATTTAGATCAGAGTGGTGCTGGAAAAGCACAGCAGGTCAGGCAGCATCCGAGGAGCAGGAAAATCGACATTTCAGGCAAAAGTCCTTCATCAGGAATAGAGGGTATAATGCTGAGCTTCAATTTATCGAGGGTGAGTTGCTTCTGGAGATTGGCTTTAGGTGGAGAGCACATTAAGATAGGATGAGCTCCAAACTCCAGTACCGCTGACAATGTACAATCCACAGCTACCCTTACAGAGTGCAAACATAATTCTAGAAAAATGTAACTACAAGAAAGCCATTAAATTATTTACAGCAAAAACTGAAGACATTCCTTCTTTGAATTTAGTTAATTAATTTTGTGAAAGAAATACGGACTGAATTCTAAATTGGTTTCATGGCATAGATTAGTTCGATTTTCTTGAACATCTCTATCTTTTCACACATCTAAAGCAGATGATGCAAATTAAAAGTTCCAAGGAGTAAGGAGACCTGAAGTGGCAACTCTTTGTAAAAAATCAGTTTTACCTGAGATGTCACATTTTAGACTTTCCTGTACCAATGTAATATTGTACTCAGGAGAAAGTGAGGACTGCAGATGCTGGAGATCAGAGCTGAAAAATGTGTTGCTGGAAAAGTGCAGCAGGTCAGGCAGCATCCAAGGAGCAGGAGAATCGACATTTCGGGCATAAGCCTGAAGAAGGGCTCACGCCCAAAATGTCAATTCTCCTGTTCCTTGGATGCTGCCTGACCTGCTGCACTTTTCCAGCAACACATTTTTCAGCTCTAATATTGTATTCAGGCTGGAATATGATTTATCAAGTTCATACCAGGTATTAACGCGGTATCATTTTCAATCACATTGCCTATAGAAAAAAATTGTTTTGGACAAAATTCTGTGTATTTATTAAAATGAAGCTGATGCTTCATTAGTCTCTCAGTGACACATGTTAGTTTCCCTCTAGGTATTCTTCTCTGTCAATGCTGTAGGATCAAGACCCACTCCAGGACTTGTTGCTGCCTTTACATCTGAGAAGGCATGGGATGATCAGAGCTGCTAAACAGTCTGATCCTGTTTCAGGTGGAGATAAATAATCCACAGTATTATTTGAAGAAGAATCCAAAGATGTGCAGATTAAATGGTTTGGCCATGTGAAATTGTCTATTGTGTCCAGGGATTTGTAGGCTAGGTGGACTAGCCATGGGAAATGCAGGGCGTCAGGGATAAGGTAGCAGATTGGTCTGGATGGGATCACTTTGGAGGGTCAATGTAGACTCGATGGGTCGAATGGCCTTCTTCCACACTAAGGATTCTATGACTATTCTATAAAAAGATAAGGTAATACTCCTCCAGCCCTGTTTGGCATGTGGAATTCTCTACCACAGAAAACAGTTGAGGCCAAAACATTGAATGTTTTCAGGAAGGAATTAGAAATAGTTCTTCGGGCTAAAGGGATCAAAGGTATGGGGAAGAAAGCGGGGACTGAGTCAGGTGATCAGCCATGATCACATTGAATGGTGAAACAGGCTAAAAGGGCTGAATGGCCTACTGCTGTTCCAACTTTCTATGTTCCGAAGTTTACTTAACAACTTCAACTCCATTTCTTGAGAATATGATCAGACATTTAATAATCATATTTATCTCTGAATCATTTGGCAGCAGGTTACGTACAACCACTGCTGGGGTGGGAGGGAGGGGAGTGGGGGGTGTAAGTCACACCCCACAATCAAAGAAAAGCCTCACAAACACTTTTAATAAGTGCAATTTAACTTTTGTGTTCTGATTTTACAAATATAATGTCTCTCATTATGTTCAACATTTCACAATTTATGTGTTTGCTCTCATTATTATGCACAGTAAAATCTGTTGTATGTATGAAAATGTAACAAGTGTAAAATGCAATTCAGTATCCAACTCCCACACCCAATTTCCTCATTCACTGTCAAAAAGCAGCACATCTGCCTTCAAGCAAAAGATGTCCCGTCACTTCTTGCAAGTTACAAGATGAAAAAAATTGTGCTCCATTAGTCTGTGATTTTCCGTAATTAGCACACTTCCATTTGTAACAGAGAAATAGCCTGCGCAAGATACAGGTACCTATTCAATTCACCAATTCAATCACTTTTGTTCTTCATTTGTTATTAATGAACATCCCTAATTGCTCCAGAGTAGGTGTTGGGAAAGCTACCTGTTTTAAAGCTTGCAGTGTCTGGGGTACAGTTCTGCCCACAGCACCATCTGCTTGGTTTATTCTGCTTGGTAACTCTCACTGAGTGAGTTGCCAGGCCGTTTCAGAGGTAACCACATCGATACAGGGTCAGATGTCAAGTGTACTCCAGACCAAAGAAGGATGGCAGGTTTTTCTCCTGAAATGGAAATTAGGTGGCTCTGAGAGATTTTCGAAACTGGATTAAAATTTCAACATCTTCTGTACCCCAAGAGGAAAGGTCAGTGAAACTGACAAACTGGTCCAAGTGATCTTGTACACTTCAAAATGCAGTTAATTACTTTCTAAGTATTACTGGTTTGTCCCTACTGGGGGAAGAAGATTGACCCCCTGTGCATTATTACTCCAGTGATATCACTGCTATGTGCATCACTGTGCCACTGAGTTCCACAGTTCCCAGCTTTGTCAGTACATTAACATTTGTTCTCTATTTTAATTTTGTATTCATTCACAGACAGGGCGTTGCTGGCTGGGCCAGGATTTATTGTCTATCTCTAATGACTCTTGAGAAGGTGGATGTGAGCTCCCTTCCTGAACTGCTGCAGTCCATGTACTGTAGGTTGATCCACAGTGTCCTTAGGGATTTTGAACCAGTGACAGTAAAAGAACAGTGATACATGTCTAAGTCAGGATGGTGAGTGGCTTGAAGGGGATCTTGCAGGGGGTGGCGTTCTCTTGTACCTTCTGCCTTTGTCCTACTCGATGGAAGTAGGGTCGTGGATTTGGAAGGTACTGTTGAAGGAGTTGTGGTGAATTTCTGCAGTGCATCTTGTGGAGAGTAAACGCTGCTGCTACTGAGCATCAGTGGTGGAGGGAGTGGATGTTTGTGGATGTGGTGCCAATCAAGCGGCTGCTTTGTCCTGGATGGTGTCAAGCTTCTTATGTGTTGTTGAGCTGAACCCATTCAGGCAAATGGAGAGTATTCCATCACCCTCCAGACTGTGCCTTGTAGATGGTGGACAGGCTTTGGGGAGTCAGGAAGTGAGTTACTCACCTCAATATTCCCAGCCTCTAGGAATCAGGAAGATTCTTTCAAATGTTTTAGGCATTTCCTCCTTTCTGTCTGGGACTAACTGATGCTGTTTATATTTCACAACTATATTGTTGCATTTTAAGCCCCAGTTTAACATACTGGGACTATTACATTTTTTTGGGTTAAACTTTCTTTTTTATTGGAAAATTTCCCTTTCAGTTTCACAGAAAGCATGATATTATAACTTTTAAATTGAAACTGCCATTGATTGTTGCCTCTCATACTAATTCCACTATTTTTCTACAGTGTAACTGGCTGGTGGTGACAGCAGGGGGCACCCTGTGGTCAGTGTCAGAATCAGGATGTTAGCCTTCAGCTGCAGCAATACAGTACGCCTGAATCGGTGCTCCGGCAGATCGACATCGGTGGCAGCGTGGCAGGCTTAGTGTTGGTGCTCCTGGTGGTGCATCGGTAGTGGTAATGGTGGCGTCAGCGTGGTGCTCCTGGAATGGACTGTGATGCAGAGGCGTTGGTGGGCATGGAGCATGCTGTAGAGATAGCCCCCACCCACCACGATACCACACAGAGCACAAGGAAGGAGGAGGACCTTTGGTTTTCGTTATATTCTCTTTTTTACCTTAATATCATCTGGAACTCAAAATGGCATCAGAGTGTGACAACATATTCCACTTTTCACAAGGTTTATTTTTTAAAAACAAGTGACAAAAAAATCATTTAATTCAATTCAATTCAGATGAAAAAGAAGGAAATATAGTGTCTGACTAGCCTGGGTCATCAAGGTCAATGAGAATCACTTCACAAACAATTATTATTTTAGCTAATTAGCACAGCATTAACTTTTATCCAATTGGCTTTAATATATCAAACTCACATTGTTAAGGGTAACGATTCTGAGAAGTGAACCTAAGTGCTGATGAGAATTTCTCTTCGATCACTGTCTTTTTCACATAGGACAAAGCTACTTTTGATCGTTGTGGTTAGATGCGTGTCCTTGAACTAAACCACAATCTATCACACACACTGAATATTCTGAATTCCACTCTTCAGGAACGGTTACAATGAATCACAGTTTCCTTCTGTAGCACCCATTATTACTCTGTAAATTTGTTTGATCCTTGACCCTTGAAATGACCCCACAAAGGCCAGTATCTTGTCACCAAGTGTCTCTTTATTTACACGTGGAAAGCCCTTGACACAGATCCAACTCCCTCAGAGTCAGCTCTCAGAGTGCAAGGGAAATTGTTTCTCACAACCATGATTGAGTTTTTTGAGGAAGTAACCAAGAAGATTGATGAAGGTAGACCAGTAGGTATGTTTACTTGGACTTTAGGAAAGCCTTTGACAAGGTTCCACATGGTAGACAAGTTAGGTCATATACAGTTCAGGGTGATCTTGCCAGTTAGCAACAAAATTGGCTTAATGGTAGGAAACAGAGGACGGTGGTGGAGGAGTGTGTTTCAGACTGAGGCCTGTCACCAGCAGTGTTCCACAGGGATTGGTGCTGGATCCACTTTCATTTGTCATTTATAAAAATTATTTAGATTAAAATTTCAAAGGCATGGTTAGTAAATTGGGACATTATGTTGAGGTTGTATAGGACATTGGTGAGATCTCTTCTGGAGTACTGTGTCCAGTTTTGGTTGCTCTGCCAAAGGAAGGATATTATTAAGTTGGAGAGGGTTCAGAAGAGGTTTCCCAGATGTTGCTGGGAATGGAGGGTCTGAGTTATAAGGAGAGGCTGGGACTTTTTTTAATTGGAGCGTAGGAGATTGAGGGGTGACCTTGTGGAAGTTTATAAGATCATGAGGGGTATAGATATGGGCAGCACGGTGGCACAGTGGTTAGCACTGCTGCCTCACAGCGCCAGAGACCCAGGTTCAATTCCCACCTCAGGCGACTGACTGTGTGGAGTTTGCACGTTCTCCCTGTGTCTACGTGGGTTTTCTCCGGGTGCTCCAGTTTCCTCCCACAATCACAAAAATGTGAAGGTTAGGTGAATTGGCCATGCTAAATTGCCCGTAGTGTTAGGTGCAGTTGTAAACATAGGGGAATGGGTCTGGGTGGGAGCGGGTTGGTGTGGACTTGTTGGGCTGAAGGGCCTGTTTCCACACTGTAATTAATCTAATCTAATAAGTTATCATTTCCTCAGGGTGAGGGATTTCAAGACAAGTGAGTATATTTTTAAGGTGAGAGGAAAAAGATTTTAAACAGACATGACATCAGTTTTTTTACACAGAGAGTGGTTCATGTGTGGAATGAACTTGCACAGGAAGTGGTGGATGTGGGTACAGTTACAATGTTTAAAAGACATTTGGATATGTACATGAATAAGAAATGTTTGGAGGGATATGGGTCAGGAGCAAGCAGGTGGGACTAGTTTAATTTGGGATTATGGTCGGCATGAACTGGTTGGATCGAAGGTTCTGTTTCCGTGCTGTATGATGCTATGGGGCTGTGTGAACAGAATCTCTGACACTCCTGTTGGTACCTGTCAGCCAGGGTTCCCTGACTGGACCAGATTAACAGCCCCAATCAGGGAACTTCTCTTCTGTAAGGACCATCTGGCTGATCTCCTTTCGATCACTACAACCCACCAGGTCTTTCACACTTTCTGATTGATGGTGGTACAATACTGGCTCAACTAAAAAACTGTTACTAGTAAACCGCGTTTTCACTGGAGCTGAAATTGGTGAGACAGCAACTGCAGAGAGTGCCTTATCTTTGGTTTCTTTAAACCTCTGTGAGACCTGAGCTGCCCAATTCCCATTGAACTGGCTCAGAGACCATTTCATAGCACAAGGGTTAAGAGTCAGTTACATTGCTGTGGGTCTGGAGTTACATGTAGGCCAGACAGGCAATGATGACAGAATTCCTTCCCTAAAGCCTTTTAGTGAACCAGGTGGGTTTTAATGTGATGATAGTTTCATGGCATCATGAAAATGTGCATTCCAAAAAATGGAGGAAATGAAAGAGCTACTTAATGAGAACGTATAAGAATCCACAGAAATGGACTCCTTCAGGAAAAATAAATAATAAATGTGTGGAAAACAAATTGTTAAAGATCTCAAAACATCTGACCTGCAGCTTGAATTAAAACATTGAGATACTTTGTGGGGTAACACTGTAAACTCATGGCATCGAGAAATTACGGATGGTTTGTTGTGATATGAGGCACCATTCACACAGTTTCCAAAACAATTGGATAATTTTAAATGGAATATTTTAACGACTTGGGAGGGATTAAAACGTTACGGAAAAAGTGAACTTAAGAGATAAATCCTGCATCTGACCATACTCTGGTCATAAAAATGAGTTCAAAACCCTGCAACACCTTTAAAAAGCACTGAGTGTCTGAAATATCTACTGAAGCAAACCAATTCTGTAGGTATTGTGAGAACTTCAAACAATAAGATCCCATAGCTGAGACGAGCTTTCAAATTCCAACAGCTGATAATTCAGCATCTGATTCTCCAGAGCATGAGAGAGGCTGAGGTTAGGAATTATCCATCCAATGGCTTTAACACTGCACTGCCATCTCGACAGTACCCGTGTGGGCTAGCTGTCCCTGCCCTGTGGTGCCAAACTCAGAAACACAGTAAACAGCTGCCCCATTAAAGATGGGGCAAACTCACCAAACACAGCTGCCAGGAAAATCAAAAACACAGTCACCAAACTCAGGTAAAACGAAGAGAGAAGGACAGTGGGAGTGGTTTGTATAGCTAGACAGCACGGTGCAAGTGGCAAAACTCCAGGAGTGATTGCAATGCAAGGGACTCTCAGGAATGAAGGACATACAAGGACTACCAGTCAGAGGAGAGGTGCTGAGGGCTTGGGGCTGGAAGCCAGTGAGAGACAGAGGGGAGAACGGGATGCTGGCGGAACAGACATCTCTCTGAGCAGTGAACAATGAGGTGCAAACCAGTCCTGGCACTGACAAACTTGCACACACCAATAGTACCAGCAGTGGAAGGAACTGGGTATGGCCAGGGCAGGCAGCCTGGGACAGGTGTACCAACCATAATTTAAGAGCAAGTAGCAAACTAGTAAAATAGTTGGACAAATAGGAAGTTTTTAGATTAGATTAGATTAGATTACTTACAGTGTGGAAACAGGCCCTTCGGCCCAACAAATCCACACCGACCCGCCGAAGTGCAACCCACCCATTCCCCTACACTTACCCCTTTACCTAACACTACGGGCAATTTAGCACGGCCAATTCACCTGACCTGCACATCTTTGGACTGTGGGAGGAAACCGGAGCACCCGGAGGAAACCCACGCAGACACGGGGAGAATGTGCAAACTCCACACAGACAGTCGCCTGAGTCGGGAATTGAACCCAGGTCTCTGGCGCTGTGAGGCAGCAGTGCTAACCACTGTGCACCCAACGTGTCTGGAGTTAAATGTTTGATTTATTTTACAAATATCACCAAAAACAAATTGTCTAATAAATGAATGGCATGTTAAATTAAGCATTTTGACATAATCTATTAACACTTTCAGCTTATTATACACTAGGAGACACCACTGTAAGACTGAGATGAGGAGGAATGTCTTCTCTCAGAGGGTTGTGAGTCTTTGGAACTCCTGGCCCCAGAGAGCTCTGGGTCTAGAGTCCTTGTATATATTTAAGGCTGAGATCGATAGATTCTTGACCAGTCGGGGAATCAAGGGTTATGGAGAAATGTGGGAAAATGGATGTGAGGAATGTTTGATCAGCCATGACTCTACTGAATGGCAGAGCAAGGTCAAGGGGCCGAATGGTCTACTTCTGTTCCTATTTCTTATGACCTTATGATTAAAAATAAACAGTCAAAGACAAAATTAAGCTGGTAATAATTATGTTTCAGAAGGTATTTGATAAAGTTCAAACACAAGATTTTCAAACAGAATGCTGCCATGTGTAGAATTCAGGACAGGTTTGTCAACTTGGACTGAATATTATCTTGGCAGTAGAAAGCAGGAGGGAAATATGAAAGGCTGTCTGGAAGGCAATTAATGAATGAAGCTGAGCAGGAATCTGATCTGTGCCCTTTTGTTATTTACGCTGTCCATAAATGATATGGTGGAGGGAACTTTTAATGATGATGTATTGTAAACTCTCAGATAGCACCACAGCTTGTGGTCAGGTGAATGCTATGAAGATGATTGATAGCATTTCCAGCAATCCATTTAAACTTAGTAGACAGATTAACAGATAAAAGATGCATTTAAATTTGAATGATATACACATTGAAACATTAAACATGATACATGGGTCAATTGTAAAAAAGGATAAAATATACAGACATGATTTGGAAACTGTGAAAAATGTATTAAACTTTAAATGACTGATGGTCAACATTGATAAAACCGAAGCCATTGTCTTCAATCCCCTTTCCAAACCAAGTTTCCCAAATACAGATTCCATCCCCATTTTTCTGAGACTGAATTACTCCGCATCCATAACCTCAGCCATTTCACCCTTGCTTCAGTTTATCAGCTACAGGAGCCCTCACTCAGGTTCTCATCACCTCTAGACTTGACCATTTTAATGCACTTCATCTTAGCCTCAAAAATCCTACCCTCTTCTTTACAAGGTGAAACTCGACTGTCTGTGCCCATATTCACACCACACCGTGTTAATTGATCATCCCTGTGCCTGGTAACCCACAGTGGGCTGATAAAGATATGCATTGATTCAACATCACTTTCAAATTCCTTCAGCATCTCACCTTTCCTTATTTAGATAATCCCTCCCAGACCCACACTGGTGACAGCCTGTCTTTGAATGGAAGTGGCCGTGGGTTTGGAAGGTGCTGTCTGAGGATCTTTGTGAATTTCTGCAGAGCATCTTGTAGATGGTACACACTGCTGCTACTGAGTGTCGGTGCGAAAGGGAGTGGATGTTTGTGGATGTGGTGTCAATCAAGTAGGAGCTGCTTGTCCTGGGTAATGTCAAGCTCCTTGTTGTTGGACCGGTCACCCTCCAGGCAGGTGTATTGATACAGAGAGTCCAGTTGAGCTTCTGATCAATTGTAACCCCCAGGATGTTGATCGGGTCAAAGGGTGATGGTTAGATTCGCTTTTATTGAAAATGGTCATTGCCTGGGATTTGTGTGGTGTGTATATTATCTGCCCCTTGTCTGCCTAAACCTGGATATTGTCCAGGTCTTGCTGCACATGGACATGAACTGTCTCAATATCTGCAGAGTTGTGAATGTTGCTGAACATTGTGCAATCATCAGTGACCATCCCACATCTGACCTTACGATGGAGCAAAGGTCATAGCTGAAGCAGCTGAAAATGGTTGGGCCAAGGACACTACCCTGAGGAACTCCTGCAGAGATGTCCTGGAGCTGAGATTACTGACCTCCAACAACCACAGCCATCTTCCTATGTGCCAAGTTTGACTCCGACCAGTGGAGAGTTTTCCTGCTGATTCCAATTGACTCCAGTTTTGCCAGGGCTCCTTGATGCCATACTCAATCAACTGGGGAGGTGGTGGTGAAGTGCTATTGTCATTGGATGATTAATTCAGAAACCCAGGCTGACAATTTGGGGATAAGGTTTAAGTCTCACCATGAAAGACAGTGAGACTGGAATTCAATAGAGAAAAGAAATTGCAATTGAAAAGTTAGGTTTATATGGACTGTGTAATGAGTATTGTAAAACCTATCTGTTTTATGCATGCCTTTTAGAGAAGGGAATCGGCTGTCCTTACCTGGTCTGGCCTACATTTGATTTGACTATTGTCACAGGTACCAAAGTACACTGAAAAGTATTGTTTTACATGCTATCTAGACAAATCATACCTTACATAAGTACATCAGGGCAATGGAACAGAATGCAAAATGTACTGTTACAGCCACAGAGTAGGTGCAGAGAAAGATCAACTTGAATACATGAGATGTCCATTCATAAGTTTGATAATAGCAGGGAAGAAGCTGTCCTTGAATCTGTTTGCACCTGTTTTCAAACTTTTTTTTATCTTCTGTCTGATGGAAGAGGGTGGAATAGAATATAACTGGGGTGGGAGGGGTCTTTGATTCTGTTGGCTGATTTGCGTGATGGACTGGGCTGTGTTCACAACTCTGTAATTTTTTGTGTTCTTGGGCAGAACAGTTGCCATACTGAGCTGTGATGCATCCAGATAGAATACTTTCTATGTGCATCTATACAAATTGGTGACAGTCATTGTGGGCAAACTGATTGCAGTGACATGCAAGTTCAGACCCACAGCAATGTGGTTGATTTTTAACCGGCCTCTGAAAAGAGCTGGAAAGTTGTTCCAGTTAAGGGTGTTTAGGAATGGGTGATAACAGTTGGTCTTGCCATTGATGTATCCAATAGATGAGTAGAAAAATCCAACTCTCAGAACTCATGCTCAAAACCACCTGGAGCCCTCTGCATCTCTAAGTTCTGTGGTTATTCCCTGTTTAAGTAATACTTTTATTTACCTTTCCTTCCAAAGTGAAAAACTACCATTTTTGTACATCGCCACTTCCCTGGTCATACATTTGGCAGCACAATGGCACAGTGACTAGCACTGCTGCCTCACTGTGCCAGAGACCTGGGTTCAATTCCCGCCTCAGGCAACTGTCTGTGTGGAGTTTGCACATTCTCCCCGTGTCTGCGTGGGTTTCCTCTGGGTGCTCCGGTTTCCTCCCACAGTCCACAAATGTGCAGGTTAGGTGAATTAGCCGTGTATTAGGTGAAGGGGTAAATGTAGAGGAATGGGCCTGGGTGGATTGCTCTTCAGAGGGTCGGTGTGGACTTTTTGGGCTGAAGGGCCTGTTTCCACACTGTAAGTAATCCAATCTAATTATACTCCATAGCCACTTCCCTGGTAAAGCGGTTTGCTTGAACACTGGTCCCAATAGAGAAAACTCTTTGAAGTGGAGTTAGTGTAGCCTTCTCTTAGATCTCAAAAGCTGTACACCTTTTCCCCTGTTCTTATCCTGTTTCCTGGTGACTGGAAAATTCAGCAAATTAATGGATTACACTTGCTCAGGGACAGGGCAGCCTCCCAGAGGGAAATAAAACCTCTAAAACTTGCAAATGATGTACAGTGGCCTGATTCACCTTGACGTGGAGGTCCAGTATGATCAGTATGTTCACCTATATTCCTCCAAAGCCCTGGCCTCACCCCCATCCCAATCTCACAGCCCCACTTCTGGAAAAGGAGCTTGGGGCAATTGATGAATTTAGCTGCTGTCTAATCTTCCAACTAGGAGAAAGTGAGGACTGCAGATGCTGGAGATCAGAGTCGAGAGTATGGTGCTGGAAAAGCACAGCAGGTAAGGCAGCATCCGAGAAGCAGGAAAATCGACGTTCCTGATGAAAGGTTTATGCCCGAAATGTTGACTAATCTACTTTTGCCCCTGTCGGGGACTAAAGGCTCTGCTCACAGAATCCAAACAATGAATTGAACCTCAAGAAAAATAAATTCCATCTATTTAAGTGAGGAATAGAAAGTAAAATAAAGATTGGGAAAAGGAGGAATGAAAAAGACAGAAAAGTTGAAAGTAAATAATTTGAGATTTGTCCTGCAATAATCTGGATTGATGCATAGGCAGAATTTAAATGAATTTTACTAAACTGGATTAAACTCTGACTTCCCTAGTCTATCGCTATGGATTTCTTACAAATGTTGAAGGTCAGGCATGGTCTTTTTTTTTTACTGACTCTGTAAAAACAAATTCACAAAGATTTTCAAACTCACAGGAACTTTAGCTCGTGGACAGAGTAAGATGGAAATGCATAAACGTACTTACTCTATTTTTTTAAACTTTTCAAATCCTGCAGCCACATAATGGGATCCATTCTGTAGATCATTTAACTGAAGGACCCGATGTCCCCCACTTGGTGTGTAAATATTTCTCACAGCCACGGGGGCATTGATGTTATTGGTCACTTCATTTAAAAAAGACTCAAAAGTCAGGATCTGCCTCTGGTTCACCACAAACTTTCTTCCAGTGAAGAAAGGGTCTCCATTCCTAAAGACCACCACATTCTTTGCTTGAGGCACAAGAGGGGTACCTGCTGAGGCCATTTCCCTCAACTTAAGCCCAGCTTTTCTCCCCTTTATCACATACTTCAGCTGCTTCGAAAGTTATTGAGTGCCGTGAGTGACTGTGCTGTGCAAAGCTACCTTTGGTTTCCATGGTGCTGTTTTCATCAATGGTTGCTTTGTGTATTGTGCTGCCAGTAGAACATAGCTCAAGTCTATAAGATAAATTTACATCTATTGTTTGGTTACATGCTTCTAAATCAAAGTGTCAGAGCCCTGAGCCATTCCCATTTCCAGTAAATGGGGATGGAGTGAAGCCCCAATCCCCATGTCAACTACATCCGCCTTTCGAAATGGGACAGCATTCTGTCTCAAATTTCTAATCCAAGCTTAGTTTGGTTTTAGTTTGTGGGCACAGATTATACCATCTAACTTTATGTAGAAATGCACAGAATAGAATTCCATCAAGAATTAATATCAAATCATCATATGGAATGATCTACACCCTGCTAATGGCGCCAACATACAGCAGTGCTCCAGCATCCTCAGGTGATGTGTAAAATAGATAAAGCTTCGTTGTTGCTGGCTTTCAACAGGATGGTTACCATGGAGATATGGGATAATGATGTTTGGGTCTTTCGTAATCAAACCGAACAAATGATCTGATAACAGTTCTGTTTGCTTATTAACAGATTAGGTTTTGTTTTTAACTTTATCCATAACTTGAATGCAGGAAAATGAGAAAGATGTGGATGAATATCTCACTGAACTGAAGCCCTCTCCCTGGAATATTAGCAGACTGTAACTGCATTCTGCTGGCATTGTGCTGTTAAGTTCATACACAAAACTACGTGGGCTGTGCGCTGCATGGAAGCACTATCCTCAGTAATGTGCCATTTGTCTGATAATTCAATGGTTTAGACATCCATGACAAAGAGAATTTACCTAAAACTTGCAGGTCTTAATTAACATGAAAATGAAGGAAATAATGAAAGTCTCATTTAGACCTGGTGTTCTGATTAGCAGATTCAACTGTCTCACCTACCAGCTCCAGGATTTGTTTTATAAATATGTTCATGAATTTTTCTCAACTGGATTACAGAATTTTATTAGTTTTTATTTGTGAAATTCATCCCTTCAAGAGGATTATTGCAAGGGCATGGAAGATCGTTATTAAGCCACCAACCTAGTGGGAATGGAATGGGTTCTGCTCAGATATTGTTTTAAATCTCATTTGATTTGCACTTTCTGTCAAGTGCAAAGATGAGCGGGGTAGAGAGAGAGCTGCACCTGCTCCCATTTCCGATGAACAGGCTGGGTAAAATCTGACACTTCAATAATTTCACATCCCTTCTCAGCAAAATCTCTTTCTTAGCTGAAATACAATCATGATTAAATCTGGAGTAAACACTTCCATCCTCCCCGGTCTCATGCATTCACCCCATCCTGGGTCTTTCTGATCCATAGAATTTTGGTAAAGTTGCATCTGGAAAATTGCATCAACTGGTGAATACTGTACTGAGATTGCCCAAAACTTTTACAGTGAGGCATTGGGGCCATTTACATTGGGTTGAAATCAAATTCATGATCCAATGGTGAAAGTCTAAAATCTACCATGTGCTTGATTTTCAACGTGATTTTTTGAAGTCACTTTTTATTCCACTGTTATTCTTTCATAGAAACATTCCACATTTTACCATTAATCCTCCACGTTAACTTTTCAAATTATAAGCTTGGTAGAAATTATACTGGCCTTTCTGATTATGAGGGGTTTTTCAAAACTTTTTATAGACATACTGACATACTGAGATAACAATAATTCTGTTTGCATTTCTTCTTTATCTTGGGTTCAATTGCACAAAGTCAAAAGAGACTGTTTGGAAAACCCTTCAAACTAACAATGTTTGGTGCTTCTCTTGAAGTTTATTAGGCTCCCTCTTTACCTCACTCTGAACAGTCAGATGTATTTTTCAGTTTAGTTGTAATTTCTAAATACTGGATTTGTGTGGACAAACAAAATGTCATTAACTCTGTGTTATCTCTGTGTGCTGCTTGGTGTGGTAACATATTTTTATATCCATTTCACTTTCATGTTCTTCCTCTTGTGAATAAAGGGAAGGAGAAAGAAAAGACAAGGCAGGAGGAAGGTGAGAAATAATGGGAGCTTGGTGATATTAAGAGGTTCCCTATAAAATAACCAGTTTTGTTTATTTTACACCTTCTCTGCCATCTTCACACTTCACCCAAATTCTGCCAGCATCATACATTTCCCCACTTGTTCTTGACTACTTCAATTAACAGACTTGGAGGCATAATTTTCCAGCATTGCATCTACAGCTGCCTGTTCATCCTGAATGAAAACTAATCTCTGATTGACGATACTAATGTAGTAATGTATCAGGAAAGATGGAATGGGGTGAGATAGAAACAATGTGACACTATGAAAAAAACGTTTCATGAGATTTTTTAAAACTGCGTTGATAACTGTTGAAAAATAAAAAAAAGCAATTTTCAGAGATGTGCAGACACACAATGACCAGAGAATATGATGAACTTTTAATTTCCATGACTTCTTAAAGCTGTTACTATTTCCTGCACCTAAAAGCTTGACTGTTACAGCACGGTATTTTGTTGGGGTACTTAAATTTCTAAATTGCTGTAAGATTTAGCAGATTGTGGTATTTCTAATGTACTGTGTGTCACAGACGAATGTAGAATCTTTTGTTCCTTTTCCCTGTGGTAAGGAACAGAAAAATATAAAACATTAAATTCTGTTAACTTTTTGTTTATTTTTGTTACCTTCTAGATTATTTTATATCAAACAATCAATCTCTGATTCTTTGTTTGCTCTTGTAATGGCAGTTAGTAAATGGGTTTCAGTAATAAAGATTGTTTGTTAAAAAAAGTGCTTGAATTGTATTATAACTTTTCCAAAGAATATTGTGGGCTACATGCAACAAAAAAAGGTACTCTGCAATGTTAGTCGCAGTTAATTTTTAATAAACATTTTAACACTATAATCTTCCGTTTCATAAAACTCTTATCAAACTGTTAGATATACTTTCAATTTCAGCTGATCTCTGGGATCACATGATGTGGTGTTTACTGTGGAAAATTAAACTCTGATTTAAAATCTTGTTCTGCTTATTTACTTTATGAATATTAGGAGTGATTGATTCTCTTTCATTCATATTTATCAGGGAAATGAGTAAATTATTTAACTACTTAATCATTATTTGAATAAGCACAAAGCCAAAATTTAAAGTAGTTTTGCATTTAAAACAACCAAGCTTAATTTTCCCTCATGTTATGTTGGGGAGATTTCTGATGTAGCTTGGATATGCAAAGGGAGAATACTAAGTATTCTGTTAAATTTCTGTCCATTTCTGATCCAGGAGTAATTATCTGGTGTCACTTCCAGTGATGTGGAAACATTGTCCACTAACTGGCAAAACTTGGCTAATGTGGCAATAATTAAGGCATGTTAAATGTCTGAAGTTGTTTCATTATCATCATTGCAACAGTGGACCCTTGGAACACCAGCAAGTTGCTTTTGTCCAGCTCTGCTGGAGCTACTGTTAGCTTTCCTGGGAAACAAATATAGAAAGGGATAAAACCAGCATGATAGGTATCTCTTTATCAATAACCTTGACCTTGTTGCTAAAGCAATGAATACTGTTACAACAAAATGATGAAGTCTTTATGTTAGAAAATGAGTCAAAAATTGGACTGAAAATATTTTACCGATCAGCGCTTTGTCATTAGTTTCTGTTGATTTTAGATTCTGGTTTAGACATATTTGTGATTCTCTGATCTACCAAAGGCCATTCTAAAGAAATTCAAAGCTGAGTATAATTTAGCATTAATTGCCAAAACTGGTGATTTTCCCTTCCCTTGATATAACGATGGTTGCAAACCTCTTTACCTGGGTGTAGTTTCCTTTACTGATGTTTGAAGAGACATTGTTTAATCACATTCTTCAGGATTCTTTTTGCAATCTTGGTCTTCCTCAGCTGGACAAAGATCAAACCAAAAAATGAACTGTAGACTGTAGGTATGACTTAACTGCATATGTTTGTCATCTATTAACCAATGTTTCATCCCTTTCTGATTTCCACCCTCACCACCCCACCTTTTTGTTTGTACACCTTCTTTATAGAACATAGAACATTACAGCACAGAACAGGCCCTTCGCCCCTAGCTGTTGCGCAGACCTGTGAAACCAATCTGAAGCCCAGCTAAAAATTGATACCAATATATCATTATGAACTGTACAGTATGTAAATTTCCACAGCAGCAATGTTAGATTTAGAGTCATTGAGTCATAGAGATGTACAGCATGTAAACAGATCCTTTGGTCCAACCCATCCATGCCGACCAGATATCCCAACTCAATCTAGTCTCACCTGCCAGCACCCGACCCATATCCCTCCAAACCCTTCCTACTCATATACCCATCCAAATGCCTCTTAAATGTTGCAATTGTACCAGCCTCCACCACTTCCTCTGGCAGCTCATTCCATACACGTACCACCCTCTGTATGAAAATGTTGCTCTGTAGGTCTCTTTTATATCTTTCCCCTCTCACCCTAAACCTATGCTCTCTAGTTCTGGACTCCCTGACCCCAGGGAAAAGACTTTGCCTATTTATCCTATCCATGCCTCTCATAATTTTGTAAACCTCTATAAGGTCACCCCTCAGCCTCCAACGCTCTAGGGAAAACAGCCCCAGCCTGTTCAGCCTCTCCCTACAGCTCAAACCCTCCAACCTTAGCAACATCCTTGTAAATGTTTTCTGAACCCTTTCAAGTTTCACATCTTTCCGATAGGAAGGAGACCAGAATTGCACGCAATATTCCAATAGTGGCCTAACCAATGTCCTGTACAGCCACAACATGATCTCCCAACTCCTGTACTCAATACTCTGACCAATAAAGGAAAGCATACCAAACACCTTCTTCACTATCCTATCTACCTGCGACTCCACTTCCAAGGAGCTATGAACCTGCACTCCAAGGTCTCTTTGTTCAGCAACACTCCCTAGGACCTTCCCATTAAGTGTATAATTCCTGCTAAGATTTGCTTTCCCAAAATGCAGCACCTCGCATTTATCTGAATTAAACTCCATCTGCCACTTCTCAGCCCATTGGTCCATCTGGTCCAGATCCTGTTGTAATCTGAGGTAACCCTTTCGCTGATTTGAGTTTGCACTGGGCTGTGTTCTTCACCGAACCACCTCTTAGTCAATTAATGACTAGGTTCGTGAAAATTGCTTCCAACAATTCTTTTCAACTCAGTTTGGAGTCAGGACCCAAAATCTCTTACTAGTCCTGACCCCAGACTAAAGTATCAGTACTGAGTCTTCACTGTGGCACTTCATATTGAAATGAAGCTTTTGCCTGTTTCCATCTTCATTAGGGCCATCCAAAAATTAGAGTCAGTGGCTAAGCCAACAGTTCAACCCTCTCCACAATGTTACTCCTGCTTCGGCCATATTTTGAGAGATGAATAATGTTCGTCATTAGATGACAATCACCTCAATACAGGTTTTATTCTGCTGCCTGAGGTGTTTATCTCACCAAAGCCTCAGATGAGAGTGACATTGGGATGGGTTCATTGAACAATCTGTAATTTGTTTTTGTTGGAGATCAGTAACTGGCAGGTAAAAACTGAATCAATTCAGAGTTTGCAGATAGCTTGGCTCTCGGGCTTTCCATCCCCTGAGAGAGTGTATCCATTTCCCTGAGCTTTCTTAAAAAACTAGACACAGGAATTTGCACCAGACAAAATGTTCTGAAGTGTGACGGATTGAAGAGTGGGCATTCGCTATATGTTATTCTAACGTATATTACATTTTACATTCTAAAAATTGCAATTAATTACTGTAGATATTCACAACCGCAAGGCATAAACATGGGACATTGACTGAAAAACTCTTGTCTTTTTTGCCACTGTACCTGGTTGGGATATATCAGGTTCAACTGGTGGAAGAGCAATATCTGATAATACAGGAGGGCTGCTGCAGGGAGATGGAGGGCGTGAATTCAGGGGTTTTAGGGATTCTATTTCTGGGAGTTCTTCAGCTGGTTGGCAATCACTCACAACAGACTCAGAACAGAGCTGAAGGGAAGACAATGAGAGAAGAATTAACAAGATGTAGCCAAGTAGAGGAGTGGCAAACATGCAAAATCCCGAGCTGAAGTCTTCAGTTAAGACAAATCATGGTTCAGGCTTAATGTATCCTAATTACATTTAAAATGTTGATATTCAATTTGCTCTATGATCATATTAAATCTTGTTCCGACTTTGCTGTAAATGTGAATATTACACCACAGTAAACTGGTCTACTTTGTAAGTGTGTGTACTTGTAACATGCTAAAACGAATGTAAATTAATCAAACACCTTAACATGGCACTAAACGTTTATTAAATGCCTAAATTGATTTTATTATTAATCAGTTAAAAAAAAGCCTGTGTTTTCACCAAAGAAACTTGGATCTATGGTCCATATTTGGATTTCGGATTTGATTTGATTTGTTTTTGTGACTGATTAAAATAATTATCGCGAGGATGGCATTCTGTGAACTGAAAGCTGCACAATAATGAAACATTGGGAAATTGATTCCTCTTCAGTCTGTTGGATCTCAGTTGAAATTGCCTAATGCAAAATTCTGAGCTATGATAGAAGTCTGAATTTCAACAACAGTCACATAGCAACCAAAATCATTGCAGCACTGAGCTCAACAGAAGGTGAAGGATTGATGTCAGGAATATCAACCGTGTAAATAAAGCAACTAATCCAGAGACTTCAAAGGTCCGTGTGAAGAGTCCTGAAACTCTTCATCAACCACATTATGAAATAGACCACAGTAGGCTTCAATTCCATCAGCAGTGTGGTTAGTAATCTGCTGACACTGTCGCTATGGAAACAAGCTTATTTGAGATTATTCTAAGCTTTTAGTATAAGTGGAATAGCTCTTATGCTGTCTAACATATTAACTATGCCCTTTAGTCTTTGTTATATTACATCAGTCACACACAGTACATTCTCCAATTTGAGGCTGCACTATCTGAACCAGTCACCTTGAAGCCAAAATGCTCAAAATGTGTGTGAATAGAAATGTGGCTTTCTTGAGGGGCTGACACTAGAGAATATTTCGTATTGCTGATGACAAATTAACTTTACTAATTTTGGATTATAGAAAGAACAAATCTCCAGCATTCTATAGCCAGAGTGACAAATAGGTGACTTAAGTGAAAATCAGAATACTATGAATGCTGGCGATCTGCAATAAAAGCAGAAAATGGTGGAAGCACTCAGCAGTTTTAGCAGTGTCTGTGGGGAATGAGACCGAGTTAATGCTCTGGTCATTGGGAACAAACAGACTCTCTGTTGTCAGAAGCAACCTGACCTTTTACATCTTTCAAGTATTCCCTGTTTGAAGGAGAAATAGGTGAATCTGTGTGCCATGTTCATGGGGTTGTCCACTCCCTCAGCTTTGGGCTACTCAATCCCCTGGAGAAGATTCCTGTTTTATTTAATAAAATTAGCACTATGTACAGATAAAACTCTTGGCTTCACATACTGTCTTTCAAAAGAAGTCTGCACCTGAGTAAACCAGCCCACTTCCTGATTGGTTGATGTTTTCTGGGTACAGAAGCGCATCACGCTCCATTTTGTGGATGCACCATTTCTTTTGTGCACTGTTTGGTCAAAGTTACTGCACACTCTCAATGGCACAGCATCCCACTCACTCCACACCACCCCCTCCTGTACCCCGTCCCATAGGCCAGAACAATTTAGGGCAGAACTGTCCTCTCCTGGGGCATGGTGGGGAGGGAGGGGGTTTGTGATAATTGGTGGCCTGTCACCTGCTATCTTCTTGCCACCTGAGGAATGATGTTCGGGTTGGCAATGTTCACCTGCCTGCCACAGGGCTTTCAGGGCTCAGTCAGTGATACTGACTGAGCTGTCATCAGACTGAATTCAGCTCCCAGTACCAATCCCCTGAATGGTAAAACAAAGCAGTCTGGGGATGGTCAGGGGTTGGGATTAGGATGCTTTCATATAAAGCAACCCTCATGCCTCTGTACCACTGCTTCCCTCTGACCTCATGACTCCCACCCATGATGCGCTCCCTTGGAAAGGTCACTGCTCCTGGACTTTGCTGTTGCTGTTCCACCTCATCCTCTGGACACACTGTTGCTCACCAAGGCTGCTGGCCTCTCGTTGGCCATCAAGGTGTGATATTAACATTGCAGGAAGTGATGCACCGAAAAGCTAACCAGGAAACCAATTAGGTTCCTGATAGGCTCAAGATCCACTGGGTTCCCTCTGTGGTAATCAGAGTGTGCCCCACAAGCTAAAACACCTATCAACACAGAAACTCATTCAGAAAATACCAGCCTCCATTTCAGACTGTCCAACATGTGACAACTGTGTTCCGTGAGTTTGAAGTATCCCAGTGCTGAACCTTATCCTTCAGGTGAAAGGCCAACATTCAAATAGACTGTGGATATTCAAGGCCTCAAAAATACTGGGCTAAATTTTACCAGAAATCGATAAAGTGTCAGTTTTGTTGAGTTTCACGGAGGGATTCTCTCTGTAAGTTCTACTGAGTTTGCTCACACTATCTTCCCACACTCTCCTCATTACTTCCTTTGACACCTGTATTGTCCCACTCACCACAGGCAGAAAGACTGTCCACTGGTGAGATGTCCCGGGATTCCTGGCACCATTTTTAAAGTCCAGCCAGGCACCCAGTCAAGTGCTAGCTATCCACAGCTTCCCCATACAATTCCTGCTAATTGTTCCAGGTGTATCATGCAGAAAGGAATTGGCACATGGGGTCCTGGTGAATGGAGGTGGGGGGGAAGGTGTGTGTGGTCACTACCTATGGAGTGTGCCATGAGAAGGTGGTGTTTGATGGAGGTCTGGAGGGGCAAGAGGTGAACTGGAGTCTCCAGGAACCGACTTGGACTTTCATATAGGGAATTGTCTCCATCTGGTTTCTATCTGCGGGGAGTTGGAAGTATGGGTAGAATAGGAAATTGCATATTAGTGAGGAGAGGTGATGAAATAATGAGTTGTTAATTAATGTTAATATATGTTAATGTATGTAAAGAGTCCTCTCACCACTTTCCCGTGAGAATCACATCTCATTCTTCAACACTCAGCTGGAAAATGGGACAAATCACACAATTCTCCCAAATTTGTCACCAATATTGGTGGAAACTGTACATCCATTCTCATTGAACGAGAGCAGAACCAGAAACAAACACAGAAAGTGCTGGAGAAACTCAGCAAGTCCCGCAGTGTCTGTGGTGGGAGATAAATGTTTCGAGTCCAGTTTTGACTCTTCTCCAGAATTCAGCTGATATAGTGGTGGCAGTAGGCAAACTGTCACCTTTTATCATCCAGATTCTTACAAGAAGAAAGACGCTTGAGTTGCCAAAGACACTGCCATATGTGGGAGTAAGCCAGAACCAATGGTATCGACTACAGAAGACATAAATAAGACAGAATGAACATTTTCATTTCAACTTAAATTTAACAAAAAAGAAAGCACATGATTGGCTGGACTACCTTTGGGATGTCTGGAATGTTTGTATCAAGCAATTGGTTTTGGAGTGTTTTTGGAAGGTTTTCAGAGTTTGCAGTCTCTGACGTGATTCCCAAAGCATCATTCAAGGTTTGAATGATCTTGCCCTTGTAGAATGCAGCGATGCTGTGATCATCCTGTACATACTGATCAATTACCCAATCAACCATCTCACAGTCATCCTCCCAGTCATAGGGAAGAAGTGAGGAACTCTGCCTGATCCAAGCTCTGCCAGTCTGGTTTTCAGGATTTGCGTTATTCCAAGCAAAGAGACTAGAGAAAGAGAAATATTGAAATGATAAATAGATAGCCTGTGAAAATAAATTGTTATGCACAAGTGGAAATAATTTAGAAAATCTTAGCTCAATTTGCAGCAGAACAAGTTTATCTTGTAACATTTAAAAGCATTGGAACCATCACTGGGGTGCTGTGTTTTTCTTTTTACTAAATATTCTCTTGAATTGTTTTTGAGAGACTGAAATTTTCTGAGGAAGGAGTAGCAGAAGGGCATTCATTCCAGTTGTAAACTGCGATAATCTTGTGAATTTTCTACCTTTTCTCTCTATCCATTGCCTTCTCTCAGAGTTACTACCTCAAGTCTGTCTGGACCAAACCTTATGAGGTTCTTTCTGACTGTGCTAACCATTTGTTATTTCTTTTCAAAATACTTCAACTGGTTTCTGTGGCCACCTTAATCTCAACTTGTTTATTCTTCACTCTCAGTTTGTTTCTGTATCTAGGATACCACGCACTTGATCTAGTCTATTGCTATAATTTCATAATGCTTTAGAGATAATGCAACTGTGAGAAAGGTGATTCCTGACAGCTACAACCCATAATACAGATTTGAGAAATTCAGAACCTGATTGAAAAATGAAATGCTTCTGGACTATAGAAAAACTCATGAAAGTAAAATAAAATCACAATCAAATCCTCAGGATGTTCCAAGATGGTTTTACAACTGATGGATTACTTTTCTAAATGAAGTCATTTGTTGCTTCATGTGAGGAACGATGACAGGCAATTTACCCACAGTCTGATAACATACAGAAGGAATAGTCTGAGCGTTGAGTGCATGAATGGATTTGTTTCATACATACCGTTAGAAATTTGTTGAAAATTCTCTTGAGCAGAATAAAGAGAAGCCAGTCCCAATTCAGGGTTGGCTAGTCATTCTGTACATGATGTCCCATACATTACTCAGCACCATTTACAATAATCAGTTGCTTTCATAATAGAGTGGCATTACACAGTGACCTAGCAATGGGTACCTGATGGTGCTGGCCACTCCTGGTGGCTTAGTCCTCATTTCGAGGAAACCTGGGAGCTGGGTTCACCTGCAGAAAGCTGCTAGGCAAATTGTCATCAGAGAAAGTGGCTCTCAGCTTTATGCTAAAATAGGATTGGGACAACTGAGAGAGAGAGGGACTGGTTTGTGGCAGACCAGAATATGGGGGCCAGACTAGAGTCATGAGGAGAGGGTTGAGACAGTAGTGGGGAGAAGTGAGCTGCAGCAACATTTTTTCACAAACTCACTTGAGAAGATTGCCTGCTAATGTAGATATTTTCTGATCCGTCCATTTGGAGTTATTATTACACAGCTCTGGAGGAGGTAGGACTTAAATCCAGGTTTCCTTGTTCAGATATAGGGACGCCACCATTGCATCACAAGAAGAGCGGCTTTTTAGGCAAACTGTCTAGGCCTGCAAATGTCCTGGGCATCCATCGAGCTGTGGATGGAATCTGGACAGGGTCTGGGGGAGGTGGGTTAGGGTTCGATTTGTGGCAGCACTAAACAGCAAGGGGAGTCAGGGTTGGGGTGGAGGTAGGGGGGAAGCCAGAGGCATTTCTGGATCTGTGAATGAGGATTGTGATAGGTGACTTTTGAGGTATTTGGCAAAGGTATGCAGAGAAGTATCAGAGGGTATGACAGGCTCCAGGAGGTGGGTAATTGGCACTTATTGCGACCATGATCTCCATTGTGGGGGTGGGGGAGGGGGGAGTGTGGAAGAGCAGGACGGTTATCATTCAGGTGTAATGCTGGGTTTCGGGAGCACAGAGGGGCAGTAGGAGGTAACTGGCTCTCTATATCGGGGGGGGAGGTGGTTGGAGATGAGCTGCCGGGGTAGAGCAAAGTCAGAGGGGGCATGGAGGCCCTTGGGGGTGAGAAGGAGGGGGAAGGGGGAGAGCGGGTATATTGTTGGCTGGTGATGTGTGGCACCAAGTGCTGATGGTGTTCACCGTGAGCTCTGCTCCCTGCTCTCATCTCCTGTTCTCTGGATGAGAAATACAACTGGAAAACAACCAGGACCACACCCAAAAGGGTTGGTGTCAGTTTGAGGGAGAGTTTGCTACGTACATGTCTGCTGGTCAGTGAACAGGCAAATACATTTGCAAATTCCAGCTACATTTCATCTACAATAATTTCTCCAATCATTTGCAATACAGAGTGAATGTGCTCACAGTTCAAATCCTGGTCAAAGGCAAAGTCATGGGACCATTCAAATTGACCATTGTCATCTCAGTGATGTAATTGTTAGTGTTGATGACTTACAAGGAGATGAACCTTGGCCAAAAGTATCCTATCACTTGTTTCCAAAGGTACTGTGGGGGAAGGGGGCACCCCTACATCATTATCATGTGACTATGACAATGGAGTCTATTGAATGCAACAAAATGTTGATTGATTAATGTGGTTCTGGCCTGGGAAAGGGGTTGGCAGAGTAGTAGGCACACCTCTTTTAGTTGTAATGTATTGGCCAGCAGTAGGGTTGCTGAGGATGTAGCTTGGAGTGGCCTAGGGAAGGCTCCATGTTATAATCGAGACAGAGGATGCTGCACCCTCTGGCATGCTGGATTCTGTATGATCGCAGCAGGAATCAAGGCTGAGGGGCTGAGGAATGAGAGCATCCTTCAGGGAGAAGGATAAAGACTTTGAGGAGAGGTTTCTTGCAAAACAACTCAATGGAATAGGCAGTTAGCCAAATAAAAAGCATTAGATTCAGCCCAACATGGCAGATGGCACATGCCTGGCTCCGAGCCTGTGCCCCTGCCCACAGTATTCTTGGCTCTGGAGCCTATTTAACAAGAGAAAAGTGGTACAGTGCCAACAAATTATGAGAACAATTGCCCTCATAAAATCAAAGCCTTCACTCTGATGATTAATATCAAACTAAACTGACATTGAGTAATGATGGTGAAGAGATGATATTACTGAAAGTTCTGCCGATAAAGATTCATATTTATAGTCATTTTCACAGCCACTGGATGTTCCAAAGCACTTTACATGTAGCCAGTGAAGTACTGTTTGAAGTGGATATACTACTATAATGGGGGGAACACACAGACAGTTGGTACACAGCAAGATCCCACAAAGGAAAATATGATCATACTCAGATGCTGTTTTGTGTGATGTTATGGATGGGATAAATTTTGGTTAGAACACTAACGAGAACTGCCCTGCTCTCCTTCACATTAATACTTTGGGATTTTATGTACATCCAGCCGTGCAGGTAAATGCGACCCTGGTAACACACTCCCTCAGTAAGGTATCAGAGTGTCACCTTGATGCTTATCCTGAAGCCCTGGAGTGGGACTTCATGCAGAACCTTGTTACACAGAGAGCAGAATGACAGCATCTCTCAGATAGTACACAATGATATTGTCATGGGAATGCTTATGTATATTAGTTTGCAGTTTGGATCGCAAACATTTGCCCCTTTAAGACCTGTGTTCATACTTTTATAAAATCTGTTTATGACTAACCTCTTTTCTTGAAGGTGTTTCGAGGGAGCATCATTTATCCTGGAATCAAAGTAGTGTTCATCTGTTTTCTCTTTGACACAGCGATGACTGTAACTGCATTTGTCCCCACAACAATCATCTTCTTGCTTACTCTTTCTACGACCACAGTTGTAACATCTGATGTGATGGACTTTACATTGCCCATGATCAGACTGAAGCTCACAATCTGTGCAGAAATTGAAACATTCACAGTCATGACACACACAAACGATGGTGTCCCCTGATGGTTTAGCAGCCAAATACAACCCAGGAAGTCTCTGTTTAGATATCCCAGATATCCTGGATATGGTGAGCTCCAGCTGCTCATTGCCAGTAATGAACTTCCGTGTGGAAACCGGGTGAGGACAATTTCAGTTCAACTTTGATACTCCACAAAGTCAAACCATCTGCTATCACTCACGGTTCCATTACAAACCTGGGGAGTGACTTCAGGAGAGACCTTTGCACTCTGCTTATTGTCCAGTCTGGTTTTGCCTCACTAAATCACTGTGCGCTGAGTGTTAGTGAACAGCAACCAAGCAGCATCATTGCCACGACCAACAATTTAACAATAAAACATTTCTACAACTTCCTGCCACGTACCAACACAGAATGTAGAACAGTACAGCACAGTACAGACCCTTTGGCCCTCAGTGTTTTGCCTTTTATCTTACTCTAAGGTCAGACTAACCTACATACCCTTTATTTTACTAACTTCCATGTGCCTATCCAAGAGTCCCTTAAATGTCCCTAATGTCTCTGACTCTACTACCACCGCTGGCAGTGCATTCCATGAACCCACCACTCTCTGTGTAATGAACCTACCTCTGACATCTCCCCTAAAGCTTTCTCCAATCTTTAAAATATGCCCCCCTCATGATAGACATTACTGCCCTGGGAAAAAGTCTCTGACTATTCATTCCATCTATGCCTCTCATCATCTTGTACACCTCAATCAAGTCATCTTTCGCCTTCTTCACTCCAATGAGAAAAGCCCTAGCTCCCTTAACCTTTCTTCATAAGACATACCCTCTAGTCCAGGCAGCACCCTGGTAAATCTCTTCTGCATCTCTCTAAAGCTTCCACATCTTTCCTATAATGAGGCAACCAGAACTGAACACAATATTCCAAGTGTGGTCTTCACAAGGCCTGTATAGAGTTGCAACATAACCTCGTGGCTCTTAAACTCACTATCCCCGTTAATGAAATCCAACACACCATAATGCTTCTTAACAACTCTATCAACTTGGGTTGCAACTTTGAGGGATCTATGGACAATGAACCCCAAGATCCTTCTGTTCCTCCACACTGCCAAGAATCCTGCCTTTAACCTTGTATTCTGCATTCAAATTCAACCTTCCAAAATAAATTACTTCACTTTTCCAGGTTGAACTCCATCTGCCACTTCTCAGCCCTGCTCTGCATCCTGTCAATGTCTAGTTGCAACCTCCAACAGTCCTCCACACTATCTACAACCTTCGTGTCATTGGCAAACTTATTAACCCACCCTTCCACCTCCTTATCCAAGTCATTTATAAAAATCATAAAGAGCAGAGGTCCCCAAACAGGTCCCTGTGGTACACCAGTGGCCACCGAGCTCTAGGTTGAATACTTTCCATCTACTACAATTCACTGTCTTCTGTGGCCCAGCCAATTCTGTATCCAGACATCCAGATTTCCCTGTATCCCATGCCTCCTTACTTTCTGAATGAGCCTAACACAGGGAATCTTATCAAATGACTTGCTAAAATCCTTGTACACCACATCCACTGCTCTGTCATGCTTTGTCACATCCTCAAATAGTTCAATAAGGTTTGTGAGGCATGACCTGCCTCTCACAAAGCCATACTGACTATCTCTAATCAATCTATGGTTTTCCAAGTAATCATAAATTCTATCACTTAGAGTCCTCTCCAATACTTTGCCTACCACAGATTTAAGACCGACTGGTCTGTAATTCCCAGGATTATCCCTATTCTCTTTCTTGAACAAGGGAATAACATTTGCCACCCTCCAATTATCTGGTACTACTACAATGGACAGTGAGGATGCAAAGATCATCACCAGAAGCACTGTAATCTCTTCCCTTGCTTCCTGCTGTAACCTTGGGCATATCCCGTCTGGGCAAGGGAACTTATTTATCCTTACCTTTTACAAACGTTTCAGCATATCTCCTTCATAACATCAACCTGTTCGAGCATATCAGCCTGTTTCATGCTGTTCTCACAAATGTCAAGGTGCCTCTCAGTAATAAATATCAAAGCAAAGTATTCATTAAGGACCTCCCTTACTTCCTCCAACTCCAGGCACAAGTTACCTCCATTATCCCTGATCAGCCCTAACCCCACTCTGGCCATCCTCTTGTTCCTCACATACATTTAGAATGCCTTAGGGTTTTCCTTTTTCCTACCCACCAAAGCTTTTTCATGCCCCCTTCTAGCTCTCCTTAGTCCATTCTTCAGTTCCTTCCTAGCTACCTTGTAACCCTCTAAAGCCCTGCCTGATCCTTGCCTCCCCAACCTTAACCTCTTCTTGACTAGATGTTCCACATTCCTTGTCACCCAAAGTTCCTTCACCCTTCCATCCCTTCCTTGCCTCAGTGGGACAAACCTATCTTGCACTATCAGCAAGTGCTCTCTATTTCTGTTGTGCATTTTCCTGAGAACATCTGTTCCCAATCTAGGTGCCCCAGTTCCTGCCTTATGGCATTGTAGTTAACCCTGTCCCAATTAGATACTTTCCCATACTGTCTGCTTGTAGCCCTCTCCCTGAGTATAGTATTGGTCAGGCAGTTGTGATCACTATCACCAAAATGCTCTCCCACCGGAAGATCTGACGCCTGGTATGATTCATTGCCAAGCACCAAATCCAATATGGACACACCTGAAAAAAAACATAATTTATTCTACCAAATCATCCTTGTTCCTCTCCCATTCAAGCATTTCTCACTAGCCCGTTATTGATCACTCCCTTTAAGCTGTTGCAGTCAGCAGTGCAATTTCAGGCTCCTGACACTGTACCATGCTGAGATATGATTGAGAGCCAGTCAGCCCCAGGAGGTGATGAGTCAGATCACTGAGGGGAAATCTGACTCAAACTCACTTCTGGTGAATTTCAGACCCTTTACACAAATCCATCTCCTAATCCTTTCACCACTGTCCCATCTTATTAGAGGAAATCACTAATATTTTTTAAAGTCAATCCAATAAAATGGTTATCTAATAGACGGGTGGCATCAAGCCATCAAACGTAGGGATATAGTTTATAGTAGTAATGTCACTGGACTCATAATCCACCTAATCCCAGGTAAATGTTCTGGGTTGTGGGTTCAAAACCCACTCTGTTAAATGATTGATCAAGTTGTTAATCAAATCAAGATCTTCATCAACCATGTCTTCTTCAAGAAGAACTGTATCTGCCTGTTTGACTTTAGGGCTGAATAATCACAGCACAATCTGCACCTCAGCAATATTGCTCATGTATAGATACAGAAATGTGAATTCAATAAAAAGCTAACCTAATGGCACCGATTATCACAAGAGGAAAATCAGTCAGGTCCACTAACATCCTTTTGGGAAGGGAAATTTCCTGGTCTTTATAGAATAGAATAGATTAGAATAGCAATTCATTGTCACATGTACTTTACAAAAAAAGAGTGAAAAGTTTTGTCAATCGCCATACCTTGGTGCTCAAATTAATGACAGAAGTCTTAATGACAACAGACGCACAGCAATGTTGTTTATTCTTATTTACCCTCTGGGCAGTAAATGCTGCCTTTGTCAATGATGCCTTCATCCTATGTATGATTTAGAGATGCCAGATCTGATGAAGGAGCGATGCTCCGAAAGCTAGTGCTTCCAATTAAATCTGTTGGACTATAACCTGATGTTGTATGATTTTTAACTTCATCTTATGTACAAATAGGAAAAAGCACCACTGTCCTTGGGTGCAGTTGATTCTCTTGAGTTACGGTGGCTTTGTGCATTTGTTACTGCATAAAAGATATATCTTCCAATGATTTATAATTTTGGTGGGACAGAAAATTGGTCTGCACATAACATGGTGCTCTTACATTCTGGAGTTGGGTAAATGCAAATGAACAAAGAGCTCCCTACAACAAATGAGAATATCATCATGATATTAAAACATCCTTTAATTTTCAGATATGTTCTTATACAATTGGCTGCAAGATTCTTGCCTCTGAGCCATTCAAAGCTGACTTGTGTGTGAAGGACATTTGTGACGTGTCAATGTGTAGAGCAGTGGAACTTGAGCAACCTGACGTTATGTTGCTTGCCACATGTTAAAACTGAGCAGCACATCCATGACCCACACTTAACAGGAGTGCTGAGCAATGTAAAATCTGGGCCAGTGCAGCTACAAAGCCAGGAGGTGTCAGCCCGTCAAGTGCAATGAGCTACATCCATTCCATTTGGTTATAAATCTAAACATCATGACTGTCTGTGGCTGTTTCCATCATTTTTATCGCTGACTTTAGTTGTTCCACCAGGTCCTGTTGTTCACACATGTCCTCCAAAGAGTATTCTTTATTCATAAAATGTATAAAAGTACAACTCAAAACATTTCAAATTGAATATTACAGAAAGTGCAATTGGATTCAACGTGTCTTCATACATCATGTTTCATGTTGCTGCTGTTTATGTTCCACTTTGGGTTGCCTCACTACGATTGAATATTCTTGATATTTACAATTTACATTCCATGTCAGTCACACAGCTCGAGGGGTTCTATGCTTTCCTCAGTCTGTTATTGATTTAGAAGGATACTATGTGGCACCAGTTGAAAGGAAGTAAGCAAGAGTATCATTTCAACATGTACAACAAAACAAGCACAGACCCTTGATCCTATAGATGGGTTGGTTATAATTTCCTGAAGAAGGGCTTTTGCCCGAAACGTCAATTCTCCTGCTCCTTGGATGCTGCCTGACCTGCTGCGCTTTTCAAGCAACACATTTTTCAGCTATAATTTTCTTCAGTCTTTTTGAGTCTGCTGCCCTCCTTCTGGCTGAAGTGGGCAATTTTGGCACAAATTGTGCTTGTTTTGAAAAGTTTTTTTTGCCTTCAACTTTCTGCTGAAACTTGTATATAAAACTAAACCAATGCAGTCAGGCAAACGCTTGGTTTAGGTTTTGCTCTAATATTCTGTTAGCTATTTAAGATTGTTAAAGATATTGGCTGAAGATGGTGGCGGGTCAGGGGGGGGGGGGGGGGGGGGGGGGGGAAGGCGGGGTGGTAGGTGGGGGTTTGCCACAAAATGCAAACACTTTTACTTTGTGTCAATCCTGTGTCAACCTAATTTTAAATGATAGAACATTATATTTTATAACTATTCTCCAGTTAGATTGCAGGACAATATCAGTTCCTCAGTAAATTAAGTAAAACGACATTCTAATTCTTTGTCATTGATAACCCAGAGTCTCCATGAAAATCTGCAAACAAGCAGAATTAGCAGAAACTCCCAATTGCCTGACTGTTAGCTTAATGTTTTTTAAACTAGTGTAAAGACCATGGAACATTTAATGCCATTGAACCTCGTGGCAGAACCACAAGATATTTACGGCACAAAATGAGGCCATTCAGCCCATCCTGGTTGCACCAACTCTTACCAAATGACCCTTCGTTACCTGATGCCAATCTCCTGCTTTCTCCCTGTACCCTTATACACTATTTCAACCCAAATAATCCTCAAGCCCACTTATGATTTTGAAAACCTCTATCAAATCTCCACTGTCATCTTCTCACCCAAGAGACAGTTGAATCAGTTGTTATTTTTAAATCTGAGACAGGTACATTTTTGTTAAGCTGAGGTATTAAGGGATACAGAGCAAAGGAAAGAAATCTGGATTTAGCCAGATCAGCCATGACCTCACTGAATGGTGAAATAGGCTTTAGGGGCTGACTGGCCTATTCCTATTCCTGTGTTTCCCATCTTCTTTAATCTATCCTCATCACTAATGTCTGTATTCCTTGAACCATTCTTGCAAATCTGCACTCATTCATACCTTTCCTATAATGTGGCACCCACAACTGTGCACAGTACTCCAGCTGAGGTCTAACAAGTGTCTTGTACAAATTCAACATCACCTCCTTGCTCCTGTACTCTATGTCCTATTAATAAAGCCAAGGACACTATAAGCTTTATTAATGGCTCCCTCTGCCTGTCCTGCTGCCTTCATTGATCTGTGCATGTATATACCCAGCTCCTTCTGCTCCTGCACTGCCTTTATTATACACCCTATTTTTTGTTGCCTTTCAAAGTTCTTCTCACCAAAGTGCATCACCTCCCACTTGTCTGCACTGAACCTCATCTGCCACCTTTCTGCTTATGCCACCAACTCGTTGATGTACTTTTACAGTCCCACACTGTCCTCCTCAGAGTTTACAATTCTTCCAGGTTTAGCATCACCTGGAAAATCTGAAATTGTCCCCAGCACAGCAAGATCCAGATCATTAAAAGGAAAGATCCCTGGGGTGCGCTTAAAATTCTGTGATATTGTGCAGCACTTGTATTAGAGAATTGTGACAAAATAACCCCAACGGAAACACGGGAAACCTCCAGGTCAATGGGCTTTCTGTAACAATTATCCAAACGGAAGAAATTTATTTTGGTTCTCCTTGTTCTTGCTGTGGCGAATTTTACAGAACTCCCACATGTGGAACATTGTAAAATGATTCACAGGGATTGGTGGAAAGTATCCACCTCAACACCCTGCACTTTTCCAGGTGAGGCTGGTGCATGTAACTGAGCTGCTATGGATGGACTTAGTGACACTGAGTGTTGTGGGGGTGTTAGCTTCAGGCTGCCTTTTTCTCCATAAACCTACAGAACAAAAAAAGAATAATGTGTTAGAGTGGTGGCTTGGTCAATATTGGATGCACAATGTTTTCTGAAATATTTGTGTGAATGGGAAAGTGAGTGTGGGAGGAGGGCGAAAAGAACAGCACTTTCCTGATATTTCAGTCCTCCAGCTTCAATGGCCCACATCCTCTCTATCCGATGAAGCGTAATTGGACCATATGAGGGGTTTAAGCAGTAAAAGTCCTCCTCTGATTCAAGTCTGCTCTCTTTTATTTTGACCAGCTTTATACTGCAAACAGAAGGAATAAGATCTCGCAGCACATGGTCAAATGGGAATAAACCAGTGACTTTGTACTGTGCATTATGTGTTAATAAGAAATGAAACATGCTTTGCAGGTTCATCTTTCCAAACATGAACGAAATACATTTTAAATACTGGGAATAAAGAGCTTCACAATGATATGGGAATTCATTCAATGCTTCAGAAGAAGTCCCTTCTGAGAACCAACAGTTAGTATGTTCAAAAGTGAAATGGAACAGTAAGTGTAATACCTTGTAACGAGTTCTAAAGTTTCTGACAAACCTATTTCCAGGTCCTTCTGCTGGTCAACATTGTATTTACTTGGTTAGTCAAGAAACCTGAACCTGAAAGTAAATTGACATCTCACTGAGAACAATCAACCTTTGCTGCCTTTCCAATGTGAGCAGCTTGCAAGGAGCATCTGAAGGAGATGCTGTTCCAGCCATGTCTTCAGTTGGCCAAGACACTACCCACGTGGTACGCGCTGCCTTTAAGAGCTGTTGCTGTTTGCTGCCCATTCAATATTGTGAGCTCTATGTCAGTATTTGTAATTTAGTGTTGACACTGAATCTGATCATTTCTCAGGATCTTGAACATAGACCTACCATCATCGCAGTTCATGGTCTTCTGAGAACTTTTCCTTCCATTTGTTGGGCTACCTCTCTTTTCTATGAGTCGATCCTCACTGGTAAAATTTAAAAATGACTTGAGCCATCACTTTATTTATAAACATATATTAATTATGTTAATTGAATCATAAAAAAATTAAATTCCACTATGTTAATATTTATTTGTCAGTAGTATGCATACATTATATATTATAGTTTTATATTAAATTGTTTGCATAAAGTTGGTCATGTGTAAGAGAGAGCTGTAGTCTTGCACTGGCAAGGGCATTATAGTATACCATACAATGCACAGTGCATCATCAGGATCACTGGTTCAGTGACTGAATATCAAATTCCCCCAATTTGGGGGTCAGTTAGTTCAGGTTGCTGGAGGCCTGGTTTGTAATACAGAGTGATGCCAATAGTATGGGTTCAATTCCTGCACTGGCTGAGGTTACCATAAAGGACTCTCCTTCTCAACCTTGCCCCTCATCTGAGGCATGGTGATTCTCAAGTGAACCCACCACCAATTATCTCTCTCTAATGCAAGAGCTGGACAATGGCCCATGAATTCTTTACTTTTACCTTGGAATTATTGATGAAAAATATTTAAGTTTCTCCCCTTCTTTTTAAGCAATAAAAAGACTCAAATAAATTGTTAAAACATACCTCAAAAAGATTAAATTATGAAGATAGACATAATTACTGTAACAGCTTATCATTTGCTGACTTTGATTTGTCTGCAGGCAAGTATTATGATCAAAAGGCAAAACATTTCTCCCAAATGGATGCACAGATTCAATCCTTCCTGGAAGTTTTACATGTTCTTCCAGCTGAGTGAAGGCCTTGGGGTGTCTGAGAATATTAAGGTTTCTGAAAGATACAGAGCTCCTCAGAGAAAATATTCTTTACAGGAAAGCTTAACAACTTCCCTTAAATTCTCCATGTCTTTATTATAGTTATATTTCTCATATTTAGTTTAGTGAAGAAGTTAAGAAAAGCCTGAGAAGGTTTCAAAAAATATGTTGATCAACTTGAATCAACTTTATTGATAGATCTCATTGATAGAAAATTTAAATCATAACTTTTTAACTGTCATTCATAATGGATTCATTCCTGCTTGTTACTTATTGATTGACGTGTTCTCCACCAGCTCATTGGTAATTTTTTATTGTTTCTTTATATTTGACACAGACAATCAGGTCTAAATGCAGCAAACTTCTGAGAGCTAACTCAGAAACAGAGAAATCAAGAGAATGCATAAAGTTGCCTTTTTTTTAAGGTAAGACAATTTTCAAGCCTCCTTTCCCAGTTAATGTTTTTTTTCATAGATCGGAACTAGGAACGGGAGTAAGCCATGTTTAGTGATGACCTCATTGAGGTGTTACGAACAATGTTGACAGGATAAAGAAAGATATTCTGTTTCCACTGGTTGGTACATCAGTAACTAGGGTCACAATTTCAAGGTTGTCAGCAAGAGAGCTAGGAGTGAGATGAGGAGAAGTTTCTTTACTCAGCGAGTTGTCAGGATTTGGAATGTGCTGCCTGGGAGAGTGGTGGAGGCAGATTCCAGAGGAGGTTTCAGAACGAGCTGGATAGATATTTGAAAGGGATGAAGTTAGAGGAATACGGAGATATGGCTGGAGAATGGGAGTAGTTGGGTTGCTCTTTCAGGAGCTGGTACAGACACCTGAGGCCAAATGTCCTTCATCTGTCCTATGAGTCTAAGATTCCAGAATTTTAAATTCTAAATCTCAGGAATCAGTCTGGTGAACCTTCTCTGCACTCCCTTTATCACAAGTATACATTTCTGAGTTAAGTAGACAAAACTCCAGGTGGGATGTCTCTGACAACTGCAGTAAAACCTAATTGCTCCATCTTCAAACTCTCTTCTAATGAAGGTGAGTGTACCATTTGCCTTCCCAACTAGGTGCTGCACCACGTGTGAGGCTGTACATTTTAGAGGAATTTGCTGTTGTTTCACCATTCTTTGCTACAACCACAGGGCTATTTCAGACAAGTGATAACTGTCTACCAGAGACTAATAGCAGTTACATCACTCCCACAGACTAATAATAGCACTGAGAAATAACGAGAAATGATCACCAAGGATCTAAAGAACCCAATAATGTGTCAGAACTCTGATCACTGAAGATCACTTTTACTTTTACACTTTCCATTCTTATGGAAGCAGTTTTCTGACAGAAATATCCAATTTGACAACGTACGCCAAATTATGGAATGTTTAACAACATAGGTCTATCTCCAGTAGCTTAAGATTTTCCAAATGATTTCTACTTTGGTCTCTTGCAGCAGGCTATCAGAGAAGACAAGCCACTTCTGAATACAATGCATTAATGTACATAGATCTTTGAAGGTTGCCACTCAGGTGGATAGAGTTTGTAAGAAGGCCTATGGAGTATTATCGTTCATTAGCAGAGGGATTGAATTCAAGGGTCGTGAGGTGATGTTGCAGCTGTACAGGACTTTGGTTAGGCCACATTTGGAGTACTGTGTGCAGTTCTGGTCGCCTCACTTTAGGAAAGATGTGGAAGCTTTGGAGAGGGTGCAGAGAAGATTTACCAGGATGTTGCCTGGAATGGAGAGTAGGTCGTACGAGGATAGGTTGAGAGTTCTCGGCCTTTTCTCGTTGGAACGGCGAAGGATGAGGGGTGACTTGATAGAGGTTTATAAGATGATCAGAGGAATAGATAGACAGTCAGAAACTTTTTCCCCGGGTACAACGGAGTGTTACAAGGGGACATAAATTTAAGGTGAAGGGTGGAAGGTATAGGGGAGATGTCAGGGGTGGGTTCTTTACCCAGAGAGTGGTGGGGGCATGGAATGCGCTGCCCGAGGGAGTGGTAGAGTCAGATTCATTGGCGACCTTTAAGCGGCATTTGGATAGGTACATGGATGGGTGCTTAATCTAGGATAGAAGTTCGGCACAACATCGTGGGCCGAAGGGCCTGTTCTGTGCTGTATTGTTCTATGTTCTATGTTCTAATTCCAAGCCCCAGTGAACAATATCCTGTCACTAATTGGGTCTGACTGACCTCGGCTGCAAAGTGCATTTTCATGCAGAAGAAAATGTGAACGCTGAGCTACTGTATTATTTTTCATTTTAGTATTTTGGAACACTGATAGATAAACTTCAATTTTATAAAAGATTGCGAAGAAAGAAGTGAATTTCAGAAGTTTCTTAAAACACGTAGCTGTTATTACAATAATGTGAAATTTGATAACTTAGGTAAATATGACCCTATCCTTACAAACACCTTCCTGCTGCTTCTCATCTCATTCATAAAATACCTGCAGGACTTAATTGCTGGAGTTTGTTCACCGTTTCCCTGGTAATTTCTCTTTAAGTGCTGTCCATTTCCGCATTCAGTGCACTTCTGTGGAAAGAGATGGCAGGTATTTTGGTGATGCTGTGACATATATATATAGAAAAGTACAGCTTAGATACAAGCAAACCAAACAGTGAAAATGACCAAAGTATTGTCTGATTTAATGAATGTCAAAAGTGGTCAAGCTAATTTTCTTTTCCCATTATCTGTTCCTAGGTTATAGAACATCTAGCAAGGTGGGTGTTTCTTTCCTAGCTCCATTTACCTTTGAACTGAGAGGTTGCTTAGCATTTCAGAAGGTGATTAAGGGTCAGCCACATTGCTGTGGGTCTGGAGTCACATGTAGGTCAGATCAGTTAAAGGTGGCAGAATCCCTTCCCTAAAGAGTATTGGCAAATCAGTTGGATTCTTACAAACTATCCATTTACCATGATTTTTGAGAATCATGGTATATATTCCAGGTTTTTAATTGAATTAAAATTCATCAGCTGCTTTGGTGGGATTTGAACTCTGGCTCTCAGAGCATTAGCCTGGACTCTTAAAGATTGGTCTAATGACATTACCACTTACCCACCTTTTCCCAACTGACCACTTGTCTTGCCCTGTTGAAATCCTGGCAGTCCATTTGAAATGACAAGTAGAATGAACATATAAAACAGCAGAGTTTGCCACATTTCACCGTTTCATAATCTGCTGATTTCCCCATTGTGGTGGCTCGAATCTCAAACATCAATGAGACAGAGTACAGGAAAGAGACAGACAGGTCACTCGCATGGTGTAAAGACAACAATCGCTCCTTCAATGTCAGCAAAGTGAAGGAGCTGGTCATTGACTTCAGGAAGTGGAGTGGAGGGCACACCCCTGTCTGTAACAATGTGGCTGAGGTGGAGGTGGTCAAGAGCTTCAAGTTCCTGTCAGTAAATATCATCAACAATCTGTCCTGGTTCATTCACATCGATGCTCTGGTCAAGAAAGCACACCAACGCCTCTACTACCTCAGGAGGCTAAGGAAATTTAGCATGTCCACAGTGACTCTTGTCAATCTTTATACATGCACCTTAGAAAGCATCCTTTCCGGGTGTTTCACATCTTGGTACGGCAACTGGTCTGCCCAAGACTGCAAGAAATTACGGAGAGTCATGAACACAGCCCAGTCCATCACACATACCAGCCTTCCATCTTTTGACTCCTTCTCCACTTCCTGCTGCCTCGGAAAGCAGTCAACATAATCAAAGAGCCCTCTCATCCCGGTTATACTCTCTCCCGGTCCACCCTCTCCCATCAGGGAGAAGTCACAAAAGTTTGAAAACACATACAGCTTCTTCCCTGCTGTTATCAGACTTATGAACGGTCATCTCATATATTAAAATTGATCTTTCTCTGCCCCTTCTCTGTAGCTGTGAGACTATATTCTGCATTCTGTTTTATTACCCTGATGTAGAATGGAAGGTATGATTTGTCTGGTTAGAATGCAAGACAATATTTTTCAGTGTATCTCAGTACACGTGACAATAATAAATCAAATCAAATTAAATCAAATCAAATGATACGGCAATCTGCTGAGGTGTAACTATTCCATTTGAGTTTAGTATGTTGGCCCTTTGTCAAAAAATGATACTCTGTTTTCTTGATGTCATATTGTCAAGTTCTTTGAACAACTCTGAAAACACTGTTTGAGGGTTAACAGATATGCATGAAAACTATGAATGAACTTTACTGGAAATCAGCCTGAGTTTTCTGAAAGGTTTCTCTCTATGAGGCCTCATGACATTTTTCACATTATCCTCCCAAACTCACCTTGCTGCCTGTGCCCCATGTCCCTGTTGTACCCCACTTATCCACTCACCATTGCCAGGATCCCTTGGTGCTATCTTTAAACTGCACTTACTCAGAGAGTAGTAAGGGCATGGAATGCACTGCCTGCAACATTAGTAGACTCGCCAACTTTAAGGGCATTTAAATGGTCATGGGATAAACATATGGATGATAATGAAATAATATAGGATAGATGAGCTTCGGATTGGTTCTGCAGGTCAGCGCAAAATCGAGGGCCAAAGGGCCTGTACTGTGCTATAATGTTCTATGTTCTATGCAGCACGGACAAAGACAATTCCTGACAATTGTCCTGGACATACTGGGCAGGGTAGAATTTACAATCTGCTTTACCGACAGGAACCTGGAGGTGCTGGTAGATGGAGAGTCACAGGATGATGGCTGTCCACTTCCTCCAGGATGGGAAGAGGTGATGCTGCCAGCCTGGTCCAAGGTTACCACTTCGGTAGTGAGGTACCTACCTACAGTCCTGAAGAATATCCAGCAATGCCAGAACAAGGTCAATGATCTTCTCCACTCTTTCAGTAACACCATCTTCTCACTGTGATACCTCACACTCACTCTATCTCCATCAGTGCACACACCCTTATCAAGGCTAACAGTGTACCTCTGTATTACCTGCAGCATCTTTGCTCACTCATTCACTCAATCTTACCCTACTCCCCCCAACCATCAAGCCCTATACCCCCATTCACTCACTTGGGACAGCTCACCACCAATTCCATCCCCCAACAAACAAACAAACACGCACAAACACACACGCACGCATGCACACACACGCAGTTCCATTATTAATACCTGGGCCAGCCACCTCTGTTTAAACAAATCTTTCTCTCATTCCAAGAGAAATTAGCCTACAGTTGGGAAAGATCATCAAACATTCGCCTCCTCATTCCCTACAGAGAGAAAATCCTGGCCCTGGCCAATGACTGTTCAGTGATGCTGAAACTGTCATGTCCCAACAACAAAAAAGAACCACCGTTCATTGATGTGCTACTCTGCCATAGTTGCTCTTGTGAGTGTACTCTAACCTGCCTGAAGGTCTACCCCTGTTTGTGATGCATTCTCTCTTTCATCTCCTGCAAGTACCTGCACAGACCTCAGAGCCCAGAGACTATCACTCCTCCCATACCCCCTCCTACACCTCAGAGGGATCAACTGCAGATCCCTCAGAGGTACAGCTACCTCCTGCACCCCCCTCCCCCACTTCAGCTCAGTTAGACTCAGGAGTACATCACTGGCAAGTCTCTGCAGCTGGCTGAGGAAGAACCAGCCCAGGCTGGTGGCACTTGGAGGGCTGGCCCAGGCAGGAGAGGAGCCCGTGGTGTGGGCAATCAGGGATTTTATTGAAATACAAAAGCAGACACCCACAGGAGCAGCAGGTGAGGGAAAGCTGACTTGAAGTTTTGAGGGCGCCACCAACGCAGTTTGCATCAAGCTGTCTTTGATGCAAACAGTGCTTCTATGGACAGGTTGGGGGCTGCCTTGGACAGTTAGGTGCAGCCCCCTCAGGATCTGCTGGATTTACATGTGGACTTCCTCTATCAAGGCAACTCTGTAGGTATCTCACAGGGAGACAGGTTGGGACCAAGAGGAAGCACATACAGGATGTCTCCTCTCAGGACACTGCACTGGGGTTCCATTTCCAGGCTGCCTGTGCGCCATGTCTGGGCCCCCTAACCACAAACACCCCCTGACCAAAACTCCAAGGTCAGTGGGCTCCATGGTGGAGCAGGTTCCCTCCACCTCAAGTATACCAAAACACTCTGGGAGGGACAGAGAAAGCTGAGGGCTTGAACAGACCAGCTTCATTGTAAATATGTCCTCGTGTGTGATTATAAGTTCATAGAAAACTGTTTATTAATGAAGAGAAATAGCATCCAAATGAGATGTTAATATATGTTAATATATGTAAATAGTCTTCTCATCGTTCCCCCGCGACAATCTTGTGTCACTGTTCATACTCGGTTGGAAAATTGACCTTTTTGTTCCTGATTGGCTAACTCAGGTGATCCTCCCAATTTTCACATCATGGCCCACGTCATTCAGAGGCTGGGGAATATTCTACCCAATGTTTTGGAAAGAAGTGTAAAATCTTCTGCAAGTGATTACTTAATTAATTGCCATTGAAGCTAATTACTTGTTTTGAGGCATATTAAATACTGTTTCTAAATACTATTTATGGCTGCTGCGAATTTCCTGAATTATTGTAGATTAAGTATAGTTATATAAGCAAAGGGGGAGAATAGAAACATTAGTCAGTGATAAGTCTGGAAGCCAAAACAGAAACTAGGATAGAATAGTGAATTATTTATATTAGTCAGTTAGAACTACCTCAGGCTGTACTGATTCTTGCATAAGATCTAATATCATGCACAAATGTTCAAGATTATTCTTACAATGAGAAGACTGAAACATCTGCTTTATTAAAATATTTTTCTACCTCTTACCTCACATGTATATTTTTTATTCTGTTCAATATCTTTCTTCACTTTTGTACGTACCGATGGTGCTTCACCATCCTCAGGAAGTGCTATAGTTTCTGAATTTAATGTCACTGACTCAGTTTGTGGCTCAGAATCCCCCAAAACCTCAGTCATACTTCTAAAAAACCTGTAGAGAAGGAATAATTTACTGAAGCTGTGAATCTTACATTAATATTGCTTCAGCCTGACTACCAACATCCACAGTGTAATTTGAAATCTTTTCTAGCCTTATAAGCCCACCAATTTCCTTACATAATGTAAATAAGGTCACCATGATGCTAGTCTCTCATTAGAGAGAGGCAACTGACGGTCATCACACCTCAGGCAAGTGGCAAGGAAAATCTTCAAGGTAACCTCAGCTGATAAGGGAATTGAACCCTCAATGTTGGTGTCAATCTGCAGTATAAACCAGCTGTAAGCCAACTGAGCTAACTAACTCCTGAATAATATATAATGTAATATTATACACGTACTCTATACTGCGAAAAAATGTTCTGTCATGGAATGTGGGTGTCACTGGCTGGGCCAACATTTATCGCCCATGCTTAGTTGCCCTTAAGAAAGTGGGGGTGAGCTGCCTTGAACCACTGCATTCCATGTGCTATTGGTAGGATCACAATGGCCTTAGGGAGGGATTTCCAAGATTTTGACCCATCGACACAAAAGGAACAATATATTTCTGAGTCAGGATGGTGAGTGGCTTGGAGAAGAACTTCCCATGTATCTGCCCTTCCTATTCTCATAGTGATTGTGGGTTTGGAAGGTTCTGTCTGAAGAGCCTTGATGAATTTCTGTGTACAGTCCTAGTACTGAGCATTGGTGCTGTAGGGAGTGAGTGTTTGTGGACGTGTTCAATCAAGCAGGCTACTTTGTCCTGAATGAGTGGAGCTGCACCCATTTAGGCAAGTGGGGAGTATTCCATCACAACTCTGATTTGAGCCTTGTAGATGGTGGACAAGCTTTAACGAGTCAGGAGGTGAGTTACTTGTTGCAATATCCCAGCCTCTGATCTGAAGTTGTATTTATATGGTGAGTCCAGCTGAATTTCTGGTCAAGTATAATCCCCAGGAAGTTCATAGTAAGGAATTCAGTGATTGTAATACCCTCATTGAATCACAAGGGCAGTGGTTAGACTGTCCCTTACTGAAGATGGTAATTGACTGGCATTTGTGTGTTGCAAATGTTATGAGGTACTTGTCAGCCCAAGCCTGAATATTGTCGAGGTCTTGTTGCATTTGGACACGGACTGCTTCAGTGTCCATGGAGCTGAGAAACGTTTAAGTGTAATACTGTTCATTTCAATTTCACTGTAACAACATCACTTTGTTGCATAATTACTCCATCAATGTAGATTTCACCAGATGTACGGTCTATCAAGATTTGCAAATACAATATTATTGGGTGAGAGAGATAAACAATGGGTCAAGCTCATAATAAATCTTTTTATAAATTCAACAATATTCATTGTGGTACCAACAGGCAGGTGAGAGATAAATTCTTAATCGTAACGGTTATCTAGTAAACCATTCTGTGCATACGTTTGTATATGGGGTGAGGACAGAATGGGATGAGATTGTCATGCTTGCTATGATTCAGCAATTGGTTAAGACTCTCCCATTATAATAGCCAGTTGGATGGAGTACCAGAGGAGCTAAAGACACATGCTCCAGATCATCAGTACAATATCAAGAGCTAGGGATGAGGTTAATTCCCACTCAAATTTAGCCTTTTAACTATTAAAATGTTCTTCTCAAAATAGATTTTGTTGGTGTAATTTACAGATAGAAGTGGAAATTACTTAATTTGCTCAACTGTGAATCTATTACATATTCAGCATCTCAATTGTGAGGAACAAAATCACTTCCTTGCCAGAAATTAGGGCACCTTAACAAGAAGACTAAGTATATTTGTAATACAGACCATATGTCAGAGATGCAGAAGCAGGCCATTCAGCCCATCGAATCTGATCCACCATCCAATGAGATCATGACTGATCTGATGATCCTTAACTCCACTTTCCTGCCTTTTCTCCATAACCCATGATTCCCATACTGGTTAAAAATCTGTCTATCTCAGCCTTGAATATACTTAGTGACCCAACCTTGACAAGTCTCTGTGGTAAAGAATTCTAAGCTTCACTAGCATCTAACAGAACAAATTCCTCTTCAACTCTGTCTTAAATGTGTAACTGGTATTGAGTTGATGCCCTCTGGACCTAGACTGTCCCACAAGGGGAAACAACCTCTCCCTATCTACCCTGTCAAGCTCCTTTAGAATTTTATATGTTTCAATCATGTCACTTCTCATTCTTCTAAATTTAAATGGATATAGACCCAACCTACTCAATCTCTCATCATAAGGCAGTCCCTCCATACCAGAGGCTACTCTGGACTGCCTCCAATATCAGTCTTTCATAGGTTTAGACTCCTTCGTATTCCAGCTGTGGTGTGGTTAGTGGCTTGTACGGTTCTAGCAAAACTTCCCTGTTTTTAGATTCCAATTCCTTTGAAATAGATGCCCGCACTCCATTTGCCAGCCCTATACCAGCTGAACATGTATGCTAGCTTGTAGTGATTTCCCAAATCTCTCTGTTCTTATGTCCTCCACTGTCTTTTTCCATTTAAATATTATTCAGCTCCTTGATTTTTCCTGCCAAATATATAATTTCACATTTCTTCACATTATATTCCACCTGCCTAGTTCTTGTGCACTCACTTAAACTGCCTCTATCCCTCTGCAAACTCTTTGCCATTCTCACCACTTCTCTTCCCTCCTATTGTTGCATCACTCATAAACCTGACAATGGTGCATTCATTTTCCTCAACCAAATCATTACTGTAAAGTGTAATTAATTATGGCCCCAGCACTGATCTTCATGGCACTCCACTATTTCCATGTTGTCATCTGAAAATGTTAGTCATTTCTGATGAAGGGCTTATGCCCAAAATATCGATTCTCCTGCTCCTCGGATGCTGTCTGACCTGCTGTATCTTTACAGCACCACAGTTTCAATTCCTCTATCCATGCTAACACACTACTTCCAACCACATGGGCTCTTATCATAATAAGTAGTCTGTTATGTGCTACCTTATCAAATGTCTTCCAAAAATCAAAATGCAGCCTTTCTGAATCTTTCTAGTGCAGTGGTAATGAATTAAAAAGCCAGAGTTACATTCCACTCAAACATCTTTGCTGCAATTTGTGGAGCATTGTTACTTTATAGTCAATCTACCCTGTTCACCAGGATTAGAGGAGCAGTCCTGTTTGACTCAGTGCTTGTTTAATATGGATCATTAGTGATAAGGTGATGTTTGTAGCTCGGAGCATTTCCAAGATGTAAAGCATTTCAGGGTGAGTAAGGTCCAAGGGGAGAAAGATTCTGTTGTGGTAAGCTAATCATCCATCATCCCTGTGCTCCTTGACCTATGTCGGCTTCCAGTTAAGCAAACACATCAATTTTACATTTTTATCCTTGTTTTCAAATCCCTCCATAATCTCTACTTTCCCTATCTTGTAATCACCTCCAGCTCAAGCAATACTTCAAGATGTCAGTGCTCCTCCAATTCTGAGCTCTTGGCCATTCCCAATTTTAATTGCTTCACCACTGGGTCACTTGTAACTTCAAATGACAGGGTTCCACAGTCCGGAAATCTCTACCTAAAGTTCTTCAAATTTCGATCACTCTTTCCTCTGGAAAAAAGCTTCTTAAAACCCATGTCTCTGTCCAAGCTTTTATTTATCTGCCCTATTGCCTCTTTAGATGGCTTCGTGCCAATTCGTGTTTGTAATATTCCTATGAAGCACTTCAGGACAGTAACTACATTAAAGGTTCTACAAATATGATTTGTTGTCGTGTTGAGTGTTTTAATGGCTTCATTGAATAAACCCAAAATAAAATTCAGACTTCAAGTTATTTTTTTTGAAGATCCATACCTTGCAACAAAAATATAACTTAATAACTTCCATTTTGATAAGATCCCTCATAAGAGGTTAGTGGGCAAAGTTAAAGCACATGGGATGAAGAAAATATATTGTCATGGATCACGAATTGGTTGACAGACAGGAAATAGAGAGTGGGAATAAATGGTTATTTTTCTGAGTGAGGCAGTGACTAGTGGAGTACCTCAGGGATCAGTGCTTGGGCCCCAGCTATTCAAGATTTATAAATCACCTGGATGAGCGAACCAAATGCAACATTTCCAAATTTGTTGACAACACAAATTTGAGCAATGTTGTGACAAGGATGCAAGGAGGCTTCAAGGTGATTTAGTGGTCCGTTGAGCTTAGTGAGTGGTCCGTAGTAGGAACAATTAATTCCTAGAGTTTTTCTTGTCCACTGTTGGAGATCCCCTGTTATCCTTTAATATAGGTAGGAAAGTTTCACTTCTCTTTGCACAACAGGTTTTGGATTGAAGTCTTTGTTCCAATGACACCAATAGTGGAGAACGTTCATCCCCACAGAGACATATTTGATGGTTTCATTGTGAGCTATATATTCCAACTGATGAATCTTAATGTCCAGGTGACTATCCCTTTTGATAGCCTTTTCTGAATGTAATCGTCAGTGCCAACCATTAAACATTTCTTGTACATTCTTGAGTGTATATCTATTTGCAGGGCTTTGGTGGTCATTTTAAAGTATCATAGCTCATTTTTAACTGTTCTGCTCTCAAGCCCAGAGCTTTTGTGTTAGTGGATGAGATTTCAAGGAGTAAAAGTCTGCATTCTATATTATCATGATAATGGAGTGCATAGCACAGAAACCTACCATTCACTTCAATTGGTCAATGCTAATCATAATATATAGAACACAACGCTCCTCCATCTTACCCAATCACCATAATCTTCTATTCCAATCTCCTTCTTATGCTTTTCCTTTCAAGAACTCCATACAAAATTGCACATTCTTACCCCTCGAGGGAAAGAAATGTCTTATTCTGTTTCATTTTTGTTAAACTTACCTGTTACACAGCGTAAAGGCTAAACTGTTAAGGGAAAAAATGATTGACCTCTTAGAGTCAAATCAACCTCAAGTTTTGAAACAGTCTACCCAATAGGAGAGCAATGTCATAAACAATGTCATATGTCATAAACATCAAAGATTCAAAAGTGAGAAGTACAATCGTTTCCAAGCAATCGCCTTAGCAACAGATATTCTAAACAAATAATTGTGACATCATACAAGAGATACTTTGACCTTTTAATCTTTAGTATTTCTTACAACTGAAAATCTCTACCTAAAGTTTCTTATGACTGGAAACTATTACGTTTCCTTGAATTTTGTCTGCAATCTTCTTGTCTGTCAAAATCTGTAATGTTAAAATTAAACCTTAAACGATGTGTTCAATATAGAACCCATTTTCCTGCCTAGGCTGTTCCAGCAAGCACATTCAAAGTGCATTCTACTTGGCGTGACTTACTGCCATCTGCAAGTAGCGTTGGTCCAAAGTCCCCTCAGCTTTAACAGGGGCACATACCAAGAATCATGGCAAAACTTATGTCTTACAGCTCAAACAAAGCAACACATTTCTGGTCCAAAGTTCTATGTAGCTAGCTTTTTTAAATAGAAAGTTTCTATTTGACATTTCCAGTCTCTGTAGCCTTGCTGCCTGCCGTAACCAATCCTTTAATTTAGTGGAAGCAGGTGAATCAGGCACAGCATTCATTACCATGCCTCCAGTAGCTTTCCTAAAGGATCAGTCTGAGTATTTGCAGATCATTGAGTCAAGAGAAAATAAGGACTACAGATGCTGGAGATCAGAGTCAAAGAGTGTGGTGCTGGAAATATACAGTAGGGCAGGCAGCATCCGAGGAGCAGGAGAATCAATGTTTCAGGCATAAGCCCTTCATCAGGAATGTGGGGAGGGAGGGAAAGGGGCTGAGAGATAAATAGGAGGTGGGGGGGGGTTCACAGAGGTCATTGAGACAGAAGATCCTGGTTTAATTGGTGAAAGAATCAAAGACAACATGAGGAAAACATTACTTCGGCTGAAAGTTGTGATCTGGAATGGACAGCTGAGACTTAGATTGATTGTCACATGTATACAAAACAGTGAAAAGTGTTTTCTCGCATGCAAAGAAAAAGTCACCATGCTCTGATGCCATCCTGAAATACTGAATATAAAGCAAGATTTTACTGCAGTAAGGTTCATCTCCTCTTCTTGCTACCCTCTGCTAATTCTCTGTTGCTGTTTGACATCGGCCAGTGTTTCTGTTACGGGCTCCATGCTCTCGGTTACTGGCTCCATGTTATCAGTTACTGGCTCCGGGGTCTCGGTTACGGGCTCCGGGGTCTCGGTTACTGGCTCCGGGGTCTCAGTTACTGGCTCCGGGGTCTCGGTTACGGGCTCCGGGGTCTCGGTTACTGGCTCCGGGGTCTCGGTTACTGACTCCGGGGTCTCGGTTACTGACTCCGGGGTCTCGGTTACGGGCTCCGGGGTCTCGGTTACTGGCTCCGGGGTCTCGGTTACTGACTCCGGGGTCTCGGTTACTGGTTCCGGGGTCTCGGTTACTGACTCCGGGGTCTCGGTTATTGGCTCCGGGGTCTCGGTTATTGGCTCCGGGGTCTCGGTTACTGGCTCCGGGGTTCGGTTACTGACTCCCGGGTCTCGGTTACTGACTCCGGAGTCTCGGTTATTGGCTCCGGGGTCTCGGTTATTGGTTCCGGGGTCTCGGTTACTGACTCCAGGGTCTCGGTTACTGACTCCCGGGTCTCGGTTACTGACTCCGGGGTCTCGGTTACTGGCTCTGGAGTCTCGGTTACTGACTCCGGGGTCTCGGTTATTGGCTCCGGGGTCTCGGTTATTGGCTCCGGGGTCTCAGTTACTGACTCTGGGGTCTCGGTTACGGGCTCCGGGGTCTTGGTTACTGACTCCGGATTCTCGGTTACAGGCTCCGGGGCCTCGGTTACGGGCTCTGGGGTCTCTGTAATGCTCCCCAGGGTCTCTGTAACGTGCCCTGGGGTCTCTGTAATGGGCCCTGGGGTCTCTGTAATGGGCTCCAGGGTCCCTGTACCGGGCCTAGTTTCTCTGTAACAGGCTCCGGGGTCTCTGTAACAGGCCCTGTGATCTCTGTAACAGGCTCCGGGGTCTCTGTAACATGCTCCAGAATCTCTGTAATGGGCTGTGGGGGTCTTGGTTACAGGCTCCAGGGTTTCCGTTACCGGCCTGCCTCCACTATCGCTGTGGGAGAGTAGATTTAGAAGCAGCATTTAAAAGAGATCTGATTAAGTGTTTGAAGGAAACAAATTTGTAAGGTTATGGAGAATTGAAGAGTTGGTGACATATGGTATTGAAACTGGATGAGTAATTCAGCAAACCTGTTCAGGGTGTGAATTCCACCATTGCAAATAGTGACATTTGAGTTCAATAAAAACCTCAAATTAAAAGCTAGCCTATTGGGATCTTGTAACCACTGTCAATTGTTGTAAAAACCCATCCGCATCACTAATGTCTTTTAGGGAAGTAAATCTGCTGTTGTAACCTAGTCAGGCCTCCAGGTAACTCCAGACCCATAGAAATGTGGTTGACTCTTAATCACATGCTGGGCAATTAGGGATGACTACTAACAGATGCTGGTATAGCCACAGATGCCCACATCCTAAACATAAATTTTAAAGAAAACAGGGAGTAGTACTAAATGAACAGCTCTACCAAGCTATTTGGCACAGTTACATAGTGCAGCCCTACAATTCAACAAACAGCGTCAAAATTCAGCATTGGCTGTGCTACTGAAGTCCTTGTGTCAAAATAAACAAAGTCTAACTCTATTATTAAAAGAGACTGTTCTGACTTCACACAACTAACACACAGTCACAAAAATTACACAGTTTGAATACTGGATGAATTTCTAATTATATATTATTTGCATTTTTCCAGTTTCGAAAATGGATAGATATTCTTACAAAAGGTCCATAGACATGCTTCCAAAAGACAATATGCCAACCATTCAAAAAACGTTTTTAATCCACTAACCAAGAATATAATACTTACCTATCACTGTAAACAATATCAAAGCTCCTTTGCTGGATTTACTTAATTTCTTAAAAGACATTGCATTAGTATAGCTGTTTTCACAACTTCAGGATATTGCAAAGTGTGCAACAGCCAAATTAGTGATGTCACAATTGTAAAGCAAATGAAAGTGTAGTGAAATTCAGCACAGCAAACTCCAGCAGCAACAGAGAAATGACCAGATTATGGTTAAGTCATGCTTGTTCAAAAATAAATATTGACTAGAGCAAGGGAGATTGTCCCGCAGTTCTCTGAGTAGTGGCAATGAGATATTTTACATCCATCTCAGAATAAATAATTGCCTTTAGTTTAGCATCCTATCTGAAAGAATATTTTATTATCACCGCATTGAAATGAGGTGTCAGCTAATTTTGGCACTTATTGTAAAATTCAGAAAGATTCCTGATGTCGTTGTTATCTGTTGGATTCTGATTAGCCTTTAATGGAACACTTCAACTAACCACAGTGTTTGGGGTGGCACGGTGGCTCAGTGGTTAGCACTGCTACCTCATAGCGCTGGGGACCTGGGTTTGATTCCAGCCTCAGGTCTGTGTGCAGTTTGCACATTCTCCCTGTTTCTGCTGGGTGCTCTGGTTAGGTGAATTGGCCATTAAAATTGCCCATCATGTTCAGGGATGTGTAGATTAGGTGCATTAGTCAGGGGCAAATGCAGGGAAATAGGTCTGGATGAGTTACTCTTTGCAGGGTCACTGTGGACCTGTTGGGCCAAAGGGCCTGTTTCTACACTGTAGGGATTCTATAGTTCTTGAGCTAGAGAATAGTTAACCTTTATTCTGTTTTATGACTTGCTGATGTAACCTGCTGGAAATTGATCCCTGCTGTTCCTGGAGTTGTTTCAAAAGTTAAATATTTTGGCAATGTTTCATAATTTATTTGACTTTCAAACTCAGGTTGATAGAAATGGTGAATCAGGTTTCTGCATTAAGTAATAAATAGTGATTTTTACACAATTAATTCGACTGTAGTTACAGATAAACAGCTAGAAACTGTCAGAGGGATTGGTTAACTTGGATGGCTAACTTGAGATGCAGTGTTGCCAACAGCATGGGTTCAGTTTTTGTATCAGCTGAAATTATCATGAAGGTCTCACTTGAGGCATGATTGATCTCAGTTGTCTGTCTCTCTAATGAGAAAGTGGAACTATGGTGATTTCACTATCAACTGCCAACATATAGTACTTATTAAAATTAAAATTAAAACAACTGTTGCAGGGAAGTTAAATTGTTTGTCTTCAGGTTTACAGTGAGTTTTGACTGCAGAGAACAGGCAGACCACTCCTGAGCTGGGAAAGAGCCACACTTCCTTCTGTCTATTTACAACTCGATCCCAGCTTCAAGCGATGCAGTTATCTGAGAACCAATCATGCAGTTGCTAACAAGCAAAAAGGTCTCTGTCATCAATAACTGGTCACTAGTCTGAGCAACTTTGCATTGCAGCAAAAGCTGTATTGGCAAATCTACAGCTTCAAATCATCTTCAACTGCAAAATAACTGCTTGTTCAAACAGTTCAAACATGATGCCTGGCATAAATCTCAGGTTAGATGCTTCTCAAAACTACAGCCACTCTTTTAAACACTAGCTTTTAAAACCACTTTTTTCTCATTTCAATCCCCAATTTTTAAAAGTACAAAACAAAAAGACATGGCCCTTAAATTGTGTATTCTCATGTACCTTCTCTTGGAGCATACACTTAAATGGCTCATTTTCTGTTTATTTTCTCTCATTCTTTAGTTAACCTGTATCTTGTACTGTTATGAAAGAATAAATGACATATTTAAAGGAATTCTTTAAAACAGTCCAAAGCTTCGGCAATGGCTCAACTATAGTAAATAGTTCAATCATATCACAGAATCATAAAATTAGTCCAATGCAAAAAGTAGCCATTTGCCAATACTGATTGCCATTGGAATGGTTGCACATGTGCAGATTAGAGGGACTGCTGACTAGTGTCTCAGCTGTTTGCAATTCACATCAATACTGAGATGACGAAAGTGAAGACATGGTAGCTAAATTTACAGATAGGTAGGAAAGTATGTTGTGAAGAAGATATAAGGAGTTTACAGAAGGATATAGGTATGTAGAAAAATTTGGCAAAAATCTGAAAGATGGGAGTAAATTGTAGGATATATGATATTGGCCACTGTCAAGAAAGATGAAAATGCAGAGTATTACTTAAATGGAGAAGAACTGTGTAATTCTAAGGTGCAGAGTGATTTATGTTCTGGTGCCTGAATTTTTAAAAAAGCTGGTTTTCAGGTACAGCATGTAATCAACTAACGTAATGAAATATTTTCCTTTCTTATAACAGGAATTGTAAAAGTTAAGATGTTATTCATCAGTTATCCAAGGCATTGGTGAGAACACAATTCAAATATTATGTGCAGTTTTGATCTCATTATTTAAGTAAAGACATAAATGCATTGGAGAGGGTTCAGAGGAGGCTTACTAATTTGATGCCTGGAATGAGTAACTTATCTAATGTGAACAGATTGGACACATTGGACTTGCTTCTGCTGCAATTTAGTAGTGGGGTGACTTGATGTACGATAAAAAAATGGTCTTGACAAGGTGGATGTGGAAGCAATGTTTCTTCATGTGGGTCAGTGCAGAACCAGGAGACACTTAAAATTATGGGCTGTCCTTTTAGGATAGAAATTAAGAGAATTCTTCTTATAACATGATCCAACTTTGGAACTTTCTGCCTCAGAAGGCAGGGTCACTGAATATTTTTAGAGATACGCAGATTATTTTAAGTCAAGGGAATCAAAAGTTATCAGGGGTTGATGGGAATGTAAAATTCAAAACACAAACCAATCAGCAAAGATTTGATTGATTGGCAGAGCAGGCTTAAGAGGCCGATTGTGTACTTCTGCTCCTATTTCATATCTTCATACCCTTACACCTACTAAAAAAGCCTTGAACACTGTTTCTTATTAACTGCTCTCTTAGCCTATTTTGTGAACCTTAATGACTTATGCATGACTCATACAAACTAGAAACTTCCAGACTTCATTGACAGTCTATTCTAAATTAGCTGAATTAGTTAGCATGCCAGTGCGAGTGCTATAGTTTATTTCTGTATAGATTAAAGAGGTAAAATGGATCACTGGTCTGAAAAGCTATCTACTGAGACATTCAAAAAGTGTGAATATATGGGTAACAATCAGATCAGTGCAGTTGTTTCCACCTCTTCTCATTTCTCACTATTTGCTGACACTCACAGATGAGGTCTTCATAGAAAGATTACTATTGTGTCTGAGGTATTAGAGACCAACTGAAGAATCTTACCCAGCGAGAAATCAATTATGTCTTTTGGACAGTAGTACAGAGACAACACTACCTTCAAAAAGGTAGCCATGATGTGGAGGTGCTGATGTTGGATTGGGGTGGGCAAAGTTAAAAATCACACCACACCAGGTTACAGTAAAACAGGTTTATTTGGAAGCACTAGCTTTCAGAGCACTGCTCCTTCATCAGGTAACTAGTTAGTACTTTGAAAGTTAGTACTTCAAAATAAACCTGTTGGATTATAACCTGATGTTGTGTGATTTTTAACTTCAAGAAGATAGAAAAGGAGAATGACCACAATGAAATTTTGCTCAGCAATGTATGAAAGTCTTCAAAGAAAAGATGGGTGAAAACTGACAGAAACAAATAAGAGGAATTTGTATAAAAGTACATTTTAAAAAAAAAGATGCTTTCAATTCCTGGCACAATGCACATAATACTTCACTCACAAAGAACCCCTCATTTGTTGATTCCACAGCAACAGCATGGTACAACTGTCCTCCAAATGTCCTTATATTGTTGTTTGAAGGGTATTGTGAATAAACTCTAGCTAGCCACTCTAATTATAAGATCCTTAACATTTCTTTACTCTTGACCTTCAGCAGTCAATCAGGCTTTGAAAGACCATTAGTTATCACCTTGGGGTGCACAATAGTTACTTGTAATGTATCCCTGCATTATATTTTGGTTCAATACTACAATTTCAGCGATTTGCAAATCTTATTGCAGATGCATTGGTTCTAATCAGTACAGAAGATCAAACATTTTAGATTTTTAAAAGAAATTTAGCATTTGCATTATAGACAAGGGAGACAGCAAAAGGGGTTGGAGAATAATCTTAAAACTTAACCACAAGTCCATGTCTACATTTATATACCTTAGCTTAATGTTCAGGTTTGTAAGGATACGGGTGAACATTGCACATGAATCTAATCTCTACATTTTTGCCATATGTGGCTATATTCTGCATTATTTGTTCATACAATTGGATTTTTTTAAAGAGAACAGTTGTCCCCTGCCATATTCCAGCTCATTGCGTTTTCGCAGTTTTCAAACCGATCTTAGAAGAGGAACAAACTATCTACGTGAAAACATCTTCCACATATGTATCTAGTGACTCAAAAGATTAACATAAATACAAAACAAAATGGTCTTTTATTTAAATTAACTCACGTCAAACACAATCATTTTTAGTCAAACGTTATACCTGTCTGGATAACAAATGTTATTTAAAAGGATCCCTTCACAATAGGTCATTCCCTATTACCTATTTGCATCTTGTCCAATTTGTCCTTCAGATTCATAAATTCATCTGCTTAATGCAAGGGATAAATTATTTCCATATCCCAGAGCACCCTGTGGGAAACTCCATGTATTTTCAATTGCAATTATGGGCACGCACATCAGGATCTTGGAAATTCCATAGAAAACATATAGCTATCACATGCCTATGATTTTATGGATACATATGGGACAACATTGTTAATCAGTAGTTGTACATTTATAAATGTATTAATACCATCTAGTGGCAGAAAGAAGGCATCACAGAATTTTTAAAAAATACTAGTCACACAAGATTATTCTGGGATTACATTTAAAGGGTCACAAGACAGCAAACTGACATTATCAATTACAATTTTTCAATGTCACTCATTCACTGGAGTGGAGATATCTGTCTCCAGCATGACTTTAAAAAATTTGATTATCATGTGTTGCAAGCCTCACATATCACGGGGAAAAACATACACATTATTGTTCTATATCAGGAATGGCTGCTCCTCCCATTCATTTTAATAAAGATCAATAATAGATCTTGATCTAAAAAGGCTGACTCCTAACCAAACAGAAATCAAGAACAGAAATGACTCTAACCTGACAACTGACTAAAGACAACTGGAGTATTTATCCCCTGTACAGGTCTATGATGTAATGCAAACACAACAACACTGGGACAGTTTTATATCTTTAAAGTGTTTATCTTAGAGAGTGATTATTTATTCTTCTCCAATTCTTAGTTACGTCCAGGTAAGAGTTGTTCTCATTTGCCATTCTTTACTTCATGTCATCTTTATTTTACGAGTTGATCAAGCACAGCAATACCACCAAAAGCTCGATTTAATCTTTTAGCTGTCTTGGTGTTAACTCTCCTTGTTGACTGTGCTGGCAACACACAGCGTAACACCTACAATAATTAGCAGCATTCCTATCAGAGCCACTGCAAAAGAAATATGAAAAAACATGTTTTTAGAATTACTTGACAAATGTACAATGAGCAAGACGACTCCCAATGCCACCTCGATGGTATTATTTAAAAGAAGACGATGCACATTGACACATTTGCTGTAAAACTGTCTGCGCAGACAGTGGACAATGCAGTGGTGCAAAGCTGAGTGAGTACGCAAAAGCATGGCACATGTAATATAATGTGAGCTTTAGGTACTAAACTTTGAAGGCAGATTGTTACCTGAATTGCAAAACTGATAGAGGGGAAATGTGCAATGAGACCTGGGGTCCTCATACTCCAGCTGCTAAGGTAAGCATACAGGTACAACAGGCAGTAAAGAAGGTAAATGAAATGTTGGACTTCATAGTGACAGGATTCAAGTACTGGAGCAGGGATGTCTTGCTGCAATTATACAGAGTCTTAATGGGACAACAACTTAAATATTTTGTGCACCTTTTGGTCTCCATATCTGAAGAAGAACATTCTTGCTATAAGGTTAGCAGACTGGGATGACAGGACTAATGTATGAACAGAGGGTAAATCAGTGAGGGCACTATACGCTGGAATTCAGAAGAATGAAAGGGGTATCTCAGAAAAACCTATAAAATTCTAACATGATTAGACAAATCAATGCAAGAGGGATTTTGCTAATGGTTCAAAACCAGGGAATCACAGTCTAAGGATATGGGGTAAACCATTTAGGACTGAGATGAGGAGAAATTTCTTCACCCAGAGAATGATGAGCCTATCGAATTCACTACCACCGAAAGCAGCTACAGACAAAACATTGTGTGACTTTGTTAAGGATTTGGATATAGTACTTGGGGTTAAAGGGATCAAACAATCTGGGTGATCCAGGAAGAGAGTACTGAGTTGGATGATCAACTATCATCATAATAAATATTAGAACAGGCTCAAAAGACCAAATAAGGCATCTGCTATCTCAACCTTTGGATATGTACCAGAAGCTTCCTCTCTTTTCTTATTCAATTGTATACATCCCCTGACATCCAGTGATCTCTGCACTTGTTGGTCCCACATTTCACCTTTACAACAACATGTTGACCATGCACTCTTGTTATCATCCTTATGACAGACTCTCACTGCTCTGATGTGGACTTTCCTGCAAGTAGCTACTTCCTATCCACTTTGGCCATATCCTATCTTGTCTTATTAAAATTGGCCTTTCTTTATTTCTGGCTTATCTTTGTCATTATCCATAATTATTTTAAATTTTACTATATCACCAAATTACCAGACATACCTGCTTCCCACCACTACCACAGCTACCACTTGCCTAGCCTCATTCCTTAAATTCCCTTTCTTGTAGCACTTACATGCTGTCTCAAAATGTTCTCCTGTAAGCCCCCTCTAAGCCTTTCACCTTTGTCCATCCCAATGAATGCTGGAGAAGTTGAAATCCCCTTCTATCATTACCCTAGTAGAGTCATAGAGCTGAACAGCATGGAAACAGACCCTTCTGTCCAACTTGTCCATGCCGACCAGATATCCTAAATTAATCTAGTCCCATTTGCCAACATTTGGCCCATATCCCTTTAAACCCTTCCTATTCATATTCCCATCCAAATGCTTTTTAAATGTTGTTATTGTACCAGCCTCCACCACTTCCTATGCCAGTTCATTCCATGCAAGCTCCACCCTCCGCCCCTTAAAAGATTGCCCTTTAAATCTCTTTTAAATCTTTCCCCTCTCACCTTAAACCTGTTCCCTCTGGTTCTGGACTTTCCTACCCTGGAAAAAGACCTTGGCTACTTACTACCTATGCCCCTCATAATTTTACAGACTTCTATGAAGTCACCCCTCAGCCTCCGACACTCCAGGGAAAATAGCCCCAGCTTATTCAGCCTCTCTTTATAGCTCAAACCCTCCTCCTCTGACAACATCCTTGTAAATCTTTTCTCAACTCTTTCAAGTTTCACAACATCTTTCCTATAACAGGGAGACCAGTATTGCATGCAGTATTCCAAAAGCGGCCTAATCAATATCCTGTACAGCCACAACATGATCTTCCAACTCCTATATCCAATGCATGACCAATAAAAGCAAGCATATCAGGCACTTTCTTCACTATCCTGTCTATCTGCGACTCCACTTTCAAGAAACTATGAACCTGCACTCCAAGGTCTCTTTGTTCACCAACATTAGTTTTACAGTTCTCTTAGATTTGCCTCCATATGTGTCTTCCTATCTCTCCCTGTTTGTTTGGAGATCTATAGTATACCCCAAGCAAAATGATTGCCCCCTTTATGTTTTTAAGTTCTACCTCTATGACTTTGTTTGAGGAAACTTCTAAGTTATCACTCCACCTTACAGCAGTCATTGACACCTTGATCAATATTGCAACATCATCTCCTCTTTTACAAACCTTGCATCTTACCCAAAGATTTTATATCCTAGGGTATTGAACCGCCAGTCATATCCCCATACATTACTTAACACCCTCAAGTCATTTGCACTACTTGCAAAACATCTAGCATTAAAATAAATGCCATCCAGCCTTGCCAGGTTCTCTTTAGCCTTAACTCAATTACATTTGCACTGCCTTCTAGACTGACTTGGATCTTCTATACCTGTTTGTGCATTATGTCCTACTGTATCTCCATTCTGTATCTCATGACCTTTTCAAATTAATTTAATTCCTAAACAACTGAACTACCAAACCTCCTGCAAGGACTTTGATCCTGTTTCAGTTCAGGTTCAACCCTTTGGATTTTTACAGGTTCCACCTTCCCCAGCAATGAACAAAGTCATCCAGGAATCTAAAGCCCTCCATTCCACTCCAACTCTTTAGCTTCACATTTATTTGTTCTATCCACCTATTCCCATCCTCACTAGCATTTCAGAAGAAACAAGATAAATGTATGAGAGAAAAAGGAATACATGGGGAGGTTGATGGGTTGGAGGAGGAAGGCTAGGACGATACTTGAGTGGAGCTTGAATACTGACCAGGTCTCATGAGTAAGTGGTTTGGTTCTATACTGTAAACACTAGGAGAAACATTGTGTATCAATGTTGCACTTACATTTGCCACCAATCTCTTCACCAAGCAACTTTCCAGTCAGTAATGTGAAGAGAAATGTCAGCGAGTTTGATAAAAGCACAGCCAATGACAGATCTACAATGAATAAATATTTATTATTGACTAACTACCTCTCAAAAATTACAGAAAGAAGAGTAATTGTTGTGTCCATTATCAATGAACACATCACAAATGTGAATTAAAATGTAAGATAAACAGTGTTCTTCCAGTACCACTAATCCAGAATCTGGTTTCCAGCATCTGCAGTCATTGTTTTTACCTATATTTTTACCTTTCCTTGGTCATGCCATTTATCTCAAAATTAAAATTCTTTAAACAACGAGGACATTTTTAATTTTAGAAGCTGTTAAAATTTTGCTTGAAATTGATCTAACGAGATATACCAGTCACTATTTACAGGAGATAAGTTTCATTCACAGACACAACCATTTGGAAACAGGAAGGACTTTTTTACATTAACTCATGGGATGTGGATCTCGTTAGTTCAACCAGCACTGATGGGCTATCGCTAACTGTCCTTCAGAAGATGGTGCAGAATCTTGAAGGCCATGTTATGTAGGTACACACAGTGTTATTAGGAAGGGAGTCGAGTGACAGTGAATGCATAGCATATACAGTAGTCCCCCCATAACCACGGGGGATACATTCCAAGACCTTTGAAGGGTCTGTTGCCGTGCTGTGCATCTCTATGACTCTACCACGGAAACCTGAAACCAAGGATAGGAGTGAACACATTCATTTAAATAGGAATTTTACCTTCCCGGCAGCCCTGTCCCCAGTTCTGGAATGTTCCCTGTTATATGTCAGGCCATGGTAAATCACGGGAAATAATTCCACTGATACAGTAGTTCTAAATCAGGATAGTGTGTGGTCTGGAGGAGGACCATTCTGAGAACTCTGTTTCTCACTCTACAACTTGCCAGACCAGCTGAGTTTCTCCAGCATATTCGGTTTTGTTTCAGGTACCCAATATCTGCAATATTTTTATTTTATTTGGCCATTTATGACTAGATATCGCACGGCTGCAAATGATCTAATGGTTGTGCAATCACTTAGCTCTGTCTATTGTACACAATTTTTGCTGTTTGGCATTCAAGGAGTCCTGTGTTATCATTTCACCAGGATGACAGCTCGTTTATAAAAATGCCTGTTGCTGCTCCTGACATGCCCTCCTGCATTCTTAATTGTTGCAGGGTTGATCTCCTTGCATTATGACAATAGCATAATGGGGAAATGTGCCAAGCTATGAGGTTAGAAATTGTGGATAAATAAAACTCTGTGGCTATTGATGACCCACAATAACAGATGGGAATAATTTTAAGTTATACACATGTGCTTCAAATTACACTTATAGTCTCAAATAGTTGGAATTCTATTCATTCGTGAGAGCTGGGCATTGCTGGCTGGGTAAATGTTTATTGCCTATCACATGCCACAAGTGGTGGGGTGTTGCTTTATTGAATCGCTGTGGTCTATTTGGTATAGGTACACCACAATGTTTGAGACTTCTGACCAGTTTTGCTACAATTGCTACAATGGATAGCCCATTTCAGAAGGTAGTTAAGAGTCAAACACATTACTGTGGGTCCAGAGATGTACAAGCTTGCCCACCTCAAAAGTCATCAGTGTAACAGATGGGCTTTTATGACCATTGTTTCATGATCTTCAATGGACTTCTCATTCCAGGTTATTTTCTTTTAATTTAAATGCCACCATTTGCTGTGGTGGGATTCAAACTCCGATCCCCAAAGCATTACCTAGGTCTCTGGACAAAACTTAGGTCCAGTGACAAAACCGCTAACCATCACTTTCTCTCAAGAAATGGGAAAAGCCTCAGAAACTGGCAATTGATAAAAAAAATTGCAGTAAGTAGTCATGACTTTAATAAAACATCAGTAATGTAAAGCATTTATTAGAATGAACAGGGACACCAACCTGTAGATGCCAAAGTGAAGTAGTAGATGACTGATCCACTTTGATTGAGAAGAAAAGGCACTAAATACTGAAAGACATTAAATGAAAGAAAAACAAGTAGACACTGTTTTTCACAAGATCTGAAGATGTTGTTTATGTGTTGGCTGGAGTCTGGAATAGGCCTGGTACTTTGCTCTGCCCTTTAAAATCCTTATGTAATCCAGGTAATTGTAGCAAGTATTAATTACTGAGGTTATTTTACAGGCAAATGTGAATCCAGGTCCAGCTCAGAGCCAGACAACACACTGAGATATCTCAGTGGGATAGGGTGGCACAGTGGCTCAATGGTTAGCACTGCTGTCCCATGGTCCCAGGTTCAATTCCAACCTTGGGCAACTGTCTGTGTGGAGTTTGCACATTCTCCCCATCTCTGCGTGGGTTTTCTTCGGGTACTCTGGTTTCCTCCCACAGTCCAAAGATGTGCAGGTTAGGTAAATTGGCCATGCTAAATAGCCCATATTGTTAGGTGCATTAGTCAGAGGGAAATGGGTTTGGGTGGGTTACTCTTCAGAGGGTCGGAATGGACTGGTTGGGCTGATGGGCCTGTTTCCACACTGTAAGGAATATAATCTAATCAAACTGCCATCCTTATGAATTGGTACTTCAGATCTGTGATCACTGGGGAAGACACAAGCAATCTCCCTGAGGTAACGGTGGCTGAAGGACCTGAACTTAAGGGAATTTACATTTGCCAGGAATTGGTGTTGGAGAGACTGTTAGGTCTGAAGGTTGATAAGTCCCTGGGGCCTGATGGTCTACATCCCAGGGTACTGAAAGAGGTGGCTCGAGAAATCGTGGATGCGTTGGTGATTATTTTCCAGAGTTCGATAGAATCGGGATCAGTTCCTGCGGATTGGAGGGTGGCTAATGTTGTTCCACTTTTTAAGAAAGGTGGGAGAGAGAAAGCAGGAAATTATAGATCAGTTAGTCTGACCTCAGTGGTGGGAAAGATGCTGGAGTCTATTATAAAGGATGAAATTACGACACATCTGGATAGTAGTAACAGGATAGGTCAGAGTCAGCATGGATTTATGAAGGGGGAATCATGCTTGACTAATCTTCTGGAATTTTTTGAGGATGTAACTCTGAAGATGGACGAGGGAGATCCAGTAGATGTAGTGTACCTGGACTTTCAGAAAGCTTTTGATAAAGTCCCACATAGGAGGTTAGTGAGCAAAATTAGGGTGCATGGTATTGGGGGCAAAGTACTAACTTGGATTGAAAGTTGGTTGGCTGACAGGAAACAAAGAGTAGTGATAAATGGCTCCATTTCGGAATGGCAGGCAGTGACCAGTGGGATACCGCAGGGATCAGTGCTGGGACCGCAGCTTTTTACAATATATATTAATGATATAGAAGATGGTATTAGTAATAACATTAGCAAATTTGCTGATGATACTGAGCTGGGTGGCAAGGTGAAATGTGAGGAGGATGTTAGGAGATTACAGGGTGACCTGGACAGGTTAGGTGAGTGGTCAGATGCATGACAGATGCAGTTTAATGTGGATAAATGTATGGTTATCCACTTTGGTGGCAAGAACAGGAAGGCAGATTAATACCTAAATGGAATCAATTTAGGTAAAGGGGCAGTACAAAGTGATCTGGGTGTTCTTGTACACCAGTCAATGAAGGTAAGCATGCAGGTACAGCAGGTAGTGAAGAAGGCTAATAGCATGCTGGCCTTCATAACAAGAGGGATTGAGTATAGAAGCAAAGAGATTCTTCTGCAGCTGTATAGGGCCCTGGTGAGACCACACCTGGAGTATTGTGTACAGTTCTGGTCTCCAAATTTGAGGAAAGACATTCTGGCTATTGAGGGAGTGCAGCGTAGGTTCACATAGTCAATTCCTGGAATGGTGGGACTACCTTACGCTGAAAGACTGGAGCGACTGGGCTTTTATACCCTTGAGTTTAGAAGACTGAGAGGGGATCTGATTGAGACATATAAGATTATTAAAGGATTGGACACTCTGGAGGCAGGAAACATGTTTCCGCTGATGGGTGAGTCCCGAACCAGAGGACACAGCTTAAAAATATGGGGTAGATTATTTAGGACAGAGATGAGGAGAAACTTCTTCACCCAGAGAGTGGTGGATGTGTGGAATGCTCTGCCCCAGAGGGCAGTGGAGGCCCAGTCTCTGGATTCATTTAAGAAAGAGTTGGATAGAGCTCTCAAGGATAGTGGAATCAAGGGTTATGGAGATAAGGCAGGAACAGGATACTGATTAAGGATGATCAGCCATGATCATATTGAATGGTGGTGCAGGCTCCAAGGGCAGAATGGCCTACTCCTGCACCTATTGTCTATTGTCTATTGGATTTGCTATGTTCAAAGAGAGGATATACTGTTCCTTCCTACGACATGCTCAAATTACTATCAGGGTAAACAAACCACACACACTCATTTTTTTTTGTTATGGCATATTGCAGTTGAATTAACAATTTTGTTTATTGTTCAAAGTCTAAATCTACGCTAATCTTAATAAGTTTGTAGATGACACCAAAGTGAAGAATTTTATCTAAGATTACAAAAGGGCCTTAATCAAATGGGCCGAGGAGTAACACATGGAACTTAATTTGGATAAATGTGAGCTGTTGCATTTTTGCAAAATGAACAGGGCAGGACTTATACAGTGAATGGTAAGGTCCTGGGGAGTGTTGATAAACCTAAGGGTTCAGATAAATAGTTCAGTGAAAGTTGTATTACAAGTAGACACAGTGGTTATGAAGGTATTCAGAATGCTTTCCTTCATTGCTCCATTGAGGATAGGAGTCATGTTGCGATTGTACAGGATATTGGCAAGGTCACTTTTGGAGTACTGTATACAGTTCTGGTTCACCCTGCTGTAGGAGGATACTATTAAGCTGGAGGGGGTTCAGAAAAGATTTACAAGCATGTTGCCAGGACTGGAGGGTTTGAGTTATTACGAGAGGCTGGATAGGCTGGGACTTCTCTCACTGGAGCTTAGGAGGTTGAGGGTCACCTTATTGATGTTTATAAAATCATGAGGGGCACAGATAAGTTGAATAACAAAGGTCTTTTCCCTAGGGTTAGGAAGTTCAAATCATATTTTTAAAGTGAAAGAAGAAAGATTTAAAAGGGACTTGCGGGCAACCTTTTCACGCACAGGTGGTTCATATGTGGAATGGACTGCCGCTGGAAGGGGTAGATACAGGTACAGCTACAACATTTAAAAGGCATTTGGACAGGTACGTGAACAGGAAGGTTTACAGGGATATGAGCCAAATGCAGGCAAGTAGTCGATTAGTTTGGGAAAGGACAAATTGGTTGGCATGGACAAATTGGACCAAAGGGTCTGTTTCTGTATTGTATGACTCTATCAGTGGCAATAATTGTGAACAATAGGTCTTTGAACCTTTATTTTTAAAAGGAAACACAGAACATAGAGAAAGAAGTTGCAAGATGCTCCAGATTGTAGGTGGTTAGGTATTAGATCAAAGGAATTGCATGTGGCAGTAATTGAGAATTAGCACGGCCATCAAGATTCACCATGAAGGACAGGGTTGTTGTGACAGAGCACTGGAGAAGTCAAGAGAAAAAGGTGGAAGCTGTTATGGAATGTCGCATTGCTAGCAGGAGAAGTGTCATTTGGAATTATTAGGAAAATGATCTGAAAACATTTGGAGGAATCAACAAGAGTAGCACTCCAGGATTGAGGAAGAAGGAGTACTTTGAGGTCATTGCAGGCAGTTCTGCTAACAAAGCAGTGACAAGATTTTCTCAGAGTAAGGCTTCCAACATATTATATCCAGCTGTCTCCCAGTGTGTTAAGCATAATTTCTTCTCAATTCACATCACCACAAACAGAGGAACTGGATACTTATCTCAGTGCTGACTTTTACTTAGATTACTTAGTGTGGAAACAGGCCCTTTGGCCCAACAAGTCCACACTGACCCGCCAACCAGACCCATTCCCCTACATTTACCCCTGCACCTAACACTACGGGCAATTTAGCATAGCCAATTCACCTAACCTGCACATTTTTGGACTGTGGGATGAAACCGGAGCATCCGGAGGAAACCCACGCAGACACAGGGAGAATGTGCAAACTCCACCTGAGGCGGGAATTGAACCCAGGTCTCTGGCGCTGTGAGGCAGCAGTGCTAATCACTGTGCCACCGTGCCGCCCATTGTGCCACCGTGCCCATATGTGGAATCTTTTTGTTGAAAATGCTTACCCATTGCATTCATAATAACAGTTCCTGCTTAAACACTGCTAAAAGGAGACAAACAGTTCTCATCAAGAACTAGAATGCAAAAAAAATGTTAAAAATGGACACCAATTTATACAGAAAATATATGTAGATACTAAAATATGGATCGCCCAGCAGAGCTACATGTTGATATTGTTCCGAATCCATCATTGGCAGAAAATGTCATCGAGAAAAATCCTGTTGATGTGTTTGTACAGGTTTCAAAGGACATGTTTGAACATGAGGTCAGATAGCAATGGTTGAAAACTGTAATTCCTTCAATTTTTGATTCTTCTTACAATTCCTAGTATTGCTGGGAAGTACTGTTTACCTAACAAGGAGAGGTAGGGTAGGATTTATACAATGAATGGTAGGGCCATGGGTAGTGTTGTAGAACAGAGAGACCTAAGAGTTCAGGTACATAATGTTTAAAGTTGGCGACACATACAGACAAGTTGCTTAAAAAGGCATGCTTGCCTTCATTGCTTAGTCCTTTGGGAGTTGGGAAGTCATGTTGAGGTTGTACAGGATATTGTTGAGGCGTCTTCTGGAATACTTCGTCCAGTTCTAAGTCTCCTCTAAGGATATTATTATGCTGGAGAAGGTTTAGAAGAGATTTACCAGGATGTTGCCAGGTATGGAATGTTTGAGGTATATAGATGGGTTGGGATGTTTTTCATGGAGTGTATGAGGGTGATGTTTGGCGTGGATTGGTTGGACTGAAGAGTTTGTTTCTGTGCTGCATGACTCTATAAGCATGGTGATTGGCTGGGACACCAATGCCATTAATTTTAATTTTCAGAGCAGGCAGGTAGATTCCGATTTACCAGTATCTCCTTGGGAATACAGCAGAGATTGGCAGTTCCCCATGGCCATATCTTTTCTCCATGAAAACAGTGCAATGTACATATAAATTCCTTTTGCCTACTTATTACAGGGTCCTAAGTATTTTTGTATGTAGCTTCGAAAATAAGCACTGCAGGCAACACTGATGATCTTGGTTTCCAGTCTTACTTTTAGTGCAAACTTAATTGTTTAATAAATAGATTACAATAACAGAATCACATTTAATGGTGGATACACTTTTCTGAGCCTGGCAAGCATGGGGTGGGTTGAGTGTGAATGGCCTGCTTCCAGCTGAGAATGGTCAGTGAGATGTGCTGTTCGATGTGGCTCACCAGTTGACAGATTGTCTGATTTATAGATTGGGCAATCCCCACACACCAAATCTTGTTATCACATGGTCTGCTATTATACGCTACTTATTGTTAGCCACTGTTAGTCCCCATTAGCAGCATTCATGCTCCAGAACCTACCTTTATCCACTCCAACTATTCTCCCTCTTGGACTCTATGTCCACCTATCGTTTGTTGCTTACCACGCCCCCAGTCCCACCAACCCATTTTCTGCATTGCAATCAACTTTTTTCCTGGCTACAAACACAGAAATTGCTGAGGAAGAGACACCAGACCCAAAATGTTAACCCTGATTCCTCTCCACAGATGCTGCCAGAACTGCTGAGCTTTTCTAGCAATTTCTGTTTTTTGTTTCTGATTTCCAGCATCTGTAGTTCTTTCAGTTTTTTTAAACTCTGTTAGAGAAAGACTGGGGAGTAAACACTGACTAGCTGCAAGGATCAAAGTCAGTCTGGCACAGTTAAAGAGCAGGACGGAGATCAGGTGGGGGGAAGCATGGTGGTCATGGTTAGACTAATGGCTGTCAAGAGTTGGAGAATTGGGCAACAACAGTAAGAAAACATCAATTCAGTGAATTGTTGTATGGGTTTAATTGAACAGTTTGGTAAGGTTAGGGAAAAAGCAATGAAAAACAGACGTGCACTCTGTCATAACTGCAGCGGGCAGGCTATTGGAAACTAAGTGCTAAACAGATACATGCTTGGCCTTGGGCTGTTAATTAATGAACGCTGACTTTGTGGTTTTGGTTAGTGTAGAGAAAAGAAGATCATAAAAGTGCATTAATGGCAAATCATGGACAAGTTTACAACCTAGAAATATTCATCAATTAAAATAGAGATGACTAAAACTAAAACTTGGTCATTCTCCTGATGGCAGTCCACATGATTTTAAGAATGCAATAAAGTACAGTATTCCAAAGTAATTTTCTTACCTTGTAATTAAGAAATAAAAACTTAACCTCTGCGAAGAGCTGAATGACAATGTTTCTAGACTTAACCTTCTCTATTCCCTCCGTGCCCTTTTTCAGAAAGGGGTTTGTTCCACCCCAAAGAAGTGCCACGAGGAAGAGGCAGCAAACTTCCACTGAAATAAAAGGCATGGACCAAGGCTCTAATTAAATCCTATTGATTAATTTTTCAGTTCCATTGGTGACATATCAAGAAAATATCTACAATATGAGGCCAAGCCAATATGTACTAGAGCATGGCTATTTTGAATAAAATGAGAAAAGAAGACAAGAATTATGCAATGCCCTGTGAGCATGCAGTGCTTCAGTTTCAAATTCTATGAATCAGCTTATTAGTGTAGCACGTTGTACTCATGCACAGCAGAAATACAGGAACTACAATAATGTCATGAACCAACACAAATTTCAAACCTCCATTTCAAGGGCACAGTATAAGATATTATTCAAGATTCTCCCTTTATCAAAACAAAACACGAATGTTTGAAAGCACATCGGGAGTACATGTCATCATTACCAGTTTAAGTTTTGGTTAAATTTTTATATTTATGTAAATAGCAAAATTCTTGATTATGTCTACTTGTAACCTTAGAACTACATTGAGAAAGTTGGGGACTGCTGAGCTTTTAGGAATTGATTCCAAAAAGCTAAAATAAATATTCTAAACTTCTTTACCTAGTAAACCCAAACATAAATACACTGAGGTATCACATTACAGCCTGATATGTGACGAAGATAGACACTTTGAGGAAAATGAGTCTCCATTTCCAGACTCATCCAAGGAACTCAAGAAATGAAAAGTTTGAGTTTTTCAGGACATTTGAAAATATATCTCATTTTGTACAAATCGCTGTTCATTATGGCATAAATGATGGTGATACTACCACATTCTCAAGTGTAATTATGGGTCAGCAACAAATGCTGTATGAGCCAGCTACACTGACATCTCATTAAATGTAGTGGTTCTGTTCGCCGAGCTGGGAATTTGTGTTGCAGACGTTTCGTCCCCTGTCTAGGTGACATCCTCAGTGCTTGGGAGCTTCCTGTGAAGTGCTTCTGTGATCTTTCCTCCGGCATTTGTAGCGGTTTGAATCTGACGCTTCCGGTTGTCAGTATTTTGGGTCCAGGTCGATGTGCTTATTGGTTGAATCTGTGGATGAGTGCCATGCCTCTGTTCTCTATTTGGCTGTTCTGTTTGGCTTGTCCTATAATAGTAGTGTTGTCCCAGTCGAATTCATATTGCTTGTCATCTGCGTGTGTGGCTACTAGGGATAGCTGGTCGTGCTACCAAAAGAGGGAGTTTGACCCCACCCCACAGCTCACCAATAGGATAAACAACACACTGAGGAACCTACAAAAAAACGGACAGATAACCAGGTTTGACCTACAAAGGATGAAACCTGAAAGCAACAACACCCCCAGATTCTATGGACTACCTAAAGTGCACAAACCAGACATCCCACTCAGACCAATAGTATCACTACCAGGGACACCATCACACAAACTGGCTAAAGAACTACAGCAGAAACTGAAACACCTGATCAGCGGATCCAGGCACTCTGTACAGTCAACACAGGAATTCTTGGACATCATCAGAAATATACACATAGACAAGGAAGAAACCATGGTCTCATTTGATCTAACAGCACTGTTCACCTCTATCGACAAAACCCTAGCCAGAGAAACAATAGCCAACCTGCTGGACATACAGAACAGACAACAGGACGTTGAACCTAATCAACAAAGACGGCATACTCAAACTACTGGACCTGTGCCTCACAACACACTTCACATTCAACAACCAAATATATGAACAAATCAACGGCACACCCATGGGCTCACCCATCTTTGGACTCATAGCAGAAGCGGTAATGCAAAGGTTAGAACAAACAGTCTTACCGCAAATTCAACCCAAACTCTGGGTCAGATATGTGGATGACACCTTTGTAATTAAAAACACAGAAATAGAGAACACACACCGGATCATCAACGCCACACTCACAGGAATCCGATTCACTAGAGAGGAAGAAAAGGACAACCAACTCCCATTCCTAGACGTGATGGTACAGAGAACACCGAATGGAGAATTCACCACAAAGGTTTACAGGAAAGCCACTCACACAGACCAAGTCCTAAACTACGAAAGCAACCACCCCAACACACACAAAAGAAGTTGCATCAAGACACTATTCAAAAGAGCCACAACACACTGCAGTACACCAGAACTGCAAAAAGAGGAAGAAGAACACCTATACAATGTATTTGCCAAAAATGGATACCCCTGCAATTTCATTGACAGATGCCTAAGGGAAAAACAATGGAACGAGGAGATGCTGCAACCCAAAGGACTAGCCACACTACCATACATCAAGAGCATTTCCAAACTGACAGCCAGACTACTGCGACCACTAGGACTTCTAACAGCACACAAACCAACATCCACTCAGACGACAATTCAACAGAACGAAGGACCCAATACCCAGCATGAGCAAAACCAACGTAGTGTACAAAATCCCATGCAAGGACTGCACAAAACACTACATAGGACAAATAGGAAGACAGCTAATGATCCACATCCATGAACACCAACTAGCCACGAAACGACACAACCAACTATCCTTAGTAGCCACACATGCAGATGACAAGCAACATGAGTTCGACTGGGACAACACTTATTATAGGACAAGCCAAACAGAGAACAGCCAGGGAATTCCTAGAGGCATGGCACTCATCCACAGATTCAATCAATAAGCACATCGATCTGGACCCAATATGGTAAAAACAATGACTGCAGATGCTGGAAACCAGATTCTGGATTCGTGGTGGTGGAAGAGCACAGCAGTTCAGGCAGCATCCAAGTAGCTTCGAAATCGACGTTTCGGGCAATTCATCAGGAATGGCTTTTGCCCGAAACGTCGATTTCGCTGCTCCTCGGATGCTGCCTGAACTGCTGTGCTCTTCCAGCACCACTAATCCAGAATCTGGACCCAATATACCGACCACTGCAGCGGACAGCTGGAACTGACAACCGGAAGCGGCAGAGACAGGCCACTATAAATGTCGGAGGAAAGATCACAGAAGCGCTTCACAGGAGGCTCCCAAACACTGAGGATGTCACCTAGACAGGGGACGAAACGTCTGCAACACAAATTCCCAGCTCAGCGAACAGAACCACAATAACGAGCACCCGAGCTACAAATCTTCTACCAAACTTTGTCTCATTAAATAGACAAAGGTATAAGAAGGATGACATTCATCTCTCTCCTGTATATTTTTAAAGTGATGCATAACCTCGCTGTAGATGTCAGCAAATAGTTTGTGTAAATATATTTTAGAAATGTATGATAGTTTTTGATAGTTTGATGTGAGCGTGTTGGTTCCTTTCCTAATCCCAATGACACATTAACACCGGAGGGAGGGAGAGGGCTTTCAGTCCGAACAACACCGAGAGTGACCCCGGGGGTGGGCTGACCCCGGGATCCGGGATCCGGGATCCGGGATCCGGGATCCGGGATCCGGGATCCGGGATCCGGGATCCGGGATCCGGGGGTGGGCTGACCCCGGGGGTGGGCTGTCCCCGGGATCCGGGGGTGGGCTGACCCCGGGGGTGGGCTGTCCCCGGGGGTGGGCTGACCCCGGGATCCGGGATCCGGGATCCGGGATCCGGGATCCGGGATCCGGGATCCGGGATCCGGGGGTGGGCTGACCCCGGGGGTGGGCTGACCCCGGGATCCGGGGGTGGGCTGACCCCGGGATCCGGGGGTGGGCTGACCCCGGGGGTGGGCTGACCCCGGGATCCGGGGGTGGGCTGACCCCGGGGGTGGGCTGTCCCCGGGGGTGGGCTGGGTGGGATCGGGATCGGGAGGCGGACATTGTGAAGACTGGGGGACATCACTCACCGACCGTCGCCATGGTATCGGATCATCCCCTCACCCCTGACCCCACGTAGGGTCAGTTCCGGCGGCGTGCTGGTGCGTCACTTCCGTGTTCTCTTCAGGCCGACTCTCAGAGTCACATCATCATCAAAAGCAGCATGGTGAGTGTTAGAGAGTAATAATGTAGATAATATGGTGTTAAAGAGTAATAATGTAGATAATATGGTGTTAAAGAGTAATAATGTATTGTTAGAGAGTAATAATGTAGATAATATGGTGTTAAAGAGTAATAATGTATTGTTAGAGAGTAATAATGTAGATAATATGGTGTTAGAGAGCGATAATGTACTGTTAAAGAGTAGTAATGTACTGTTAGAGAGTAATAATGTACTGTTAGAGAATAATAATATAGATAATATGGTGTTAGAGAGTGATAATGTACTGTTAGAGAGTAATAATGTAGATAATATGGTGTTAGAGGGTAACCATAGAGTCACAGAGATGTACAGCACCGAAACAGACCCTTCAGCCCAACCCATCCATGCTGACCAGATATCCTAACCTAATCTAGTTCCATTTGCCAGCACTTGGCCCATATCCCTCTAAATCCTGCCTATTCATATACCCATCCAGATGCCTTTTAAATGTTGCAATTATACTATCCTCCACCATTTCCTCTGATAACTCATCACATACACACACCACCCTCTGCGCAAAAAGGTTGCCCTTTAGGTCCCTTGTAAATCTTTCCCCCGTAATATAGATAATATGGTGTTAGAGAGTAATAATATAGAGAATATAGTGTTAGAGAGTAATATAAATAATATAGTGATGGGGCGATGCAGTGAGTGTTAGAGAGTGATGATGTAGATAATATAGAGATGGAGAGGTGACAGTGAGTACTTTTGATTTGATTTATTGTTGTCATTTGTACCTAAGTACAGTGAAAAAATTTGTTTTGTGAGCAGTACAGGCAGATCATTGCATACAAGGACTTAGATCATAGGGTGTTTAGACAGTGAGGTATACAAAGTTATAGCTATACAGGAGGTACATAAAAACAAGATCATAAGATTTGACAGTAGAAAGATCCATTCAGCAATCTGGTAACAGCAGGGACAAAGCTGTTTTTGAACTTATTGGTGCGTATATTTTAACTTTTGTATCTTCTGCTTGATGGAAGAGGTTGTAGGAGAGCATTACCGGGATATGTTGGGTCTTTGATGATGTTGGCTGCCTTTCTGAGGCAGCGAGAAGTGTAGATGGAGTCCATGGATGGTAGGTTTGCTTGTGTAAAAATATAGGATGTGTGCACAACTTTCTGTAGTTTCTTACGGTCCCTGGCAGAGCAGTTGCTGTACTAGACCGTGATGCACCCAGATAGGATGCTTTCTGGGTGCATTTGTAAAAGTTGGTGAGGGTCCTTATGGAAATGCTGAATTTCCGAAGCCTCGTGTGGAAGAAGAGACATTGTTGCGCTGCCGTGACCGTTGCATGGGAAGACCAGGACAGTTTGTTGGTTATCATATTAGTTATTGAAGAATAATGTTGCAGATAACATAAAGAGGTTGTGGTGTGTATTAAAATGTAATAATGTAGATAATATATACTGGGATGATCATGATGAGTATTGCAGAGGGAGAGAGAAGTATGGTTCTGTAGTCCAAAAATGAGTTGTGGCCCTTAAACCTGAGGAGATTTACAGAATTTTAGCATTTTATCAATGAATTGAAATTTTGAAATTGAGTAATTAATGGATCTTGTTTTGTTGCTGTAACACATCGCTTCTTAAATTTTTTTTGCAGAAGCCCATCCTGTTACAAGGTCATGAAAGATCAATCACTCAAATTAAATACAACAGAGAAGGTGATTTAGTGTTCTCTTGTGCAAAAGATACTGTAAGTATAACACACAACTTATGGAATGTTGCAGTAACTTATTCCATTAATTTGCTATCTTCATGACTATATTCACATTATGCATGTATGTAATTACAACAGTAAAACTTAGGAACAGAAGTAGGTCATTCGGCCCACCAAGTCTGCTCTGCCTTTTGTTGCTGATCTGATCATTCTCACCTCTACTTTTAGGTTTTTTTTCCATACAACCTCTTGATTATCTTGCTGACTAAAATCTGAATGTACTTAATTACCTTGATTGCCCTCTACAGTAAAGAATTCCACAGATTCACTGACCTCACGGTGGTTCAGTGGTTAGCCTCACATCACCAGGGACCTGGGTTTGATTTCACCCTCTGTCTTTGTGGAGTTTGCACATTCTCCTTGTGTCTGCATGTGTTTTCTCCGGATGCTCCAGTTTCCACCCACAGTCCAAAGATGTGCAGGTTAGGGGTGGACTGGCCATGCAAAATTACCCATAGTGTGCAGGGATGTGTAGGCTAGGTGCATTAACCTTGGGAAATGCAAGGATAGGATGGGGTGGGTCTGGAAGGAATGCTGTTCAGAGGGGTTGGTTTGGAGTTGAAGGGCTGAATGGCCTGCTTCCACACTGTAGGGTTACTCTGAGAAGAAATTCTACTGATCTGTGTTTTAACTGGATGACTCCTTATTCTGAGATTATAGCCTTTTGTACTAGATTCTTCCACAAGGGGAAACAAACTCTGCATCTACATTATCAAGCCCTCTAAGAATCTTGTTTGTTTCAATAAGGTCACGCATGTTTTTGTTCACCCATTTAAACTGTCTGTATCCCTCTGCAGACTCTGTGTCATCCTCAGAACTTGTATTATCTGCAAACTTCGCTATAATACATCACTTCCCTCATGCAAGTCATTCTTATCTGTTGTAAATAATTGTGGTTCCAGTACTGACCCTTATGGCACTCCACAAGTTGCAGGTTGCCATTGTAAAAATGCTCCCCTTATCCCAACTCTGTCTTCTATAAGTTAGCCAGTCCTCTACTCATGCTAATATATTACCTTCAATGCCATCTTAAATCACCTAACGTGTGGTACCTTATCAAACACTTGTTGAAAATCCAAATGTATTACCTCTACTGCTTTCCCTTCATGAAGCTATGCTGAGTCTGCTTAATCATATTATGTCTCTCATAAATGAACTGCTGTTACGTCCTTTAGAATTGACTGTATCAGTTTCTCAGTAGCACATCAAGCTAATCGGTCTCCAATTGTCTCTATTTGTTGTCTTCCCATTTTAATAAAGGTCTTATGGTGGCAATTTTCCAGTTCTCTGGAATGTTTCCAGAATCTGAGGATTCTTGAAAGGTTACCACCAGTGCATCCACTAACTCTGTAACTGCTTCCTTTAACATCCTAGGATGCATCCTATTGGGGAAATACCGGTCTTTAGTTTTCTGATCACTTTTTGTATAGTGATAGTTATTGTATTTATTTCCACTCTTCTTTTTAGGCCTTGATTATTTAGTACTTTTAGAACGCCATTTGTGTTTTCTTTGTGATGCACAATATTTATTTCAAGTCGAAATGATTTTGTGTGACTTTGGCTGCAAATACCTTAAACTGTAGGTGTGAGAATGTTTCACAAGTAAATCTAAAGTTTTTAATGGCAGTATTGTTTAAAGTTTAATGTATTCTGACTGAGGCTTCAGTCACGCAATTCTGTCTACTTAACCTGGCAATAGGCTGGGCCATTAACATTGAGGTCTCCTGAATGAGCAGGTTAACACCTGAGATGTTGCTATTTGGGTGAATTAATAATTAAATTTTATAAGAAAATTAAATATCATTTGTTGTAAAGTTAATTGATGAAGTCAAGTTGAAATTAAAATCCCTAAATGGTTGGCTTCACCTTTAATTGCTTCTAGGAGAAAGTGAGGACTGCCAATGCTGGAGATCAGAGCTGAAAATGTGTTATTGGAAAAGTGCAGCAGGTCAGGCAGCATCCAAGGAACAGGAGAATCGACATTTCGGGCATGAGCCCTTCTTTAGAAATCATTCCTGAAGAAGGGCTCATGCCTGAAACGTCTATTTTCCTGCTCCCTGGATGCTGCCTGACCTGCTGCACTTTTCCAGCAACACATTTTCAGCAGCGTTCATCTTTAATTGCACCAACCTTAATGGGAAGCAGTAGCATAGTGGTAACGTGGCTGAGCTATTAGACCAGATGCCTATGTTATGATTTGGGAATATGGATTTAAATCCCACCACAGCTGCTGATGCAATTTAAGTTCAATGAATAAGTCTGGAACCAAAGCATACCGCAGTGGTGGTGCCTTGAAACCCACCTAGTTCACTTGTGTCCTTTTATGAAGGGAATTCTGTCACCCTAATATGGGCTGGCCTGTACATGACTCTAGATCCACAGCAAGGTAATGTCCTCTGAAGTGACCAAGGCAATCCCGCAGGTCAAGGACAGTAAGACATGGACAACAAATACTGACCTTGCTGGTAATGTCCTCTTCTATGGGATGTTGACATTTTCTCCCAATATAACACAAAATAAATTCCTTTTATTGTGCCTCTGCTCATTGTTTGGATAACCACAGCTCTGGTAATGCAGGTTTTGAATCAGTGATTTATAGAAAATTTCTTCTCTCCATTTTGAGGACATTTCCTTGAACCCTTTCTGCTATGAAAAATGAAATAAAGCTAAATATTTATGAAAGTTTCCTGTAATGTGTAGTCAGACTGTTGAAATCCTTACTAACTGTCCATTTTTGATTATTCTAAAAGACAATGGTGTCTCCACATTGATGGGCCTCTGAGTCGGCCCAGACCTATACTATACAAATGGATAAATTCCATGTACTAACCTTCCTGAGTAGGGAGACATTGTTCTAGAGTAGTGCCAAACACGTACATACAAAACGTGTGTCAAATGTTGTAGGTAGTATAAATGCTTAATTAGCTAAACTGGAATCATATTTATAACTAGAATCAATCAGACCAGTTCTTTACAAATAGTTGCTTTGATCCAAGGAGCTGTTAGATTAAAAAGTTTTCTTAATGAAAAGGGAAGTTACTCACAATTTAAATTTATAATCATTGAGATTGACTTGGTATTTTACAGTGCAGTGGGATTTTCTGTAACAAAGTTCATGCTTTGAGATTTTAGCGAGTTTCATGGATTGAATGGTGACAAGTGAAAACAAGTAGAAACAAAGTTAAAGTTCAGAAATAATCAACTAGTCATTCTGTTTTTTTCTCTGTTACACAGGTTGTTAATGTTTGGTATTCTCTAAATGGTGAGAGGCTTGGCACTTACAATGGGCACACTGGAGCAGTATGGTGCGTTGATGTTGACTGTATCCTTAATGGCTAGATTTATACTTACTATCTGATTAAGCAGAAATCAATACATTGCATGGATAAATTCACGACATAAATTTACAGTGAAAGCCAGAAGTGTTGTTTGCAAGTATCACATCGTGACAATAATCAAAGTGACCAAAGCAATTAGAGTTTATTGAAAGAGGCACAATGCCAGAATTCCACAATCGAGAACGATGTGTGTGCTTTCTGTCATGCTGGTTACTAAAGGGTTTTAGAATGCAACCAAGTATTTCACAGGTGTTCAGCTCATCTTTGCTGTCAGTGCCAAAAATTTCCTCTTTTCTATCTGAGTGAAATGCTTCATTTGACTTTTGTGTCATCCTGTCTGGAGACAGGACCAAGGCAGTTGGTTAGAATTGGGTGATAGTTTCCCAATGGGGCCATTGACGCTTTTCTTCCATTCTCAGCCGAGGCAGTCCATGAGTTCCAATTTTTAAAAATTCCTTAGTACAAGTCACAATTCCCATTGGCATTTACTTTTGGAAATTCTTTGGGAGATTCCCAATATTGTAAGACGAAGTATTTTGAATGTCAAACATTCTTACCGTCAGGCTACTGCTGCTGCAATTGCCACAATATTGTGGAATTTGAGTAGGAATAAATACTTCTATTTTTATGCAGTTTCTTTTTTTTAACAAAGCACATTTTCAGTTTTAGAAGTTTCTATCTTGTGGGAAGCCTACTTTTGCAATGCTGAGTGCTATTTTGATTGCATTTATCCTTGATACAAATGGATACCACACATGATGATGTGATTCTGTGTAATAAGACCATAGGCAGGTAGATAGGATTGTGAAGGCGGCGTTTGGTGTGCTTTCCTTTATTGTTCAGACTATTGAGTACAGGGGTTGGGAGGTCATCTTGCGTCTGTACAAGATATTGGTTAGTCCACTGTTGGAATATTGCATGTAATTCTGGTCTTCTTCCTATCGGAAAAATGTTGTGAAACTTGAAAGGATTCAGAAAAGATTTACAAGGATGTTGCCAGGGTTGGAGGATTTGAGCTATAGGGAGAGACTGAAAAGGCTAGGGCTGTTTTCCCTGGAGCGTCAGAGGCTGAGGGGTGACCTTATAGAGGTTTACAAAATTATGAGGGGCATGGATAGGGTAAATAGGCAAAGTATTTTCCCTGGGGTCGGGGAGTCCAAAACTAGAGGGCATAGGTTTAGGGTGAGAGGGGAAAGTTATATAAGAGACCTAAGGGGCAACTTTTTCACTCAAAGGCTGGTACGTGTATGGAATGAGCTGCCAGGGGAAATGGTGAATGCTGGTACAATTACAACATTTAAGAGGCATCTGGATAGGTATATGAATAGGAAGGGTTTGGAGGGATATGGGCTGGGTGCTGGCAGGTGGGACTAGACTGGGTTGGAATATCTGTTCGGCATGGACAGGTTGGACCGAAGGGTCTGTTTCTATGCTGTACATTTCTGACTCTAAGACACAGGAGCAGAAATTAGGCCATTCAGCCTATCGAAATCTGTGAAATGCAAAGCAGAATATTTAATGTCTATGTAGTCCATTGTTTGTGTGCTGACCTCCACTAAAATCTGAGACCTAATGGTGTTATGCATTCATGTGTACTAAAATTCATTTGATCACTGCAGCTTTGATTTTTGTACCTTCAGAATTTGTAACTTTTGATGGTAAAATCAATCAGTTTTACATTGAGTTATCCAGAAACCTGAATGTTCTTTATGGTAAGAGGATGCACCTATCAAGATAAATTATTTGCATATTACAAGGGAAGTTTAATTAGAATGAGGAAATTCATGTTCCCTGAGATCTCTTGATTACTTTGGAAGGCCTTCAGATTAAATGATACAATTTTCTCAATGTGGCATATTGTCTTATCCCTCACAAGTATTCAGTAGAGCAGTGTTATTCAAAGGAATTAAAGTTGTTCTGTGTACATATGTCTTGAGTTTCCAAACAGGTTCTTCATTTTTTCCTTAATCTGATAATTAGGGGATACAAAACAAGTGTTAACTGGTTCAGCAGATAACTCATGCAGACTTTGGGACTGTGAAACAGGTAAGATATTGCATCTGAGGATGGGCAACCAACCCTGAAATGTTTTCTCTGCTTTCTCTTCACAGATGTTGCCAGATCTGTTGAGTATTTCCAGCAACTTCTGTTTTTGTTTCTGACTTATAGCATCCACAGTTCTTTCAGTTTTTATTAAGATATTGCATCATTAGCCTCTCCAATCACCTTTGTAAATATCAGTGTTGTTATTATGGAATTAATAATCTGGAGTCCCATTCTAATGTCCTGGGAATGTGAGTTCAAATCCCATCATAGCAAATGGTGAAATTTAAATTCAATATAAGTCTGTAATTTAAATTTCACCTAAGGCCAACTATAACCATTGTCAATTGTTGCAAACATCCATCTCATTCACTAAAATTCTTTAGGGAGGTAAGTCTGCCATCCTTAACATGTCTGGTCCACAAATGATTCCAGACCCACAACAATGAGCTTGCTTCTTAACTGCCCTCTGAAATGACTCTAGCAAGGTACTCCCCTCAGGGAGTGGGCAAAAAATACTGGTCTTGGCGGTGATGCCCAAATTCCATGAACATACTAAAAAAAAGTCGATGATTGAGAAGATTCTATTTTTTCCTGATTTCCTCGCTTTCTTTCCAAAGGCATTCCACATAAAAGGTCTTTTCTGACAGTTGCACTCTCTTCTCTCATGCTCAATTCACCACTATTGACGTGCAGATCTTGATGATAAGTGTGAGGATGCTGTTTGATGTTACTGCACGGTTACTGCTGAGTCCTGCCTCATTTCACCACATGCACCTTCACAGCTGTGGTCAGGGACTGACACTGTCATCAACTATTTACCTTTTCTCTCTCCCTTAATCTAATTGTACTGCCCTATCACCACACTGCCAGACATTAGCTAACTGGGCAGAATAAAACTTGGATTAGCGATTTTCCAGTCTTTATGTATGTCTCAGTTACTGGTGAGGTCATCTTGTTAAGCCATCAGGCATCCTGCATTACAACTGTGACCACATTTTGAAAGAATTTGATTGGTTGTTAAGCTTTTTGAAACATCCAGTGGTTATGAAAAGCGCTTTAAAAGCACTCTCTTTTCATTTTACCAGCTTATTGGTTAATGCGTAGTGGCAAAGACTTTTATATAATGGCAGTTAACTTTTACATACCGAAGGTTATGTAAATCTTCATGTTAGGATTAGTCTCCTGAATTTGTAAAGTATAACTGTTAACAAAATCAGCAAACTTTATTTTAAATGTATTATCTGCTGTATTAAATTCAATTTTCATGCAATATTTGACCATTTGTAGCACTGCCTATTTGTTTTGCAAGTTTGGCTTGTTTTGCATTCATTCGATTGACAATTTTCATTACTAGGGAAGCAGCTTGCTTTGTTTAAAACAAGTTCTGCTGTCAGAACGGGTGGATTTGACTTCAGTGGAAACATCGTCATGTTTACAACTGACAAGCAGATGGGCTACCATTGTTATGTCAGCTTCTTTGACATTCGAGATCCTGCTCAGATAAGTAAGGAAGTATGTTTTAATGGTTGCAAGAAAAAGCTTTTCTTCAAAGGTTAATCTTAAAGAGCATTTTTAAAGAAAGTCTGACTTTATACTACCAGCTGGTTAAATTACAGATAAGAAAAACTAGTGGGATATGGTACAAGAGCAGCTCACATGTAGTAATCTAATCTTGTAATCCTCATCGATTTCTCCACCAATGCATATTTTTTCGTGGATACAGCTTACAGATACACAGGTGAAATGAATGTTTTTCAATACCTACATTTACAAAATGGGCAGACTTTGTAGTTTTATGTAGGGAGTTTTCAGGAACTTGGGAATATAAAGATAATACATACTTTTCTTTGTGTATCAATTTATGATTGTTTATGCAATAACTGAAGATCAATAATTTGGAACTGTCAGTTGAAAAGTTAATTTGGAATCTTAATATTGTTTAAAATGGGCTAGGTATTGAAAATGTTTAGCGGTTATTGGCCTAACCTTAAAACTAACCTCCACCTGAACAGATTGATGAAAGTGAAATTGGACTTGACTTCCACAGTGGTCTCCATCTGATGGTGCTGTTTTTTCAGTGATAAAGAAAGCTTGTGTGGTATCTATCCTGTTTGATAAAATATTTCGCATCAATAACAATTATTGATAACTGTTGCCTCATTAATTTTGGGAGCTTTTCCTTTTTCTCACTATATTTTTCCTGTTCTTGTTTTTGTTGTTATTTTGACTTTGCCATTTATTTGTTTTGCTTTTTGAAACATCCAGCAGAACACAGCACTGTGAAATCCTTGAACAAAGGAAATGGGGTTACAATGTTTGCTTCCAACATGTCTTAATACTCACTTTGTGTCCTACTTTTATGCTGCAGTGCACAAACCAACCTTTATATACCATATATACTTGTGTAAAAGTCAAAATTTTTAGACTTTTTAAAGGTTCAATTAATAGGGTTGACTAATACTCGGGTACTAGCTTTGAGGGGCTGAAATTCATGCTGCAGTTCAAAATACCGTATTGTTAGCAGAAGTTGATTTGATCGCAGAACTAATCCAAGGTAAAGAAGCAATACACAATGAATTACGGTAAAGCTAATTACAGTATAAAAGCAAGAGAAACAAGAATGAATTACTGGTTGTAAATTTCATTTATATACCGGTACAACACTAACAGGTCAAAGATTCATTGAAATCCTGCAAAATCACACTGGTCAACATCGTCATAGCCTGGTATAATGGCACACTTAAAATGAAACATTTATTAAATTCTGAATGTGTAAGTGTCTTGGACTTTCCTGCCAAATTTTTCCGTTTCCCTCCCATTTACTCTCCTATGTTATGAATCTCAGCAACATGAACAGTTTTGTCAAAGAATTAAAGATATATGTAGCTAATATATCTCACTTTTATTCAGATATAATGGCACAATTAAAATATTAACCTTTGGGTGTCTAGTGAAGAAAGTGTGATAAGTACCAATAAAGGTAGTACTGGTCTGAATGAATGAATGAATCAAAGCACGCTGTAGTAAACCAAGTGGGCTAAGTCGTGTTATGAATGAATGGAGATGCAATATAGTAAACAAGAGTGATGAGTAGAGTTACCGGTATGAATGAATGAATGAATGAATGCGATTTCGTTTAAGTGGGTTAATGGGAGCATGCAGTTTCCTTTGTAAGAGGGTTATAATGCAATATAGTAGGGTCAACCTTTACATGGGAGATATGGAAAGTACAAGATTTTTAGGCCAAAAATAAGGGGTTGACATTTACATGAGTATATATGGTAATTTAATATTGTGTTCTAATGGCTGAAAACCTATTAAATTTGATGCCATCTGCATTTTTTTCATCCACCACTTGTTAAATAATATTTCTATAATAATTTCTTATAGTTTTGTATCCTGCATCTGTTTTTATTTTGATCTTAGTAGTGTTATCCATGACTTTAATCCAGCCTTACATTCCCTTGGTATCTCTTAACACCCAGACTCTAATCCCCTACACATCCCACAAACTGTCCCCATTCCACCATTAATTGGGAGCTTGCAAACACCGTTCCTCTCTTCTTTTGAACCCCAGCTCCTCTCTGATTTTAATTTTTTGAAAAACATATATATACAACTATATATTTAAACTTCAAATCAACTTTTGTCAGGTCTCCTGATGAAACCTGCACATGAGAGCTTTCTAAGGACAAATTGACCGTCAGTTTTCTGTGTATACAATTCTGTGTACAAGTTGGCTGCCTTTCTTTAACATGATAATGGTAACTACTCTTCAAAAGTACTTTATTGGCTGGACGATACTTTGAGATGACCTGAAGTTAGGAAGGCTGCTATGTAAATGTAAGACTCTTTTGACCTTTTATTAAGTAATCTCAGACCTTTAATTTTATATTTACTTTCCTTATTAATTGTTAGGTAACAATGAACCATATATGAAGGTTCCAGCCAGTGAGTCAAAAATAACCAGTGCTGTTTGGGGACCTCTTGGAGAGTTTGTCATTGCAGGACATGAAAATGGTGAATTAGTGCAATACAGTGCTAAGGTAAGGAGAAGTTGCAGAATGATTGCAATCCAGTGGCAACATCAGAATATAAATGATGCGCTGTGCTACTGTTAACCAGAGAAACTACACCATCATTGGTTAATTCTGAAACATTTAAAATTATGATTGCCTCAGTGTGATAACTGATTCCCTCCTCCATCCTCTTTCTATTTGTTTCAACATTTTCATTTTATATATTCATTTTAATATTACCCTTGACAAGGAATAGTGCTTCTATTCCCTTTGAAATTCAAGGTGTTTTGCAAAGAAATAGCTTTAATTTAAAACCGACTGTGTTTGAAAAATCACAGCTCTTGTGGATGGTTCATCTTGAAGGACCCTTCCTAAGCAATGATGTTCTTTTTTATTGCTTGTCTTCACATAGAAAGCTTTACAAGCTGTGGTTACGTTTTATTACACCAAAGTGATAATGCTTTGATAATGCCCAATACCTTTATCTAATATTTTGAGGAAAACTTATTTATTTGAGAGGATGACCTGGTATTAATGTCTCAATTCTACACGGATTAGTGATTTTAAAGAGCACTCCTTTGTTATTCTGGAGTCATGCCTGTTCTATCAAATATATGTCTTTGAAGTGATTGAATACTGGTGATTTATTTGTTTTATTTTGCAATTATTGACACTTGTGTTACTTTATTGACAGTCTGGGGAAATAATGACAAAAGTAAAAGAACACACCAAACAAATTAATGACATTCAAACATCCTTAGACCTTACCATGTTTATCACTGCTTCAAAGGACAGTACTGCCAAGGTAAACAGTGTTTTCCAGTGTCACAACTTGTCATTTTTATGGTGTAAGCTGAACTGTTAATTCATGCAGGTTCAATGTTCTGTTCCAAATTAAATTTGTAGAGCTATTATTACATTAGGGACAAAGTCTGTTTTGCAATAGTAAAAAGGAGTATTTTTGTTGAAGAAAAAGGTTTGACTGGCCTGGCTATCTGAAGACATTCATTTTGCTAAACCTTCTCAATGCCTCATTCCATCAAATGTCGCTGTGTTGTTGGAGGCAGTAATTCTCCAGCCTGAAGTATTTAGCTGTTGTTTCCATGTTTGAATTTGAGTCAAAGGCTGTGGTGCTGGAAAAGCAGAGCTGGTCAGGCAGCATCCGAGGAGCAGGAGATTCGACGTTTCAAGCTTTTCATCAGGCTTAAGCTTGAAGCGTCGATTCTCCTGCTCCTTGGATGCTGCCTAACCGGCTCTGCTTTTCCAGCACCACTCTCAACTCTGATCTCCAGCATCTGCAGTCCTCACTTTCTTCATGTGTGAGTTGGAACTGGAACATGTTCAAATTGCATGTTTCTGGCACGACCTGAACTAAATGTTGATGCTCACACTGTTGGCATTTTTATTAAGTGTGCTTTTAGATCTAATGTAAGCTAGATAGCAAAGTACCACTTATGTTATGAAATATTTTGTAGGTTTTTGTTGAATAAGTGTTCTTTATTGATAATGTAAGCATCTTTGTAGAGGAATGATCTCTCACTTTGGTTGGTGTCATTTTCTGTGCAGCTTGAACTATGAATAGACTTTTGTGAAAGGTCGTCAGGGCCACCAACCAGGCAAATGGGGAGTATTCCATGTTGACCTAATTTTGGGACTAAGAAGATGAGTGACCCACTGCAGGATTCCTAGCCATAGTATTTATGTGGCATGTCCAGTTCAGTTTAGTCAGTACCAAGCTCCAGGATGATGATAGCAGGGGATTCATTTTAAATATGTGCCGTCTGGTTCTTAATCCTTTAATTTGCAGGAACAGTTTCCCACTATCTACTCTTATTAAACCTGCTCTTGATTTTAAAAACCTCTATCAGATCTCCTTTAGCTGCCTTCCCTGTAAGAACAGTCACAACTTGTGACATAGCAACACCAAAGACTATCACCGTGGTAACTCTGTTAGAACTAATTTTTTCAGTTTTCTTAAAGTTTTCTAATTTTTTGTTCCATATTTCAGCTGTTTGATTCTGCAAGTTTTGAGCACTTGAAAACATACAGGACTGAACGGCCTGTCAATTCAGCTGCTATTTCACCTATTGTGGAGCATGTAAGTAACGTATAGAAATGTTAAATGAGAAACCATTCAAAGCTGACTCATGAAATCAACACTTTATCACTATACTTACTTTCGTCCTAAGTTAGTGCTGGGTTTAGTGAGAATTACTGATTTGATGATCCTCCCACCTCCCTTATCTGTCTTTAGGACTACACATGACGAGTAATCAATCTCGAGCAAAAACAGAAGCTGCTGGAGCAGCTCAGCAGGACTGTCAGCTTTTTATGGAGAGAGAAACTGAGTCAATACTTTGGGCCCAATGACCCTTTATCAAAGTAATCTATCTGTGCCCAGTGATTCCTGGATTATTTTGCAGCTTATTTAAACACCTCACTTTATTTCAGTGTCCTCTGGAAACCCTTTGTTTAAAGAAAGGCTGGCGAAGTCGGGAACTCACTAATGTCACAATGACTTCTCATGAGTCACTTAGTCCAGGTGCAATTTAATCATTGGATATTCATTAGCTTCATCAGAATTGTTCCAGCTTCCTTCTACAAGGGAATTGGGATTATGGGGAACAGGCAGAAAAGTGGATGTGTAGTCACAATTAGCACAGCCACGATCTTATTGAATATTGAACAGGCTCAAAGGACCGAGTGAACTAATGCTACTCCTATACCTTAATGAGAAAAGCATGCTGTCATGTACTGAATGCAGTATGTTTATATAATAGCAAATGGCTTGTACAATTCATGCAAATTTACCCCAATGGTTACATAACTGATTCCGTTGTATGCTATAAAGGTTTGTTTGATCAATTTCTATTTCACAAGATTGAATTGGATTCTACAGTCAGAGTTGAACAGTACAGAAACAGATCCTTCAGTCCAACCTATCCACACTGACTATGTTTCTCAAACTAAACTAGTCCCACCTGTCTGTGTTTGGCCAATATCCCTCCAAACCTTTCCTATTCATGTACCTATCCAAATGTCTTTCAAATGTTGTAACTGGAGCTGCACCTACTACTCCCTCTGGCAGTTCATTCTAAATATGAACCACCCTCTGTGTGAAAGGGTTGCCCCTCAGGTCCCTTTTAAATCTTCCTTCTCTCACTTTAAAAATATGTCCTCTAGTCTTGGACTCCCTTAGCTTAGGGGTAAGACCTTTCCTAAACATCTTACCTATGGCCCTCATGATTGTGTAAACCTCGATAAGGTCACCCTTCAGCCTCCTACACTCCAGTGGAAAAATGTCTCAGCCTATCCAGCCTATCCCGATAACTCAAACCCTCCAGTCTCGGCGCCATCTTTTGTAAATCTTTTCTGAACCCTCTCCAATTTGCTAATATCCTTTCCTATAGCAGGGCAACCACAATGGTACACAGTGCTCCAAAAGTGGCCTCACCAATGTCCTGTATAACCGTAACAGGACATCCCAACTCCTATACTCCTCCATAGTCTGAGCAATGAAGGCAAGTGTGCAAAATACCATCTTGACTGCCCTGTTGACGTGTGATGCAAACTTCAAAGAACTATACCTGAACCTCCAGGTCTTTCTGTTCAACAACACTACCCCAGGGCCCTCCTATTAACCTTTTATCATTAAGTGTGATTTAATCTGGCTGCTATGTCACAGGTTTCATCCTGATTTTTCATTGATGTTCAAACTGGATAAATGGGGTCTGTAATAAGTTTAGATAGACGTGCTATTACAATTTGCACCTATGCTTCATGCCACATTGTTGTTCACTGTAAATAGAAAATACAGTTTGTGCCATAAGTTGAATTGCTTTCAACTGTTGCTTTTCATTATTTTGAATGTTCATGCCTGTAGCTCATGTAGTTATTGCTTTATAAGTATCCAGAAATGTGAGTCCAGTAGGAGATCTGTCATAACACAGAAGGATCACTCTTTCAGATACACCGCGGAGTAGAGCAGGAGTGGTTAAAGGAGTGGACCTTACCCATTCATATCTTGTTAACAAGTGACTTGTTTTCCATTTATAATGGAGTTGGGGTGTGAGGGTTTTACATTTGCATTTATTATATTTACCCATTTATCTGCTTAGAGACTAACATCCAGGTGTTCACGGTCTTTTTAAAAAATGTCATTTATGCTTAAATATGTAATTCCTGGAGGTAGAAAGATGTTTTTACTAAATAGTCAAAGGTATTACATGAAAAATAATTGTTTAGTAATTTTTGAAGTGGTTAAAGTGTGCAGTCTGGTTTGATGGTTGTGGGTATGAATAAGCTTTATACTCTGACTTGTATTTATCGCTCACGTGGGACCAGTCCTACTGTATTTAGTGTAGGTTGTCTCATTGGATTAGTATTCCACTTAAATCTCAGTTACACTTCATTAACTGCATTGAAATGTAGGAGACCAGCTTTCACTTTTACCTTCCAGCTCTCTTCCCAGAAGTTGCCATCTTTTTCCACTGATGGTGTAGATAGAGGACAGCTGATAACATTATCATACTTCTATGGATACAGTAACTCCCTCATACATCATACATTGTAGGCATTTGACTTAATAGGAAAAGTCGTTTTCAATTAAATTGTTTCTGTCTCAGTGGCTTGGAGACGAAAGGTATTCATGTGTTGGTATGAGTGTTATCTGCTTTTCTACTTGCTGAGACCTAATCTAAGATTGCAACAACTAGTTTTTAAGCTTCCGTTTTTGATCCTCTAAAACAATGATGCTCCTTCCACCCCTTCCAAAGCTGAACAGTTTACTATAGATTTATTATTTGAACCATTAGCTACAAATTTCCTTTAGCCTATTCTTTCAGATCTGTAAAACAGTGATTGCAGGTTCATCTGAAACCAGAGCACTGTGTCAATTCAGCTGTTTCATTCACTAGACCTAAGGAACCCTTTTTAAAAATAAGACATCTCTCACTTAAGTGGAGATTTAATAATGGGGAACAGGGAAATAGTGGCATTATAACTGGACTAGCAATCCAGAACCTCAGGTTCATGGTCTGTGAGCATAGGTTTGAATCCCATATGACAGATGGTGACAATTGAAAAAATCAATAAATTCTGAAATTAAAAGCCAGTCTAATGGTGAGAGTGTAACTATTATCAAATTTCTTAACCCAGAAATGACTTGTTTTATCTAATGTACTAAATTACATCTCATGGAACATTAGCAAATATTTAATATTGCCTATTGATTCAAGAAGAACATTTTTTAATCTAAATTATTCAACAGAATTCAAATTTTAAGCAGTGCTTGAACATTTTAGTTTCTGAATCTGGAACTAGTACAGATCTAAACTTTCACAATGTCAGTTGTGTTGATCCTATGACTGGGGAAATCAGAATGGTCGGTATATCTACAGATTTCCCCAAAAGAATATTCTTCCTCAAGTAGGAGAAATGATACCTCTCTGCATATTTTAGGTGGTTATACAAGAATAAGCAGTGAGCAATTGTAACAGCTAGGAATGGTAAGCAGAACCTTTACTTACACTGGGGTGGGGGAGTTCTATACTCTATCCTCTTTGGGTCATGTAGCTTAGGAGTCAGGAATCTGATCTATAATACCAGTGTTTTAGCTCTAATGTCACTACTTTATTCACACTTTTATCCAGTCTGAATGTTGTGAGCCAGCCGTTTAGAGAAGTTTGCTCTTTCCACTGTTACATCATTATTGCAAAAATTCTAAATCCAAATCCAGGATCATGTATATGGCTTGAGTTGTATGCAAGTTGATCAGAGTATTAACTGTAATCTTTGTGGGTTGTATCTCAACAACCTGCAAAGTCAAAAAGTTTGACCGCTTCTGATCAAGTTCATCTAATCCAGAACTTGTGATCATAACTGCCAGCAAAAAGGATGTAGTAGATTGTAGACCGATTCTGAACCCATCACATTGATGGTTTCGAACTAACACTGGCTGGGTTTAGTTTTGCAATATTGTTGGTTATTTGACATTGCTGTCTTCAAATTTTATTCAGTCAAGGTTAAAGTGTCAATGTAATTTTGTGACCCAGCACACTGTTCATTTGAAATTAAATCATCATGAGAACGAATCATTTCTCTGTTAAGTCATCTAACAGATCTTCAGGGCAGATCTGTACAGAAGCAATGTTTATGAAAAATGACACACTGTCCTGCTTAATTGACCATATCCAATATAGAACTAAATAGTGATGAGACCACCCTTTGCAGTACATGCACTGAACATTAAAGGGTGATTATGTTTTTCTGTTAACTATGCAGCGTTTGGCTTGCAGTTTATAGTTTGTGAGGATGTTTCTTTGTGTAGAGGATTTTTACCTGTTGTGCCATATAATTTCCAAGCTGATTCTGCAAAGCTGTCATTTTACAGCTGTAACATGCATCTGAATATTGCAGTTTTTCTCAGAGCTGGACTGTGTTGTGCAGTGTGATACTCATGTTTTCATATCTGGAAATGATTCTCTTTCAGTTAGTTGCCAAAGGTCATCATACTACATTTCAGAACATCCTGTCAGTCTGACCAGTGAATAAAGTATTGCTGCTGTTAATACAGTTTGCTTTGGTTAATTGTATGTGTACTGGATTTTGATGTAATAGGTTGTCCTTGGTGGTGGTCAGGAAGCAATGGATGTCACAACGACCTCTACCAGAATTGGCAAGTTTGAGGCTCGGTAAGTGACAATGTTGTGGAGTTAATTCATTAACCTTTTATTTTGATATGTTCTTTTCGTTTTGAGAGTTTAGCTCAGCATTATTATTGCTGTTTGTTTTCCATACTGTTCGCTCACTAAGCTCGGTGTCCTGCTCACAACTATTAAAGAGAAATTATTGTATGCCATTGAGATGGTAGTCCTGTTCATAGTGCAGCTTGGAATTGTTGTGTTTCAGAAAGGTTTACTTACAGAAGAATGTCATTTGCTGATGCCACTCCAGTTTGGATTATCAATACTTCAGTTGTTTGTCACTATTTCTGTCAATTTTTCACGTTATTTTTGACATCATTCTGTTGCATGTCTTCTTTTACCATTTGTGTTCTACCTCTTATTGATGGTAAATGAAACCATCCTGACCATGGTATTTTGTGGGGCTTATCCTCACTGCCATGCCAGGAATGTCAGTTGCTCCATATGTGCACAGCCTGAAATTGAGGGCTGTTCCGCCAGACTGTCATTACTCTGCCTTTTCTGTGATCGAACTACTTTGACACAAACCTGCAATTCAAATACGGACCTTTCCAGTGTTGATAACTGAGAGAGAGAATTTATTTAATCTTCAAAATACATTTTCATACCTGTTTCGAATTAATATTAGTCAGGATTTTGTGATAGACCATTTAACCTTGAACTCAGAGTCTTATCATGCATTTAAATTAATATTTCTGCTTCTTGACTTCATGATTGCCTAAGGACTCCAACTAAGGTTTAATCTATTTGATTGTGTGATCACTATAAACTGTTATGATTGAGTAATTATGAGAGGTTAATAATTAATAGAGCCGGTGCTGATCAGAGATATGGTGAAATAGTCAAACATGTTTGTCTTTTTAAAAATTATCATTAATAGCCCACCTTTAGGGAAACAAAAGTAAACAGGGAAGACCCTGTTCTAGACAAGAGAATACCATTACTTGCAAGGAAAGCACAGTTGGCTGGTCTGTGATGCAGAATGATGCCAGGATCAATTCTTGCACTGGCTGAGGTTATCATGAAGGACTCTTTCTCAACCTCTCCCCTCACCTGAGGTATGATGATTCTCGGGTAAACCTCCACTTGTTGTCTCTCTATGTCTAATGAGAGAGTAGTCCTATGGTCATCCGAGACTTTGGTGTGTTAACCTTTTAATATCAGGATGATATTGGCTGGAGCTTTTGACAATCCTGTAAATCAACTTATTCATGTTCATAGTTTCAGAGAAAATACAGTGTAATGATGAAGGGGGCAGTTATCTGAGGATTGCTGTAGAATTGTAAGATGGTTTAACCAACCCCTTTTCTCTTTTTAGATTTTTCCATTTGTCATTTGAAGAGGAGTTTGGTCGAGTGAAGGGTCACTTTGGTCCAATCAACAGTGTGGCTTTCCATCCTGATGGGAAAAGGTTAGCACAATAATTTGATAATTGCATTTGAAGCTTTTTGATGAAGTATATTGAATTGCACTGAAACTAACAGAAGGGTTTGTAAAAAATAAATTATTTATTTCACTCATGACTGTCATTGTTTTTCAATTGATCTGTTCCAAACAAGTTTAGAAATGTTTAGAGACAATTATATTTTGGGGTTTCTAGTTTTCTTGGTTCTGAGGATATTTAATAAAATAAGAGTATCGTGTAAATTGAATGATATTGTGGATCTATTACCATCATTGTCTTTCGTTTATCTTTTTAATCTAATCACGTTATTACATAAGTTACAAAAATGTGGCCAAATGGTTGCTTGTGTTATGAAGGTGTAGGGGGTAGTGTACTGCTAAGGAAGTTGAAAGCTAGCAAGGACTTAGAGAAGCACACAGTGTACTGAAGAATTTACAATGTAACTTTTGGTTCAGAACAGCTAGTGCTGACTGGGTTGCTATGAGACAAAAACAAATTCAAATTCAGCCAATCAGTTTAAATTGCACTCCAAAATACCAACCTCTAATCAAGTTTGAATTTAGTATATTGACAATATTTTTAAAAAATGAAACAATCTGTGCTTTGGGGTGTAAGACTGTGAAAAATTGAACAGTTGAGGGGAGAACCGCCAAGCCACCAGCATGTATAGACTACCAGAAACACAGCTAGGTACCTTTACCTATCAATGACCTGTGAAACAGAAATCCCAAGAAGAAGAAAATCTACAGAGGAAAATACCAAGGGAAGATTTGACAGCTGCCTGGTTTTGAAATTTGAATGTTGGTAAATCTTAATTGGGGGTTTTATTGGACTAGTGTTATAGAAGGGAAAATAAAAGATAGGTATCATAGAAGGAGTTGGAAATAGTTGTTGGTTAATTATTCTCTGTTATATTTTAAGAAATAAAGTTGTTACTTTTTTACTTTAAGTAGTTCTTGGCCTCTCGAATTTCCACAGATTACAGCATGGGGTGAACCTTTTCCATGTTGCTGGTTTAAATTAGCAGAAGGCTTTACCCCATGTTATAACTCTTGGAAAAATGACACTGGAGAAATGTTCTTCACTATTTTATGGGTATCATGAGCAACAAATGACTTCAGCAGCCACTGTGGTAACAATTTAAATTTGCCTGAACAGATCAAATTCTGTGGAGCTCATATCAAAATTTTGCAAAAACAATGGACTGTAATGAGCAGTGGGATAAAGAAGGAATGAGTGCAGAAACTTAATTTTGTAATTAATTTTGTGGATGTCTACACAAATACCATCTTTATACTTAAATGTTATTGCCTTGCTTTCTAATGCAAATAGGGATAGGGCCTAATCTAATCCAATATTATTTGTTCTTTACAGTTACAGTAGTGGAGGTGAAGATGGTTATGTGAGAATACATCATTTTGACCCACAGTATTTTGAATTTGAGATGGAATTTTGAGGAATAAAAAGATCATTGCTTTCAAATTGTATTGCAAGAATTATTTTGTTAAATAAAAAAATACAGAAGAATATTATGATCATTTATATACTCTGTATCTCATCAATTCAGTTGTTCTGTGCAATTGGAGATTTGCACAGCAAATTGTTTTACAGTGTGACTACAAAGATTTAAACAGAAAGATCATTTGCCCTGTTTAAAATTTCATATTGCACATATATAGTAGGGGCCACTTTGCAATGGATAGCACCAGTTCTTGGTGTTTTTTTTAAATAAAAATTGGCTTTGATGAAATTGAATGAATGTTTAGATCAGTTAACTTTATAAATTGCATTCTGAATTAATGCACTGAAACAAAGGACTGTTTCATTAATGTTCTGAAATTAAAATTGATCTGTTTGAGCTTGAGCACACATTGATTTATCAGTAGTGTTGTTTTAAGTGTATTATTGTTCTTGTTTTTGAAATGATTAATGTTTAGGCACCTGTACCTGATGTATCTGGTGTGTACACAATGAAGACTTGATTTGTCCAAGAAAGAGTTTCAAACAGGATTTTTCTCTCAGAATTTCACAGCTGCAATTTAGAATTGGCAATATTTTACAGCAAGATAGGATTAAAATTTGCTTTGCTTTGCTATATGTCAATTTGGGTTTTTTTTGCTAAACTTGCTGTGAATTCATAATAAGTCATTCATAATCATCAAAAAAAAACTCCTGCCTTGATCTTCTATTTCATATATTGAATAGTAGTCATTACAACAGTGACTTTTACATAACATTGGAAAGTGTGAGTGAGTGTGCTAATTTTGCACCCAGTACCAGATTATCGAAATTTTGGTTGTGGCTTGGGTGCCTGAATGAAAACTAGTAATGAATTTAATTAAACACGCTATATTGTCTACTCTCAAAGCATTGGAAAAGCCATTGTTCAGGTGCAGAATTAATGTATAACAGCTGCTGAGATTTTAACTTTGAATTGCTGGTGCAGTTTAATCTCTTACATGAACCCACACACAATGGTAATGGTTTGATTGCAATCGCTACTGCATATTAAAATTGAAAAGTCTGCTGATTGAAAAATATGGGAGAGCTCAGCAAAACCTAAACTCATGTAATGTGCTTCATTTTTAAAACAGTTCAGTTCTCAAGAAGTATCCAGAGCAATCGCTTAAAAAGGAAAGACATGCCCTATTGCAGAGCAAGTGCATTTTGTGGGATTGAAGTTTGTCATCTTAATGTGATTTTTTTTGCAAATTCAATTTTGACAAACACTTTATTGATCTGAGATGGATGTGATGGGTTGTAAGGCTTCATTTCTTGGTCTAAATTTGTAAAGGTCACAATGATCTGATGCTAAATCTATCCTTATTTCTATCAGCTGAAAGTATTTGTTAGGGTAAATGTTTTGTTTAATGCAATTATCCTTTCCCAGACTTCTCAGCAATTAGAACAAGGCCAGCAATTAGCAAGAAGGATGTAGTTAGTAAGACAGTTAAATTAGTCAAGACAATGCAGGGCGCTGACAAAATTCATCCAAAGTGTCCTTTGGAAAAGTATTTGTGAAATAGGTTAACATGTAAGGCAATGATAGTGTGTTGAAGGAGTAATCAAACACTTCTAAAAAGAGAAGAATTAGTAAGCTAAATCAGTACATTCAAAATTATAAAAATTCTTTCTGATCTTTCAAATGAGTTTATTTTGAATTTGAGTGCAATGTTTCCAACAATTCTACCTCTGGATAACTACTCAAACAATGAAAGCAATAAATTATGATAACTATTTAAATTAATATACTGGGCAATTTACATTGATAGAGGTGACATTTGGTGTTTAATCATTCTGTAGTAATGTTGCCAATGATAAAGGTTCTCTTGTCTGAAACAGTTTGTATTGTGAACAGCTGATCACCTTCACACTACAGTGAACAAAGTACTGCTACAAATCAACAGCAAAGCCCATTTTCATAAAAATCTAACTTAACTGCAGTGTGCTATTAAGGGATTACAGAAAGATTTTTCAAAGGTGCCTTGGTAATGTAGTTTTGACTAGTTAGAATTTCTTACACAGCTTGTTCCTAAATCCAATGTTGAAGCAAACAAATGAAAGTAGGAAGGCATCTTTCCAATAACTCTGTAGAGTAGCATTGATTAGAAGCAGAAGGTTGGAATTAAGATCCAAAATGTGACCAGTCAGGGAAAGGGGATGCTGTAGGAAAAAAAAACAAAAGATAATGTGAATGAGAGTATAAAATAAATGAAAATTGTACTGAAGTGTCTTCAGAAACTTAATAAAAAATATCATCCCTCATTTCATACAATTATCGTATTATCTCACCCTTGAGAATTAATGCATTGAATAAAATGCAAATTGCAGAGCTTTAGCCAGCAAATGTGTCTCGTAGTGAGGTGAACTAGTCACATGGGGGAGTGCAGTGCTGTCAGCAACAATAAAATGTTAGCAGCAATCGCAATGGTTTTTAACTTAAAGATTGCTGCAGATGAAAGAGGGCAGGGACTTCAAACGCATGAGCAGAAACTGAATTTAAAATGAAAACTCATTTTACATATATTATCTACATTTGAGGTGTTGAAATAATTTTATAGACAACACTATTTAAAATGCTGCTCAGCTCATCAGCATTTAGGGCTGGGAGTCATGCTTTCGTGCAATCCTAACAGATTTCTTGATTTTGTTAGTTCTTAAAAGTCTTTGAGAAAAATAATAGACTGCATCCAGTTTTTTTAAAAATCAATCTTGTGGATTTTACTGCTGACTCAGCACATCAGCTTGTAGAAAGGCTTGACAGAACAGAATGCATTGCAGTTTGTGCAAAGCTAGCTGATCACTGAAATTACTCAGAAAATCCTGGGTTATGAAGGGGAAAACTAATGTGTTTCTGCTGATTCCTCTTCAGTTACCCCCTGCTGGCATCACTTTAGATGGGACTAGCACAATCAAATACTCCACTAACATTCAATGTCAAGGCACACATGTCTATTATGAATGAGGGTCATTTGGGTAAGACGTCACCATTTTGTATGTAGGAATTCTGAAGAAGGGCCACTGGACTCGAAATGTTAACTCTGTTTCTGTCTCTCAGACGCTGCCTGACATGCTGAGTTTCTCCAGCAATTTCTCTCCTTGTTTCAGATTTCTAGCATCTGCAGTTCTCTGTTTTATTTCGGTCTGTAAGGAGTTGGTTAGCTCAGCTGGCTGGACAGCAATTGTAGAGAAATCCAATTAAGACAATTTTTAAACCTTCCCTCTCATGCAATTAATTTCTGGGAATGCTCCATCATCAAGCAGTGTTAATCACAAAGACCCCAGACACAGTGCCGTGAACAGTCAGAGTAAAGCTGTGTTCCTCATTTTAGAACATCAATGTTGGCATCCTTTTCATGTCTCCATTGATTTGAAACCTCTGAAGTGAAGAGCTGCTGCCCATTACTGTATAATCGAGAGCTTTTTGTCAACACCTGATTGGGAAGTTTCTTGATGAGCAAGAGAGACACCAAGGTTCAATTCCAGCACCGGATGTGGTTGCCATGAAGTTCCCACCTGCTCCTACCCACCCACTTTGCATGAGGTGTGGTGACCTTTAGCTTAAACCCCCACTTGTCAGTGCTGTAATGAGAGAGCAGACCACTGGGATTATGGCAACTTTACCTTTCACTTATGAAGCCAGACCCATGCATGCAAGGTCAAAAGGTGTTGAGAAAACAAGTGAAGACATAAAGCTGCATTGAGAAGTAAAATCGAAACCTTTCAGTCACTCCATTGACAGGATACAGAGAATCATACAGCACGGAAACAGACCTTTTGGTCCAACTAGTCCACACCAACCATATTCCCAAACTAAACTGGTCCCACTTGCCTGTGTTTGGCCCATATCCCTCTAAACCTTTCCTATCCATGTACTTACCCAAATGTCTTTTGAATATTGAAATTGTACCTGCATCCACCATTCCCTTAGGAAATTCATTCCACACACAAACTATCCCCTTGTGTGAAAACATTGCCCCTCATGTCCTTTTTAAAAATATGACCCCTATTTTTGAACTCTCCCACTCTAGGGAGAAGACCCTTGTTATTCACCTTGTGTATGCTCCTCAAACTTCTATTCTCCAATGAAAAGGCCCCAGCCTATCCAGCCTATTTTTATAACTCAAACCCTCTGTTCCAGCAACATCTCGGTTGATCTTTTCTGAAATCTCTCCAAATGAATAATATCTTTCATATAACAGGGAGATCAGAGCTACACACAGTACTTCAGAAGAGGCCTCACCAATATCCTGTACTACCTCAACATGACGACCAACTCCTATACTTAAATGTCTGAGCAATGAAGGAATGCATACTAAACATCTTTTCAACACCCTATCTATGTGTGATGCAAATTTCAAAGACCTATGTACCTGAATCGAGGTCACTCTTTTCAACAGCAATACCAGGGCCCTATCATTATTGGTACAAGTTCTGCCCTTGCTGTTTTACCAAAATGCCATACTTCGCATTTATTCAAATTAAACTCCATCTGTCACTCCTCAGCTCATAGTTGATCAAGATTTTTTTGTAATCCATGATAACCTCCTTTACAGTCCACAATGCCAGTTTTGATGTTAACAGCAGACTGACTAACCACATCTCCTAAATTCTCATCCAAATCATTTATATAGATGACATCCTTGTTCATGTTCTCTCATTATTTACTGAAATCTCCAGAGGGTGATACTGGGCGTGTGCTGAGAAACAGGTAAGCTGTATTCAATGTTTGAGCTCTTCCTGTTGGACCCAATATTTATTATGTTTTTCAGCCCAATTATGGGACACAGGTACCAACTTTATCAATGATGCTGTCTTCCAAACAGCACTGAAAGGGTGCACACTCATATCAGATTTTACACTGAAGTGATTATACACTCAGGTTTGTAAATGTGTATTAAAGCTTGAATTAACAATGACTAATTGACCCTGACACTCTTTCAACTCTTTCAAACATGGCTGAGAGTCAGTTCAAACATCTGCCGATATCTGAGACTAGAAATCCATGCCATGTTTATGATGATAACAGAACAAGAGAGCTTTGGTTAAAAAACTATGGTTGGAAAATACCAATTCAAATTTTTAAAAAACTTTTATTATGCACTTCCTTTAGCAATTATATCCTTATTGTTACATCAAGATACAGTAACTAAACATGACAATGTAAGATTGCTTTCAATTGAGATTTCAGATATAGTTTATTTTCAACTGCTACCACATGACAAAAAGAAACTACACTCCATCTGGTTCTCCCAGTAATTTACTGGTCATAGGAACAGGAGTAGGCCATTTCCTCTCTTGTGCCTGTTCCTCCTTTCCGTGAGATTAGGGCTGAACTGTGGCCTAACTTGTTATACTATACCTGATTGCAACTACATTTCTCTTTTCTCCCGTCTCTTGAACAGCTCCCTGTATCTAGACTTCAGATTAAAATTGGAAAGTAACATTTGCACCATTCAAATGCCAGGCAATGATCATCTCCAATAAGAGATGATTCAACCATCACCCCTTGACACTCAATGGCATTACCATCACTGAATGCTCCACTATCAGCATCCTTGGGGTTACCATTGAGCAGAAGCTCATCTGGACTTGCCACATAGTGGCTACAACAACAGGTCAGAGGCTGGGAATACTGTGGTGAGTAACACACTTTCTGACTCAACAAATGCTGTTTACCATATGCAAGGCATAGGTGTGATGGAATACTCCCCACTTGCCTGGATGGGTGCAGCTTTAAAATCACTTAAGAAGTTCGACACCATCCAGGACAAAGCAGCCCAATGGATTGGCACCACATCCACAAGCATCCACTCCCTCCATCAACACTCAAAAGCACAAGTGTGTACTATCTACAAGATACATTGCAGAAATTCATCAAAGATCCTGTCAAGCAGGGAGGAAAGGGTCGTGTGAGGGAGCTGTGGTTTAATAAGGAATTGGAATCCCTTGTTAAAGGGAAGAGGGCGGCCTATGTAAAGATGAGGCGTGAAGGTTCAATTGGGGCGATTGGGAGTTATAAGGTAGCCAGGAAGGATCTGAAGAAAGAGCTAAGAGCAGCAAGGAGGGGACATGAAACGTCCTTAGTTGGTAGGATTAGGGAAAACCCAAAGGCTTTCTATAGGTATGTCAGGAATAAAAGAATGACTAGGGTAGGAATAGGTCCAGTCAAGGATAGTAGTGAGAAGTTGCATGTGGAGGCTGAAGAGATTGGGGAGACACTGAATGAATACTTTTCGTCAGTATTCACTCAGGAACAGGACATTGTTGCTGATGTGAATATTGAGTCACAATTAATTAGAATGGATGGCTTTGAGGTATGTAGGGAAGAGGTGTTGGAAATTCTGGCAAGGGTGAAAATAGATAAGTCCCCTGGGCCTGATGACATTTATCCTAGGATTCTCTGGTAAGCAAGGGAGGAGATTGCAGAGCCATTGGCCTTGATTTTTATGTCCTCGTTGTCTACAGGAATAGTGGCAGAAGACTGGAGGATAGCAAATCTGGTTCCCTTGTTCAAGAAGGGGAGTAGGGATAACCCTATGAACTATAGGCCGGTGAGTCTCACTTCTGTTGTGGGCAAAGTCTTAGAGAGAATTGTAAGGGATAGGATTTATGAGCATCTGGATAGAAATAATATGATCAAGGATAGTCAGCATGGTTTTGTGAAGGGCAGGTCGTGCCTCACAAACCTTATTGAATTCTTTGAGAAGGTGACTAAGGAGGTGGACGAGGGTAAAGCAGTAGATGTGGTGTGTATGGATTTTAGTAAGGCATTTGATAAGGTTCCCCATGGTAGGCTACTGCAAAAAATACGGAGGTATGGCATTGAGGGTGAGTTGGAGGTTTTGATTAGGAATTGGCTGGCTGGAAGAAGGCAAAGGGTAGTAGTTGATGGTAAAGGTTCATCTTGGAGTGCAGTTACTAGCGGTGTTCCACAAGGATCTGTTTGGGACCATTGCTGTTTGTCATTTTTATAAATGACCTGGAGGAGGGGCTAGAAGATTGGGTGAGCAAGTTTGCAGATGAAACGAAAATCGGTGGAGTTGTTGACAGTGGGGAAGGATGTGGCAGGTTACAGCGGGATATAGATAAGCTGCAGAGCTGGGCAGAAAGGTGGCAAATGGAGTTCAATGTAGGTAAGTGTGAAGTGATTCACTTTGGTAAGAGTAACAAGAAGATGGGGTACTGGGCTAATGGTCGGATACTTGGTAGTGTGGATGAGCAGAGGGATCTTGGTGTCCATGTACACAGATCTCTGAAAGTTGCCACCCAGGTAAATAGTGCGGTGAAGAAGGCATATGGCGTACTGGCTTTTATTGGTAGAGGAATTGAGTTCCAGAGTCCTGAGGTCATGTTGCCGTTGTATAAGACTCTGGTGCGGCCGCATCTGGAGTATTGTGTGCAGTTTTAGTCGCCATACTATAAGAAGGATGTGGAGGCACTGGAACGGGTGCAGAGGAGGTTTACCAGGATGTTGCCTGGTATGGTAGGAAGATCATATGAGGAAAGGCTGAGGCACTTGGGGCTGTTTTCATTGGAGAAAAGAAGGTTTAGGAGCGACTTGATAGAGGTGTACAAGATGATTAGGGGTTTTGATAGGGTTGACCATGAGAACCTTTATCCACGTATGGAGTCAGCTATTACGAGGGGGCATAGCTTTAAATTAAGGGGTGGTAGGTATAGGACAGATGTTAGGGGGAGATTCTTTACTCAGCGAGTCGTGAGTTCATGGAATGCCCTGCCAGTAGCAGTGGTGGACTCTCCCTCTTTATGGAGAAAGTGAGGACTGCAGATGCTGGAGAACAGAGCTGAAAATGTGTTGCTGGAAAAGCGCAGCAGGTCGGGCAACATCCAAGGAACAGGAGAATCGACGTTTCGGGCATAAGCCCTTCTTCAGGAAGGGCCCTCCTGAAGAAGGGCTTATGCCCGAAACGCCGATTCTCCTGTACCTTGGATGCTGCCTGCCCTGCTGCGCTTTTCCAGCAACACAGTTTCAGCCCTCCCTCTTTATGGGCATTTAAACGGGCATTGGATAGGCATATGGAGGATAGTGGGCTAGTGTAGGTTAGGTGGGCTTGGATCGGCGCAACATCGAGGGCCAAAGGGCCTGTACTGCGCTGTATTTTTCTATGTTCTATGTTCTATCCTTAGACAGTACCTCCAAACCCATAACTAAGTTCATCAAGAAGGATATCAGAATATCTCAGTGTTTCTCTGTGGATTATAATAAAAATCAATTTATTTCCTGCCATAATCAAAACATAGGTCTAATGGAAAGTTATCACATTCTCTGATCTGACCTTTAAAATTATCAAAACTGATACCCGTTCTTAAGAATGAAAATATGTTTAAAGCAGTGAAAAAAATGCTTTTGTGAAAATCATAGTGAAACAAAACAAAACAACTCCTTCAAATTCCATTCAAATCCAATGTTATTTAATTTTAAGCCTGATTTTTATAAAGTTGATTTGCATTTTGACATTTGGCTGATTGGATTAATGAGTTTTGGTTGATTTTACCTGAATATTGGGCAGGATTGTTGCACTTCAGTCAGTTTGTTTGGGAAGTCTATAAATGCCTCTCAGTAGTTTATTACAAATATAAGCTCAGATCAGAGCTTCTACTTCTGAAACTTACCATTTAAACTATCAGTTGTAAGTCATAAGTGATTAAAAAGTTGCCATGTAAATATTCTCATAATTTTCATCCTGTTCATCTAAAACTATATCCAAAGGAAATGTTATTTAACAGTTGTAAACATTATAGGTCAGATTGAATTAGCCCCAGCTTGTAAAACTCCTGCAGGAAGATTCACATTCCACAACTGTAGATGCAAAGCTGAGCTAGGGATAACAAAAACTCAATCATTAAAAGGAAAACTCCACAACACAGAGAGAGAGACAGACACAGACACACTCATACAGAGACACATATAGACACAGACAGAGACAGACAGACAGAGATATACACGTAGACACACAGACACAGCTAGAGGTAGATGCACAAAGACACATATATACTCATACACACAGATACAGACACATATAGACACACAAATGGACACAAACAGAAATACATGCACATTCATACACACAGACACACACTCAGACATACACACAGACACAGCCAGAGACAGATAAAAACAAACAGACAGACACACACACACGATATAAACAATCTACTAGACACAGAAAGAAATTGGATTTGCAGGAATGATTATTGAATTGAATTGAATTTGAATTGAATTTATTGTCCCGTGTACCGAGGCACAGTGAAAAGCTTTGTCTTGCAAGCAATACAGGCAGATCACATCAGAGGTTCTTGTTTTGGTTATTCCTTTCAAATATTTTAAAAGTATCACAATATAGAAGCTCTCCCAGTCTTTGTTTCAACTCACCAAGCAAAGTCCCCTTCTGCAATATCTGCAGCTATGACCTCCTATCACCCGCTGTGTAATTGAGGTGGGTTACGTGGAAATCCTCAGAGAGCAGAACCCTGACTGGGACAGCTCAGCCTGGTGACTGTCCTTATGGACGGAGGGATATCTGACCGAGTGGAAGCTGAGATCTGCTCCTCCTTTCTGTTTATCTATTTCTCAGACAAACTCTTTGCGTCCCAGACTGTACCTAATGTGTGCACCAGGAGGTGATACATTTTAGCTCTGTTGAATCTCAGTTATTACACAGAAATACTATCAATTTTCACTGATGGTCTTAATAAAGGCTGGACCTTTCCGAATTAGAAGTGTACTCACCGGGGAAATATTTTGAGTAATGTGGAGTTCCCGTGATAACTGTGAGTAGGTTCCATGTTTCTACCTGATAATACATCCTCCGGGGACCGTGCGAAGAATACAGAGAGCAGTTTCTCTCAGAGTAAGGTCAATGTCCAGCCCAATGTCATGATGTAGTTCCCCACTACCTGAAACAGGGTGAGTGAAACAGAAACTCCCAAGGCGCAACCTTCCACAGTTACCTCCTGCTTTCTTGATAAATTGTGATGAATGAAAAAACATGCACAGGTCCTGGACTCGTCAATAATTTCTCTTCGGATCTGAACAAAGGTTCCTGTACAAACCTACACATCCATCCCAACTGAGAAGAATCCCATAGTATTCTGGAAAGGATTTTATAATTTTGTACATTCAATACCCATTCATACTCTGAGGGCTGTTGTGGGGCAATGCTAATGTCCTGCCTCTGAGTCAGGAGGCCCACCAAAATTGGAGGTGTAGTGGACAGCGAAGAAGGTTATCTCAGATTACAATGGGATTTTGCTCAGATGGGCCAATGGGCTGAGGAGTGGCAGATGGAGTTTAATTTGGATGAATGTGAGGTGCTGCATTTTGGGAAAGCAAATCTTAGGAGGACTTATACACTTAATGGTAAGGTCCTCAGGAGTGTTGCTGAACAAAGAGACCTTGGAGTGCAGGTCCATAGCTCCTTGAAAGTGGAGTCGCAGGTAGATAGGATAGTGAAGAAGGCGTTTGGTATGCTTTCCTTTATTGGTCAGAGTATTGAGTACAGGAGTTGGGAGGTCATGTTGCGGCTGTACAGGACATTAGTTAGGTCACTGTTGGAATATTGCATGCAATTCTGATCTCCTTCCTATTGGAAAGATGTTGTGAAACTTGAAAGGGTTCAGAAAAGATTTATAAGGATGTTTCCAGGGTTGGAAGACTTGAGCTTACAGGAGAGGCTGAACAGGCTGGGGCTGTTTTCCCTGGAGCGTCGGAGGCTGAGGGGTGACCTTATAGAGGTTTACAAAATTGTGAGGGGCATGGATAGGATAAATAGACAAAGTCTTTTCCTTGGGGTCGGGAAGTCCAGAACTAGAGGGCATAGGTTTAGGGTGAGAGGAGAAAAATATAAAAGAGACCTAAGGGGCAATTCTTTTCACTCAGAGGGTGGTACGTGTATGGAATGATCTGCCAGAGGAAGTGGTAGAGGCTGGTGCAATTGCAGCATTTAAGAGGCATCTGAATAGGTATATGAATAGGAAGGGTTTAGAAGGATATAAGCCAAGTGCTGGCAGGTGGGACTAGATTGGGTTGGGATATCTGGTCAGCATGGATGGGTTGGACCGAAGAGGTCTGTTTCCATGCTGTACATCTCTATGACTCTAAGTCCCACATGTTACCGAGGTATATACCATCATCTCTGAACAGTGTGATGAGAAAATATCCACTCATTCAGCCTCTAAATGTTGTTAGGGAATAGAGTCATTGAGATGTACAGTATAGAAATGGACCCTTTGATCCAAATCATCCATACCAACCAGATATCCAAAATTAATCGAGTCTCATTTGGCCCAAATCCCCCTAAACTCTTCCTATTCATATATCCATCCAGATGCCAATTAAATATTGTAATTGGACCTGCCTCCACCACTTCCTCTGGCAGCTCATTCCATATATACCCCACTTTGTGTATGAAAACGTTGCCCCTTAGGTCACTTTTAAATCTTTTCTCTCTCACCTTAAACCTATGCCCTCTAGTTTTGGACTTCTCTACCCTGGAGAAAAGACCTTGTCTATTTACCCCATCTATGCCCCCTCATGATTTCATCAACCTCTATAAAGAAACCCCTCAGCCTCCAACGCTCCAGGGAAAACAGCCCCAGCCTGTTCAGCCTCTCCCTGTAGCTCAAATCCTCCAACCCTGGCAACATCCTTGTAAATCTTTTCTGAACCCTTTCAAGTTTCACAATATCCTTCCTGGTTGAACACGGTTGGTCACATGAAACTAAATAACTTTCTGACTTGGTGATTCATTCATAGGATCACTGGCTAGGGCAGCATTTATTGCCCATCCCCAATTGTGCAGAGGGCAGTTAAGAGCCAGCCACACTGCTGTGGGTCTGGAGTCGCATATAGGCCACACCAGGTAAGGGTGGCAGTTTCCTTCCCTCAAAGACATTAGTGAATCAGATGGGTGTTTCCGACAATTGGCAATGGATTCATGGTCATCATGAGACTTTTAATTCTAGATATTTATTGAATTCAAATTCCATCATCTGCCATGAGGGGGCATTAGCCTGATTCTCTGGATTACTAGTCCGGTGACAATATCACCACCTCCCCCTTGAACATCTCCTTGCTCATCATGAACCTTCTGAATCAGGTATTGACAAAGAGCTCTCGATTATACAGTGGTGGGCAGCAGCTCTTCAATTCAGAGGTTTCAAATCAATGGAGAGAGATGAAAAGGATGTCGAAATTGATGTTTTTATAATGAGGAATACACCTTTACTCTGGCTGCTCACAGCACTGTGCCTGGGGTTTTCATGATTAACACTGCTTGATGATTGAGCATTCCCAGAATTAATTGCATGAGAGGGAAGGAGGTTTAAGGGAGTTTGCTTTAATTGGATTTCGCTAGAATTGCTGCCTGGAATAACCAGAGGTTGAGACAGATTCTTGTTTTAATTGGGTCACACAAATTCACTTCGTTCCGGTTAGAAATCTAATTGTTCAGTCTCCCCGCTGAGTGTAATATTCTGCAGAAATGAGGTGGTGATTTAATAAAAATGCTGCTGGCTACACCAATCTTAATGTACCAATGTGTGTCAATGGCTCAGACCTGAGTGTCGTTCCCAGCACAGAGAAACTCCCCCAGAAACTGAATAAAGTCACTCCATGAGATTGCATATGAATGTAGTCAGACAGTGACTATAATTAGCAATGTCAACCTTTAACCTGAAGTAAAACTTTCACTTTGAGTACAAATCAATCCGTCTTTATGACAAACATGATCATCTCGTTCATTTAACTAAATTCGTTTTTTCCCCAATCGTTCCTGCTTATCTATTGCCTCCCAGCAATCATGTCACATTCCTGTTTCTGTGGTGATAGGAAGTGTGCTAAAAATGAGATGCCCCAAATATCAAAAATGTAGCTACCTCCCAAAATCTTCAGGCTGTACGAGCTGCAGATAACATGCAATCGCTAGATCTTAACTAGACCTCACCTGGATCATCAATCCAGATTGTAGCTAGACCTTGTGCATACACAGGCCTCACTGCCATGACTCTTTTCATTCACAAACTTCCCAGCCGCTGTGATTCAGAGTGTCAGGAACTGGTGGTGTCAATGGTCAGCTGTAACTGGGGGATGTGACACTATCGGCTATGTGAGCTTGAGTTATTTTGAAGTCCCACCTGCTCCAGCAGGTGTGTCATAGCATCCCTCAACAGGTTCATTCAAAAATATATTTTGCCAAAAATTGATTGCCTTTTGTGAGGCAGAAACTCCTGAACCCCTGTCCCACCCAGAAGCTCAAGTGTAAAATCCAAATGGATAATCTCATTGGTTTAGCAAACGCAACCAGACTATTAGTCTGTGGAATTCTCTTCCCCTGGGATAATGGAGGTATGTCATTGAATTTATTCAAGGCAGAATTGGATAGAGTCTTGATAAACAAGGGTGTCAAGGGGAATGGGAAGGATGGGGAAGTGAGGTTTGGGGGTGAGTGATGGGGATGTGAAGGAAGGGACAGGAAAGGGAAGTTGATAGCCACAGGGAGATCAGCCATGGTTTTCTGACATAGTAGAATATGGTCAAAGGGCCAAAGGGTCTACGGTGTCTCTTATGTCCAATGTCCTTGTGAAACAGAATGAGGACTGGCCAAGGACCTTGAGCTACTGCCCTACACTCCCCATTGAGACTCAATATGGACAAGAAGCAGATACCTTGTGCTGTTGATAAAGGGGAACCAGAGGATGTATTTTACTTAGATTTCCAGAAGGCTTTTAGAATTACAGAATCCTTACAATGTGGGAACAGGGCCTTCAGCCCAACAAGTCTCCACCAATCCTCAGAAGAATATCCCACCTAAACCCATTTCCATACCCTATTACTCTACACTTACCCCTAACTAATGCATCTAATCCACACACCCCTGAATACTATGGGAAATTAAGCATGGCCAATTCACCTGACCTGTACATCTTTGGATTGTGGGAGGAAACTGGAGCACCTGGAGGAAACCCACGCAGACACGGGGAAAATGTGCAAATTCCACACCGATAGTTGCCCAAGGCTGGAATCAAACCCAGGTCACTGGAGCTGTGATGCAGCAGTGATAACCGTGGAGCCACAGGCACCTTTGATAAGGTGCCACATCAAAAGTTACTGTGGGGGCAATGCATTGGCATGGGTAGAGGACTGGCTGGCTAACAGGAAACACAGCATAGGAATGAATGGGTCTTCTTCAGGTTAGTGCGATGTCACGGATGATGTTCCACAGGGGTCAGTGTTTGGGCCTTGACTCTTTACAATTTCTACAAATGATTTGGATGAAAGGGCCAAGAGATGCAATAACTGCATTTGCCAATGTGACAAGGATAGGTCAGAAAGTGAGCTGTGAAGAAGACATAAGGAACTAAAAAGGGATTTTGAAAGGCTAAGTGCATGGGCAAAGGTATGGAACATGGAGTACAATGTGGGAAAGAGTGAAATAGTTTATCTTGGCAGAAAGAATAAAAAAAAATCACATTATCTAAATAGTGAGAGTTTGCAGAACTCTGAGATAAAGAGGGATCTGGTTGTCTGAGTGCATAAATCACAAAAGGTTAATCTGCAAAATCAGGAAAGCTCATAGAATGTTATGTTTACTGTGAAGGAAATGGAACATAAGAGCGGGGAGGTAACACTTCAGTTATAGAGGGTATTATTGAGGCTGCATCTGGGATACTGTTTTCAATACCAGTCAATGCACTTACAGGTGGGATGTTAATGTGTTAGAAGCAGCTCAGAGAAGGTTTGCTAGACTAATCCCTGGAATGAGTGGATTGCCTTATGAGGAAAGGCTAAACAGGCCAGGACTGTATCCTGTGGAGTTTGGAAGAGGCAGAGGTAACATAATTGAAACTTATGAACCGAGTTGACTGGGTGGATGTGGAAAGGATGTTTTGTGGGAGACTCTAGAATCAGGGGTCACAGTTTAAAAATAAGGAGGGACCCATTTAAAATAGAGATGAGGAAACATTTTATCCTCCCAGAGAGTTGAAAGCCTTTGGAATTCCCTACATCAAAAGGCAGTGGGTGCAGTATCTCTAAATATTTTTAAGGCAGACATAGATCGATTCTCAATGACCAAGGGGGTGAAAGATTCTTGGGGATATACAGGAATGCAGAGTTGAGGTTAAAATCAGATCAACCATGAACTTATTGAATGGGAGAGCAGGCTTCAAGGGCTGAGTGGCCTCCTCTTGAATAAACGGGAACAGCCATGACTGCGAATGTGAAACACAAACAGAAATTGCTGGAAAACTTAGCAGATCTGGCAACATCTATGGAGAGAATTCAGAGTTAATGTTTCGGATCAAGTGACCCTTTAGGGGTTCAGATTTCCAGCATCCACAGTTCTTTTGACTTTTTAAATGCTGTATTGTGACTTTGTGCATAGTTTTGTACAATGTGACTATATGTAAATATAAACGATTAGGTGGAATATGTGCATTTGTGAATGTGCATTCCCTGGGCATTTGTGAATGTGTGGAATTCTTTACTGCAGAGGGCTGTAGAGGCTGGGTCGTTGATGTGGCACAGTGATAGTGTCCCTGGCCCTAACCCACTCTGCTGCAAAATGTCTGTGCAATTCATCGATCCTCTTTATTCTCCCTTATTAATCCCTTAACTTACTTTCTATAAGACCAATGCTCATTTAGTTAACTTCTCTTTTTTCAATATCGATAGAAATTCTTACAGTTCCTTTTTTATATTTCGGGGGCTAATCGAATGTACTAAATTTCTTAACTGAATAACTATACCCAGACTTCAGCATTGATTACTTTCCCAGATACCCTTCCATCTCCTCAAAATAATGAATGCCTTTGGAGTTTAATTATTTCAGTGAATATACAAAGTCTCTCAGAAGGTTTACACATGGGATTTCCTGAGGAACTGAGTAGGTGTGTGTGGAATAGGGAGGTGGGGCATTTGGAACTTTCCCCAATTGGATTCTCCCCCTTTCCTCCTCCAAACTTCCCTCTCTCTCTGTCACACACACAGACCTCTATGTGTGTACACAATGAGGTGACTCCGACTTTTCTCAAATTTATCCTGAACTGTTCCTCATTTCATTTCTATTATATATAGTGAACAAATTGGAAATCAATAAATTGTTTGAAGTGACATTGAAAAGGATTTAAATGTATTTAACTGTTTGATACAGTTAGCTCAGTTCACTGGATGGCTGCATTTCGATGGAGAGCGATGCCAATGGCGTGTGTTTAATTCCTGCACTGGCTGACGACACCATGAAAGATTCTCCTTCTCAATCTCGTGACTCACCTGAGGCATGGTGACCTTCAGGTTAAAGCACCATCGGACATCTCTCTCTCTCTCTAACAAGAGAGCAGGATTATAGTCGGTCTTTAACTTTACTGCCAAAGGTAAAATATCAAATGCAATATTACAAATGAGGATTGTACCAATAACTTTTATTTAAATTTTGATTTTGTACAAATATAAATGTTTTGAAACTTTATTAATGTGTAGAATTAACAATTCCATGTTAATCTGATAAATGAAATAAAACTCTCTTCAGCTCATGAACACAAAATTTCTTCGTCACTTTGCAAAACACAGATCTTGCTTTTGGAGAAGTGACATTCAGTAATGTAATGATTATTCTGTATATAAGGGAGAACGTATTCAGTGTAATGTTATTAATTATTCTGTGAAACAAACTACATTTATTACCATTCCACTCCCTGAAATATATTAACAACATATACAGCCCTCTCCACTTTCTTAGTTCAGTGTCTTCTCAGAGTGTGAGGTTTTAGTTTGAATTGGGTGGGTGAGGTTTAGGCACATGTCCATTGAACCAGCCACACCAAATATTATTGCAGTACTTCTTTACCAACACTGGATGGCATAGCACTGCTTGTCTACATTCTGAAACCCTTTAATGACCTTCAATTAAAATGCAACATTTAGTAAAATACAATGACATTGTTATTTACTGAGACAGTAAACCTGGAGTAAGACTCATATCTTTTCTCTTGCTTAAAAAAATAAGGTATGGAGAGCTGAAAGTCCCAAGTACCTACAATATACATTTCTACTCTTGACCATTGCACTTACTAGAGAGGGAAGTAGCTGTTCACATTATCTATGTAGCTGTGAATTTGAAATATTATCTTGTAATCTTAATGGAAGTCTCTTATTGAACTTCTCTACATAAACTGAAGCAATTTTGCTGATAATGCTATAAATACATGAGAAATTGCCAATTCATAGAACATAGAACAGTACAGTACAGTACAGGCCCTTCAGCCCACAATGTGCCAAGCATTTATCTTAATCTAAGATCAACACACCCCTCATTTTACTGCCGTCCATGTGCTTGTCCAGCAGTTTCTTAAATATCCCTAATGCCTCTGACTCTATTACCACCGCTGGAGGTGCATTCCACACACCCACCACTCTCTGTGTAAAGAACCTACTTCTGATATTTCCCCTAAACCTTCCTCCAATCACCTTAAACTTGTGACCCCTTGTGACAACCATTTCTGCCCTGGCTATCTTCTCTATCTATGCCTCTCATTACCTTGTACACCTCTCCTCTTTCTTCTCTCCAGTGTGAAAAGCCTGAGCTCACTCAAAATCTCCGCTGCATCTTCTGTAAAGCACCTACATCCTTCCTATAATGAGATGACTAGAACTGGACATAATGTTCCAAGTGTGGTCTAACCAGGGTTTTATATAACTGCAGTAAAAAAAAATCACAAAGCATTCAATAAAAATTCTGACGGTGAATAACTTCAGGACAAAAGTATTTCAAAAATATAACAAAATTGCTAAATAATGTAGCTAAAAATGCTATCCCTATACTTGAAAAACAGTATTCAGGAGAATGGTGTGAGCTGATCCAGCTTCAATGCTGGAGAGCCTCTCCAGTCAATTTGGCTGCTCTGAACTCTACCTTCATCTCGTACCTACATCAGAATCGAAACAAGTAACTGTATAAATATAACTAAAAAATCTGTAGCTAAGGAGAGAGTCATCTGTAATGAGAAAAATCTTATAATCTGCAATGAGTTCACAGCTGGTTTATCATCATTTTTCTTTTGGCAGCTCAAATAATAAAGTAACAAACAAAGTTTTAAAACTTTTATTCAGCTACTATTGTGTTAATCAAGATGGAAACTGCTTTCTCTCCTACTCTCCTTTCAACTCAGTTCCCTTCGCTGATCTCGGTGGATGAACAGTCTGAGTTATAGTTGTGTCTTTTCTACATCCCTCCAGCTAGTTGTGATTTTGAAAGGATGAGGCTGAAAAGTTCTGAAAGTCATTCAGATCGACAGTGGTCTCTGAATACCAAGTGCTGAAAGCTCTGACAGTTCAGTAGTCTTCCTTTGGAGCAGACAGTTGTGCACTTGTTGGATGTGGTTTTCTCCTGGAGGATTCCATTATGTGATGAATCTGCTCCCATGCCTCGTTCTGATGCTCTGGTGATCGATTCCATCTCAGGAACAACCCTGAAACAAAACGACAGGTCACTCAGGTGACTGTCAAACTGGACCAACTGTTACAGAGGTGGTTGGTTACCTGGCGTCAATTTGTACCTGAAAAACATACATTGCAGGATCAATCAAGAATTTAAAAAGTCAATTATATAGGATGATAACAGTGAAATTAATAATAGACAATTTTTTGAATGATACTATTGTGATAAACAGTCAATAAGACAATCCTCATCTGTAATTACTGGACAATTGTCATGTTTTTATCCTGTTTCATTAATGTAAAAAAACACATGCCAAAAAGTGCAAAACTTTCTGTATAGATTAGGTTATCTACAGAGTGGAAACAGGTCCTTCATCTCAACCAGTCCACACCGACCCTCCGAAGAGTAACCCGCCCAGACCCATTTCCCTCTGAATGATGCGCCTAACACTGTGGGCAATTTAACATGGCTAATTCACCTAACCTGCACAACTTTGGACTGTGGGAGGAAACCAGAGTACCCGGAGGAAACCCATGCAGACACAGGGAGAATGTGCAAACACCATCAGATAGCCACGCATGGCTGGAATCGAATCTGGGACCCTGGTGCTGTGAGGCAGCAGTGCTAACCACTGAGCCACCATACCACCTCATAGAAATGGGGTGTGGCCCAAGGAAGAACTAATTGGCTTTTGATGAAGACACAGGCCCTTTGGCTCACAATGTGCCAAGCATTTATTTTAATCTAAGATCAACCTAACTTACTCAACTCTCAATGTACTGCCATCCGTGTGCTTGTCCAGCAGTCGTTTTAATGTCCCTAATGTCTCTGACTGCTGATAGTGCATTCCACACACCCACCACTCTCTGTGTAAAGAACCTGCCTCTGACATCTCCCCTGAACCTTCCTCCAATTGTCTTAAAATTATGACCCCTTGTGTCAGCCATTTCTGCCCTGGGGAAAGGTCTCTGGAATGTTTTAAAAGGTTCTGGTAATATTGGGTTTACACAGAGTGGGTTGACATTTTAAAATGTTGTGGGTTATTATACTCAGAATGTTATGGTTTGTCTCAGCTGCTGGGGTGGAATTTACTGCAGCCATCCAAATATGAACAGAATTTTCAGAGCAGACTATTGGACATAGATTAGCTTGAAGCCTCCTCAGTGAGTGGAAGCTCTGAATAAAACAGTTCCTTCTTTCAGCTTTGTAGTTTCAGACAATCAATAAGGCAGCACAGAGCTGTGCAACTGTATTATCACTGCACTAAGGCAGCTTGCCAGAGGTAATGTGAGTGAGCTCTGCTCTTGTAATTAACAAAGGGACAGCATCCTGATGTATGGTCGCTGCTTACACATTCCCACGTGGATTATATTTGTCAACAGTGTCTATGTTTCTAGTCCTGGCCCAGTTGCTGTGCTGACTTTCCAGGCTTGTTACAGAACTACAACTCTCCTCCATTCTCTGAGAACTTCAGCTCCTCCCAGTAAAACCTTGTGAGTGTATTCTGCAACATTTCAACATTTGTATGACAAAGAATTGAGCGTTGGCAATCTCTATCCCCTCGTGGGGAGATGACAACATCCAACTCCTCTCAACATCTTCGAAACGGCATTTTTAAAGGAGAGACTGAAAGACAGAAAGAAATAAAGGGCAAGGGAGATGGTGAGATAAAGATAGGCAGTGAAGGAGAAATAGAAAAGGATATAAAGAACTTCTATTTGTAAAGAACATTTTACAACTTTTAGATGGCTCAAGGTCAATGAAATACTTTGGAGGTCGGTTATGGTTATTATGTAGGAAATTCAGCAGCCAATACGCCTATAGCAAATTCCCACAAAGAGTCACGTGATATGGACCAGTTGATCTGTTTTTGTCTAATGGCAGTAAGATACTAGCCACAATACTGGGGAGCAGTCCAATGTTCTTCTCCAAAATAGTCTCCTGCATTGTTTTCCCTGACCTGGAGAGGGAAAGCAGGCTCTGTTCAAAGCCTCATCCAAAATCTGGGTCAGATCACCTGCTGCCTGTTTGGTTTATTTTAGTGCCAGCTGATTGATGGGGTCAGGAGACCCGATACAAAGGGGAGCTAGCTTTCTGGTTAGCAGCTTTCACTAAAGCCCCATGTACCTTGCCAAAGCTGCAAACTCTGTGGAGCCACAGAAGGCCAGATGGCGAGGTTGTTTCTTTCGTACAGAGGATTCATGTATTGCTTTCGCTCACAAGGTCTGTTCATCCGACTCCAAATCGAAATGGTCTGTTCCTTCACATTCAAAGTAAACCTACAAATAATAAGGAAAATATTCCAAAGATAAGTGAAGTTTGAGTACTTTTGCTGCCACTATTTGATATTTTCTGCTGAGTGTTTCAATTTGATACAAGAGTTTTCTTACAATTTATTGAAACAAGTCAGAAGAACAAGGATGCAATAATTATAGTGGGGCTGATTAATCCCATGTACCCACTTCAGTCCAAATCTCGTGGTGATTAGCCTAAACCTTCTCTCCAAGGAAACCAAACCACCATTTATCATTGAGGGCCCAGTCATATCTACTCATTTATCTTTGCTCCTTACATGATAATGCGTTAAGTTTGATCATGGGTAGTATTAATTGCCACATTTTCAGACATTTCATCATCATGCTAGGTAACATCTTCAGTGAGCCTCTGGACGAAGCACTACATTGGACAACAGGCAGAAAACTAGCCAGCAGGATACATGAACATCAACTAGCCACAAAACAACATGACCCTCTCTCGCTGGTAACCTTACATACAGATGAAGAAGGACACCACTTCGACTGGGAAAACACATCCATCCTAGGACAAGCCAAACAGAGACACGCACGAGAATTCCTAGAGGCATGGCATTCCAACCAAATTTTAAAACATTTGGACAGGTACATGAATCGGAAAAGTTTAGAGGGATATGGACCAAATACAAGCAAATGGGACTGGTTTAGTTTGCTATAGGACTCTATGACTTTATGACTGTAAGTAACAACTGTTCTTGTGTGATCTTTCTGGAAGACAGGGAGGACTAAAGAAATTTGTATATGGATAGTGAGGCTCGGTGACAGGGGTGCTCTGAAACAGACTTTGAATCTTTAAGTATCTTTCTCACTTTTGACATGGAGCTAATGGAAGCAGCATCAGTCCTCTGCATCTTTGATTATTAACCTCGGGATTTGGGAAAAGTCATCTCTGGAAGGTCATTGGCGTATAGGACCCGATATTACTGACCTGATATCACCACGTGCTCCACCAGTTCCAAATGTTTGTAAAGCAATAATTATAGTGGGGCTGATTAATCCCACGTACCCACTTCAGTCCAAATTGTTGCCCGCTAATTTGCTGAAAGTGGTGAATAACTGATAAAGATCCATTGTGCAGGTGATTAGTTTTGGCAAAATCCAGCCCCTAGAATTCTCCTCATTTATCCAGATGAATATTGTCAGCAGTGAGAATTGAAGCACAATATTCAGAAAGAAGTGTATTAGGATTTGTGGAACAGGCATAATGAAATCTCCTCTGTGTAACATCCTTGCCAAAAACACACAAGGCAGAGCTACATTAAAGGCCTGATTGAAAGTGCAATGATCTCTTGATGATATAAACTCAGCTGCAACTCTCCACAAACCATGTTTTCAGAACTAAAACATTTTGAAATGTGCTGGATCTCTCAGGAGACAGCAACTTGCTTTGAAAATGTGACCATTTCCTCTTTCACTCTTAAAATGGTGAAGTCTAAATAATCTGCTCAGTCAAAGTGAAAGAATCAAAATCTGAGAGATACTGTGGGAGGTCATTTTTGCTGGTTTGTTTCTGAACAACTAGAGGAGAGATTTTCCACACAGAAATGTTAATAATGACTCCTTCCCCACCCCAGAAACCCAGCTCATTTCAAAAGCAAAAGACTTTCATTATATGCAATTATCCATAGCAAAGGATAGTGGAAGCTAAGAAATAACAAGTCTTATACATATATATATCAAGTTTTCTCTCATATGGTGTTGAAATAAACTCCATAAATCTTACTTTAGTTTGAAGTTAAAAGTTTTAGAACATAGAACAGCAAAACATGCGATGTTGTGCCCAACATGTTGCCAAATAAAACTAATCCCTCCTGCCTGCCCTTGGTCCATATCCCTCTATTTTCGTTTGTTTAGCAGACTCACACTAACCACTGAATTTAAAAATCCCTATACCATGGTTATTTGAGAATGCAGTTGGAGGAGGAACCGCCAATGCTTCACACAAGAGTCAGAATCTGAATCAAAAGCTTTTCTTTCTTTTTCCTCTCCGTTCCATTGAGATGTTTCCTTTAAAGCTAGTCTTCAAATTGTAGCTCTGGAACAAGGAAATTGCAACGTGATGTTGATTGCTTATGATTACAGCTTTTAAAAAAAAACCTGAGTATGTAAAAAAAAAGTCTGCATTCACCTGCTCAGTGGGACAAGTGATGTATAACAGCATATGAGCAAATTTTGAACAGTAGATGCACTTCTGTACGGAAGTTCCTGGGCCTGCACACTAAGTAAAATTGAAACCTTGTTGGTGTAATAGCTGTTTGATTGTATTAAGAACCAAAGGCAAATTCTGATCCATTTTATTAATGAAAACTATACCTACTCTCTCAGACTCTCACTCACTGGATTTTGCAAACACTCTGGTTGCAAAGTCTTAACTTCTGTTGAAATTGCTGTTTTTTGATGGTTGACCAGTGTACGTCAAAGCTAAGGAAGTAATTCGTTGCATATAATTACGATTTCACAAATCGGAGTTGGGTGTAAGTGGGATTGACTGAAATTGTGGCTTCGCCTTGAACCTAAAGAGGAAGTGGAATTGAAATACACAATAAAAAAGAGTCAGTGTCTGTTGGAGCTTCAGGTCACTGCTAATTCAACGATGGGACTGCATCAACAGCTCCACATTTGGTGGCTGGGACATGGTGATCTACCTCAGAGTTCACTGAGGTTCAGATTATTTAACTTGGGATGTTATCTAAATAATTCAGCATCATTTCCCACCCCAGCTGACAGGGAGGAGGGTCCTCCAAATTGATGCTAAAGAACCCTCTGTGGCACAAGGAGCCTATTCACACCACGATGCTCAGACCAGAGAGAGAGTTTCACAGAAAAGCTGGTGACTGGCAGAAAAGAGGGAAGACTTTGGGCAACAGCTAGGGGTTCATCGCAAAGATCAGGGGAGCAATCAGATTCCTCCTGGATTTCACAAACTGTCCACTAGAAAGTGGACTCCTGATTCTTGCCACAATGTGTTCCCATCAGAATTAGCTGCTGGTATCAATGTCATATGGATCTGAAAGACATCTCATTCAAAATGGGATAACCATATGTCACTGAGGTATGACTGTTCCAGTTGGTGGAGGAGTCTCATTCATCCTGGAATAAACTTAATGATGAAGTCTCACTGCTGTCTGGGGAAGAGAATGTCACAGACTAATCACCCCCTGAGAAAAATCAAATTCTAATCATCTCATTCTTGGGAGTTTTAAACAGTGTCTCCTTGTTCTATGCTCACTCACTTCTCAGCATCCATCCTGTCAAGGCCTCACAGGATCTTATTTGTTTCTATAAAAGCATCTCTCATTCTCCTACACTTGCCATCCTAATGGATTTCTCACCGAGCTAAGGAGGCCAGACCTGTACTCTATCCTCTGGAGGTCTCACCAAGGCCCTGTAGCAAACTGTCCCTGTTTTTATATTTAATAGCCTTTCAGTAAACATCAACACTTCATTTGTCTTTCAATCACTTGCTATATCTGTATACTAACTTCTTTTGATTCATGTACCAGGACACCATCTCTCTGCACCCCAGAGTTCTGCAATCTTTCTCCATTTTATATTCTACCAGTCAATTGGGGAAATTCACATTTTTCCACATTATATTTCACCTGTCAAAATGTATCCAACCACTAAGCCTATCCCCATCTCTTTATAAATTCTTCATGTCCTGTTGACAACTTAGTTTCTCACCGTTCCCTGTATCACCAGTCAATGTAAATATTATACATAATTAAAACATAAAGTGCTGGAGAAACTCAGCAGGTCCGGTAGCATCTGTGAAGAGAGAAACAGAGTTAATGTTTCATGTCTAATATGAGTCTTCTTCAGAACACAGATATCACATATTTGATCACTTTGTCCAATCATTTATAGTGAGTGTAGGTATTTGTGACTCCAGCACTGATTCCTGTCACACTCCATTAGTTACAGTTTGCTAACCTCAAAAGCAGTTATTTCTCTCTACTCTCTCATTACTGTTAGCTAACTAATTCTTTAGATACTGTCTCTGATGTAAGACTTGAACCCAAAACCTTTTGACTAATAGGCAAGATGTGTTACCCATCATGCTATGGCTAACACCTCGGCTTTGAATTCATCAGCTTCTAGGTTATGGGTCCAGAATGCTCCCGCTATCTTCAACTCCCACACCATGAGCTGTTATTTTGCAGTAACTTTTGATGTAACACCTTATCAAATACTGTTAAACACCTAAATGCATAATTTCTATAGGTTCCATCCTGACTCACAGAACTCTAACAAATTAGCTGAACATGATTTGTGTTTCACAAAAGCATGTTCAATCTGCTTGATTGTATTATGATTTCCTAAAGGATGTGGAGGTGCCAGTGTTGGACTGGGTGGACAAAGTTAAAAATCCACAACACCAGGTTAGAGTCCAACAGCTCCAAAAGCTTGTACTTCCAAATAAACGTGTTGGACTGTAACTTGGGGTTGTGTGATTTTCTAAATGTCCGACCATGACCTCCTTAATCATGGATTCTAGCATTTTCTATATAATAGACGTTAGGAAAATTGCCCTATGGTTTGCTGTTTTCTGATTCTTCCCTTTGATAGAGGGGTATGTTTGCAATGCTCCATTCTGCCAGGGCTTTCTCAACAAGTGTCAGGAATTTTGGAACATGACAACTGATGCATCTTATATCTTCCGTCTTCACCAAATTTTGAAATCTTAGAGATTTCATGCGTACAGGGAACTCTCACCACTGGGAAGCATGGGGCAGGTTGCCGGGAATTTCCCCATACATCAGGGATATAAGTAAGACATCAGGAAACAAGACGCAGAGAGGGGAACTGCTTTGCAGAACCTCTACATTCTGCTCGTGAATAGACTCTGAGATTCCAGATGCCTGCCACTTCAACACCCAACCCTGTCCCCAGGCCAAGATCTCTGTCTCAGGCTTGTTGCAGTGCTCTGGTGATGTTCAGTGTAAGCTGGAAGAACAGCACCTCATTTTCAGCCTGGGGATCCTGTAGCCTTCGAGACTCAATATCAAGTTCAATTATTTTAGGGCCTCCACCTTCTCCCAAGTCCTTACCCCCACCCCAACCACCAGACATTATCATGCCATGGGCTGCTGCAACAAACACCCCATTGTCAGCCACTAAGGGTTCCCATTAGCAGCTCCCCATTCTCCCAGACTAACCTCTACCCATTCCTTTGTCTATCCTCACCTCTCCTGCCCCCCAAACACTATTGCCAGCATATATACCAAGCTTTTCCTAGCTACCATCAGTTCTGGAGAAAGGTCACTGGACCTGAAATGCTAACTCTACTTTCTCTCCACAGATACTGCCAGACCTGCTGAGTTTCTCCAGCAATTTCTGTTTTACTTTTCAGACTTGCAGCATCCACAGTTTTTTGTTTTTCTCAGTGGATTATATTCAGCTATCTATTATTGGGTAATATTTATTTGATTCAATATTTTGATTCTCAAAATATTTAACATTTTAGAAACATTTTCTGAATTTGACCTATGGAAAGTAAGTCCTGAGAATATATTTATACAGACTGCTACTGTAAAGAACTCAGCGATGATTCACTGACAATGACCTTCACATTAGGTGGAGTTTGGTAAAATGATTTCCTCATACATTACCGTTCCTTTTCATTATTACACAGGAATGTCCCAAAGCAGGATGCATAGGCATGTTCGAACAATATAATCAGGAAGTGCTCATTAAACTGGAACGAGCAAGGGAACTGGCTGATCATCTGCCAGCAGCAATCCAGGAAGATGAGGAAGACGGGTGCTTCTTGTTTCGGCTTGGCATGTGAATACGCTGAACTGGCACAACGGTGTTGGAAAGGATGTCCTGCCTGAAGAAGAAGAAAATAAAAATGTGACTGAACTCTTCAGTCTGAGCAATGCCAACCATTCACCTTTGTTAAGGTGTCAGAAATGGAATAGACACAACCTCACAATCAATTGTGTTGATATTGTTTCTTGAGGTGCCTACTTCTTTCTGTGAGCCTCAATAATAAATGCGAGAGGCATTTCAACCATGAGAGGCCTCACAGGTAGGCCTTGTCCTGTTCCCCTTCAATGTGCGCAAACAAACAGAGCTTCCGGCAGGAATTGCTGGATAACAGTCCAGAGCTGAGATCCACGAATCACATAAAATCATAAACTCCTCCAGCAGGCAATCAGCCCATTCAGCCAACTATTTCTGGGCTTGCTCTTGTAAAGAGAAATCCAGTGAATCCTGTGAGCTGGTTCTCTCACACTCCAGACGCAGTGATGCTGTGTGAATTGTTCACAGTGCTGACTGAGGGAGCTTGGAGCTTGCTGTCTGTCTGAGTCCTGTCTCCTGACACAGCTGAGTCTGTCTCCTGACAGTAAAGCAATGGGGCTGCCTCTTTCCACTGCACAGATTAGCTGTCAGCTACAAATTTCTAGATTCCAGAGACAGGTACAGACCAAGTGATCAAATACTTTGTGGAATAACAGTCGACTGATGCCTGGAGGGTGGGGCAGTATTACTTGTAGATAGCAAGGGGAAGGGTAAAAACTAACTAGTGTTGTTTTGACAAAACTGTGGGGCTGACTACGCTGGAGTGTGATATCAGAATCTCTACAGACTGGAATGTTCATGCACACTTTATCCTGAAGACACTAAATGTGTCCTGAGTGGATGCCCTGTGGGTGATCTGTGCAAAGTATGCACCAGGAGAAACATGATCTTTTCTCAATCATGCTTTCTTCTGATTTCACATACCTGTAACCATTCCCTCTCGATAAGTGCTTGGAAACCATCAATGGTTCGACAGTCTGGATCCAGAATGATTTGTGCCAGCGATGTGAGCTGGAGGGTGGAGTCTCTCCCCTCAGAGTCATGGATCAGGACAGACACTCCTTCTCTGTGACAGCAAATTGACAGCATCACTCTCGCATCGAATCCCATAGCCCACCACATGTTTTTTCCAAGTTTAGCTGTCATGATTCACTTTAAACTAATTTGATGTTCAGTTTGACAGAATCACAGTCTTTGTTAAAATCCATTTTCTTTCTCCAAACAAGATGAATTAAATAAACATTCTGAAACTCTTTGTGGTCAACGTTTCACATTATGAAATGTGGTCAATGTTAAATTGCTGCTAATCCTGAGGTATTGAAATTCTCCAGATAATGTTCTGTATACCGTTAAAGCTGGAGAAGAACGTGGTAACTGTTCACTGGTCAACACTACACCAGAATGTTCGTGACATTGGTGATCTATTTGGCCTCTCCCTTCCACCCCACTCTGAACTTCCAACAAAACAACTTCTCCATTTCTGAGATTGCCTATTTCCACCTTTATAACTTCAGCTGACTCCACCGTGACCTCAGCTCGTCTGCTGCTGAAATCCTCAATCATACTCACACAGTCACTGAGATCTACAACACAGTAAAAAGGCCCTTTGGCCCATCACATTCGTGCTGGTCAAAACAAAACACCTCACTATTCTCATCCCATTTTTCAAGGCCCATAGCCTTTTATTTTTTGGCATCACATGTACATATCTAAATCCTTCTTCAATGTGATGAGGGTTTCTGTCTCCCCCACCCTCACAGGCAGTGAGTTCCAGATTCCCCAACTCCCTCTAGGTGAAAAAGTTTTCCTTCGCATTTTCTCTAAACCTCCTGCCCCTTAGCTTAAATCTATTCACTTGCCCCCCTCCTTCACAACCTCACCACCATCATTGTCCCCTCCACTAAGAAGAAAGGTTCCTTCCCAATCACCCTGTCTTTGCTCCTCAGAATTTTATACATCTCAGTCACAGCCCCTCTCAATTTCTTCGCAAGACTGACTCTGCTCGGAATTACAATTTAAGGTTGTCAGTTGAGCTTTCAGAGTGCATCACTTTTATGTTCTGCCTTGTGCAAACAGAGGGACCATGGCAATGCTTTGCAACTTTTTCAATAGAACAAAAGCTTGGGAAAATTGTGGGTACATTTCCCATTACACCATGTCTTGCCAATCAGGGTTGACTTACCAACCACAGAATCATAAAATTCCTTTGTAGAAACAGACCATTCGGCCCATTGTGCCTGCACAGGCTCTTCAAATGAGAGTTATCTTAGTGCCAGTCTTCTGCTAACCAATCTGCACCCTGTTTTCTATGCAATATAAATTGTTCCCTTTGGGATTTGATATTCTTGTGATTTTATTCTGATGAGTGTACATTGACAACGTTTGAGAACAAGAGCCTTTTCTCAGTAATGCTCAATTTATACATTTGTGTAATCAGCTACATTCATTGACATTCCTGGTACAATATTCAAGGCTGCCAGAGGATCTTAATTGAGAAAATAATTTTGAAATCTTTTGAACAGTATAAACAAAAAAAACAGGAAGTGTGCAGTTATATATCAATCCTACAGGAATTCTAATAGTTAGCTGTTTAAGATAAACAAACACAATTACAATGGTCCAGTTTCAGAGACAGGCATCCATAAAATTGCTATAAGAGTTCCTTAAAGATGTGTAGGGCAGGTGAATTGGCCATGCTAAATTGCCCATAGTGTTAGGTCTATTAGTCAGAGGGAAATGGGTCTGGGTGGATTACTCTTCGGAGGGTTGGTGTGGACTGGTTGGCCTGAAGGGCCTGTTTCCACACTGTAGGGAATCTAATCTAATCTATTCAAATCCTTAATTTCTTCAGAATTAGCCAATCTATGGTCAGAGTTAGATCACTGTGAGCAGCCTCAGTGTTTAGCCAGATTCCTTTTCGTAATTTCTATCAAGTGAACCTCTGGGGAAGTGCGTTTATGTGAACATCAGACAACAGCAAGATTGGGTTGACTGCTGTGAGCCATGGCCTGCTGATCACACGGGAGAAAACAGCATGTACCAGAAATACAGAGGGATGCTGGTGCACAGGGAATAGGTCAGAGTGAGAGTAAATTGTAAAGTAATGATAGTCCCATCAGGCTGCTCCCTTGTTAGTGAGAGACAATGGTTGATAAGTTTAACCTGAGAGCCACTGCACCTCAGGCAATGGTGAGGTTGAGAAAGTGGTAATCTCAGCTGGTCACAGAAATTGAACCCATGCTGCTGGCACCACCAGCCAACCAGCTAACTGACCCCCCAGCAAGAGGGAGCTCAATGGGAGACATAATGTCCTGTCACAAAGAATTGCTACTGTTAGAAATGACGTCTGAAGTTTGAGTGTTACCTGTCAACACACTGTGCAGCCAGACACGCGATGGTCAATACAGTTTTAACATGGCTCAGCCATTTAGAAGCCTCCAGTTTACTGAGCCACCTGTCAATGCTATTGGATTGGTCATTACAAGCATCGACTAACTTAATCAGGCTTTCCTGAAGAACTCTGCCCCTGTAATAAAAGAAAATACATTAAAACTGATTAAAAGAAGTTCAGCTTTCCAGAATGTGCTCCAGTATTGAACAGCAATGCGATGTTGCATTTTTTAATTATGCTGACAGTTCCATAAGACAGACCTACAGGGATTACATCCTAAAAACTCATCAAGGTCTTTGCACATGCATTAACTCAGCACCAAAAGGAAGTGAATTCTGAGGCAGAGGTACATCCAAAGCTCAGCATGTCAATTTCGAGCCATCAGCTTTGACCTGGGAAATGCTCTCAACATCGACTGGAGTCCGCCACAGCCTGCAGGATAATGTGTAGACCTGGGTTTTTTACTGCAGTGTGGAACACTCCATATTACATGTCTGATTACTCACAAAATTAGACTACCAAAAGAAATCAAGTTTCTAACAGATAAATGGTGTATGCTCATTTTTCACTAAACTTCAGCAGAAACAAAAATCTGACTCATTGACTCTTACACAAGTCAAGCCTACAATCATTAAAATCACCCTAAAATCTGAAGTAACCAAACAGCATGCAAGAGGGATTTAGAGGTGAGTTGATTGGGACACAGTAGAAGAATAATAACTGATTTCCAAAGTTACAGGGTTAAAGGTGACTGGAAAATCATCCAGTTTGAGGTTGAAGGGTCACTGGGCTAAAAACATTCACTCTGCTCTCTCTCCACAGATGCTGCCAGACCTACTGAGTTTCTCCAGCAATTTTGTTTTGTTGTATATTTCCAGCATCCACAGTTCTTTGTCTGATTGAAGTTGAATATGTCAGTATTTATGGAACTATGCAGCAAGTTCAGCGCTGGAATGTTTAAGATTTGTTTGCCTTCTTTTGAAGAACTTTATGAAGATTACATTCAGGAATATTCTCTGAGGTTTGTTCTATTTCAAACACGGCACCCAATCACCTCACCCCCACCCCACCCCATTCCAAATAACAATGTGATTGTGCTGGTGGGATGTTAGTAACTGTAAACAAGGTAGAAACCCAACTCTGTAAAGCCTCTTCTTCTGATTTTAACTGGACAGTAGTGGCAGAGGCTGTGGATTATACACAATCCCAATATAATTTATCCCCTCTAGAAACACTGGCGTTTCTTCCCAGCAAAATAACTGCACACACAATTGCTTGCTTCTAAACTCTTCACAAAAGATTCCTATCATTTACACCTTTCTCAGGAAGTTAATTTTGATTGGCAACCATCCTAGATATTCTCAGAACACTCTTCCTGACAGTGAGACATGAAAGGTTTGATTCTCTGATGACAGAATAAAGTCACGTTCTGGTGTGTGACAGTGTCTTACCAGGCTGGCCTGATCTATTCACTAATGGAGAGAGACAAAAAAGCTGCAGATGCCGGAATCCAAAGTAGATAGGCAGGAGGCTGGAAGAACACAGCAGGCCAGGCAGTATCAGGAGGGACAGGCAGGAGGCTGGGAGAACACAGCAAGGCAGGCAGCATCAGGAGGTGGAGAAGTCGATGTTTTGGGTGTAACCCTTCTTCAGGACTCAGTCCTTCATGACTTAAAACATTGACTGCTCCACCTCCTGATGCTGCCTGCCTTGCTGTGTTCTTCCAGCCTCCTGCCTGTCCCTCCTGATACTGCCTGGCTTGCTGTGTTCTTCCAGCCTCCTGCCTATTCACGAATGGAGCAGTCTTCCAGCTGCCAAAAACTGTGTGGATCCTGTTAGAAAGAGCAAAGCAGATGTTCTTTGTTCTGCAGAATCACTGAACTCTCATCAACTGTTAACATCGTTTCAGTGACGGTGACATCTGTGCCTGAGTCGGACGGTTATAGCACATCAGGTCAGACAGCATCCGAGGTGCAGGAGGACCAACTTTTCGGTCATAAGCTGGTTATAGTTTCAAATCCCACTCAGTATCTTATATATAAATCTTTAGACTGACACATCAGAGCAGTGCCTGTGTCTTTGAGTATATCTACACTGACATGACTCTCTTTCTGGGGATGTGGAAACCTCATCTGACCAGGGGTTGGAAGGAGTTCCTGGCCGATTATCAGCCTATTGAACAAACTGTCCCTCAGTGACCAATAGGTCACAGTGGGACAGACCCATGGCATCACAATACCAGAGTGCAGTACTGCAGGAGCTCTCATTACCTTCACGGTATCCCTCACAATGAAGGATATTGTTACTACCCTCTGGAGTGGTGCATTCTGAGGTGACTCACCTTGTTGGAAATGGGGTGGGTGGGGTTTACAGAAGGGGCTGGGTGAGATGTTCAGCTTTTTACACACTCCTCCCACTGTCTGTGCCTGGCTTCCGCATTGGGCATTTCAGAGACATCCAGAACGATCGCTAGCCTCACAGATGCTGCTTCTCTGCTTTGGGACAGTCTTGGGCTAGAGATTCCCATGAGATAATGGCAAGTCGCTTTTCTTCAGAGAGAATTTGAGGCTATTCTTAAACTGTTTCCTCTGCCCTCCGGGTAACAGTTGCTGGAATAGAGTTCAGAGTAAGGAGCTTGTTTTGGAGTCCTGTGTCAGACTTCCAGAAGATGTGGCCTGTCCAATCCAGCTGATTAACATTAACCCAGTGCCTTAAGGTTGGGGACACTGGCCTGAAAAAGGAGTGTTGGAATGTCTATCATGAAAATGGATTTGTAGGATTCTGTGGAGGCATTGCTGGTAATATTTCTCTCGGGATTTTAAGCGTCTGTTCATTGATCCATACTCATCTAAAAGGCTGATAACTCTGCTGCTCTGTGGACTATGACTCGGTTTCTGTTTTATCATCAGACATTTTGTTCCTCGGTTACATAAAATATAAACTTAAAGATTTTGAAAACACAGTAAAAATATAATCCCAAAAGCACCGCTCTACAAGACTCAGACCAGAGAGGGTTCCCTTCTCTCTCCCCTCAAATGGCTTAATTTGTCTGTGGCTTCAACTTCCAATCTTCAGAATTGGAGAACATTTCCTCAAGCCTTCAGACGAGTATAAGTCTTCTCAGCTTCAAATAATTCCTTCAGTGTTTCAGTCAAAGCACTTCTGGTCTGAAACTTCCACTAAAGTCCTTACACTGAGCTAAGCTATTTTTAACAATTCAATACTAACTTCTCCCCTTCTCAGGAGCAACTGCTGTACAGAGGTAGGTTCTGCTCAGGACTCTACAGAACTGCCCAAACTGAAACTAGCAGGTAGCAGCGAACATGTTTCTGTCAATCTGTCTAAACTGCCTTCCACTCTAATTAACACTATCCAGCAGCCTCTCAGTGGGTACGTTCTCTTCTTCAGCTCAATTTTTTTCTCTTCCCAGGTGATCCAACTGTCCCCACCACAGAAGCCTGAACTGGAGCAGGAGATGGAACAGGGGCTGGAGCAAAGGCTCGAGCAGGGACCGCTGATGGAACAGGGGCTGGAGCAAAGGCTCGAGCAGGGACCGCTGAAGGAGCAGGGGCTGGAGCAAAGGCTCGAGCAGGGACCGCTGATGGAACAGGGGCTGGAGCAAAGGCTCGAGCAGGGACCACTGAAGGAGCAGGGGCTGGAGCAATGCATTTCTCTGATATTTCTTTGTCATCTTGTCCAGTGTACTTACATGTTCACCTCTCCTGCTGTAACTCTGACTTGTTCAGTTAGTCAATGAACAAAGGAGGTTTTTTTTTGTTTAACCTATTTTTCTAATCACCCTGTTCAGAGAGATTATTACATATTCCTGGGGTCAGGTGGTTTTGAATGGGGCCTCCCGGTCCAGGGCTGGGGACACTACCACTGTGACACAATCGGCCTCCAAAAGCAAGTGTTAGCAACCAGGGCCAGTATGTATTAACCCGGGCCCATCCTGTAGCTATTTTCTCACCTGTTCACTGATATTAGTACATACCCTGGAACAGCCGAGACTTGAACCAGGGCCTCCTGTCTATATGAGGTCATGTTAACCTGAACCACTCAGTGGGAACAGGAGCCCTCAGATCAGATGGCAATTTTACATCCAGCCCAATGTTACATTGCTCAGACTGAACCTGCCTGTTCTCCTATCAGTGAGATTGATTCGGTTACCAGTCAGACATAAAAACAGGCAGACACACACAGCACTAACAGAGATGGTCACATTAACTATTTTACATCAAACATGGCTGAATGCATCACAGCCAGATCTGTCATTTTTACATCCTTTGCAGTTAAACTGCAGGAAGATGATCAAGAAAATGGAACAGTGCCTCAGTGGTTAGCACTGCTGCCTCACAGCACCAGGGTCCCAGGTTCAATTCCAGCCTTCGGAGACTGTCTGTGTGGAGTTTGCATGTTCTCCCTGTGTCTGCATGGGTTTCCTCTGGGCGCTCTGGTTTCCTCCCACAGTCCAAAGATGTGCCGGTTAAATAAATTGGCCATGCTAAGTTGCCCATAGTGTTAGGTGCATTAGTCAGAGGGAAATGGGTCTGGGTGGGTTACCCTTCGGATGGTCTATTTCCACACTGTAGGGAATCTAAACTCAAAACAAGTTAAGTGTTATCACTCTGTGTTTATGTGAATCAAAACATCATTTACACATGACTGGAGTTACTCAGAGTATGTTTGTGTGTGAATATCAATCCAAAACTCTAATCAATCAGAGTAGGTTAAGAAGCATCAAATTTTCAACCATTATCAATAAATATCAGATCAGACAGATCTTCATCTTCACTGCCCACTCAATAATCAGGAATGGAGTGTGCTCACTCTCCTTCTGACTGAAGTGATTCAAGGCTCCCTTTCCCAGGTCAGGGTTTCAGAAGTAGAACAAGTGTAAAAGGCAAGAGCCAGAAGGGTGAAGGATACTGCAAAGAAAACCTGAGGCAGATGCAAGAACTGGGGACACGGGGGAAAGAGTTAAACACAGGGTGACATGGAGCCCATGGAGGTCAGTGAAGACAGGGGGTGTGGAGGTGGTGGGTTAACAGCACTTAAGGAACATGCCTTTCTATTTTTGTGCTTTTTAAAGCCATGGATTAAAATGAGAACAATGGTGTCAAAGACCATTGTTTCAGAAGGATGTTTTGGTATTTGATATTTTTTACGAACCCTGTTTGTGTAACTGAGGGTTTCAGCTGACAAATGTGCTGACAAAATGGAGCTGAGGATCATTTAAAAGTGAAGCTGATTGGTTTTTGGACTAGGGACCAATTATTGAAATTATTGAAAATTATCATTGAAAAAGAAATGTTGTACCTGAAGCTCAGCTTTAGATCAAGTAGGATTCCAAAATACTGCATGATGAGGTATTGCCATTTATTTTTATTATTTGTGATCTTGGTTCTAAAGTAAAGGATTTAATGTATAGCTTTAAATTTGATTTGTACCTCTGTAGCATGTGTTAAGAAAGGGGAGGTTTTATTTTTTAGTTTCAATTTGGATTTGTGCGTTCAGTTAAGATGAAGTATCTGGGGATTTGCTTTGTTTATTTGCATTTAAAAAAGGTACTGAGGTGAATAAGAGATAGGATTTATAATCATCTAGAGAGGAATAAGTTGATTAGGGATAGTCAACACAGTTTTGTGAAGGGTAGGTCGTGCCTCACAAACCTTATTGAGTTCTTTGCAAAGGTGACCAAACAGGTGGATGAGGGTAAAGCGGTTGATGTGGTGTATATGGATTTCAGCATTTGATAAGGTTCGGCTACTGCACAATATACAGAGGAATGGGATTGAGGGTGATTTAGCGGTTTGGATCAGACGTTGGCTAGCTGAAAGAAGACAGAAGGCGATGTTTGATGGGAAATGTTCATCATGGAGTTCAGTTACTAATGGTGTACCACAAGGATCGTTTTTTGGAGTCACTGCTGTTTGTCATTTTCATAAAGGACCTAGATGAGGGCGTAGAAGGATGGGTTAATAAATTTGCGGATGACATTAAGGTCGGTGGAGTTGTGGATAGTGCTGAAGGATGCTGCAGGTTAGAGAGGGACATAGAAAAGCTGCAGAGCTGGGGTGAGAGGTGGCAAATGGAGTTTAATGTGGAAAAGTGTGAGGTGATTCACTTTGAAAGGAGTAACAGGAATGCAGAGTACTGGGCTTATGGTAAGATTCTTGGTAGTGTAGATGAGCAGAGAGATCTCGGTGTCCATGTACATAGATCCCTGAAAGTCGCCACCCAGGTTGATATGGTTGCTAAGAAGGCATACGTTGTGTTAGTTTTTATTAGTAGAGGGATTGAATTTCAGTGCCACAAGGTCATGTTGCAGCTGTACAAAACTTTGGTGCGACCACACTTGGAGGATTACATGCAGTTCTGGTCACCGCATTATAGGAAGGATGTGGAAACTTTGGAAAGGGTTCAAAGGAGGTTTACCAGGATGTTCTCTGGTATGGAGGGAAGATCTTATGAGGAACGGCTGATGGACTTAGGGATGTTTTCGTTAGAGAGAAGAAGGTTGAGAGGTGACTAAAGAGAGACATATAAGATAATCAGAGGGTTAAATAGGCTGGACAGTGAGAGCCTTTTTCCTCAGATGGTGATGGCTAGAACGAGGGGACATAGCTTTAAATTGAGGGGTGATAGACATAGGACAGATGTCAGAGGTAGTTTTTTTACTCAGAGAGTAGTAGGGGCATGGAATGCACTGCCTGCAATTGTGGTAGACTCGCCAACTTTAAGGGCATTTAAATGGTCATTGGATAGACATATGGATGAAAATGGAATAGTGTAGGTTAGATGGGCTTCAGATTGTTTCCACAGGTTGGTGCAATATCGAGGGCCGAAGGGCCTGTACTGCGCTGTAATGTTCTGTTCTATGAATAGTTCAGTGTATCAGAAATAAAGGTTAGGCATAAGAAAAAAGAAGGTGCTGATACATAGGAACACTGGGATGTAGACAGAAACACGATTATTGAGAAAAGCAGTGGGCAGGTTTCAGTTAGAAAGAAGTAGTCCTTAGCAGTAGAATTGTGGTTAATAACCGTCTCCACAACTGTCAGTACTGGAGATAAGGGCGGCATGGTGGCACAGTGGTATAGGGCGGCATGGTGGCACAGTGGTTAGCACTGCTGCCTCACAGCGCCAGGGACCACGTTCAATTCCCGCCTCAGGCGACTGACTGTGTGGAGTTTGCACATTCTCCCCGTGTCTGCGTGGGTTTCCTCCGGGTGCTCCGGTTTCGTCCCACAGTCCAAAAATGTGCAGGTCAGGTGAATTGGCCATGCATTAGGTGAAGGGGCAAATGTAGCGGAATGGGTCTGGGTGGATTGCTCTTCAGAGGGTTAGTGTGGACTTGTTGGGCTGAAGGGCCTGTTTCCACACTGTAAGTAATCTAATCAAATACGAGTGCCTGAAAAATACAGAAGCAGAAGGAATCCATGTTAAGAAACAGGTGAACTGATATAGAAGTTTGATTAAGAATCTAAGAAACAGGCATTAAAGAAATTATACAGAGTGCAAACCAATTACAATCATGTGAGCTGAGCAAGGAGTCTCGAAATGGAGAAGAGCCAATGCATCACTGAGGTTTGAGTATCTTTACGGTGGTTGTTGAGTCAAAGTATTGAATTTTTTTGTGATAATTATAACAGGTTTGTTTGAATCATTTCATATTTGCTATCATAATTAATGTTTTTCTCTGTGTTTCACATTTTTATATTATTTTGTTAGAAGTACATTAACGGCCTCTTGTGCCTACATCCTGCGAATGGTCACCATGGTAAATAAAAAGAAAATTAGGACTTACAGACTTTCAAACTGGCTTCATTATGGGATCTGACTTGTTCAGTGTTACCATCAGCTGCCCAATCTGATTCAATGTGAATGAATGTTTGGGGAAGAGGTTGGAGTCAATAAGATAGTCAGCTAAGACATTCCATTCCAGTAAGTTCTAAAGCTTCTGCATCAATCAGGCATCCTGACAGTATCAAGATAGTTCACAGGGTGAGTCAGGGAGGGATGAAGCGGTAGACTTGGCTCCCTTTATATCAACTCCTGATGATCTGATTGAGTGCAGAGTGAGGAATGGAAGGAATCACTGATAGATATCTAGGACAGAGTCAGAGGATTGATCAGCTATTGGTTATTAATGTTATATTTTAAAAACATACCATTTTAATCTTGCTCCTAATGGAAAATTCATTTAAAAATGCCACTGTCTTCTGTTTCATATTCTTTCAATAGAAATGGTGAAAGCCCACTTTAAGCACTAATTAGTTTGTTGCCCTATTCCTTACCTCTCTATTGATCTGTGTAGTCTTTTCCAATTGTGGTATTTAGTTTTAGATTCAAAGCCACCACCTTTCACCTTTGCCTGATGGGCAGCTTGTGTGGATCTGGTATCGATGATATAACCTTTCTTATCAGGGTGGAGAACAGCAGCCAGGTATTGTTCATCCTCTTTACATCTCTTGCCATTGGCTCCAGTCAGTGGCTGACTACTCCGCATTATCACCTACAAGTAACAATATCTTTAGCATCAATAAAGCAAGAGACCCGTTCACCATATTCCAAACATATTGAACACATGAAACAGTTCTTGTTTGTTCCACACACAAACCTAATGCTTGCTGGTGGATTCAAAGGTGATTCTAATCAACTAAAGTGTCCACCAGTAGCAAATATTTAGTTCCATGAGATGATAAGCAAGCAACTGCTGAGCTCCTCGATACACAGTGAATTGTAAGACCCTGGGGAGTGTTATAGAACAAAGAGATCTAAAGCATACAGGTTCATAGCTCCATGAAAGTGGAGTCACAGGTAGACAGGGCAATGAAGAAGGCTTTTAGCCACTTGCTTTCATCCATCAGAGCATTGTGTGTAGGAGTCAGGATGTCTGTTTCCAGCTGTACAAGATGTTGGTGAGGCCACATTTGGAGTACAGCATGCAGTTCTGATCGCTATAGAAAGGATCTGAGTAAACTAGAACAGGATGCTGCCTGGACTGGAAGGCTTGAGTTATAAGGAGAGGTTGGATAGGCTGGGACTTTTTTCTCTGGAGTGTGGGAGACTGAGGGGTGACCTTAAATCATGAGAGGCATAGATAAGGTAGATAGCCAACAGCTTTTCCCCATGGTAGGCGAATCAATAACTAGGGGACATAGGTTTAAGGTGACAGGGGAGTGACACAAAAGGGTCCAGAGGACAATTTTTTCACACAGAGAGAGGTGAGTGTCTGGAACGGGCTGCCAGAGGGAGTGGTGGAGGAGAATACAATTTCATCATTTAAGAAGCATTTGGACAGGTACCTGGATAGGATGGGTATGGAGGGATATAGACCAAACATAGGGAAATGGGACGAAATTAATTGTGAAAACTGGGCAGCATGGACAAGTTGAGCTGAGGGGCCTGTTTCCATGACTCTATGTAACTGAGACATGCTATGTCTAGGCCATATTGTCCAGCTGAGAGTGTCTGAAAGAGCTTACTCACCATTAGAGTAACAAGTCTGAATCTCAGACTTCATTCAATCAACCTCTCCTCGTTTGTTGCTTGAATGTCATCTGACATTCAGGATTTTTATTTCAAAGATTAGCATCTTTCCAGATGGTAATACTGAATGCAGCAGCAAGCTTCCTGCAGGCCACAGGTTGTGCAGTTTAGAAGGTATTGAATTAAAACTGAATGACACTTGAATTGCAGTAACATGATGTTCTCATTCTTGAAGTGTGATATTGTAAGAGAGTAAGGTTTCTTACCATTCCAGTCCTCTTGTGGTGGTAACTCAGGACTGGAAAGCGTCCACTTTGACGAAAGCAGGCTATGATCTTTAGAGCTGCATCATCAACAGCCTTGTGAACAATCACTGCCTCAGGGTAACTCAAACACACAGCAAACTCTTTGTTCACGTAACTGAGTCTCCAATTATCGGTCTATGTGAGTGAAACAGTTTTAAAGATAGCTTTTAATTACTGATTGAACAGCAGAGCCATCTGTTCCTTTGAACACAAATAAATATTCTAGCAGTGGGTCATTGGGTGAAGGCAGAATATTGGCAGAGGTGGGGGCTGCAGGTTTCTGGTGTCACTGGGGAGAGTCACCCAGCTTAGAAGGGATATCTTGGGAGGAACTTCCTTAATGCACCAAACAATATTAAGATGCATTAAAAAAAATTACTGCAAAACATCAGAAACAAATAACTGCCGAAAAACAATCAATATTTGAAAAAACTAAGACAAAGTGCAGTGGATGCTGGAACAAGAAACATAATGTGCTGGAGAAACTCAGCAAATCTATCAGCATCTGTGAAGGCAGAAAGACAGAGTTACTGTTTCAAGTCCAGTATGACACTTCTCGAGAATATATTTGAAAGATTTAGCTTCAGCACTCAAAAGCAAAAGGCTGCAAATTTGATTACTGAGGGGAGTTTATCATTCCAGGACACATACTGTCCAGATGTATAGCAGAAAAAAGCAATCACTTTGAAGGTAAAAGATTAGAAATAAGAAAGCTTTTTACATTTTTTTAACTTTAAAATTCTTGAAAAGTTGTATATACCAAAACAAACTAACATGTAAAGACAGCTTAGTAAACTGCTCTTCAGGAGTAAATAAGTTCCAGCCTTCCTGAAGGTTCGGTTCCTTTGGCCGATAGAAGAAGGGATACATGTGTCTGATAGATTCCAGAGAAGACAGAGACTGCAAAACAAAATCAGAGAAAATGGAAATTTTATCAAAGAATTATATCGGAAACATCAATGTAACAGTCTTGGGAGTTTACTTATTGGTTCAGAATGCTGCAGTATACTGGCCCTTCGAGAGTGGAAATAAAACAGGATATGAAAAGATTTGGAATTGTAAAATGTCAGATTTGTTTCAATTAGATTTCTGTTCCAAGATGTAAATACTTTTTGAAGTAAATTCAAAAATGAATTAGGTTTCTCTGCTCCTCTCTTAGCACCAGAGAAAGTCAACAACAACAAAACAGCAGCCATTCCCCTGGCTATGGCCAGATTTAGGACAAATGAACACTGCCTCTGCTCCCCCCTCCCCTTCCCCACCCCCATCTTACAATGTTCTGGGAGAAACAAAAATCATGAGAAAGTTAGACAGAGCCAATAAAAACAGCTGGTGGTTAATAGCTGTGTCACTGGACAGGCCATGCAGAGGCTGGGGACATGATTCAAGACCCATCACAGCACCTGGTAGAGTTGAAAGCCAGTCTTACTGATACTGACCATGAACCCATCATTCCCATCAAAAAAAAAGAATTTTGCTTTAGATTTTACAGGCATCAAGGATATGGGGAAAAAACAGGTTATGTCATTGATGTGGAGGATCAGCTCTGATCACAGTGAATGATGCAAACTGCTCCATGGGCTGAATGCCGAGTTTCTATTAATGCTCTTCGGAAAAGGAAATCTGCTGTCCTTACCCAGTTTGGCCTATGTGTGACTCCAGCATTGTGGTTATGCTAACTGTCTTCTCAAAGAGTCAGCAAACCACTGAATTCAAGGGTAACAACTGTTGGCTTTGGCAGTGCTGTTCACAGCTGGTCAATCCAGCCATTAATCCACTTACCTTTTATATGATGATAATCTCTGCCCTGGTTCCTTTATGCCCTAGATTTTGGGAAATGATCATATATATTGTATCTTCCAGATTCATACTACTGATGGATCCCTGCGTTTCATTCAACAGCAAACCTTTGTTCAGAGTGATTTATTTTGGTTGCAAGGTTCAGAATTAACACAAAAATTAAACATTACTCGATTTCTACAATTGTGAATGTTTCTTGTATATCAAGTGAAGTCTGTCAGTGTGGAGAATAAATATTTTTCACTGTGGCACCTTCTCTGATGTGGTATTGTATATCTACAGAACATATTTCATTATACTCTCTGCATAGCAACTATATTCAAAGCATAACATTTCCTGTAAATTGAATGTTTTCCTGGCTATATCTTGTGCCGAAGGGATTCACCAGGATGCTGCCTGGGCTGGAGTGATTCAACTCTGAGGAGAGATTAGACAGTCTGGGAGTGTCCGCGTAAAGCAAAGGAGACTGAGGGGGGAACATGATTGAGATGTAGAAAGTTCTGAGGGACATGAACAGAGTAGATAGGGTAAAGCATTCCCCTTTAGTAGTGGGGTTAAGAACCAAGGCAGAGTTTTATGATAAGGAGCAGGAAGATTAGAAGGGATGTGAGGAAAAACATTTTCACTGAGAGGGTGGTGGGTATTTAGAACTCACCGTCTGAAAGATAGAGGCAGGAAGTCTCAAGATACTTAAGAACTATTTAGATGAGCTCTGAAATGCTAATAGCAGACAGAGCTACGTGCCAAGAGCTGGATGATGGGATTACAATGAATCGGTTGTTAACGACCAGTACAAACATGATGAGCCAAAGACCCTTTCCATGCTGTAAAACTCTGGCTCTATTCTGTGGCAAAATTTTTAAAAATTATTGTCTCACAGTTTTTAAAAGGTTAATTTAGTGAAGGATGTTTAGTGTGATTATATAACTCCAATTGCCCTTCTGATTCCAGAGAGTGGTTTTGCGATCTTCAAATTTTATTGCATATAAATCAGCAGCAAAAGGCTATTTGTATTCTGTGGGTTAGTGTGGGTTCATACTGACATCTGAGAGGCCAAAAGATAATCAGGATCATTTGTAGCTTCAAATTGAGACACTTGAAATGAGTGTTACTCAGAATGAAAACTAATGGACAAAAAATGATGGCCTCTGCCTCAATGATCTCATTCAATCCACTACTTGGGATATATCAATCCCTGGTGGGATATATCAATCCCTGGTGGGATATATCAATCCCTGCTGGAAGCCCAACATCAGGAAATCACTGGGAATATTCTAGTCCATTCCCACATTGTTTCCATGTGGATAGGATAGCTTTTATCTTAAATCTTATAGATAGAAATTCTGTTTCAACTTGCAAATTTCTGCCTAGTCAGTTTGGTAGAATTTCTCTCTTGTGATATTTCTTAATTCCCTGGTCAAATGGAACAATTTCTACAGCTATTTCCACATTCATTGCATTACCTCAATGGACTTGGCAACGTTCAAGCATTCTTCCATTCCTGGTATCTCCAGGTACATAATACACAAGTCTTTACATTTAATAGTTATTATCCCTGAAGACCCTGTATATCTGGAAAAGAAAGAAAATGTCTTGGGCTGTTAAAACACATTATGGAATGTGAATATGGGATTCACACAGAAACACATCCAGATAGTTTTCCTAAGCCTGGACCAATCACCTTCAGAATATTCTACTTGCACAAGGACAAGTAGCATGACCCTGCTGTTGGTGTTTGCTGAGTTTTCTCGAGGAAAATCTTTCAGTCTCCAGCAAAATCATCTCCTCCCACAAATCAGAGAAATGTTAGCAGTCTGCTGTGCGTGAACATACACACCCTTCTCAACTCTGAGCTCAAGGGGTTCTGAGCATCATATATAGATTACTTTGAACCCACGTGAATCAGACCAAAGGTGATTACTTTCTCCAGCATCCACAGAAATGTGGTTAGTATCATTAAAATACAATGAACCTCAGGTGCTACTACTGCAAGGTTTACAACTATTAAAAAATTGCATTAGAATCTGTGTCACAATAAGTGGCACACAAAGAGAAAAATATTATTTTTAAGCAGGTTCAAAAAACAGAACTGCGTGTGTTTAAGGCATGGGACAGTGAGATGCACATCTCTGCATCATTAAAAGATTTGTGTCTGTTTCTGTTTGGGCAGTAACATGAGTCCCATCACCATCATAGACAAGAAGCTGAGGGACTCTGATCACACTGGTTACACAATTCATGTTCAGATTTTATTTAATCCACATTTAGATTTTCATTGCTTTTGTGGATCAGTGTTGGAAAATTATTTCCTTATTTCATAGCTCAAGAAACTCTAAACAAAGCCACAGTTCAGACAGGCTTGGCTCAAAGTGATAGGGAGAAATGATTTTGGCTGGAGGTTACGGTGGAAGAGTGGGAGGTGAGAGGTGGGGAAGAGGTGAGTTCAGATCAAACTATAAAATACAAGCCAGCGAGGCTGTTCAAGGGTGATTTCTGGAAGCACTTCTTCAAACAAAACCTCACAGATATCTGGAAACCTCTTCCCCCAAGAAACGTGATCGGGCTGAGGGATTAATTGGATCTTTCATATATAGTTTGTTTAATTTTTGTTGGGTAAGGAATACTAAGGGTTACAGAAGCAAAGCAGACAGATTGAGTTCTGACACACATTGGCCAGGATCTGACTGCATGATGTAACAGGTTTGGGGCCAATGATCTCCATTTCCTAAATTCTTCACAGTCACTTCAAATCAGAAAGTGTTCATTTAAATACCAGATACAAACAGGCACAAACAACAGCTTTGCAACATAGCATTTGCGCTAACACAAGGCATTTCTTTTAATAAAAATCCTATTTCCTTCAGACAATAAGACCAATATAGACACAATAAACTTTCTGTCATATTGAGGAAGGAAAATGAAAGGGTTCTTGAGGAGTCACTTGAGAGAAACTTGAAGGTTGCAATATAAGCTGAAAAAGCACAATGCCTAATGTGAAACAAGCTGCTAACATCAATTAAATATCAGACCTGTCTCCATTCTGCTGATTTACACATTTGATGCTTTGGTATCCACTTATGTTCTGCACACTGATTAAGAAAAAAAAGAGAGAAAGAGAAAGACAAACACAGGCGATATTAATGTCAGAAAGAAGCATTTGTTAAATGTTGACTTCTGATTTAACAAAGCTGAAAAATGTGTTGCTGGAAAAGCGCAGCAGGTCAGGTAGCATCCAAGGAGCAGGAGAATCGATGTTTCGGGCATAAGCCCTTCTTCAGGATTCTCCTGTTCCTTTGATGCTGCCTGACCTGCTGCGCTTTCCCAGCAACACATTTTTCAGCTCTGATCTCCAGCATCTGCAGTCTTCACTTTCTCCTTCTGATTTAACAAATCCAGCTTCCTCTAATTACATCACAAGAAACTTAGAACAGCTCCTGTGGGTTAAATACAGATTATTGTTAAAATTAAAAATTAATGGAAATGCAGAAATTAAATTGAAATCATATTAAAAAATCACACAGCAGGTAAGTACGCTTTTGAGAGAAGGTTCATTCATCAGAATTAAAATCAGACAATTGTCAATGTTGATATTTAATTTTAAAGAACAGTTTAAAATGCCCCTGGGTCCAGTCACCAGGATTAATAGAGTCATAGAGTTAAACAGCCATATAGCACAGAAACAGATCCTTCAGTTAGTCCATGCTGCCCAGGTATCCCAAACTAAACTAGTCCCACTTGCCTGCGTTTGGCCCATATCCCTCTATACCTTTCCTATTCACGTACTTTTCCAAATGTCTTTTAAAAGTTGTAACTGTACCTGCAGCTATCGCCTCACCTGGCTGTTCATTCCACACATGGACCACCCTCTGAGTGAAAAAGTTGCCCCTCCATTCCCTTTTAAATCTTTCTCCTCTCACCTTACACCTATGCCTCCTAGTTTTGAACTCAGCTACCTTAGGGAAAAGATCTTTGTTACTCACCTTATACATGATCCTCACGATTTTATAAACCTCTATAAGGTCACCCCTCAACTTCCTACACTCCAGTGAAATAAGTCCCAGCATATCCAGCCTCTCATAGAGTCATAGAGATGTACAGCATGGAAACAGACCCTTTGGTCCAATCCATTCATGCCGACCAGATATCCCAACCCAATCTAGTCTCACCTGCCAGCACCCGACCCATATCCCTCCAAATCCTTCCTATTCATATACCCATTCAGATGCCTTTTAAATGTTGCAATTGTACCAGCCTCCACCACTTCCTCTGGCAGCTCATTCCATACCCGTACCACCCTCTGCGTGAAAAAGTTGCCCCTTAGGTCTCTTTTATATCTTTCCCCTCTCACCCTAAACCTATGCCCTCTAGTTCTGGACTCCCCAACCTCAGGGAAAAGACTTGTCTATTTATGCTATCCATGCCCTGCATAATTTTGTAAACCTCTATAAGGTCACCCCTCAGCCTCCGACGCTCCAGGGAAAACAGCCTCAGCCTGTTCAGCCTCTCCCTGTAGCTCAGATCCTCCAACCCTGGCAACATCCTTGTAAGTCCTTTCTGAACCCTTTCAAGTTTCACAACATCTTTCCAATAGGAAGGAGACCAGAATAGCACGCAATATTCCAACAGTGGCCTAACCAATGTCCTGTACAGCCGCAACATGACCTCCTAACTCCTGCACACAATACTGACCAATAAAGGAAAGCATACCAAATGCCTCCTTCACTATCCTATCTACCTGCGACTCCACTTTCAAGGAGCTATGAACCTGCACTCCAAGGTCCCTTTGTTCAGCAACACTCCCTAGGACCTTACCATTAAGTCTATAAGTCCTGCTAAGATTTTCTTTCCCAAAATGCAGCACCTTGCATTTATCTAAATTAAACTCCATCTGCCACTTCTCAGCCCATTGGCCCATCTGGTCAAGATCCTGTTGTAATCTGAGGTAACCCTCTTCGCTGTCCACTACACCTCCAATTTTGGTGTCATCTGCAAACTTACCAACTGTACCTCTTATGCTCGCATCCAAATCATTTATATAAATGACAAGAAGTAGGGGGCCCAGCACCGATCCTTGTGGCACTCCACTGGTCACAGGCCTCCAGTCTGAAAAACAACCCTCCACCACCACCCTCTGTCTTCTACCTTTGAGCCAGTTCTGTATCCAAATGGCTAGTTCTCCCTGTATTCCATGAGGTCTAACCTTGCTAATCAGTCTCCCATGGGGAACCTTGTCGTATGCCTTACTGAAGTCCATATAGATCACATCTACTGCTCTGCCCTCATCAATCTTCTTTGTTATTTCATCAAAAAACTCAATCAAATTTGTGAGACATGATTTCCCACGCACAAAGCCATGTTGACGAACCCTAATCAGTCCTTGCCTTTCCAAATATATGTACATCCTGTCCCTCAGGATTCCCTCCAACAACTTGCCCACTGCGGAGGTCAGGCTCACCGGTCTATAGTTCCCTGGCTTGTCCTTATCACCCTTCTTAAACAGTGGCACCACGTTTGCCAACCTCCAGTCTTCCGGCACTTCACCTGTGTCTATCGATGATATAAATATCTCAGCAAGAGGCCCAGCAATCACTTCTCTTCCCACAGAGTTCTCGGGTACACCTGATCAGGTCCTGAAGATTTATCCACCTTTATACATTTCAAGACATCCAGCACTTCCTCCTCTGTAATCTGGACATTTTGCAAAATGTCACCATCTATTTCCCTACAGTCTATATCTTCCATATCTTTTTCCACAGTAAATACTGATGCAAAATATTCATTTAGTATCTCCCCCATTTTCTGTGGCTCCACACAAAGGCCGCCTTGCTGATCTTTGAGGGGCCCGATTATCTTCCTAGTTACCCTTTTTTCCTTAATATATTTGTAAATACTCTTTGGATTTACTTGATCTATCCTGTCTATACCTGACATATGCTTCCTTCTTTTTCTTAACCAAACCCTCAATTTCTTTAGTCATCCAGCATTCCCGATACTTACAAGCCTTCCCTTTTTTCCCTGACAGGAATATACTTTCTCTGGATTCTTGCTATCTGATTTCTGAAGGCTTCCCATTTTCCAGCCGTCCCTTTACCTGCAAACATCTGCCTCCAATCAGCTTTCGAGAGTTCTTGCCTAATACCGTCAAAATTGGCCTTTCTCCAATTTAGAACTTCAACTTTTAGATCTGGTCTATCCTTTTCCATCACTATTTTAAAATGAATAGAATTATGGTTGCTGGCCCCAAAGTGCTCCCCCACTGACACCTCAGTCACCTGCCCTGCCTTATTTCCCAAGAGTAGGTCAAGTTTTGCACCTCTCTAGTAGGTACATCCACATACTGAATCAGAAAGTTTCCTTGTACACACTTAACAAATTCATCTCCATCTAAACCTTTAACCCTATGGCAGTCCCACTCGATGTTTGGAAAGTTAAAATCCCCTGCCATAACCACCATATTATTCTTACAGATAGCTGAGATCTCCTTACAAGTTTGTTTCTCAATTTCTCTCTGACTATTGGGGGGTCTATAATACAATCCCAATAAGGTGATCATCCCTTTCTTATTTCTCAGTTCCACCCAAATAACTTCCCTTTATGTATTTCCAGGAATATCCTCCCTCAGCACAGCTGTAATGCTATCCCTTATCAAAAATGCCACTCCCCCTCCTCTTTCGCCTCCCTTTCTATCCTTCCTGTAGCATTTGTATCCTGGAACATTCAGCTGCCAGTCCTGCCCATCCCTGAGCCATGTTTCTGTAATTGCTATGATATCCCAGTTCCATGTTCCTAGCCATGCCCTGAGTTCATCTGCCTTCCCTGTTAGGCACCTTGAATTGAAATAAATGCAGTTTAATTTATTAGTCCTACCTTGTCCCTGCCTGCCTTGACTGTTTGACTCTGTACCGTCTCAGATCGATCTCTTTCCTCACTATCTCCCTGGGTCCCACCCCCCACCTTACTAGTTTAAATCCTCCCAAACAGTTCTAGCAAATTTCCCTGCCAGTATATTAGTCCCCTTCCAATTTAGGTGCAATCCGTCCTTCTTGTACAGGTCACTTCTACCCCAAAAGAGATTCCAATGATCCAAAAATGTGAATCCTTCTCCCATACACCAGCTCTTCAGCCATGCATTCATCTGCTCTATCCTCCTATTCCTGCCCTCACTAGCTCGTAGCACCGGGAGTAATCCAGATATTACTACCTTTGAGGACCTCATTTTAAAACTTCTACCTAACTCTCTGTAATCTCCCTTCAGAGTCTCAACTTTTTCCCTTCCAATGTCGTTGGTTCCAAGGTGGACAATGACCTCTTGCTGGCCCCTCTCCCCCATGAGAACATTCTGCACCCTCTCTGAGACATCCTTAATCCTGGCACCAGGGAAACAACACACCATTCTGCTTTTTCTCTGCTGGCCACAGAAACGTCTGTCTGTACCTCTGACTATAGAATCTCTCCTTATAACATCGTGGTAAATGTTGTAAGTGCTGAGTTATAGGGACAGTCCCCACTGGGGGCGCAACAGCATGAAGGGTCCCCCTTGGGTCTATTAGTCAGAAAGGAGTTCCCTCCCAACTGGGAGTTATAACTGTCTCAGGTGACTGGAAAACACATTTCTCAAACTGCCTGCTGCAGCTGAGCTCAAGTTCTAAATCTGGATTGCTAAGAATCCCACACTTTATATTCAGAGAACATAGACCATTACAGCACAGTACAGGCCCTTCAGCCCTTGATGTCACGCCCACCTGTGAAATCAATCTGAAGCCCATCTAACCTACATTACTACATTATCATCCATATGTCTATCCAATGACCATTTAAATACCCTTAAAGTTGGCGAGTCTACCACTATTGCAGGCAGTGTGTTCCACACCCCTACTACTCTCTGAGTAAAGAAACTACTCTGATCTCTGTCCTATATTTAGCACCCCTCAATTTAAAGCTATGCCCCCTTGTGCTAGCCATCATCATTTGAGGAAAGAAGCTTTCTCTGTCCACCCTGTCTCACCCTCTGATTATCTTATATGTCTCTATTAAGTCACCTTTCGACCTACTTCTAATGAAAACAGCCTCAAGTCCCTTAGCCTTTCCTCATAAGACCTTCCCTCCATACCAGGCAACATCCTAGTAAATGTCCTCTGAACCGTTTCCAAAGCTTCCACATAGTGAAGAGACCATTAGCTTTGAACTTACCCAGTGTAGTCCCAGAGTGCTTATGGGGCATGGCTGCAGAAGCCTCCATCACTAATCCCCCCACCCACCCCAGCCCCATTCACAAACCACACGGCAGTGGAGAGGGGAGGTGAAAGACCTTCAGGGCAGAGGAGAGGACTTGGGGCATCAGTACCTCCTACACAAACCCATCTTGCTTAGGTTGAGTAGAGATCACTTTAAGGGCAGCAGCAAATCCAGCTGTTGAGGAGAGATCAGGTCCCAGTTAATCTGTGATCCTTCTCCCCCTCTCAGTAGAGCAGGACTGGTTAAAGGCAGCTACAGGTTTCAGCTTTTTAACCAGGCCTTCCGAGTTGCGCATTCTAACTTCTTGTTATTCCAACACCTGAGCGTTCTAGTTACCCTGGAACGCTGTCACTAGCTCAAGAAGATTTCCTGTATCTAAACCAACCCAGCCAACATTGGTCTGAAAGTGATTCCTGACTAAGAACAATTAACAGTCGTGAAGAATTTGACTAGTCCCGACGCTCATCCTTAGTTACTGTACATTTGCTGATTGGTGATAATTTCATGAAATAAAATGATCCCTTCATTACAACAATATTTGACAATTATTCATTCATGTAATGTAAACTTTGAAAAGCAAACAATGCTGTCCTCATTTTTCAAAAGGTTTAACCATCAGTTAATCATTGAAAGGTCCAAAACATTGTTTAAACAATGCTGTATCTCAAACCATTTCATATAGCCAAACATCTCAGTGTCAGTGTCACAGCTGTGTGTGTCTGAGTTTGTACTTTAATTTGAGAGGCCCATGTGCACAAGGTTTGCAATATTAATGGTTGGGTCTGGGACCCACAGGGAATGCTCCCTTTGCACAATTTATTTGGTTGTTTGACACAACGATTTCCTTTACAGACTGGAAATAAATATGAATTAAATACTCCAGAAGGTCATTTCCACATGTCCAATGCATTTCTATTTTGTGCAGTTTTCATCTTATATTTTCAACTGGGGAAGAATTTTATGTTTCAGACATTAGACTCTTGAATATTAATGAAAGGAAGGAATTAACCACCTTTAACCCCTATAGATGGAATTTCATCATCAGGCATGTTGACGTTACTGCAGTGAGTGAACTTCATACAGATTTCCAAAACCTAATCTTGCTGTCTCTGTTTTACTTTCACTGACACGGGGGTGTATTTCCAACAAAGCAGAACAGAAACTAAAAGCAGCATCAAGCAATTCTACATCTAAAAATCAAACAGTTACAAAGAACCCCACCCACATTTAACTCCCTTTTGTTTCCTGTGCATTTCTGGTGAATTTTTGACATAGAAGTGTAGAAAACAATGAATTTTATAGGAACGAGAGCATGGGAGTAGAAATAGGCTATTCTACTCAACATACCTGCACCACTATTTTAGCTCATGGCTGATCATCAACCAGTTTCTCTGTTTGCGCACAATACCAATAGTAAACCTGCTGAGTGCAGCTCAAGTTGCTAGAGATGCCTTGGGTAATGAAGACCTCATCAAATATTTCTTCACATTTTCCCTGATGATGCCCAAATAGAAAAGGTTATTCCAATGAAGTATCTCATCCATCCAGGCTCAAACGTTTTAGTTTTTTGTTTCCTTTTATTTGCAGCTTCTTCCATAGAATCCCCCAAAACAATCCTTTTATCTTTATTAACCAATCACTGTGGTGGGAGGCCAGAAATTCCCTTCGGCCATTTGCTTTGTGCAGGTTTGAAGACTTTAGTTTTGTATTTTTATAAGCAACGATATAGTGAGGGTGTGCGGTCACTGCCCATGGAGTGTGCCCTGAGACACTGGTGACTCATGGAGGTCTGGAGGGGTAACAGGTGAACTAGAGTCTCCAGGAGCCCACTCAAACTTTCGTGTCAGGAATTGTCTCCATTTGGATTACAATCGGGGGGCGTGGGGGGCAGGGGGGAAACTTGTCTCTGTCTACTTTCTGATGGCAGAGATTTGGATGGCAGAGGGAAACATGGCAAACTGCTTATTAGCAAGGAGAAATGACACTGTCTGTAATGTTCAGAAATGTGGAGTTCTCTCACCACTACCTTGTGAGAATATCCCATCTCACCGTTCAACATTTGGTTGGAAAATGGGAATTTTTGATCTCAATGTTGGGAAGCTTCTCATTCGCTATCTCACATGATCCTCCCAGCTTCCACATCATTGTCCACATCTTTCAGGAGCTGGGGAGATTTTTCCCAATGTTTTCCAAGTCAATTGTTCTGTTCTTAACATGAGAAATGTGCTTGGAGATGTGAATATAGTAACTTTATGACACTGAGACCTTGCGAATACATTCAAATTATTTGAAAGCAACTTTTCAGTTCAGGGTGTGATGATCAGTGTCAGAATGTGGTCTGAATGGACATTCTTCCCCTTGACAACTTACTGGTCCTAGCCATATCCCTACGTTCCCGTTTAAACACCAAAGGGAAAATACATTCTGGCCCCATTCTTCTGGTGCAATGTGGCATTGATAGAAATCCAGCAAAACATGAGCTTCACAGTGGTGTGTAACTGAAGAGAAGCCAAAGAATCCAAGACAAAACAAGCTATATTTGTTTGGAAACTACAATGGATGTCTCTACCATGTTTTTGCTGACAATACATATTTCAATGACCACAGTTACCTCTTTGCAAAAACAGACAAAAATTTAAAAGTACCAACATTTCTATAATTACATTTCTGTCTACAGAGCAGATTGTCTCTCTCGACAACATAATAGTCTTCTTGTAAATGATATAAATTCCTCTGAGTGACAGCTGAGAATTGAAACAAGCTCTCTGATTTAATGTAAAGCAAACTACACCAGAGCAAGTGAGATGGTTGTTTCATAACTTTAGTAAATTGCCGACCAGTCACCTGGAGTGAGATGTATTGCATAGAAGTAGGTGATATCCTGTTGACAGACTACAGACAGGGGGAGCTCACACAGGGAGCAGCTGGCAAGAGACATTCACAGGCAGTCAATTGCATGGATGAATTCAAGTGGCACCGAGATTAATATTTAATGGAGTAGCTAACATTAATTTTGGGGACATACTTGATGGAATATAGAATCTACTCTTATCCTGGATTTGCTTTGTGATGCTGCTCTTAAGAAGAAGACATTATTTTGCTGAATTAGTAGTAAAGGTAGGATTAATAGTAAAAGAATTAAATCCTATCTGTCCCTTAATCTCTGGGTCATGGCTCTCTGACCCTGATTGGCTAGTAGCCCTCCCCCTCAAAGCGGGTTATAATTGCCATACTATTAATCCAGAGACCCAGGTAATATTCTGGGGACTGGGGTTCAAATCCTAGCCCAGCAGTTGGTGGAATTTGAATATCATTAAAACCTGGAATTAATAGTTTAATGAAGACCATAAAACCATTGCGGATTATGCTAAAAACCCATCTGGTTCACTAATGTCTTTCAGGGAAGGAAACTTCCATCCTTACCTGATCTGGCCTATATGTGACTCCAGACCCACAGCAAGGTGGTTGATTCTTAGGAATGGGTAATAAATACTGGCCTAGCTAGTAACCCTTACATGCCATGAAGGGATTTAAAAAAAAGGTCAGGTGGATTGTGACATCTTTCATAAAATGAGCAAATCAGCTGAAGGAAATAGAGTGTCCCTACCATTAGGTATCTCCATTTGGAGAATTGTTGATCATTGAATTTCTCCACTTTGAGGAGATATAGATGCTTAGTCATTGAGTATATTCAAGACTGAGGTCAATAGATTCCTGGGTTAAATGTATTAAGGACATTGGGAAGAGTGCAGGAAGGTGTAGTTAGTGGGCATGTCAGCTGTGATCTTGTTGAACAGCTGGGTTAGGGTTAGGAACTGAACAACATCGAGGGCTGAAGGGCCTGTACTGTTTGCACTATTCTGAGCTCTATGAACTGTTTCCTCCTGTTCCAATTTCCTAGTTTATTATGCCCCTTTGTGGCACCATTTCCTTAAAAATGATCACATTTTGAGAAGTCAAAATGGCTCACATTGTGATTAATTCTGATTGTTCTTCTCAAATACATGTTGTTGTTTAAGCTCTCTCCTTATGTACACTTTTAGCTGTTAACATCTTTTTATTATAACTTGTTCCTGGTATCGCATTTTCAGCTGCAAAACAGAAAGTGCAGATATGATGAATGTCATACTGTCAGGGGACAACAACCCAGCAAGTGGTTTCAGAACAACAGAGCCCACACAACAGATGTTATGTGGCTTTTCAAAGGAACCACAGGATTGTTTTAAGGTGACCATTTTGTTTTATTACGAATCACCTTTTCCATCTACCGCGCACATCTCCCAATCAATGGCTGACCTAGCCTTGGGGAAAACACTTCACCTATCTCCTTCCTGTTCATTGCTGTTGCACCACCAGCTCTCTCTGATCAGTTGGCAGTAAATCCAACTTGAACTGAACATTATATTGAGAGTTCTTCCTGTTTGGGGACATCTGCTTGGACTGGAAAGGCATGAGAAATTTGATTTTGTTTTGTTTCAAATATTGTTTAAATCTTAACCTGCTTCACACTGGACAGGCCTCAGGAAGATAGCCAACTAACTGCTATTACAGTCGCTGTAATGAGGAGCATGTCATAGAGTCATAGAGATGTACAGCACATAAACAGACCTTTCGGTCCAACTCATTCATGGCGACGAGATATCCTAACCCAATCTAGTCCCACTTGCCAGCAACCAGCCCATATTCCTCCAAACCCTTCCTATTCATATACCCATTCAGACATCTGGCTTCTCTACCACAAGAGGCAAAGACAGTGGATACAGATTTGTGAGGAGTTGTAAATCTCAAGAAAATTACAAAGGTAGGCAATGGTGAGGATATGAAACATGTAGATGAAAGTTTTCATTTGATAACATTGGTAAGTACCGGGGTGACTGCTATGTCATAAAGTTTGGGAAATGAGAGGCAGGGTTTCAGATGGAGCTTATGGAAGGTGGAGGATACAAGGTCAGTCATTTTGAATCAAGAAGAATTATTTATTTGTTCAACACCTGATGTGACAGAGAGTAGTTCAATTGCTTGTTGCTGACTATGCTTGTGTCTGTGATGCTTACATTCCCTGAGAAAATGACAGCTGAGTGGAATCTGGAGAGAGGCAGCCAATAAGGTACAACCTTGTCAGGTCCCACTTGAATTTAATCCTTTGTCAGAACTTTGGACTGATTCTAAGATTACAGAAACTAAACTCATACTTTCTGTATTGACACTATCACAATGAAATATTGAGTGGATGATGTGTCCATCTCATACTAAACAAAGCCATAACAAACCAAGAATTACATTAAATATTAAATAATTTTATAACTATTAAAAAAAACTTTTAAGCTCAATCTTTTTGAAACATTTTTCAATTTCCACTCTAAAGGTTTGACCCTGAAGTGCCTGGGATTCTGTTTGAGTTCCATACAGATCTGATTCCAGACAATACAATTCCTGATCAACTGGTCTCACTAAGTCTCTAAATACAGATCATGTTTGTTTTCAGTGACTTTTGATGTTAACGATGTCGCTGCAAGATGTGAAATGCTGATTAAACCAACATTGAACAGATATGCACTTTAAAACATAACATAAAATACATGGGAGATTAAATCCAATAGATTTGAGCAATGACCATCTCCATCAAATAGGAATCTAAGCATCACAACCAGAATCAGTCATATTATCACATCATCCCCACTGCATCCCCCAATATCAGCATCCTGGGTTTATCATTGACCAGAAACTCAACTTGCTCCAGCGACATAAATATAGTAGCTACAAGAGTAGGTGAGAAATTATGAATTCTGCAGTGCGTAACAAATCTCACCATTCCACCATCTATAAGCATTGCTATATGATGATGAAACACTTTCTATTTTCCTGGAATGGGTGCAATTCCAGCAACACTCAAGATGCTTGATACCATTAAGGAGAAAACGCCACTTGATTTGCACCCTTTCCATTACTTCAATATTCACTCCCTTCACCATGGGCACCCAGAAGAACAGTGCGCACCATCTACAAGATATGTTATAGCTATTCAGCAAGACTCCTTCAACACCACCTTCCAAACCTGCACCCTCAACCATCTAGAAGGAGAAGGGCAGCTGGTACGAGGGAACACCATCACCTGCAAGTTCCCCTCCAAGCCACTCATCATCCTGACTTGGAAATATATCCCTGTTCCTTCACAGTTGCTACGTCAAAATTCTGGAATTCCCTCCCCAAAGGCATTGTGGGTCGATCCACAGCGCATGCATTTTCATGAAGGCAGCTCACTCTCATTTGGGAGCCTATACCTCATAAAGAAATAAATTGAAAATACTGTCAATTTCTAGCCAGTTCCCACTAGAGACACATGAATTTCACTGTAAGGTTTCCCACCTCAACTCCCCTCCCAGCTGGTGCATTCTAGATTGCCACCAGCCTCTGGGTGAAAATACTTTTCCTCAAATCCCCTCTAAACCTCCTGTCCTTCACCTTAGAATTGTGTCCCTTGTTTACTGGCTTTTCAACTAAGGGAACAGCTGCTTTCAACTCAGTGAAATAAAACAAAAACCTGCAGTTGTTGGAAATCAGAGACAAGAACAAATAACTGGAGAAATGCAGTAGGTCTGGCAGCACACATATGAACAGGTTCGAAAACAGCTTCTTTCTTGCTGTTATCAGACCTTTGCATGGATCTTTCAAATATTATTTTTGATCTCGCTCTCTGCGCCTTCTCTATGGCTCTAACACTGTATTCTGTACTCTGTTTAGATGGGTCAGTTTTTGTCCAATGTGTGCAGGAGGGTTTCCTGACACAGTATGTAGACAGGCCAACAAGGGCCGAGGCCACATTGGATTTGGTACTGGGTAATGAACCTGACTATGTGTTAGATTTGGAGGTAGGTGAGCACTTTGGTGATAGTGACCACAATTTGGTTACGTTTAACTTAGTGATGGAAAGGGATAGGTATTTTACACAGAGCAAAAGTTATTGCTGGGGGAAAGACAATTGTGATGCTATTAGGCAAGATTCAAGATGCATAGGATGGGGGAGGAAACTGCAGGGGATGGACACACTTGAAATGTGAAGCTTATTTAAGGAACAGTTACTACACATCCATGATAAGTATGTACCTGTCAGGCAGGGAGGAAGTGGTTGAGCGAGGAAGCCGTGGTTTACTAAAGAAGGTGAATCTCTTGTCAAGAGGAAGAGGAAGTCTTATATTAGGATGAGATGTGAAGGCTCAGTTACTTGAGAGTTACATGTTAGCCAGGAAAGACCTAAAGAGAGAGCTAAGAAGGGCCAGGAGGGGACTTGAGAAATGTTAGCGGATAGGATCAAGGAAAACCGTAAAGCTTTCTATAGGTCCACTGGGAATAAAAGAATGACTAGAGAAAGACAAGGGCCAATCAATGGGAAGTTGTGTGTGGAATCTGAGGAGTAGAGGGAGCACAGAATGAATATTTTTCATCAGAATTCACACTGGAAAAAAACAATGTTGTTGAGGAGAGTACTGAGAGACAGGCTACTAGATGAGACAGGATTGAGGTTCACATGGAGGAGGTGTTAGCAATTCTGGAAAGTATGAAAATAGGTAAGCCCCCTGGGCCAGATGGGATTTATCCTAGGATTCTCTGGGAAACCAGGGAGGAGATTGCAGTGCCTTTGGCTTTGATCTTTATGTGGTCATTGTCTACAGGAATAGTGTCAAGAGACTGGAGGATAGCAAATGTTGTTCCCCTTGTTCAAGAAGGGGAGTAGAGCTAACCCTGGTAATTATAGATCAGTGAGCCTTACTTTGATTGTGGGTAAAGTGATGGAAAGGTTATAAGAGATAGGATTTATAATCATTGGGAGAGGAATAAGTTGATTAGGCATAGTCAACACAGTTTTGTGAAGGGTAGGTTGTGCCTCACAAACCTTATTGAGTTCTTTGAGATGATGACAAAACAGGTGGATGAGGGTAAATTGGTTGATGTAGTGTATATGGATTTCAGTAAGGGGTTTGATAAGGTTCCCCACGGTAGGCTATTGTACAAAATATGGAGGCTTGGGATTGAGGGTGATTTAGTGGTTTGGATCAGAAATTGGCTAATTGAAAGAAGACAGCAGGTGGTGATTGATGGGAAATGTTCATCCTGGAATTCAGTTATTAGTGGTATACCACAAGGATCTGATTTGGGGCCACTGCTGTTTGTTATTTTTATAAAGGACCTAGATGAGGGCGCAGAATGATGGATTAGTAAATTTGCAGATTACACTAAGGTGAGCCATGAAGTTATGCTGCAGCTGTACAAAACTCTGGCGCAGTCGCACTTGGAGTATTGTGATGGTTCTGGTCACTGCATTATAGGAAGGATGGTATGGAGGGAAGGTTTTACAAGGAAAGGTTGAGGGACTTAAGGCTAGAGAGAAAAGGTTGAGAGGTGGTTTAATTGAGACATATAAAATAATCAGAGGATTAGATAGGGTGGACAGTGAGAGCCTTTTTCCTCAGATGGTGATGGCTAGCACGAGGGGACATAGCTTTAAATTGAGGGGTGATAGATATAGGACAGATTCAGAGGTAGTTTCTTTACTCAGAGATTAGTCGGGGCATGGAACGGCCTGACTACAACAGTAGTAGACTTGTCAACTTTAAGGGCATTTAAATCAGATTCAGATCACTTACACCGTGGAAACAGGCCCTTCGGCCCAACAAGTCCACACCGACCCACCGAAGCGCAACCTACCCAGACCCATTCCCCTCCACCTAACACTACAGGCAATTTAGCATGGCCAATTCACCTAACCTGCACATTTTTGGACTGTGGGAGGAAACCGGAGCACCCGGAGGAAACCCACACAGACACGGGGAGAATGTGCAAACTCCACACAGTCTGAGGCGGGAATTGAACCCGGGTCTCTTTAAATGGTAATTGAATAAACATGTGGATGAAAATGGAATAGTGTAGGATAGATGGGCTTCAGATTGGTTCCACAGGTAGGCGTAACATCAAGGGCCGAAGGGTCTGTACTGCGCTGTGATGTTCTATGTTCTGCTATCTAATGCAGTGTGTATGGTATGGTATAACATACAAAACAACACTTTTCACTGTAGTGGTTCAGTTCGCCGAGCTGGGAATTTGTATTGCAGACGTTTCGTCCCCTCTCTAGGTGACATCCTCAGTGCTTGGGAGCCTCCTGTGAAGCGCTTCTGTGATCTTTCCTCCAGCATTTATAGTGGTTTGTCTCTGCCGCTTCCGGTTGTCAGTTCCAGCTGTCCGCTGCAGTGGCCGGTATATTGGGTCCAGGTCGATGTGTTTGTTGATAGAATCTGTGGATGAGTGCCATGCCTCTAGGAATTCCCTGGCTGTTCTCTGTTTGGCTTGTCCTATAATAGTAGCGCTGTCCCAGTCGAATTCATGTTGCTTGTCATCTGCGTCCCCTAGACAGGGGATGAAACGTCTGCAACACAAATTCCCAGCTCGGCGAACAGAACCACAACAACGAGTACCCGCGCTACAAATCTTCTCACAAACTTTGAACTTTTCACTGTATTTCTGCATGTTGGATGCAGTGACCGTTCAGAAGAGGATGTTTCTGAGTCTCTCCAGCTATTTCTGCTTTCTCTCCATCCTATCCATGTCCTTCATAATCTCATACACCTCTATAAGGTTCCCCCTCAACCTTCTCTGCTCCAAGGAAAGCAAAGTGAGTTTCCGGCCTTTCTTCCTCACTAAAGTGTTGCATCTCAAACAACATCCTGGTAAATCTCCTCTGCACTCCCTCCAATGTAACCACATCCTTCCGATAGTGTAGTGATCAGAGCTGCATACACATTGTTTAGTTGTGGCCTCGCTGTACAGCTTCAATACAATCTCCCTGCTCTTATAATCTGCGCTATTACTGATAAAGGCAAATATCCCATTGCCATCTTAACTACCCTATAACCCTGTCCTGCCACCTTCAGGGATTTGTCAACAAGCATCCCAAGATCCCTCTGTTCCTCTGAGCTTCCTAGTGTCCTGCTATTCACCGAGTACTCCCTTGGCTTGTTAGTTCTTCCAAAGTGCATCACCTTACAGTTCCAGGGTTAATTTCCACCCACCACTGATCTGCCCATCCGAACAATCTGTTTATGTCCACCTGTAACCTAAGACGATCTCCCTCACTGTCACCATGGTTATTCATTAGGCCACACACAAACTTAGTTACCATCACTCTCATATGCTCATCTATATCATTTATATACATCATGAACAACAAAAGGACCCATACCCTGTGGTATGTCACTTAACTCTGGCCTCCAGTCACACAAGCAGCCTTTTACCACCACCCTCTGCCTCCTACCATGAAGCCAATTTTGGATCCAACTTGCCAAGTTACTCAGGATCACATGAACTTTTACCTTCTTTATCCATTTCTCCAAAGCCTTGTTGAAATACATACAAACTACATCCACTACATTACCCTCATCGAAACACTTGGTTACTTCCTCAAAAATTCAATCTGCTTTTTTTTGGCATATCCTCCCTCTGCCAAACCCATGCTGATTATCCTTGATCAAACCTTCCCTCTCTTAGGGACAGGCCAGTCAGCAATGTCTACATCCCACAAGTGAATAAGAAAAAAGGATATTAATTTGCTCCTTCAGAATTTTCTCCAGTAGATTTCTACCACTGATAAGGGAGTCATTGGTCAGTAATTCCCTTGTTTATCTTTCATGCCCTTCTTGAAATGTGAAACCACATTAGCTGTCCTCCAGTCCTCTGGCATCTCCACTGTGGCCAGAGAGGAATGAACAAATTGGGTCTTGACCCCTGTAGTTTCCTCCTTTGACTCCGACAGCAGCCTAGGACACAACTCATCCAGGCTGGGGACTTTTCCATTTATAAACCTGTCAAAGCTTCCACCATAACCTACTCTCTATCAGTCTGCTCAAGAACCTCACAGGCCACCTTCCTGAGTAAAGACAGATGCAAAGTACTTGGTTAACACTCTACCAATGTCCGCACACAGCTTTCCCCTTCATCCCTAATGGGTCCTACTCTCTCCTGGGTTATTCTCTTCCCCTTGGTATGTTTATAGAATATCTTGGGATTCTCCCTAATCTTAACCAGCAGTGATTTCTCAAGCTGCTCTTTGCTATCTCATTAGTTTCTTATGTTCTCCTGCCCTTTCTATACTCCTCTAGGGCCTTCATTGACTTGCTCCCTTTGTAATTGATATATGCCACCCTTTTCCTTTTTATCCAGTCCTAAATATTCCTCGACATCCAGGGTTCTCTGGGCTTAGTGCTCCTCCACTTCCTGTTGGAACTGTACTCTCCTCAATTCCCTTTTGAACACCATCCATCGCTCTAATGTGGATTTACTCTCTACTCCAGTCCACTTTGACCAGATCCTTCCTTATTTTAATTAAATCAATGTCTACACGCTGACACGTTTCACATTAAATAAATAACAAATAATAAATGGGTTTGATCACATTACACTTTTTGATAGTGAAAATATATTTGCAATGTCTTACAAGGAATAACTTGATTTATACAATTTGACATGGGAAGGCTTTCAAAGCAAAATGTTGAGAACTCCTGAAAGAGAAAAGCATCAACTGTCACAACTCTAATGGAAAGCGTACACTGGTAATCAAATTCCAGTATTCCACAAGCCATGACAAATGGATAAATAACCAAAGGAAACACAGAAATGATTCATTTGCCTGACTTTGACCACAGCGAAAATAGAGTCATAGAGATGTACAGCATGGAAACAGACCCTTCGGTCCAACTCGTCCATGCCGACCAGATATCCCAACCCAATCTAGTCCCACCTGCCAGCACCCGGCCCGTATCCCTCCAAACCCTTCCTATTCACATACCCATCCAGATGCCTTTTAAATGTTACAATTGTACCAGCCTCCACCACTTCCTCTGGCAGCTCATTCCATACACGTACCACCCTCTGCGTGAAAATGTTGCCCCTTAGGTCCCTTTTATATCTTACCCCTCTCACCCTAAGCCTATGCCCTCTAGTTCTGGACTCCCCCACCCCAGGGAACAGACTTGTCTATTTATCCTATCCATGCCCCTCATGATTTTGTAAACCTCTATAAGGTCACCCCTTAGCCTCTGACGCTCCAGGGAAAACAATTCCAGCTTATTCAACCTCTCCCTATAGCTCAAATCCTCCAAACCTGGCAACATCCTTGTAAATCCTTTCTGAACTCTTTCAAGTTTCACAACATCTTTCCAATAGGAAGGAGACCAGAATTGCACACAATATTGCAAAAGGGCCCTAACCACCATCCTGTACAGATGCAACATGACCTCTCAACTCCTGTACTCAATGCTCTGACCAATAAAGAAAAGCATACCAAATGCCTTCTTCACTATCCTATCTACCTGCAACTCTACTTTGAAGGAGCTATGAACCTGCAACCCAAGGTCTCTTTGTTCAGTAACACCCCCTCAGACCTTACCATTAAGTGTATAAGTCTTGCCAAGATTTCATTCAGAAACAAGAAAACAAAATTTATTTATTAAAAACAAGCTTATCCTTTAACAAGTGACAAAATGGATTACTAATTACTGCTAGGTAAACTTAAACGATATCCCTTTTAAACCCAAACACACACACATTCATTCACAAATAGAACAAACATGACAGGTAGTTCTGCAGAAACATCAGAGATGGAAAACATGGTCAAAAGGAGGTAAATTCACTGGACCAAGATTCCAAATCACAAAGGTAAAATGAACTTAATTTTTCCACAGTTCTTTCAGTTTTCTGGCAATGACATCACTTTGTTATTGATTGCAGAGGTTCTTAAATTTGCTAGCTGATCAACTGGACCTGAGTAATTTGAGTTAGAAGTTCTCTGCAGTGTTGTAGAATGTTGGTTTCTTCCACTCCCAAAGGGAGCAACAGTGAAAGCAAGATCTGTCTTTACTTGGCAAGTTTCAGGAGGTCTATGTGTAACTGCCCAAACTCAGTTCTGTGCCAAATTCAAGTTATCTATAATCACTTGATGCTAGGCAGCTTTTTTAATGCAAAGGCACCTTGCACCTGTTTGTCACATGAAAATATCAAATCCAGCTTGTCCAAATACTTAATTGATGAAAGGCTTTTGCCTAAAACATCGATTTTGAAGCTCCTTGGATGCTGTCTGAACTGCTGTGCTCTTCCAGCACCACTAATCCAGAATCTGGTTTCCAGCATCTGCAGTCATTGGTATTACCTCAAATATTTAATTGACTGAGTGTAGTCAATAAGTGAACACCACACAGTTCCGCTTTTGTCCGAGTTGTTAAAAAAAGGTTGTTTCACTGTCAGTGTCCAAAATTCAATGTTCTCAGTTTATATTTCCAAAAATGGTAGATACAATCCTTGCACAATTAATTCCTAAAATTCCTAAACTGCCACCTGAATTATTGTTAAATATTATACAACTACCCAGAGAGAGTTGCTGTAATTAAACATTTAGAACTTCGCTTGGCACAAATAGTTTATTTCCTGAGAAAAGTATCACTTTGGTCAGATATACAATGACCAACACAGACAGGCCTTTTACTGGAACTGTTACTTCTTCCTAAGTATGTTACGTTTAAATTATATTCTGTTTCAAAGCAGTAATTTACACTGAGCTGAAAATGTACTGGTCCAAGGAGGTATATTAATTGTGTGCTGCTCAATCTTGCCAATTTGACCTGCTTTTAAATTGAAACGTAATCTTGTCCAAATATATCTGTGTTAATGTTGAATGAGATAATGTGGGGTGCTGAAACTTTGTGTCAGTTTCTGAACAACAAGGTAGAAAATAATTTCTTGTACAACAGAACAAATAGCCAGCAAACACTAAACCCTACATTAAACATCAGATAAACTTCATACTGGTTTCTGTAAATCAAACAAATTTTAAGACGATGTTCTTTGCATAATTTATTTAATGGTTCCTTGAACGTTTTCAGATGTTCCCTACATTTTTACTTTATAAAACTTTTTTCCCCAAAATCTTACATAACATAATCATATGCAGACCTCAGCCAAGTTAAATAAAGCGTATGATTTTTCTGCAGAGCACGTTATTGTCCTGCGAGAAGGTCGTGCAGCTGTTTCATTTCTGGTTAAAATTTAACTTTGGTCCCAACTCAACATTTGTTAAGCACGTCTTTCTTTCATATCGACTGAAGTGGTAATGTTAAAACTCAGGAGCACAAATGAACTGCCTCTGCAGGGGTTGTTTGGAAGGCGAAGCAATTAAATGGAGATCAGAGAAACATTCTAACGTGGAAAGTCTCATCCTGCAGTAAACTGACCCACTGGGGACAAGGAGGGAGTATGCACATTTTCATTTAAACCTGACAGCGTGTTCAAGGTTGTGTCGTTGTTGTGGTTCAAAACACATTTTACCCAATGGTTCGTGTCAACATCTGGTCCTTTGAAGATAGTTTTTTAGCTTCGGGCTATGTTCCAGTCTTATTAAAGTCTTACATGCACCATTTCTAAAATACAAAAACCCTGGGGGCATTTACAAATCGTACAAAAAAACAAGCAACAGAAAGATCTTCACAATAACACTGTGCACTTCCTGTTTGGTAAAAATTCAGTTAACATTCGAGGTAAGCTTTCTGATAGGTTCCACACTGATAGAAAAGTTTTAATGTATTGTTGATTCTCCTACCATTAGTAAATAAATGACGCTTTGGACGGAAGCGTTTTTTAAAATAAATAACATTTCAATAGTTTCCCGGACATTAGGTGTGATATTTCAGTGACTGTACACGTCGGCTGAAATTCAACTCACAGCAGTCCTGATGAACTGACCTCTTTTCGATGGCATCTATATTCCTCAGTAACAGCCAAAGCTCCTCTTTGTCGCCAGCCCTGGAGGAGAGCAGCAGATGGTGGCTGGTTATGCACAAAGTGCCTTTCACAGGCGGCAGGAACGGCCGAGAGAGCAGCACATGGTCAACTTTCGACGTTTTAATGAGCTCTGAGAACTCCATAGCCCGGAGACAGACACAGAGAAACAATGAGCAAAAACCCTCGGGGTCGGAAAAGGAATGTACTCTGCACTGCAGCTCATTTAAATATAACGTAACAAAGAGTTTTTGAAAATGCCCTAATTTGGCGGCTTGGATTTGCTGTGGTTTCGAAATAAGATGGACAGAAATATGAAAATATATCTTCATGGAAGGAAAGTGATTTGGCAGCTGCCTGTGTGTTTGTAGCCTTTAGCGGATAGAGTTAACGGTTTACAGGAACATGTCCCTCTCGCTTTACAATGGCTGGTTCCGAGGGGGAAGCGGACATTTCCCGGTCGGTGGGTGGGGGTGGAGGTAGAAATCGGCAGATTACCCTCAATGACCAACTCCTGACCCTCACCTCCCACCTTCCAGCCAGTGGATTCTTACATTCCCGGGCATTATACACACACCCAGCTTACTGCCGAGAGGGAAACGTGCGATGGTTTTTACAACTCTGAGAAATCATCTTTTGTTCATTGGTTCAAAGCTGCAACGTTAAATATTTTAATACATAACCCCGCCTAGGACTAAAGCGTTAAATCAACTATTTTCTGTGGAACACAGTTACAGGACAGAAAGTTCAGTTTGATCTCAGTTTGACAGCCTCTCTGACCAGTTAAAAAGCCCCAGTTCCCAAATCCTGGGAACCAATCAGAACTTTATGGAGGACGGCTAATATTTCACAATATTTTTGATGCTGACAATATTCTGTCCCAGTGTGGGGTTAATAAGAAAAAAAATTCCCTTTCCCTCTCTTGTTTATAATAAAAGCTTTTAACTCAAGACGAGTAGTTTACAGCTGGCCAACTCAACTGATTCTGAAACAGATAGTGCTGGAGAAACTCAGCAGGTCTGGCAGTATCTGTGGAGAGAGGAAGCAGGGCGAACATTCCTTTATCTGTTTGAGTAAAGCGCAAACTTCCAATGAAGGTGAAAATGTCCCAAACTGAGGTGACTCTTCTTCAAAACAAGACAAGGCTCCCTCCCACACGCCAGCAGCTGTCTGTCGGGTTCCAGCGCTCTGTTTCTAGGAGATACAGCTCGCTCCTTCTAACCCATCAGCCACGATCCCCTCCCTGTGGACAGTGCCCTAGGATTGATCCTTTCACTCGCTGCTCAGGGCAGGCCGGCTCTGCACTTTCAGATTACTGTACAACCCAGTCACATTGCTGCTGAGACATTACCACCAACATTTACAGATTTGTGAACACGGAAGCATTCAAGGGTCACCCACAGAGTTTCTTCTGGGTGAAAGCATCATTCCCCTCCAGGATCCCTCAGCATCCTCGCGTCTGGGAAGGAGGCGGCCGCCACCTGAATGCAGCAGTAGCAATACCTCAGCAGAAGGAGGCGCTCCAATTCCATCCGACTCCACAATAACAGATTCTCCTGCTTTGGAGATGTCGGTGTTGGACTGGGGTGTACAAAGTTAAAAATAACACACCAGGTTATAGTCCAATAGGTTTAATTGGAAGCACTAGCTTTCGGAGCACTGCTCCTTCATCAGGTGATCAGATCACAATCACCTGATGAAGGAGCGACGCTCCGAAAGCTAGTGCTTCTAATTAAACCTGTTAGACTATAACCTGGTGTTGTGTGATTTTTTAAGATTCTCTTGTGAAATACAAACAAGCTGCGGAATCTGGAAATCTGAAACTAAACCAGAAATTGCGAGGGACACTGCCGACAGAGAGATTCAAAACTCATGATGTTCCTGAAGAAGTGTCACTGAACCCGAAGTATTTACTCTGTTTTCGCCCACAGATGCTTCAGTCCAATTCGTCCAGACAAATCATGTTTCCTAAACTAAACTAATCCCATTTCACTGCATTTGGCCCGTCTCCCTCTGAACCTTTCCTATTCATGTATCCTTGCAAATGTCTTTTAAATGGAACTGTACCTGGGTCTGCCACTTCTAGTAGTCCTTTCCATGTTCAACCCACCCTCTGTGTGAAAAAGTTGCCCCTCAGGTCCCTTCTAAATCTTTCGTTTCTCGTCTTAAAAATATGCCCCCAAGTTTTGAACTCCCCACCCTAAGGAAAAGGTCTTCGCTATTGACCTTATCCATGATTCTATAAACCTCTATAAGGTCAGCCCTCCTCCGCTCCAGTGAAATAAAAAGTCTCAGCTATCCTGTAACTCAACCCTCCAGTCCCAGCATCATTCTGGTAAATCTTTTCTGAGCCCTCTCCAATTTAATAATATCCCTACAACAGCAGGGCAACCAGAACTGTACACAGTACTCCAAAAGTGGCCTCACTAACATCCTGTTAAACCTCAACATGACGTCTCAACTCCTATACTCAATGGTCTGAGCAATTATGGCATGATCAAGCAGAGTCAGCATGGCTTCATAATGGGGAAATCATGTCTGACAAATTTACTATAATTCTTTGAGAAAGTAATAAGCGAATAGATAAAAGGGAAGTAATGGATGTAACATATTTAGATTTTCAAAATGTTTTTGACAAAGTATCACACAGTAAATTCCTTAACAAGGTAAGAGACCATGGTGTACATTGACTTGGATAGAGGATTGGCTAATTTATAGAAGACAGAGAGTAGGGACAAGGGGGCATTTTCAGAATGGCAATGTCTAACTAGTGGAATGCCACTGAGATCAGTGCTGGGTCCACAGTTAGTTACAGTATATATTAGTGACCTGGATGAGAAAGGTAAATATACTATAGCTAAGTTTGCAGACAACACAAAAATAGGTGGGAAGATAAGTCTATGAAGTTTGATAGAATGAACAGAGGAGTTGAATATTATTTAAATAGATAATGACTGCAGAAAGCTACAGCACTAAGGGACTGTGGGTTCTCGTCCATGTAACACAAAAAGACTAGCATACAAGTTCAGCAGGTAACAGAGAAGGCAAATGGAATGTTGGCCTTTATTTAAAGGCAATTTCATATAAAAATAAGGAGGTATTGCTAAAACTGTACAAGACACTACATAGCTGGAACACTGTGAATAGTTCTCAGCCCCTTATCTATGGAAATATATATTAATTGGAGAACGTTCACTAGGGTGATACTAGGTATGAAGAGACTGTCTTATGTGGAGGGGTTGAAAAGATTGGGCCTGTGTTCATTGCAATTTGGAAGAATGAGAGGTGACCTTATTAAATAATACAAGATTCGTAGGGAACCTGACAGGGTAGATCCTGAGAGATTGCTTCCCTGTGGGAGGGTTCTAAACCAGAGAGCATCATCTCCAAATAAGGGGTTGCCATCCCAGGAATCAACTTGGTAAACTTGTTGTCTGGCAGCAAAATCGAAACCCAGAGAATAATCAGGTCAATAACAGTATGGGTGTAAAGTTGGCTGAAAAACAGGAAACAGATAGGAGTGGAGTTGGGCATATCATGGGTGTTCTCCAGCTACTGGTTTTGGGACCATCGCCCTTCCTGACATGTTTTAATGGCCTCGACTCGGGTGTACAGAGCCACTGTTTCAAAATTTGTAGATCACACAAAACTTGGAAGTGTTGTGAACTGTATAGAGGATGGAGGTAGATATTTTAAATTTGCTTTTGAGATGTATGCGTCACTGGCTAGACCAACATTTGTTGCCCATCTCTAACTGCATTTTAGCAGGTGGCAGTGACCTGAACCTTTACAGTCTGTGTACACTCCAGGGAGGTGTGTACAGGCTTATTGAACTGATGAGCAATTGATGGATGGAATTTAACGTGGAGAAATGTAAAATGATTCATTTCGGTAGGAAGGACAAAGGGAGGCAGAATAGAATAAAGGACACAATTTGAAAAGAGGCACAGGAACAGGGGCAATTGCAAGTATATGTGCACAAATCATAGAAGATATCAGAATAGTTAAAAAGGCTTATGGAATCCAGGGTTTTCTAAATAGAGAAATAGTTACAAAAGTAAGGACATCTACAATGAACCTTTGTAGAAAAGTAAATCAGCCTCACCAGGAATATGGAATCAAGTTTTGGGGACTCTACTCCAGGAAGGATGCAAAATTATTAAAGAGGTTGAAGAAAGATTTTTGCGAATGGTTTAGATAATGAAGGACTTTAGTTATGTCGATAACTTGGAGAGGTTTGTGTTGTTCTTCTTGGAAAAGAGGAGGTTGAGAGAAGATTTGATGGAAATATTCAAAACAATGATGAGACTGAACAGAGTAAATATAGAAAATCTGTTCCCATTGGCACAAAGACCAAGAAGTAGCAAATACTAATTTAAAGTAAACAGCAAAATAATGAGGGAAATCATTAATTGACAGCAAATCTGGAACCCACTGCCCAAGAATCTACTAGAGCCAGGTTCAACCAGGGCTTTCAAGGGAAGCTAGTGAAGTCAATGGAATTTTGTGACAATCCAGCAGATCATTGACACTTGTTTTTTTTTAATTGCAGATTTACCTCATTAACTAAATTAACAGAACCTGTTTTGGGGGGAATTTGAACTCATGTCTCATTCATCCACCTCTGGGTAACTAACTCTGTAACATAACCATGCCATTTTTGGAAGTATATTACCAAATATTTTGAAATAACTAATAGGTTGTGGTTCAATGTATTTCAGTAATAGTCCCAGAAACAAGGTTAAACATTAGAATTTGAGGTGGCAATATGTATTCCTCAAAAACATTTTCTGGCCAGATTGATGTCTATGATTCCAAATGCAATGAGGCTGTACATGAGGGGACCAAACCTGGTCCACGATTTCCATTTGCCTGGTTCAACAGCAGCAGTAGTTGTAACAGAAACACTGCCACTGAAAATTCAATTTCTGTGGACTCAAGGACTCTGCAACTCAAAGGCCTGCTCATTCAGTGACTTATAATAAATCTGGTGATGCTCAACAAAGTGGAACTGCAGAATGTCCAAAGAACTTGGACTTCCCTTAAACCCAGCATAACCCAGAGAGGAATGCCCCGCCCACTGGAATGGAACTTTTCTACAGGACAAATGATAAACTCTTCAAACTGACTCAACTCTGGTCCAGAACCAAGACCACCCCAACCAAGACCACCTCTTTGAGCTACAGTCCACACATAACTACCCTCTTGGATGTTTTGGAGACATCATTATACAGATGATGCTTCAAATCTGATGGGAATTATCACCAATGATGTCTCCACAAATCCACTGGCAGGACAGATGCCCCGGTGTCAGTGTCCTCTCTCAGGACAACGTTTCCAGTATCGAGGCACTGGTCACTGTCAATTAGTTGCACTGGACAAGCTTCATTATCCACATGCCTAACTCAAGACTTGTAAAATAAACCTTTCTAACCTCCATTTTAAATCAGATTTCTATACAAACCACAACTAATGAAACAAAAGTCTGAATTTCAATTCTAATCTTTTTCAGGATATGGGCATCATTGGCTAGGCCAGCAGTTAGTGTCATTCTCTAATTGCCCAGGAAAAAGTGGTAGTGAGCTGCTGTATCAAATCATTGCGGTCTATGTACTGTAGGTATTGCAATGTTATTGCTGCCTGTAGCATTTGCAGTATCCAGTGCCTCCAGCATTTCTTAATATCATGTAGAGCATTTTGAATCTGTAATGTGGGAACCTCTGGAGGAGGCTGAGATAGATCATTCAATCAGCACTTCTGGCTGAAAATTGCTGTGAATGCTTCAGCCTTATCTTTTACACTGATGTGCTGGGCTCTTCCATCATTGAGGATGGGGATATTTGTGGAGCCTCCTCCTCCAGTGAGTTGTTTAATTGTTCACCACCATTCACAAGTGGACATGGCAGGAATGCAGAACTTAGATCTTATCTGTTGGTTGTGGGATCACTTAGCTCCATCTAAGACTTACTGCTTATGCTGTTTGGCATGCAAGTCATCCTGTTTGGTAGCTTCACCAGGTTGACACCTCATTTTTAGGAATGCCTGATGCTGCTCCTGATGTCAGTGTCAAAATGTGTGGTGCTGGAAAAGTTCAGCAGGTCAGGCAGCATCCGAGGACAAGAAGAGTCAATGTTTTGTGCATAAGCTCTTCATCAGGATTTCCTGATGAAGGGCTATTGCCCGAAACGTCGATTTCGAAGCTACTTGGATGCTGCCTGAACTGCTGTGCTCTTCCAGCACCACTAATCCAGAATGTCCATGACATGTCCTCCTGCACTCTCCATTGAACTAGGGTTGATCACCTGGCTTGAAAGTATGTTAAAGTACTTCATAATGAGAGCAAACACAATTCAGAGGGTTGGTTTTATTCTGTTTTGTCGAGATTGTTTTTTCTTTTTGGCAATCTGGATGACCTTTCAGATTGTGAGCAACCACTTGCTGTATGAACCAGATCTTGTGATTCGAACAGAAGTTGTGTGTGGTTTATTTAATTGTACGTAACAAGGGAATAGCACATCCTGCTTCCACTATTTACAGAGAATGGAAAACATTACCAGGAGAAACACTTGCCATAAATGTAATTAAAGTATACTGTAATATTCACAAAAATATCAGATTTCTTTATAAATGAAAGTAGCTGTCTGGAAAGCAGAAATAAATTACTAAAATGAAATGTCTGGTCACTGTTCCGATATGGATAATTAGAAGATAAGCAAGAAAATAGAAGATAAATTCAAGGCAATGGAGATATTAACTGGACAACACACAATTAATGGGAAAATTTTGAGAGAAGTAGGCACACTGAGAAATCTTTTGTTGATAATTGTGAAGATCCAACTGCAATGTTTCGGACAAGTGCTTAGGAGGGAGACATTGTGTAACATGGATCAAGCCATTTGATAAAGTACAAGGCAACTCACTGACCCAAGTCTGTGTTATTGTGTTTATTCACAGTCTGCAGTAACACAGACCTCTCTCAGGATTCCAACTGATATCCTACAGAAAGAATGAAATGAAAATATTTAAGCAACCTGCTTAGGCATGTTGTGACATCTCTGTAACCATCACAACCTGACTTGAATATTGACCATCTGGCTGGGCAGTAGGGAAACCAGCGTTATGTCATATTGCCCTGTATTGGCAGGGGTGGGGATGGAAAAGCAGAGGAAGAGAGGGATACTGTGCTGGAATTAATTGCAATACTTGGAAATAATTATGAAATGTTTTTAAAAAAAAATTTCACTGTAAAATTGTTCTGCATCACCCAGGAATTGAACCTAGTCCTTAAGGATGGGAGAGATGAATGATACCGCTACACTAGTGTTCTCTGGCTCTTGGCCTGTACTTAATCAAACATTGTAAAAACAATGACTGCAGATGCTGAAAACCAAATACTGGAACTCTGTGCTCTTCCAGCACCTTAATCAAACATTGCCTATCACCAGCGTATTTTTAATAACATAATCAAACAATCATGAACAACCTTAAACACTGGATTGTGAAAAGTTTGTAAATTATGGGTAATACAGCAAGAGGAAAGACAAGGGAACAAATACATTGGCATCTTAAGCAGCAGAATGGATACAAGATTTGAGAACAAGGTGTTGTTCTAACAAGGTAGGGAGTTTTGAGGACTAAGATTGGTGCATGTGTAAAATTAGCACCTGAAGGAGAGGAGTGTAATACATATGTCAGACATAATTTATTACTTAACATTACCTGGATGACGTCAGGATTCTGTGTTTCTTCTTGCATTTCCGTAGACCTTTGTTTTCTCTGGGTGCCTTTGCACATCACTGTAATTTTGCAGAGGGCACCTCCAAATAACCAATGACACTGAGGCAGAGGATAATATGGCTGTAGCCTCTGTGTTCAGTTTTCATGGTTATTGTCTATGGTCAGTGTCGTGGTTTAGTAAGTGTGTGTGTGGTCAGTGTCCATTGGTGTGGAGTGGTCACTTTCTTCCTCTGGAACTGGCTGTATGATTTTGGAAAGTTTTACAAAAGCAGGGATACGTTCAACATTAATGAAAACAGAAAATATTGAAGAAACTCAGCAGGTCTGGCAGCTTCTGTGGAGAGAAACTGTTTCAAGTTTGATATGACTCTTCTTCAAGACTGAATCCATTCTGAAAAGGGGTCATATGGACTCAATACATTAACTTTCTTGCTCTCTTCACCGGTACTGCCAAATCTGCGGAGTTTTTTCAGCATTTTCTGTTCTTATTTCCAATCTCTGGGGCCAACAGTACTTTTCACACTGCCCTCCTTATTCCAGTCCTATGTGCAGCTGTAAGTCTGTTAGTGCGCGCGCATAGCTGCATGTGTGTGTAGCTGTCTGTGTGTGTAGCTCTGTGTGTGTGTGTAACTGTCTGTGTGTGTAGCTCCGTGTGTGTGTAACTGTGTGTGTGTAGCTGTATGTATATGTGTATGTGTTTGCAGCTATGTGTATATGTTTGTGTGTGTAGCTGTATGTATGTGTGTGTGTGCAGCTGTATGGGTTTGTGTAGCTGTATGTCTGTATGTGTGTGTAGCTGTATGTGTGTTTGTAGCTGTATATGTGTGTTTGTAGCTGTGTGTGCAGCTGTGTGGCTGTGTGTAGCTGTATGCGTGTGTTCAGCTATATGGGTGTGTGTAGCTGTATATGTGTATGTGCAAATGTGTGTGTGCAGCTGTATGTATGTAGCTGTGTGTGCAGCTATATGTGTGTGCGCATAGCTATATGTGTGTGTGCAGCTGTATGGGTGTGTGTGCAGCTGCATGTATATGTGTGTAGCTGTATGCGTGTGTAGCTGTATGTATATGTGTGTGCACTGTATGGGTGTGTGTAGCTGTATGTATGTGTGTAGTTGTGTATGTGTGTGTGCAGCTGTATGTGTGCAGCTGTGTGTGTGTAGCTGTATGTATGTGTGTGCAGCTATATGGGTGTGTGTAGCTGTATGTGTGTGTAGCTGTATGTATATGTATGTGTGTGCAGCTGTATGGGTATGTGTAGCTGAATGTATGTGTGTGCAGCTGTATGTGTGTAGCTGTATGTGTGTGTACGTGAGAGAAAGAATCTATTTTTACCCAATGACCACACGTAATATTCTATTCCATTCAAAACTGTAAGTTGCCAGACTTCTTCCAAATCCACAAAATCTGAACCTGCTTAGTTTCTCATATGTTACCCTACTTATAGTCCTTATTTCCATCTCTGCAATACGCTGTATTGGCTAATTTTGTCCCGTCTCAGTTCATCTGCTACTGAAGTCCTCCTTCATGCCTTTGACAGTTCTAGACTCTGCTGTTCTAATGCACTCCCACTTTCTACTCTCTATATTTGCAAACATCCAAAACTCTGATTCCCGTGTCTTTTTTTTACCCAGTAGAAAGGCAACAGAGATAGACTATTGTATATTGTCCAAAGGTTTGGATCTAAAGGATAGAAAGTGGGAAGGGCTCTGTATGGTCCCTTTAAGATGACAGGGCGGTTCTGTGAAAGACTATCAGGCAGTTGCAGAGTGAGTCTGAGCTGAGCTTCCTGATTCAGTGTTACCTCCAGCCTCTCAGTGGACAGTGTGCCTGTTCCCCGGGCACAGAGATGGAACCTCTAACAGCAGTAGGTGACCCGGAGCCAGATGACCACCTGAGCCGGGTGAAGGCGCTAACTGCAAAGTTAAATTTGCAGACGCGCAGACCCTCGTTCGCGGAATGGCAGCAGAAACTGGAGAGCGAGCCTTGGAAAAGTGGCGAGAGCTGGCAGGTCGAGTCGGGACCAGGCAGTGACAGTAACATCACCCTGAGCCAGGGAGTGAGCAGCAACAATGACATCTCCCTCACCAGCATCTGTGGCTTCGCCAATATCGGAGAGGCGTTGGAATGGCTGAGGAAGGAGCTGGTGAGTATTGGAGAGTCATTAACCAGGATGACAGATCCTACCGGGGGTGCATTTGATAACCAAAATGGCCATGTGATTTACTGACAAAGAATCTAATCACCTCTCAACTTTTTTTGATAACAACAAAAACTTTTAAGAGCACATGCAACACAGTGTGCTCCCTGCTGGAGCTCACCTGTCGGTTTGGAGATCAGACAGAACTCAATGATCTCACAGACAGACAGACAGACAGCTGCCTACCGACCATGTGAAAAGCTGCCTCTCCCTGTTGTTGTTTTTGGCAGCACACCGGTGCCTGTCTGCTCTGAGCCCAGGCAGGTTCCTCCAGGCTGCTCACTGTGTTCTGGCTGAGGAGTAAGGAGCTCAGTCCCACACTCAGCCTGAGCCTCCAATCTCCCGACAGAGCTTAAACCCCAGTGTTCCTGTCACTGAGCAGCCGGGTTTTTGTTTCACTGAGCGGACTCTCCCATCCACTTCCTGACATTGCTGAGCTGTTCCCGGAGTGGCCGGCCCTGAGTGTTTGTCCTGTGTCCTGTGTCCCGGTGGTCACTGCAGAATGGACCCTCCAGGAGCAGCTGCCGAGTCCGCTCCAATTGGACCAGAAAGTCACCGTTTGCAGAGTCGGATGTAGCTGGAGGCAAGGGAAAGGGCTCCGAGACTGGATTTGAAAAGGGGATTGAGACTCTGTCTGAACCGTGTGGAAACATGCAGCCTCTCCGCGGGGTTAGCTCTGACACTGAATTCCCCAGCTCCAACCGCTCCCATCAAGGAAGGATTCTCCAGCATTTCCTCTCCCAGAGTAAGGCAGCATCAGTTCAAGCCGAACTTCCGCGTGAACAGCTCAGGGCAGTGCAGCCCCTCAGTAAGAACTGCAGACCCACTCCTCCAACCCCACCGGTTCTTTATTCCAGACTCCTCCGTTTTAGATGCAATTTGGGGACTGAGTTATTTACATCTTCCGCTGAGCAATCAATGACTCAAAAACTTTGGTCAAATGCTTTACGTCAGTCTTTTTGTGATTAATCGTCAGAGGACCACCTCCCGTATCATCAATTGGGAACATTTTCAAAATGAGAATAGGTGTTTTCATCAAACTGTTCAGAAGTGTTATTACACAGCTCCTGGCTCCGAGATAGGGGCAATACCACAAATGCCTCCTTAGAATGAGTACAGGTAGTTTTAATCAGCCTGCTCAGACACACCGTGATACTGCTGGGGTTGTTGGGACTTGAACCCAGACTCTCCAATCTGGAGGTGGGCACCACAAACACCTTCAGGTAATGTGTATACCTATTTTTCTAAACAATCTGTTCAGAGATGTTTTCCCACACCTCCAGAGCAGGTTGGATCAGAGTCAGGGACACTACCAACATGCCCACAAGAGCCTTCAGGCTAGATCTTAAGATTGACTCATTATTTGCTTTACATGATGCTTGAGCCTAAATTAGAGTGGTGTTGGAAAAGCACAGCAGGTCAGGCAGCATCCGAGGAGCAGGAAAATTGACATTTCGGGCAAAAGCCCTTCATCAGGGATGAAGGCAGGGAGCCTTTGAAGTGAGAGATAAGATCCTTGAGCCATCAGGTATCTGATGTGAATTTGATTTGAAATTGGTTTAACATACTGGTGGAGTGAAAGTTTGCAACATGTTTCAAACTCGCAATCTTCCTGTTTCATTCAAACTGTTGTCAATGATATTCTCCATCTTCACCCAGCTCAATCTGCCCTTAATTCCTTCTTCAGTGCCCAAAGCTAGACTGCCCAGTTACTGGCACTGTCCCTCTGACATTACCATGTTGGAACTTCCATTCATCAACCCCCCACCCCAAAACCAACTTCTCAGTCTCTATCCTAATGGAATTTGCCATCTATTCTTTTTTTTTCCATTCCTCTCCCCCTGTACTGTTTCTCAACAAACTTTGCTCACAGTGATTATAGTAACTACAAGCAAGAATGTATTTCTTTGGAAGAATTCCTACCTACAACAATTGGACATTAAGGCCATTTCCACTAACTCTCTGATATTTATGACCATTGAGAAATGGAAAAGATTCTGGATTAAAAGCTGGGACAATTGATTCCACTGAATGAGGAGTCCAGAATGTGGGGATCACCCAATGTGATTTTAACACACTCAACACCAAACCCCATCCCTGACCCTTCCAATTCATTCAAACAGGGTTAAAATCATTGGTCATTTGGTCATTTTTGGATTGGCTTTAATTAATATTGTTTATAATAGTGTTTTTATTATTAACATTTGTTAATTTAGACAAATATTTTCAGAGGTCATTATGCACTTGTGGTGGTGATTCCCTTTATCTCTGAAACATAACATTGTGACACTTATGTTCAATTCATCTTGTAATAAAGAATAGCATTCCATTTTCCTTTATAATTCCGAGCTGTAGTTTCATACTAACTTTTTGTGACTCATGCACACGAACACTAAGATCCCTCTCCACTTTCATTCTCCATTTAAATAATACTCTTCATTTATTCTTTCTGTGAAAGTGAACAACTCACATTTTCCAACATTATACTGCATCTGCTAGAGTTTTGCTCATTCGCTCATCCCATTGATATTCGTTTGCTCTTACATCCTCCTTGCAATGTACTTTCAACTTATCATGGTGGCATCTACAAATTTATTTACCTTCTCTTATTTAATTGATTATAGCTTGTGAAGAGCCGAGGCCCCAGCACAGCACAAAACTGTCTAGGACTCCATTCATTGTATCTGCTAATTGGCCAAAGAACCATTTATAACTTGTCTGTTCTGCTGGCCAGCCAATCCTCTCCCTATGTCCTTATGTTAGCCCCTTACACCATGTACTTTTATTTGACATCCATAATCCTGTCAAATGCAAATATAGTTTTTTAATAGGCTCCTCTTTCTCTACAGTGCATCCAACTCATTCAAAAACTCCAATAAATGGAACCATAGAATCCCCACAGTGTGAAAGCAGGCCATTTGGCCAATACAGACCCCGTAAAGAGCATCCCACACAGACCCATGCCTGCATTCCCCGTAGCTAATCCACCTAACCTATACACCTTTGGACTGTGGGAGGAAACTCACCCAGACATGGGGAGAATATGCAAACCCCACACAAACAGTCATCCAAGGCTGGTGTCAAACCCAGGTCCCTGATGCTGTGGGGCAGTAGTGCTAACCACTGAGCCACTGTACCACCCCTTGTGTCAATGTTTTCTCTTTCACAAAACCATTCAGACTCTTCCTAAATATCTTTACTTTTTCTAACTGTCCAGCTGTAGCTTCATTAAAGATCAATTCTAATCACTTTATTGAGTGAAGGTGCCTTTACTCTGATGTCAGTATTTAGTCCTGTCACATTACACAATACCAAATCTTTTACCAAATCTGTTCTCTTGCTAGTTTCAGAACATTCTGGTCTAAGAAATGATCTCAAAAGCATTCCTTTCTCCCTCCTTTGTTTCAACTGTTGCACTCCCTGACCATGAATAAGGAAGGGAGTGGACTGAATTAAAACATGCAAATTAAAATAAAAATTACATTCATATAGCGTCTTTCAACTAACAAATATTTCTGAACTTTTGAATTGTACTTACTTCTGCATAGATGCGGAGCAGCTAATTTGCAAAAAAAGGCACAGAGAGTGATGGATTAATGGTCAGACACTCTGTGTTCATGATATTCGTTGTAGGAGAAATATTTGTTCAAGGTCACAAAGGGACACACTCCTACTCTTCTTGAAAGAGTACCATGGAATCTTTCACATCCACCTGACAGGGTAGGCAAGCCTCATTTTAATTCCTGAATAGAGGCAAAACATTGGATGCTGGAGATGCAAAATCAAAACTCCTGTTGATGCTGAATTTTAAGGCTCTCCCAGCCACTCTTTATCCCAAGACATTCTATAGTTTGGCATTCCATCTCTTTAATGAGAGAACCCTTGAGTTCTTTCCCAGATTTCTGATGAAACTCAATTGACTATTCCCTGTGTTAATAATTTTGGGATGTTCATTGGCAGCTTTGGGATTCCTGGTCAGAATTAAAGATCATGGATAGCATTTGTTAACCACCCTCAATGGTTGCTGCTTGTGATTGGTGGGTTCAGTGGAATCAAAAACATATTTCTCCATTCTCTTTCTTCATTGAAGGGGTAGAACTCCTCAATTGATGCAGCATGCACGAGATCACCTTCATGGTCAAAGAATGTGGCCAGATCAAGGAGTTTTTCATCCAATCGATGATCTGCTTCTGTGAACATTACATTCTCTCTCACTCTCTCCTAAAGAGCAAATTAAAATGTTGAACTTCACCTAGTGGCTGTGTGACAATACTATGGCTTTAAGAGGTGTCTTTTATCCTCTTTTTTCATAATGCAAGGTTGAGACAGAGGTACAAAGACAATAAAGTAACAGCTTGTAAGATCTTGGGTCTTTTTAAAATTGGAACAATAGCAGCAGCCTGAATGGGTGGGGTCAAGCTCCCACAGAACCAGGATTTTTAGTTTTAGCTTTCAGCAGTTACTGGGGTCTCGAGGCTGGATGTAGAAGCTCTTATTTCTCTCTTTGTTACAGTTAAAAGCTGGGTTCTCTTCCTGCTGCTAGAATTGCATGTGAGACAATCTGTTTTACTAATTTTGCCTTTGCCAGGGGTGTGTTTATGGGATGTTACTATATTCTTTCAGTTAATTGGTAGTACTTAATATGAATATTATTTTGTTAAGCATTTTGATAGAGTTACAGTTAAGCTAATTTTCTTTTTTTCTGTATTTTAACTGTAATATAAAAATAAAGTGTATTTTGTTTAAATTTAAATAATTTAACCAATTGAATTGCATCTGGAATGCACATCTTACACTTATCTTTAAACAAGAAAAAGTTAGGGTCTGGACTATCTCATTAATAAATGTTGAGGGGGGTTTGGTCTAGTCCATAATAGCTGGTTCCTGATATCCTTGGAGCAACCTATTCTCCACTTCTTCTAGGCATTCTTCAAAGAGAGTGAAAGATTAGCATCCTCATCCTTTGAGTACAGGGATGGAGTTTCATCATTAATGTCTGGCTGTGTTGGAAATTAGTCCAGTTTAATCCCCGACGTGGCCAGTGAATGAAACAGGTTCATAAGAACATAAAGTCGAACATTCCAGAGAGATACTGAGTTTGCTTTTGTCTGCTAATTGTGGGGAATTTCTAGAAGCAGCCAACTTGCCCATTCTGTGTTCGATAGTAGCAATTTAAATCCAGCAAGAGGCCAAGTAAAAAAAAGAATGCAAGCAAGGCAATGTCTGGACAGTACACCAGTAAAAGTGCACTTCCCTGGAGCCAAACCATCATTGTCAACTTGGTCACGTTTGTGAACCGAAAGGTTCTCACCATCTCCGTGAGAAAGCAGTCACAGAATGAGGAGGGCTGCCTGTCCGTCATTGTTTCTGGTTCATGTTGTGTTCGGTAAGCTCCACACCAATGCCAAACCTGACTCGCCAGTGATAATGAAAGCCACATATAACATAATATAGACTATTTTCAGGTGGTTTGATGAAATCATTCAACATTTCCACCTACAACACTGAGGTTTAAAAATTGATCCCATCAGGTTACAACTGTCCAAGATGCAAGAGCTACAAAAAGCCAAGAGATAGCCTTATGGGGTAGGGTGGGGGATGGGGGTGCAGCATGTGGACTCACAAGATCATTTCTGGCATGTAGATATCATAGTTAGTGTCTCAAAACCTAATTTGAAACTGCAGTCAGTGACTGAAACTGCTGGGTTTTGAACAGCTTTAATTATTAGTCGGTCTGCTATTAAAACAGAAAAGTAGATCACATAAACAATCCCAGGCTTAACTAACACCTGTTTCTGATCTTAATCTCTCTCATAAGTCTGGATTCTGGAAAATATTCTTTATTTTGCTAGCAAGGTGAACTGATTCCCAATTTACAAGTATTACACATTCAACTCTAATGCAATGCATCTGAGCTTCTGCAAGATTGACTTCTGTCCACATTCAACTGAGAAACCTCCACTGAACTGTGTGTGTGTGTGTGTGTGTGTGTGTGTGCGCGTGCACTGCAAGCCATTCCTTTGAATTTTGAATGGGTTAATAAGCCCTAATTTGTTTTAACCCTAGAGAATTTGCTGTGGGTCATTTTGTAAATTGGAATTCACAAACAGAGTTGATGAAACACATCACCTCTATTTTAAAAGGGAAAAGAAAATGACAAAAGAAAATAAATTAAAACTCACCTCTGTTACAGACAGGAGAAGTTAACAATAAAATAATTCAAATCACCCCTCCTGCTTGTCCATGTTAAACAGGATGGTCTATTTGCAAAGTGCAGCCTATTAGGTAATGGAGAAAGTGAGGTCTGCAGATGCTGGAGATCAGAGTTGAGAGTGTGTTGCTGGAAAAGCACAGAATCCGAGGAGCAGGGGAATCGACGTTTCGGGCCAGAGCCCTTCATCATGATGAAGGGTTCCAGCCTGAAATGTCAATTCTCCTAGTCCGCGGATGCTTCCTGACCTGCTGCGCTTTTTCAGCAACACACTCTCGACTCTAATTAGATAATATCAAGTCTTCTTCAGACTGTACAAATTCTGACAGAGCTTCATCCAAAACCCTGTTCCTATGAGAGCTTACCTTTTAAAGATTCATACCGGCACTTATTTGCAAAGAGTATAAATCATTAAACAATTGAACAATGCCCTTTTCTGGTTCCTGATTGCATGAATTAAACTTTGCTGGATCCATATTGGGATTGTGCCTCAGTCTGAAGCACGAGTTAAACGCCCGTGTTTCCTCTTCATTGTATTTTACATTTTCTTCATTTACGCTTTGTCTGATGAGGATGGCATTCACTCTGCTGCTGATTGCATACTTGCTCCTGAAATTTGCCTGGCTTTTTATCAAGGCCCGAGGAGGTGCGGTATTTGCTCAGATATGGCCAGGGTCAGTCTCCCTGATATCTATCTGGTCAGGGATTGCTGCATGGTCTAAATGGTCTGGTAAAGGCAAGACTTTTCCCATCATTGGATACACTTGCTATGTGTGTGATGACAACCTAAACCATTTTGGTTTCTTGCTCATTTTCAGCTTCTGCGAGTTTCCTCTCTTGCACAGTTTTCCCTCTGATGTGCATTACCTCATTACTCTCTGTGGCTGACTAAAGCTCATGCTGCTCACTCCATGGGCTCTTGCTGTCTACTGTCTGGTGCCCAACTGGGTCTCTGTCCCCTGCTGCTACCTGTTGCTGTGAGCTTCCCATCAGGTATCACCCCCCATTCCATGTTTGTATCATTGGGCTGGCCTCATTCCTCCCTCATAGCACTTTACAGCTGCTGGGCTTTGCTTTTGACACTCCTTTCTATTAGCGTTCTGGTCACTAACAGCCACCATGTAGGAAGATTAAGATTGTATTCAGGTGAATGAATACCACCTGGTTTTATTAAAATGCAAGTACATCCATGGTCCACCTCCATATGATCTGGCAACACTATAACATGGTGCCTCCCCTACTTGTTCAGTAACTAATTTCAGAGTAAAGGTATAGTTAATCTTTACTCCACAGAGCTAGAATTATGATTAGAAATTAAAGATATTTTCCTGCTCTGAGATGTTGGTATCTGGACAGCATAAAGTTCTGATCATTACTTAAAAAAATAACTAGACAGTTTGCTAAACTCTGCTGAAAAATGTGTTGCTGGAAAAGCGCAGCAGATCAGGCAGCATCGAAGGAGTAGGAGAATTGACGTTTCGGGCATAAGCCCTTCTTCAGGAATTTGTTAAACTCTGCCTTTTAAGCGCATGGACTGCAGTGGTTCAAGAAGGCAGCTCATCACCATCTTCTCAAGGGTAACTGGAGGTGAGTATTAAATGCTGACCCAGCCAGCAACACTAATGTCCTACTCGTGAATTTAAAACAAAAGCTATCAAGGTATCTGTGCTCCTCCAATGACTGCCTCTTGAGCACTCTGCAACTCTTCAGCCACCTCCGGAAGCTTTACTGTCTACTATCTCGCCTTCTCCTCCCCTCTCCCCTCCTTTGATATGCTTCTTAAAACCAGGCCTTTGGAGTGGTGTTTTGGCCACCTGTATCCTTATTTAGTTTAATGTGGATGGTTTTCTAATTCCACTTCTGTGAAGAGATTCCAATCTGAGATAAACACAATGTTAAACAATAGGGAATCATGGGAACAAGCAGGAAAGTGGAGTAGAGGCCATGGTCATGTTGATATTGGAGCAGGCCCAAAAGGCTATGATCTATTCCTTCTCCAACTTATTTGCTCTTACAAAATGCTCGATTGGTTTTCTTATGTTAAAAGTGCCATGTAAATGCAAGTTGCCATTGTTGCTGTTCTAAGTGGTTTTTTGATGTGGACACATTAGGAGATTTAGTGCCCAAGTCGAAAGGCAGCTCTATCCAGAAACACTAAAATCTCATAAAAGAGAAATCGATAAATCTTTTTAAAACATCAAAATTTTAAAGGATCGCAGGGAAAGCGCATGAGAATGTGACCAATAGCCGATACATTCAGAGAAGCAGCACAGATGGAATTATCAAAAATCCAGTGATTTTATCTGCAGATCTGAGATATAGTGATCTGTATTTTTGACTCCCAAAAAGTTAAATAAAATTTTATCTGGCTTTGACTAAAGTTTTGCTACCAGCAATTAAATGGTTAATGGAACCATCTTTTAAATTAAATACTGTTAATATTTTATCCATTTGGTTTGACTTCTCTTAAAAATAAGAATGCTTTCATTGGTAAATATTTATCGCTTTGCTTTGTTCTTTCAGCGAGAGATGCAGTCTTCAGATCATCAGCTCGCTCGGAAGCTAATTTGTCTCAGGAGAGAGATTCACAGACTAAAGGTGGAGCAGATCTGTCATCAGCACAAGGAGATGTTGGATGATGTAACGTATGGACTGGAGGAATGTGAAGAAGAGTCAGACTTACTCTTGGATATTCCCCTGAAAGCAGTATTCAGTCTCTCCACACCACTTAAACATATCGGAGTGACTAAAATGAACATTAACTCCAGAAGGTTCTCTCTTTCCTGATCTAAGACAGAGCCGATTAATCTTTAGACTATTAATTAAAAAAAGTTTGATCACACTGTGAGGGGATTGTGCATTGCAACATTACCTGTAAGTTATTGCTGGAGTCAATTTTCAACTCTACTTCAATTAGAAGTTGTATGACATGAATTTGGAAAGTCCTGTGGGTCACATGCAGAGTGGAACTGAAGGTTGTGCAGTTTAATGAAGCTGAGATGATGAGGGTAATGCTGATGGAGCTGTGCATTGTATTTGTTTTGTGCTTTGTCTCACTGACGAATGTTATTAGTGATGAAGGTGATGGTCGCCTAATTAAATTCTCAAGGGCCATCGTTATCAACATATGGACAAACACACCCCTAAATCTTACAACGTATTCTGTACATAAACATTTATCATAATCTACTCTGCCAATAACAGAGATCATTAGATTTATCTGCATTTTTGTTCACATTTTGGTTAGAAATATGCTTATGTAAAATCAAATACTGGTATTCCAACTTGGGCACTGCACTGTATTAGAAAACTTATTTCAGTCTGATTAGTAAACTTCCAAAAAAAATGCCTCAAAACTAATAAAATTATATCATAAAGTGCTTTTCATTTTCATTCTGCATGATGTAAAGATCGTGGTTAACTGAAGCACTAAAAATACAAATAAAATGTACCAGTATGTTGTTGCTGGTGGGAAATGGCATTGTAGTGAAGGTGACAACCAGAAATTAAAAGTAAATCCTACTTTTTGAGAGCTTGCTGTGAGTATCCAGGAATGCTCAGAGTGAGCAGGTACCCTGACAGGGGGTGGAGATCCCAGAGATACAGCCTGGGGCAGTCCTGAGCTGGGGTAGGGGATGGATGGTGTCCCTGAGCACACAGTGTTCCTGCTACAGCGTTACAGTGAGAGTTACCGGGGCAACCCGAGGGGCAGCATTGAAGGGGTAGAGTGCCCTCAAAGTGGATCAAAGATGGGCCCAGGACGGTTGTTTGAGGTTGACACATGTCAGATGCCAATGTCTGTGGATGTGGGTCATGTGTAGCCTGCCCTCAGATGTTGGTAACACCCAGTGACCAAGATGAAGTTTCTTTGGAGCAAACAGTGTGCTGAAGTCACCAGGAATCCGCACCAACCTCCATGTGGAGATTTCTTAATGTTCAACTTGTTTAGTGTATTTGGTAAGATGAGAATTTGAATAATAACGTGATGGAATATACCCCACTTGCCTGGATGGGTGCACCTTCAACAGCACTCAAGAAGCTCAAAACCATCCAGGACAAAGCAACTCCCGCTTGATTGGCACCACATCCACAAGCATCCACTCCCTTCACCATTGACACTCAGTAGCAGCAGTGTCACTATATACAAGATGCTCTGCAGAAATCCACCAAAGCTCCTTAGGCAGCACCTTCCAAACCAATGACCACTTCCATCTAGAAGGACAAGTATAGCAGGTACATGGGAACATCATCCCCTGCAATTTTCTTTTCAAGCCACTCACCATCCTTGACATATATCACTGTTTCCTCGCTGTTGCTGGGTCACATCCTGGAATGGCCTCCCCAGCAGTATTGTGGGTCTATGTGCAGTGGTTCAAGAAGGCAGCTCACCCCCACCTTCTCCAGAGTCAACTAGGGATGGGTAATAAATGCTGCTTCAGTCAACAATATCCATATCCTGTAAGTGAATAAAAAGGTTTTCTTAGGTTAACTAAAAGAGTGAATTTATCAATTATTAAATGCAGGAAAAATGAACAATGCGATACAGATAGAAACAGATTGAAAATAGGAGGGGTGTCTAAAAATTAAGTTTAAAAATGGCTATGCAGATATGTCTGTGAATTGTTCATAAACAGCAGATAAGGTGACATTGAGGACAATGGTAAACAGACAATTTTCCAGATTCTTGGTTTTAGATTTATAGAAAATCCTTTTTACTGTTTTTTTAAAATTGATTTGCAACACATGGAGTGAGAATTTCATTACCTGCAACACTGGTGTAACAAGGGGATAATTCTCTGACTGTGACTTTAACAGCATGCCAACACTCAAGCCCTCGCAAGTAAACATGAGAGAGTTCAGTCTTACTTCAATAGATTTGAAATTAACTTTTACCTCCCTGTCCTTTTGTATTTTTCAAAGGGGAAAAAAAATGTGTCTCCAGTCTGGAATATAATCTTCAGACAATGACTTGCTGGTGAGCGGGGGATCATTGACCCCTCAGTATCTTTGTGTTGAAAAGAGATAACTGCCCAGTCTGTTTTTTGGCACTTTAAAAGTTCCATTCCATCAGTATCCATCTCTCTCTCTCTCTCTCTCTCTCCAGACAGCCATTTAATTTACATGCACTACCAGTTTTGATTGTATCAGCCCTCTTTTTAAAAATACATCTTGCAATTACAAGTTAAAGACATCCATAGTATTTTGGCGTTCTGACCTGTTGTTGTAACACATTTTAATTCTGCAAGTCTTTTGAGGCAAAATGTATCTTTAACAATGATGCAGAATGGACAACAGCAAATCAACAGCCAGATGATAATTGTTTACCTTCCGATGGGAAGAAACTGATCTGTGATTTGAAAAATGTGTCAAAAAGCAAAAAGGTTGCTTTGCATTCATCCAAGGAGTCAATGAATTTATAAATATTTAAATTACTCTATACATATCAAAATGTAGTTTCATTATTGTACAGAAAAACAAATCTGCCCATTGCATCCACTGTGAGGTACCTTTCCCACTGCATACAAATTTTTTTTAAAAATTACTTAGCTGTCACTGATTCTTAGAATTCAAGAATGTAACAGACGTTTTAAAAGAAATTATAAGGAAGAAAGTAAGAGCTTTATAGGGTCTTTGCAAGGTAGAAATGTGCTGAAATGATGAAAAAAATCTCAGATTAAGACATCTGTTCACCACAATCTTAAACCGCTATATGGGAACTACACATTTCTCTGTGTGTAAATGTAGGCTCGTGACAATAGGCAATAAAACAGGGGATAGGCAATTTCACATGTAGCTTCAATATCTTAACAACACTGTACTTTTCAGTGGTGTGAGGTGCTGGTGTTGGACTGGGGTGGACAAAGTCAGAAGTTGCAGGACACCTTTAGGGAGGGAGGAGTGCTTCGAAAGCTTGTGATTTCAAATAAACCTGATGGACTCTAACCTGGTGTCTTCTAACACTATTCACTGTGTTATAATTAGGGAGTGAGGAATTGGTTTCCCTGTTTAACATCCGTACAGGTTGACTGACAGCCATGAATCATTGTGCAATGTTTTTTATTCATTCATGGGTTGAGGGTGTTGCTGGAAGGGCCAGCATTTGTTGCCCATCCATAATCCCTCCGGAGAAAGTGCTGTTAGTGAGCTGCCATTGGGAACTGCAAAGCGACTGTTTCTTTGAAAACAAAAGAGGCACTGCAAAGAGTAAATGGAATCTTGCTGTGGTAGTGGGACTCTCACCTGTCGGCTAAACAGACTAAAGAGGGCTTCTATTCAGGAAGGCACAGATTTATAAATCAGGCAGTGGCATGGTCACCAATGGTCCTTTCCCTGAAATCAAGATTCCCCAGTATGGATGTCCCGTCTCTCGGCCAATCAGAAACTGGCAGCTCTTGCACTCACTGGCACCACTGAGGAAAAGGTGGGCACACCTCAGGAGATGAGGATTGTGGAGGGCCAAGGATAAGATAAGTGATGTAGAGAGGGAGGCTACACGAGGTGGGAGCCATGTAGAGAAAGGGCCTAGGGGCTTTTAAAGCAATGATAGAGTGATGGCTGTCTCTGCGTGCCCCCTTCTTGAGGTCTAGTCCATCAATCAATCTCTTGGTTGCCTTTGGCTGAAGGAGCCCCTCCCCTGAGCTGTTGAGTGGTCCACCCAGTTTGACCATCACGAAACCACATGGCAGCAGGCCACCTGCAGTTGTGAGAATCCTAGTGACGATGGGGCAAAGCTCCTAAATGGAATTGACCAATGGAGGGCCTCGGTTGGTGGCAGGAGGAGAAGGTTGGCCTTGGGCTTTCCCAGCAAGACCCCTACTCTGATGGAGGTGGCTGGGTCTTGCTACAACCCAGTCTCACTGAATTAAATGCCCATACTATTTCCAGACTCACCACCAGAAAGAGCAGAATGCTCTGCAGTTACCTCTGGTTCTTTTCACAGATACTGTCAGAGCTGCATTTTCAGCATCTCCAGTGCTTTCCTTTAATGTCTTTGTCAGTCTTGTCAGACAGAATCTGCCATTAGACATTTAAAATCACTGGAGCTAAGGCATTATGCTGCAGACCTTAATTTATCTAGATCTCTTTGGAATTCCTGCCCGGAACTGATCATTCGTGAATGTAGTTATTTGAGATTAGCGCGCTGTCTCCCTTTGCAACTGGAGGTGGGGCAGCTAACTGGCTCACACAGGAGATGAGTTGGAATTTACTGCAGTGAGGAAATAGGCAAGAGAGGGGACCTCAGGGGCTGTTTGGAAGGAGATGGAGACATGTGCTTCGATAGAGAATATTGAGAAAGGTACAAGTTAGATCTGAGCTTCACAAGGAGCTTAGAAGGTAGGGGAGTGACGGAGTGAGGTGAGTGACTAGAAAAGCAAAGTAGAAAGAATAAATAATTGGTGAGAATTAGCGACTGGAAGCAGAGAACAGGAGAAGAAGGTTGAAGTAATGTGTGGGAGTGCCAGTCAAAATGTAGTCACAAATAGACATGGAGATGACTCAGGTTTCGTGGTATCAGTAAAGATTAGAATCGACAAGCCCCGGTTGTAAGTAAAGGACAGGGGAGGACCCAGCAAGTGAAAGGTCAAAGTAAACAGAAGTTCTACAGTGTATTGTTCTCATGTACAACATACTCATTTTGGAATTACCATCACAAAAGACTCTTCAACTGTCCCCTACTCTATATCTATCCAAAAACATCGTGGTTAATGAAAAAATGCCAAATTGTCCTTTGTCCCTCAACAACACAGCACCAAGAATTATGTCCAAGTTAATGCTAGCAATGGCCAAAATCCTCCCCAAAAGCCAAATATTGCAGATGCTGCAGATCTGTAAAAAAGGCAGAGAATGCTGGAGAGACTTCACAGGTCTGTGTTAACGTTTCAAGTCCAGGTGACTCATTTTCTGCTTTACTACCTCGAGGGATCAATCTTTGAATTCCACAATTTCAGGTCCTGAGCACATTTGCCTATTCTCCATTTTTCTTACATTCACAACACCACCCTGTCCCCCTGAGCCCCACAGCCTTGTCATGTTTCTGTTAGGCTTACATTTCTCTCAGTAGAGAGAACCCATTCTCTCCTTTGTTTACCATAATTCACATCCAGTTTATGTCACTATGTCTCTTTTGCCACAATTAGTGGCCCCTTTGTCTTTTGTACTGAGCCTCCACACCATCTGTTCCCCCAGCCCCTTCTTCTCCTGCATCAAAAGTAGAAAACCCCACCATTTTCCAGCAATGTGATGTTCTGTAGATGGATACTGGATTTAAAACATTAACTCAGTTTCTCTACAGATGCTGTTAGACCTGATGTTCACTATATTTGTTCCAAGATCCCTATCTGCTGCGACAGATAAACAATTGGAACATTTTAACATTATATCTGTCCTTAGCATCGTTAATCTGAGCTGAGCAAAACAGGAGGAGCCACTGGGAAGGTGTAGCATTATGGTGTTTGTGGATCTTGTGCAGGAGATGGCTGTCAAAGATAACTCACTTTGAAAAGACGGCATGAACAATTAGACTCTGACATGTTTCATTCTTAAGTAAAGACTGATCTGTTGTTTTTATCTAGCGTGATCTATTTTGTTTTCGATTTCCAGCATTCACTATTTCACTTTTTATTGCAGTGCTGGTAATATGGAGCCTGTACCTCAGGTAAATGCATTGTTGAATCTTTTTGCCCAGCGACAGAATGTGACTCACAGTCCTCTGGCCAAGTTACCTCATTTTACCAAGTTAATGAAATATTGCTGCTTTGATTGCACCAGGACATGAACCAGGGTTATGTGTAATCAAAATTATATTTTTGGTGACGGAAGAATCATTTGTGTTCAGAACGAGAATACTGTTAGGGAATATTGATTGACAGTTTTATCTGAGCAATCCACAAGGTCTCCCGATCTTTTTCACTCTACTGCGTAGTTTATTTAAAGGAAATTGAGAAACCATACTGAAGGTAATATTTAAGCTCTGGGTTGTTCCTGTCTGTTTATTTAAGGTTGCAATCCAAGTTCCAAAGGTAAAGGTGTATTCTAACATAAAACTGTCCACTCAGAGTTTTTTTAAAGAAGTTCTTAGAAGAATTTTTATTCCTTAATTTAGTAAATAAATTATGGGCAAAGCAGTGAACTTAACTTTTTGATAAATCGGTGTCTTATTTTCATTGGTTATACCTTTTTATTTCAACAATTAACCATCTGTATGAAACAGTTGTCATGCTTTTTAAATGATTTTCCAAAGGTTATATTAAGTCGTAACACCTGCATATTAGATATGAAACAGAATAAAGCTCATGGTTTTTGCCTTGGGTACACATACAAACAAGATCCATTTTATATCAGGTTCACTGAAACTGTATCCTTTAATATGATATAGATACAGAAGCCAAATAGAGTACCTTTACAGGCAATCCATGGACTTTGCTAATTTATGGTTTCTAAATCTGTCACTAATACAAACTGATACAAACTGTCCCTCGTTATGGTTTTGCACTTGTCAAATTGTCCCAGACGCTCTAGGAATTGAACAGTTGTTCTAATATAAAACAAAAGTCTCAGTGCCATTGAAATACGCATGACTTTTGTTTCCTTTGTACATAATTGTTATTTACAAAAATATTATTGATATGTTAAAGACTGTGAGACAGAATGAGGCCAGAGTTCATGTGATGGCAACACAACATTGCTCAAGGGCAATAAGTGTTGGTCTTGCCAAGGAAATCTATATCCATTGAACAAAGAAATAAAATCAAGATTGGAGTGGTTCTAACCTCTACACTGTATTAAGTGAACATTTCAGCAACGCTAAATCAGACAGATACATATATATAACATATTCTGCACTAGCCAGGTACAGAGTGAAACCGATGACTCTTATAGTGTAACCACAACTTAGTAATGGAACTCGATCAAAACTCAGGAAGTATTTAATGATCTTAGCAGGGGAAACCAATCACCATTAACAACTGGATCAAATCTAGAAAAGATTTAGATATGCATTATAAATATCTTTTGTTGGCATTGTTGTGTCATAGCTTTTGCACAATTTTGGGAATTTCTGTGATCAAGCCTTCACATGAAAAATGAAATGACTTCAAGTAAAAATCTTATAAAATTCTTATTAAAATTAATAATAATAAAAAGCTTTCCAACAATGATAACCTTTAAAGGGGTCATCTGAGTTGATTGTCAATGCACCAGTTCTGAGGAGTTATTTGTAAAATGTCAGAGTTCTCATTTGTGGCCAGGTAATTGATTAGATTAGATTACATTACAGTGTGGAAACAGGCCCTTCGGCCCAATAAGTCCACACTGACCCGCCGAACCGCAACCCACCCATGCCCCTAACCTATCACTCCGGGCAATTTAGCATGGCCAATTCACCTAACCTGCACATCTTTGGACTGTGGGAGGAAACCCACGCAGACACCGGGAGGACGTGCAAACTCCACACAGTCAGTCGCCTGAGGCAGGAATTGAACCCGGGTCTCTGGCGCTGTGATGCAGTAGTGCTAACCACTGTGCCACCGTGCCATCCACATTGGTGGTAGGGTCAGAAACTGGGAGAAAATATCAAAACCAAATTTCTACATAACTTCCTGTTTCTTTCTTGGCTGTAAATTCACAGCATCCAAAACTCTGAAACTTGTGAAGGGGCCAAATTGGTGTGGGTATGCTGTAGGACCCTGGATAGAAGGGAAGGTGGAAGTGAGGGTAGAGATGTCACCACAGCAGGGACCTTACAGTGCTCACACTGCTTACACCATATTTAAAGTCCAGTTCCTCACCAGTTCAGATGCTACAGGCTAAGACCTATCTCTCACCTTGTTGTGTTTGAATATGATCACCGAGCCCAGGCAGGAAAGCTCACTTCCTGCTTCGTGGATGGCAATCTGGAAGCACTGGTGGAGAGGATGATTATCTATTAGCCTGTTGACCACTGCATCCTGCCAGATCCAGCCTGGACTCAGGCAGTAGCCAGCTGGACATCCCCCTTCTTCCTGCAGCGCTGGACATTCTTTCAGACACTGAGGCTGCACTGCCCCAAGGGGGGGAGGGGGCGCGGGGATGGGTGGGGGCACCCTCAGACCAGGCTGAGAGGGCTCTGGTGCCATGATCTCTACGGCTGGTCCTGATCGAGGACGAAGTCCTGCAGGACTCCAGGTCACTAACCCCTGTCTGCCATGTCCGGGGGAAAGGTCAGGAATGGTGCAGGGCAGCTGCTGACTGGCAGTGCCTGTCCGAGAACACAATGGGATTTTAAAGATGGTGCCGGTACAAGGGATGCTGGTTCCGTCTGGGATATCTGCTGAGTGGTGAGTTGTTCTGGGAATGGAATGTGGTAATATAGGACTAGAATTAGACTTGAGGGATTAGACGGTGGCAAATAGTTAATCAGATGACTTTATTGAGTTTAATGAGATGAGTATAAGATGTGGCCAGGAAATTCATTAGGCTTCATAGTGAAAATCCCTCCAAAAAACCCAATGTGAGTCAGACTTAGCCAAAGGTACTGAACTGGTCATTGTGGTAATAGGAAAAAGTATTTTGCTTGATTTTGTAACCATTAGAGTAACAGGACTAGAACAATGGTGCACTCTCCAGCCTCTGTCATAACACGTCACATATTCAGCCAGTCTGGAGGATCCACAATTCCACCAAAAAGATTTTATTTCTGACTCAGGCTTCTGGCAGGTCTTTGGCTTAAGAAGAGTTCAGTTTATTTTGATTCGAAGAGTGTGCTGCTGGAAACACACAGCCAGTCAAGCAGCAACCGAGGAGCAGGCGAATCATTGTTTCAGGCATAATTATACCTGAAACATCGACTCTCCTGCTTCTCAGATGCAGCCTGACCTGCTGTGCTTTTCCAGCACCACACCCTTTGACTCTGATCTCCAGCATTTGTGGTCCTCACTTTCTTCTAGTTTATTTTGATTCTTGTGTCATTCCCATGCTGGAGGATCCTGCCTGTCTTTCACAGAAGACATCCTCCATTGTTGTTGTTGATGTTGGAACCTATTTTAAAGATAAAATAATCTTTTGTTATTGCTGACCTCTGCTTTTGCCTGTAAGGATAACTTTTTGTCCATAGCGTTGACATTTATTCTTAGGACCTGATGTTTTGTTTACTTTTTGTATCAGGTTGTCATTTTAACTTATTTGTGGGATGAGAGTATTACTGGTTCAGTCAATATTTATTGCCCATTCCAAAATGTCCAGTTAAGAACCAACCATATTGCTGTGTGAGTCCACTCAGGGGACTTTTGTCATTCAAGATTCCACATTTATAGTTTCAAGTAGTTTGTAAAAGTTATTAATGAAATTATCCACAGATTCTCTGACAAATAATTTTTCTCTTAAATCTTGCCCACTCAAGAGTTATGAGTTTTCTTAAGTTGAAGTAATTGGTGAAAGCTTTTATAACATCACCAAAAATGTATCTTCTTTTATTTTCTGATTGTATTTTACATTATCTAATATAGGCCTGATTGAATATAATACTGTATTAACTTGTTCTACCTTTGAATTTGATATTTAAACTTTGAAGAAATTCTATATCTTACAAACTGTTTACTCCATGCAGTCCAATGTTGTATTCTCTTAGGCTCTTCTCTTTGAAGCTATTAACACTGCTTTAATTTGCACTTGATATATTGATCAAGTCGATATTGATCAACTTACTGACATGTAACTCTGTATAATTTCAATATAGTATTAAATCTGATGCACTGGAAGCTTATCATCTTGCATTAGGAATAGGAGTATAGAATTAGGGATAGAGCATAAAAGTAAAGAGCTGTTGCTTCAACAGTACAAGGCAACAGTGAGACCACACTTGAAGTATTGCTGACAGCTTTCATAGAATCCTTACAGTATTCAGCCCAACAGGTCCACATTGACTCTCTGAAGACCACCCCAGCCAGACTCATCCCCCTACGTATCCATGGCTAATCCACCTAACTTACATACCCCTGGACACTATGTCTAACATAGCACGGCCAATCCACCTAACCTGCAAATGTTTGGACTGAGGGAGGAAACCCACACAGACACGGGGAGAATGTGAAAACACCTCACAGGTGGTTACCCAAGGCTAGAATTGAACCCAGGTCCTACCCAGGTCCCTGGCACTGTGAGACAGCAGTGCTAACCACTGAGCCACCATGCTACCCCACTTACTTGGTCCTCTTTCTTGAGGAGAGATGTAGTTGTAATGGATGATATGGTTCACTAGATTGATTCTAGAGATGGAGGGGTTGTCACATGAAGCGAGATTGAGTAGCTTAGACCGTTACTCTTTGAAGTTTAGAAGAATGAGAGGAGAGCTAATTGAGTGATAGAAGATGCTAATAGGATTGACAAAGTTGACAAAGAGAGGAAGTTTCCAAATGTGGGTAATCTAGAATGAGAGCTTATGGTTTTACGATAAGGGGCAGCAGATTTAAAACAGAGATGAGGAGAAATTACTTCTCTCAAAGGTAAAAATCACACAACACAAGGTTATATTCCAACAGGACTTTGGAAATACAAGCTTTCGGGTGCTGCTTCTTCATTGGGTAGCTACCTGACAAAGGAGTGGCACTCCGAAAGCTTGTAGTTTCAAATTAACCTGTTGGACTATCACCTAGTGTTGTGTGATTTTTAACTATGTCCACCCCAGTCCATCACCAGCACCTCCACACCATTCTCTCAAAGGGTCATGAATGTGTGAAGTTCAGTCTCCCAGAGTGTGGTGGGTGACCGTAAGAGCATACAAAATAAGAACAGGAGTAGTCCATTCAGGCAGGGACATTGGCTGCTGGGGCATTGGGTAAACTTAAAGGATAAATAATAAAGCTTTTAAAATTCTTCTAAATGGTGCAAAAGTGTAAGTTCTTCAAATTTGTTTTGAAGCTTAGAAAGTTTGCAAAAAAATTTAGAATTTTTTGATATAATTATTAAATTTTCAGGAATCAAAATGAAGGCTTACCCTTTTAATGAACCAAATGATGGGTTCATAGCTTTTATCTTCTTCTTATGATGTTTTCCTTTATCAGCCTGTCGGCCTGTTCAGCCACATTTCCTACCCTTTTCCTTTGGGCTCTAATGTAATCCTGGTAATCCCAATGTCCCCTGGCTCTGCAGCCTGAATCCCAGCTCAGGTTTGCTGCCTTTGTCTGGAGTGTAACTGTCTGGTCTCACACTGACTTGTTGGGGCTTTTGACCCCCAGGCCTGGCTGCCTTTTCACCTCAAGCTGTTATTGCCTTCGATCTGCCTGAGCTGCTGAAAGACAAGCTGAATCTTTCTTAAAACAACAAGACTTTTAAAGTGATCACCCATCTGTATGTAATTTATTTTCTTAACTTTCTTCAGGTTCACTGTAGGTTTCCTCTTTACACAACTGTGACTGCTGCTGACATCTTATGGTATTGGGCTGTAAATGGAATCTACTCCATTGTGTTACAATCTCAGCTGATGTTATTACTGAGCATATTTATTACACAAATGAAATAAATGTAGAAAGAAGAATAAATGAGAGAGTTTACATAGAACATAAGTTTAAAGATTTCAATTTGCATAGTAAAAACCAAAGTATTAACCTCAACAGCACTTCTTTCCTCTGCTCATACCAAAGCAAATTCACTTTTCCTTCACATTATTGGGCTAAACCTGAGTGTGGTCTCAATTCCCAGTCTTGTGAATCTGATAACCTCTTCTTTGAGTCTTCATAAGAGCTTAGATGTTCTCAGCTTCAAATAACCCCTTCAGGATTTTAACCAGATGTTACTAGTCTAGGAATTTCAAATTGACTCCCTACACTGAGGTAACTTGTTTTTCTCAGCAGTTCTTAATTACATTTACAGCTTTCAAAGTAGTTGTCGTATACATCTAGCTTCACACCATGATCTCTGCAAATCTGAAACCAAAAGGGTATTCTTCAAACCATGGGTGTTTTCCATAAGGCAAAAATAAAAACAATTTCTGGATCCTTGTAGCTGAAGCCGAATGCACAACTGTTTACTTTGTTTCTCATAAAATTCAACCAATGAAAATAAACTTTCATTACTCTCCAGAAAGTCTCTCTTTTATACTGTGTTTAAGATAAATCACCATGGCTACATAAATACATAGAAGTTAATTATTAAACCCCTTCACAGACAAAGACAAAACTCACATGTCACTCCTTCAAAATGCAGACATTAAAATAAATGTTATTAAAAACATATAATTTAAACATGTTGCATCATAATTGCTCACCGTGTTAAGATTTGATATAAGGGATGCCATAGTCACAGATCAGGTAGTAAATCAGATGAGCTTGGCAAGCTACAGCAAGAGAACTTACTAGCTCTTACAGCAACAATCCCTCCTAAAATGTTAACACAATTCGAACTTAGCCAAAAAAAAAGTATATTTCAATCCTATATTTGAAACATATTCCATTGGTCACAAACTGCACTGAGACACCTGGTGGCCATAAATGCGCGTTTCTTTTTCTTTCATCAAGCATCTCATAGAAACATGGATTCCCTGACCTTCTATTTTTGACTATCAATGTCAAAGTCTAACTTGATTTTACTTCAGATCCAAACATTAGTCTCTGTCAAACAAAATAGAAAACATAATTGCAGTGTATAATAGTAGGAGGGGTGTTGGTGACCAAACAGACACTGCTTCTGTTGATCAGAGGTCGGGAACCAGAGGACACACACGTAGGATAATTGTAAAGATATCAGAAATGGTGAGAGTTTTCATTCTGCAACGAGTGGTAATCTGTGGTTTAGGCTCCCTGATACAATTCCATGATAACTTTCAAAATTGCGTCAGCCAGAAATTTAGAGTGTAGATCTATGGATGAAGAATAATTGGACATTTTCTTCCAAGAGCTGGCACACACTCAATGGGTTGAAAGGCCTGTTCTATCCTGTAAGATTGTCTGATTCTAACCAAGCACTTTAATGTGAAGCTAATCCTCCATTCAGGTGCAATGTTACAATGAGTGTCTCTAATCCAGATGCTAACCTGGAGTTAGTCTGGAAGAGATACCTCCTGGGCAGAGCAGCACATTGTGACTTGTAAAAGGTGATGCTGTCCTTTCCCCATTCTAAAGCGGACTCTCAGCTAGCGCACATTGATCCACATGTTATTTTACCTGCAGGGCAACATTTCTTTGAAAATTGCAAGACATCTCTAAAAAGGTTAGTCATGTCTTGCTGAACTCACACACATTCGCTTCCTTTAGAGCCAGAGGCTAAAAGCTGTTCAGGAGCAACACCTTTAGTCAAACAAGAGAAAAGGCCACAAATCCAAAATGGAAAAAAATATACCCGGCAATTTTCTCTCTGATTTGCATTCCTCCGTGTGATTCTTATTTTTTTCTCCCTTTTTCACTTATGGTGTATCGGTGACACTGGCTAGACCAACATTTATAGCCCCTCTCTAATTTTCTTTGGGAAGGTGATAGTGACTCTCCTCATTGAGTGTCTTGCTTGGGCCATTTCAGAGGGCAGTTCAGAGTCAATCGCATCGCTGTGGGTCTGGAGTAACATGTAGGCCAGACCAGGTAAGGACAAATTTCCTTCCCTAAAGGACATCAGTAAAACAAATTGGTGACACTACTACGCATTAGTCAATTATTTATTCAGGTCCCAGAGGGAGGCTGAAACTACAGCCTTACAAATGTTGTTGCTGAGTCACCCTGACTCTTGTGTCTGGTTATGCTCTCATGCTCAGAAAAGATACTGCCTGATCAGTGATCTCTCTTGCACCTGGAACCTGTTTATATTGCAATAGTTCTTGTTTTATTTTTCTATCAATTTATTTCCTGTTATCCTCTTAAATGTCCTTTTTGCTCTTCTCAAGTAACAAACCAGCCATTTCTCCTGGTCTTCCACATCCCATGCCTGAAGACGAATCACATGGAATCTCCACAGTAGAAACACGATGATTGATCTGAGCCAGAGTTTAAACTGTACACCAGCCTCTTCCCAGGATAATAACTCGTCTAGCTACACCCATCTCATTCAGTTTGATGTCTTCCTAACACATCTCTCTTATATATCAAGGTTTTCTTTCAATCCATCAATGTCATCTGTTTCAATGAATCCATGTGGTCAGGAATTCCTTCTGACATTAATTCCTTGTTGTGTCAGTGACTTTCTGATAATTGGTTTTGTCCTCAAAGGAAACAACAACAATTTCCATTTATATAGAACCTTTAATGTAATGAAACATTTTGAAGAATTTCACAATATAACAATGAGCTCATAAGGAAGTATTGAATCTGATAACCACAAACAGGGTCAAGGATGTCCCTTTGTGTGAGTCTCTTAATAGGAGAAGGTGAGCTAGAGAATTGGCCAAGTTTAAACAGGAAATTCCAGAGCTTGGATTTCAGGCAGTTGTAGGCAGGAAGTTGTCATCAATGGTGGAGCAATTAAAGTCAGGAATGCTTAAGGGGCCAGAATTAGAGTTCAAAGGACAGTGGAGATTGACCACTTAGAAAAGGTTAAAGTGGAGGGTGACTCCAAAGTGAGGATTGAAATTTCCTTACATTTACACCATCAAAACCTTCCATAAATTTAAAGTTGTCTATCAGGTCTTCTCTTAATTTCCTCTTTTCATAGAGAAATGTGCTACTTAGTCTTCCCTGTTTCTCACTTCCAGAAACATCCTTTCAAATATTTTCTGCACCACCTTCCAGTGCCTGAAAATGGTGTGTGTGAGAGATTAGCAGTTGGGTGTGGTGCTGCCCAGCTGTTACCTGTACTGATTGGAATGAGGTCAGCCAGGTGGAGCTCATCGAATATGAGTTCCCTGATTGGACCGGATTAACAACCCAATCAAGGAGCCCTGGCTGACAGATATAAACAGGAGTGTCCTGTTACTGTGAGAGGTGGCTCTGAGGGAGCTAGAGCAGTGTCAAGGGCTCTCCACGTGTATATAAAGGGTGACTTGATGATGGGGATACTGGCCTTGGTGGAGTTATTTCACCACCATTGATAATGGGTGACTCACTGCCTGAATTACAGGCTGACTTCCCAGTCCTTCACGGCACTGACTGCTTCTGAGCAAAGAGCAATTTGGAACAAGCGTCTCAGGCTGTGTTTGTTGGCCACTTATTTAATATGCAAAATACCAAACAGCTTCTTCAGGTTTGGACAGAGTTAAAAATCACACAACACCAGTTTATAGTCCAACAGGTTTAATTGGAAGCACTAGCTTTCAGAGCCCCGCTCCTTCATCAGGTGAACCACTTCGAAAGTTAATGCTTCCAAATAAACCTGTTGGACTATAACCTGGTGTTGTGTGATTTTTAACTTTGTCCACCCCAGCCCAACACCGGCATCTCCACATCCTCAGGTATGGGTAAGAGGTCCCTCATCTTTGTCCTTGCCCCATTTGATGCACAGCTTCCTGCTGGCTGAAAATGTTACATTTTCATTTCTGCCTGACAGTTTGTCATTCCCAGTTTTCAGACACTGTGTGGCTCATTTCCTAATCCCAAATCCTTGTTTTGCACAGAAGTTGACTCAAAACCTTTGAGGCTGATTCATTTAGATTGGCACAAGTGATTGTGAAACATGATCATGCCGAATACATTAAATACAGGCCGCCTGCCAACAGGTTTAAAAAAATACATTTAAGGGACATTTAAAAAGGCAGTGTACCTAACACTGCAAACAGTGCCCACTCTGCAGTAAGGTTTGCTTTTCAAGATACATGTTGGAGATTGAGACAAATGGGGCCATGTGCCAAGTATATGCACATACACATTCCCAGTAACTAGTTGTGGCAAATATTTATTGCTTAATATTTGGCATGTATGTTTTGTCTTAATATATATTTTAAAAAATTGAATTTAACTTTTAAGTCTAAAAACTTTCAGCCTGCTGCTTTACTATTGAACGTTTAGCTTAGGCGTTGGCAGAAGGTGGGGAGTGGGAAGTGTGAGCTGTAATAATGTTTGAAAGATAACCAAGTTGAAAGAGGTTGAAAATAATAATGATGGTGTTTCATTGGGGTGTGAGTACAGCCTGACATCTGACATGTTGCTCAGTCCCTCTCCTCAGGAATACTGATAACATTGACAATTCAGCCCCACTAACATGGCACTCTCAATTCACCAAACTATTTTCTCCAAGTTTTCTGAAGTGCATGGAACAGACTAGAAGGTATCAGTCTTATATCCCCTCCCCTTATATCCTGTACAGTCTAAAGCTAAACCTCAACCCTGCAAATGCACATGTTTCAACTGCACAATTACTGAGACAGAAACCACAACAATTATGCTGTGGCCAAACACATGCTCTGAGCAATCGAAAGATGATGGAATCTTGTCAGTCTTACTAAAGCAGCACATTCAGCCGAATGAAGAAATGTATCAAATGCAAGTTTTAATTAAGAAAGTCAGTAAGGACAAGGAAAATATTTTGATTTGCTACTTCTCAAGGAAATGCTTATTTCAGAATGACTGAAATTGGATCTGTGATCTGCCAAAAATGATCTTACAATCATACTGTGTCCTGAATAAGATTGTCCTTTGAAGACAAACACCTGTTTGGGGTGATAATGTAAATACTGCAGAATGTCGACTGCGTGATGGGTTTGTTATTCAATATTTTCTAAAGTGATGTGTTGGTAATTTAACCATATTTATCAAAATACATTTTAAATGACTGCGTCCATTTCAAGCAGGAAGTCAGTTTCAGCGGAATACAAAACATTTATTGTTATCATTTTGAAAACCGAATCTTTATTTTCCAAGAATCAAGAGCACATTTGAACCTTTTTACCTTTAGCACCAGTTGACACATGAAATATCATAAAACACGAGACAGCGCAAAGCTCCTTTCCCCTGAAGCCAGACTCTAGATGAAAATGGGACACTTGGTGAGTTAGCTGAAAACATGGCACACCCTCTTACAGGAATGATGTAGCAAAGTTAGCTGCTACAAATTTAAAAACATGAAACCGTATAATTCTTAAACATAGTGGGGGTAAATTTACCAAGTGGCTAAGTGCAAGTTTTGGGGAGATTAATAGAAGATTTATCTCTGTGAGCTCGAGGGAGGATTACAGAATTGTTCTGGTGCTGAAGGAGGCCATTCGGCCCCTTGAGCCTGCATCAAGTCTTCAAACAAGCTTCATTACTTAGTGCCAGCCTCCTTCTTTCCCCTTGCATCACTGAATACTATTTCTATCTAAATAATCTTCCAATCCCCCTTGATTGCACCATTGAATCATATTTCCAGGCAGCGCTAACCTTATTCTAAATCCTTATTGTGTGAAAAGGTTTTTTTGCTCACATCACCCCTGCTTCACTTGCATATCACTTTAAATCTATGCCCTTTCCCCCCAGTTCTTCCTCGGTGCAGGAATAGTTTCTCAGTATTTATTCTGTATTGCCCGCTCATGATTTTGAAAACCTCAATAAAAACTCCTCTCCTTGGAGAACAGTCCATTTTTGGCCAGCCTTGATGTTCAGTTGTCTCTGTCTGGAAACTAGACACTGGTTAGTAGGAAATGGAGAGTTACTGATTCACTTAGAAAATGTCTCTGATTTAGCCACTGAAACATCACAACTCATAGCAACTGCTGCAGGAAAGGCAATTTGTTTTCTTCAAGTTTAAACTGAGTTTTGTTTTACTGTGACCTTTGTTCGGGACAGCAACAGTACACACTCCTGTGCCTTTCTCATCTCTATGTCTCTGTCTCTGAAACCTGTTTCCAATTCCAATCTGCTCAGTCAGTTGCTGGAATACTGGAGGTTGGCTAACAATGTGCCACTATTTTAAAAAGATGGTAAGGAAAAGGAAAAGGAAGGGAACTATAGACCAGTGAGCCAGACATTGGTGGTGGGCAAGTTGGAAGGAATCCTGAGGGACAGAATTTATGTTTGGAAAGGCAAGGACTGATTAGGAATAGTCAACATGGCTTTCTGTGTGGGTAATTGTGTTTCACTAATTTGATTGAGCTTTTTGAAGAAATGATGAAGAGGATTGGTGAAGGAAGAGCAGTAGATGTGATCTATATGAACTTCAGTAAAGTGTTTGACAAGATTCTGCATGGTTGATTGGTTAGCAAAGTTAGGTGACATGGAATACAGGGAGAACTAGCCATTTGGATACAGAACAGTGCCACAGGGATTGGTGCTGGGTCTGCTGCTTTTCATCATTTGTATAAATGATTTGGATATGAACATAGAAGGTATGGTTAGTAAGTTTGCTGATGACACAAAAATTGGAGGCTTATTGGACAGTGAAGAAGGTTACCTTAGAGTACAATGGGATCTTGATCAGATGGGCCAATGGGCCAAGGTGTGGCAGATGGAGTTTAATTTAGATAAATGTGAGGAGCTGCATTTTGGAAAGGCAAATCAGGGCAGGACTTATACACTTAACAGTAAGGTCCTAGAGAGTGTTGCTGAAAAATGAGACCTTGGAGTGCTGGTTCATAATTCCTTGAAAATGGAGACGCAGGTAGATAGGATAGTGAAGAAGGCATTTGGTATGCTTTCCTTTATTGCTCAGTGCATTGAGTATAGGAATTGGGAGGTCATGTTAAGGCTGTACAGGACGTTGGTTAGGCCACTTTTGGAATACTTCATGCAATTCTGGTCTCCTTGCTACATGAAAAATGTTGTGAAACTTGAAAGGAATCAGAAACATTTTACAAGGATATTGCCAGGGTTCGACAGTTTGAGCTATAGGGAGAGGCTGAATAGGCTGGGGTTATTTTCCCTGAAGCATTGAAGGCTGAGGAGTGACCTTATAGAAGTTTATAAAACATGAAGGGCAGGGATAGGATGAATAGCCAAGGTCTTTTCCCCAGGGTGGGGGAGTCTAAAACTAGAGGCCGCAGGTTTAGGGTGAGAGAGGAAAGATATAAAAGAGACGTAAGGGGCAACTTTTTCATGTAGAGGGGGATGTGTATATGGAATGATCTGCTAGAGGAAGTGATAGAGATTGCTACATGTACAATATTTAAAAGGCATCTGGATGGGTATATATATAGGAAGGGTTTGGAGGGATATTGGTCAAATGCTGGCAAATGGGATTAGACTAATTTAGGATCTTTGGTCGGCATGGATGAGTTGAACTAAAGGGTCTATTTCCATGCGGTATATCTTTATGACTCTATAACTATCAATATCTCTCCAAACTGTTTGTATTCCACTTGCAACATATCTGTCCACCTACTTTTGTGTCATCTGTAAATATGGCTAGCTTGCATTCACTTTCTTCCTCTGAGTCATTCATACATATTAAAGCAGTTGTGGTCCCAGTGCTGATCCCTGTGGAATCCCACTGGGCATTGGTCACCAATCTGATAAAGAACACCTCTCCATACTCTTTGTTTCTGTCGTGAGCTAATTCTCTGTCCCTGCCACTGTATAACTACCTCCACCACCATGGGCTCTTATGAAGTACACCTCATTGGACGACCGACTCAACACGGACGTATACTATAAACTGACTGACTCCCACAGCTACCTAGATTACACCTCTTCCCACCCTGCTCCCTGTAAAAACGTCATCCCATATTCCCAATTCCTTCGCCTTCGCCACATCTGCTCCCAGGAGGACCAATTCCAATACTGAACAATCCAGATGGCCTCCTTCTTCAAAGACCGCAATTTCCCCTCAGACGTGGTTGACGATGCTCTCCACCACATCTCCTCCACTTCCCGCTCCTCCGCCCTTTTAACCCCACCCCTCCAATCACCATCAGGACAGAACCCCACTAGTCCTCACCTACCACCCCACCAATCTCCAGATACATCGGATCATCCTTCGTCATTTCCGCCACCTCCAAACGGACCCCATCACCAAGGATATATTTCCCTCCCCTCCCCTATCAGTGTTCCGGAAAGACCACTCCCTCCGTGACTCCCTGTCAGATCCATACCCCCATCCAACCCAACCTCCACTCCCAGCACCTTTCCCTACAACCGCAAAAAATGCAAAACTTGCGCCCACACCTCCCCTCTCACTTCCCTCCAAGGCCCCAAGGGATCCTTCAATATCCATCAGAAATTCACCTGCACCTCCACACACATCATTTACTGCATCCGCTGCACCCGCTGTGGCCTCCTATACATTGGGGAGACAGGCCACCTACTTGCAGAACGTTTCAGAGAACACCTCTGGGACACCCGCACCAACCAACCCAACCGCACCGTGGCTGAACGCTTTAACCCCCCCCTCCCACTCTGCCAAGGACATGCAGGTCCTTGGCCTCCTCCATTGCCAGACCATGGCAACACAACACCTGGAGGAAGAGCGACTCTTCTTCTGCCTAGGAACCCTCCAACCACAAGGGATGAATGCAGGTTTCTCTAGCTTCCTCATTTCCCCTCCCCCCACCTTTTCTCAGTCCCAACCCTCAGACTCAGCACCGCCTTCTTGACCTGCAATCTTCTTCCTGACCTCTCCGCCCCCACCCCCTCTCCGGCCTATCACCCTCACCTTAACCTCCTTCCAACTATCACATTCCCAACGCCCCTCCCCCAAGTCCCTCCTCCCTACCTTTTATCTTAGCCTGCTTGGCACACCCTCCTCATTCCTGAAGAAGGGCTTATGCCTGAAACGTCGATTCTCCTTCTCCTTTGATGCTGCCTGACCTGCTACGCTTTTCCAGCAACACATTTTTAAACACCTTATTGAATGCCTTCTAGAAGTCCAACTCCAACTCGAACTGGTTCCTCTCTACCCACTCTTACCTCCTCAAAAAACTCTAATAACTTAGTCAGACATAGTTTCCCTTTCATGAAACCATGCTGACTTTGCTTGATTAGATGAAGATTTTTAAAATCTTCTTCTATTACCTCATTAAAAATTGATTCCAACATTTTCCTAACAATAGATGTTGGGCTATTCAGCCTATAGTTACCCACTTTTTACATCCCTCTCTTTTTGAATAGAGATCAAATCCTTTGGTTTTTTTTCTCCGGAATTCAAGGATTTTTGGAAAATCACAACCGATGCATCCCCTATCTCTATTCTGTAGCTACTCCCTTTAGGATCTTAGGATGTAAACCATCAAGGCCAGGGGACTTATCTTCCTTTAGCTCCTGTAGTTTGTTCAATATTACTTCTCTAATGATGGTAATGGTACTTAATTCTTCCCCATATACTCTGATATTAAAGGGATGTTTGATTCCTGATGCAAAATATCCTCTGCATTTCCCTGTGCCTGATAACTATCTTTCCAGGATGATTTTCATCTGACTCTACCATTGTGTGGCCAAGTATCTGTGTACACGCCCCGGGATTGATATTAAAACTTGACTCTTAAGCTCTGACTGATATCAGTCAGCCTTGGCTTGATTGAGGACACTTTCCTTAGACATTGAGGCATGGCTGTTTGACTGAGGCACATGCAGTGTGTTTGCATGTTAGCTGTTGTCACATGGTATGAGTGGGAGATTGATGCAGCACCGTGCAATACAGCAAACCATGCTGCCCCCTGGGCTGATCACAGCTGGGAAACGTCAACCTGGCTGGCTCTGAGTCTGCACTAAAGGCGAAGGCAGGACAGGTGTACCGTGAAACTATAAGTTCTGTAAGGTCAAGGTGAGGCTGAATTGCTATGAGCATCCAAGAAGGTCCAAAGTGAGTGAATGCAAAGCGAGGAGTGCTGAGATTCAATCTGTTCTGATTTATGATGTGGATGCTGACTGTATGCAAAAAGAATGCCAGGTGTATATTCAGTGCCAACCTCTATGGGCAGGGAGGCAGTGGTGCTGGGAGAGGCAGGGTGGTGGTGGTGCAGCTCACCGAATGTGGAGTGTGCCCTGAAATATTGGGAATGATTGATCAAGGCAGAGGCTACTCTGACTCTCATATTGGGAATTGTTGGCATTCAGCAAATTGCAGGTAAGTGAAGCAAAATTGTTAATAATGAGATATTAAAGCTTGCCAACATTTGCCCTTGCCACTCATCAGCACGGTCTTGTCTTGTCTTTAAAACCTTAAATGGGAATCAGGCTTCTTTTTCTCAACTTCAAAAATCTCCATTTTTCAATCTTGTGTGTTTTCCCAACTGACTTGCCATTGTCAGGGCCTTGAAAGATTCTACTCAAATTGTTCCAGACTCTAGACATTCCCTGAGATGTGTGAGCACCCAGCTTTGCCAGGACATTTGCAAATTGAGTTCGATGATAGACACAATGACAGCTGCCCTATACAGATTGAGCAGTGTCAACGGAAAATGATTGATTTGACTGTGACACAGCAAGCCAGTGGAATTAGCTGAGGTTGGCATCTATCTCCAGGGCTTGTGGGAGAAAACAAATTGAACGAGCTATTTACAATAATCAAATTGTTACTAAGTTTTTAACAACAGAAGATCATTTAGTCATTTTGTAATCTTTAATGAAAGGACTATTAACATGAGGAAGATATTTTCAGATCACCTTTCTCAGAGATGTTTTCACATACTTCTGGAGCAAGAGGGGTGTCCTGGCTTAGAGGTTGGGACATTACCACTGTGCCCTAAGAGAGTTTCTTGTTATCATTAGGAAAGGCAGAAATTTCCAATTTACGCAGCTGGGATTAATATCAAGTCCAAATGGATGTATTGGAGATGGTTCCTCTGCATTGCTGAAGATTCCAGCCTCACAGCACTGAGTGACATCCTGCCACTTGCTGCATTATTCTGAGACTTTTTTTAGTAGGATTCCCAATGTCCAAGGCAGCTTTACCTGTGGGTTAGATTAGATTAGATTACTTACAGTGTGGAAACAGGCCCTTCGGCCCAACAAGTCCACACCGCACCCGCCGAAGCGCAACCCACCCATACCCCTACATCTACACCTTACGTAACTCTATGGGCAATTTAGCGTGGCCAATTCACCTGACCTGCACATCTTTGGAGTGTGGGAGGAAACCGGAGCACCCGGAGGAAACCCACACAGACACGGGGAGAACATGCAAACTCCACACACAGAGAGTCGCCTGAGGCGGGAATTGAACCCGGATCTCTGGCGCTGTGAGGCAGCAGTGCTAACCACTGTGCCACCGTGCCGCCCACTAAGGGTTGATGACCTTTGGGAGCAGGCCTGAGGTTCTCTATCTCATAGTAGCTGGTCATTTCTCTTGCACTGTGGCATGATTATTCCTCATTAAAACAAACTGTTTTCACTGTTTTCCATTGCACTTAATTCTGCTATTGAATCAAATGCACCTGCAGTGAGGAACCCCAGAATCTGTCGCAACAACCTTCTCAGTTTCTCTGGTATTGCTCATTTCAACAGGAAGTGGTCGGTTGCCTCTTGCTGGCTGTGGAGATGAGGCGATTTGTCAGAAAAGACAAAGAATTTCTGAGGTAAATGCCACGTTTGATCACAAGGTGCTGAGCGATTAAACAACAAGTGTATGGGGAACAGATCAATTAATTCAATGGGTTTACTTCATTGAGATTGGGCTTGTACGATTTCCTCTCGCCTCAAAATCCAACTATTTTGAACAAAAGGAATATCAACATTTTCACCACCTTCAGCCAATTATACCATGTAGAGGAGATAAAGTTCACAAGCAAATAAAAAGGTAAGTTAAAAGTTTTTGAAGAGCTTCTGCAGTATCTTATACATCATTTTTTACAGCTCTGAAACACCTTATTATCAAAGCCATCTTCAATCCAATGTAAAAGCATATTTTCCTCTTTGTGGGTTACTATGTATAGAGTTAGGATTTGTATTTTGAAGTAAGATTGCATCTGATTCTCCCTGAAGTTCAGAACAATTGAGTAGCTTGCAAACTTTCACAGAATGAAAGTAATATGTCCCTGGATGAACTAATTGCATCTCACTATAAAACTGAAATATTGTTTAATATGTAATGTATCAGAATATAATATTCTGCAGAATTCTAACTCCTACAAGCCACTGGATCAATGTATTTACAACTCTACGCTGTAGCATATCCAGATGCCATTTTCTAAAATGTGTGGCAGTAAAATAGACACATTAACTGTTTACTTCAGGATAATGAAGAGGGGATTTTAAAAAATAAAATAAACATTGTCCAAGGCTTCCTTTTCTGTTAAGTTTATAACCATAACTCTTACGTGTCCTGTTTTTAACCGATTTTCTGGTCATACAGAAAGCATTGAAAAGAATTCTGTCTGTTCCAGGAATTGAGAAGTCTATTTCCAGCCATCACCAGTATTCTGTTCAGGGTGAGGTGCTGTTTTATTGCTGTTTCACTCAACCTCGCCACTCAAATATAAAATTCCTTTTTAGCTAGAGTCTGGGCATGGCAAATACCTTCTTAACTAATGTGCATTTATATAATTTAATTCACATGAATGCTTTTTGGAATAATTACAAGGCATTATGAGACGTATGCCTGCACAGCCAGAAACAGCTCTGATATAACAATGGATGTGACCACATGGGTATACAATATGCATTCATTGTTGTTTGCCCTGCCTTACAGCAGATTCTGGGTTTATTGTGTCCTGAAGCTTCATCCTGAATTGTCTTCTTGGTGGATCTTTTGATTGGTAGTTTGTCATCGCTGTCCACTCTCTGGGGCAGGGTGAGAAGGCTGGTCCTATACCAACTCAGTCAGCATAGGAACTAAACCTGTGCAGTTGCTGTTATTCTAAACCACACACTGGCCATTCTCACTGACTGAACTAACCAGACCCAATTCAATGTGACATCCTCTTTCATATAGGTCAGCGATAGATAGAAAATGAAAATAGACTGAAAGTTTAAGACTGGAAAATATTACTGACATAATTAATGGTATATATTTGTAATTTATACATTCACAAGATTTTATCCCCAGCAATTGTAAAATGGGCATCACATTTATAAAATGAAGAAAATGAATAATTACAACATTTTTTTCACCACTATCTGCTCTGCATGATTGTTCTTGAATATCTACAAGGACTTGTTCGTTCATGTTAGCTTCTTGTGTCTCGACACAAACTTTACACAGTCCCAGAGCAGGGTCTATTCAATGGGGATGAATATTTGTGAGCCAGCCAGGAACAAAATCAAATGTGAAATCCTGATCCAAAACAGGGTACTCTCTTTAAAGCTGAGGACATTACAATTCTGTTCAATGAGTCCATTGTTTCCATCTTTTTTTTCCACTTTTCAAAGACTTTAATCACTGGAGATTTCATTGAAACTACTGTAGCCTGGATTCACTAATTTCACCTGGGCCTGACCTGCACCTGATTAGATTGGGTCACCTGAACCAACCAGTTCAGCTCTAGAATTGATGTTAGTTTAGATTCACCGAGACTCATTATCCATTTCAATCATATTCTTTCAGCTAAGATTGTATCGTGGAGTTCAGTTGCATTGAACAATTGGAAATTGATATCTGCTCTGTACTGCATAAAAATCACTTCCAACAAGCACACTTGCTGTGATTAAATGATTTTAGAAGAGAAATGAGAATCGCAAACAAAAAACATTTGAAAACACAATGTTAAGAGGAATTTTATTAGAATAGTGTTTTAAGGTATATGATCTCAATAACAGGCTATATTCATAAAATAAAATAAAGAAGGTGGATGCTGGAAATCTGAAACAAAAAAGAAATTGCTGGAGAAACTCAGCAGGTCTGACAGCATCTGTGGGGAGAGAGCAAAGTCAACACTTTGAATCCAGAGGCCCCACTTCAGAGGAAGAAGGATCTTTATCTGAAGAAGAGTCACTGGACTTGAAACGTTAACTCTGCTTTCTCTATACAGATGTGGCCTGACCTGCTGAGTTTCTCCAACAGTTTCTGTTTCTCTTTTATATTTATATACGGAGGATACTTGATTATCCAAAAGACATGAGTGGGTAGTATTTTGTTCGGTTAATGGAATTTGGGCTAATCGACTGTTGGATAACAAAGTTTAGCTGAGCATCGGGACCTTGCGATCTTGCCAGCTAATCTGATATTCGGATAATCGAATGCGGGATAATTGAAATTCTTCTGTAGTACCTTTTATATCAGAAAAATTTCCCAAGCAAGGCATAAAACAAAACTTGACACCAATGTAAAGAAGGACAGGTTAGTGTAGATAACTAAAGTCTTGGTGAAAATAATAATTTTTAAGGAACACTGTGAGTAAGAAGTAGAGTTAGAGAAGTATGGAGTGAGAATTCCGGCACTTCGGGTCAGCTGTCAGCATGGGGCAGAGGGAGCACGGAATGTACAAGGGTCCAGAGTTGATGAAATGCTGAGTGTTTGTTGGGGGGGGGTCTAAGGCTACAAGAGGTTGGAGGGCTAGGGAGGACTGAGATCACGGAAAATTTGATCATATTAAAATTGAGGCATTGTTAAACCGCAAGCCAATGTAGATGAGTGAGCATGTGGATAAGGGATGTGAAGGACTTTGTATGAGTAATACAGGCAGCAGAGTTTTGGATGAATCCAAGTTTGTGGAAAGTGGGAATTGAGAGACGAGGCAGAAAAACGTTGGAATTGTTGAAAGTGGAGCAGCTAGGCATGGTAGAAGAATGTCAACGGCAAGTGATGGGAGGCAGGGTGAAGACAATATTATAAAACAAAGTTGAAAAACTGGACCATAAAACTGAGCCTCCCTCGGCTCTTTTTATTTGTATTACATAATTATGACATAGTTTTAATTTTGATGACTATCTCAAGATTATTTCTACTCAAAATGTGAGTAGAAATGGTAGCTGTAATTTGTAATTTAATATTTTTAGCATTGAATTGCAGATACGAATCTTAAAGATGGAATGTTACTGTTTCTGGAAAATATGAAATAACATTTAATGACAACTTAATATGAATGTGCCTTTGAGATATTAAATTGATCAACTTTGTTTAAATCACTAAAATGGTTTCACTGCTTTCATCTCCCATTTTCTAAACTTCAAATTGTTGAGACAGGGTAAACGCAGGAAGGAAGTTCCCAATGAGCAATGAGTCCAGAACCAGGAGTCACAGTGTAAGGATATGGGGTGGGCCATTTAGGACTGAGATGAGGAGAAATGTCTTCACCCAGAGAATGGGGGAACTTGTGGAATTTTCTGCCACAGAAGGCAGTTGAGGTCAAATCATGGAATATTTTCAAGGAGGAGTTAGATATAGTCCTTAAGGTTAAAGGGAACAAAGGGTATGGGAAGAAAGTGAGTACGGAGAATTGATTTTGATGATCAGCCAGGATCATACTGAGTGGTGGAGCAGCCTCGAAGGGCTGAATGGCCTACTCCTACATCTATTTTCAATGTTTCTATGTTAACCCTCATTTGTCAGCAATATTTTAATAATTGCAATAAAAAAGATTTCGAGTGGTGAAGTATGTAGAAATTAATCTTTACAAGAATTGAAAAGCAAAGCAGTTTTACCACAAAAACATTCATTTCAGCATCTCCCTGCATTTGGCTACAGTCTGACCCCCAAACACCAGACTTGATGTTTGTATATGAATGCCAGGCGTTAACTGACAATTACTCAACATCAGTTAGATTTTGTGATTAACTGGAAACTTTTGCTCCTCAGCGAAGCTATAAATGATTGCTGATTATTACCATACTTTGCTCAATTTGCCCTCTCTGGGGATGGGTATTTCAATTGCTCTGATCTGAGGCCAGTTAAGACCATGTTGAAGCTGCATTCGTGTCTGACATGTCCGACAAAGAGAAAATGAATGCAAAGCTGCAGAAAAGCCAATGCAAAAGGACAGTGAAATCAGCAAAGACAATGCAGTAACTTTATCCTTCACGATCAGTTTTTCTAAAACAAAAACTTTTTGAAATACAACATATTCTCAGAACATTTTCACAACAGAGATGGTGAATTCTATCAAAATAATAAATTGAATGGCTAAAATGTAATTTCTTGCTCATTCATGCACTAAATAAGATTACTACATGTCTAACTGCATTTGTGTGAATATTATAATATTCCATTTAACACTGACCATCAGAGTGAATGTTGTCTGAGAGCAATTTAACCACACTGACAGAATGAAGGTGGAAACTTACTTTATCTTCAGTGCAGAAATAATTCAATGTCGACGTGCAATATATTAATTATGCAGATTCTCATTCTTACTGCACAACAGAAGGACTAATGTAAGGGGGTGGCTTTGCATATGGAATTGTATGTTGCACGCCAATTGCTACTACTTTAAAATTGAATATTTTGTTTGCTTCAATATATTCAATATTTGATAAGAGTTTAGCAGCAACAATTAAATACCAATCGGGCAATGTTTTCAGTTAAAGTTTGCACCGAGGGAAGTCAGTATTTTTGAATTCTAAAAGGATTTACAGTTTTAAAAATGTTAATATCATTTTCCATTACAGCTACAGCAAAGATATTCTAATGAGCAAGATGGAGTAGATTCTTTTTTTAATTACTATGAATGAGAGGAAAATTTCTATAGTCATTGCTTTAGTTAGAAAATCATTCAAAACGTGTGAAACTCACAGCACTCTTTCAATAAACTAAATTGAAATTAATCTTTTTATTTGTTGCACTGCCACTGCACACTTGATATCTAAGGATTTCTTTGCACTTATCTAATGATTGACACATTACAAAAGTAATTTTGAAAAAAAATTAGTTTACTTGCATTTATATAACAGCTTGTTCTGTTTTTGAGAGCATAATCTAGCTCTGTCTACTAGGTCAAGTCTATCAGATTTGGACATGCACATACCTCGTGTAAAAGATAGAGTGTATTTTACTGGAACACTGGTTATCAAGCTAACAAACCCTTCCTGCAACCTAAGCATGCCTGCAGTCATCCAGAACATATGCATTTTAAAATGGGTATTTAAATTGGAAGAATTTATCTGGTGGATGTTTAAACTTGACTGTTTCAAAATGTCCCCTGCTTTATTTTTAAAAATGAGTAACATTTTTAAGGTGAGCTTTCATGTAGTTTTAGTACCCAAGACTCGCTAACACATGCTAACTTCCTTGGTACATTTTGTAATTTATCGAAATTATTTGGATATAATATTGAAGTACAGTACACTACTTTTCTTGCCTTGAAGTAACATTCAATTGTTCTTCTGTATTACTTATAACTTCAGGTTGTTATATCTGTCTTTAAGTTGATTTGTGATCACAATTACAGATCATTTATTGACTTCTTTACAAATGAGCCAGATTTACCACAATGGCCATTTGTTAGTTTTCAGGTAGAATTTCATTTATCAACTTTTGCTTTTGCTCTAACTTGTTTAGTCTCAGTTGGCAGCAAGAAATTGTTTTGATGGAAAGCACAAAGGTTCCATGGTTTGTGAATTATCTCCATTTGAAGTTGAGATACACCCAGTTAACACCAATCACTAAATCTGGAGATTATTCTGCAGAACCTTGCTAACCAAAGAAAATCTCAATTCCAATCTCCCATTCAATAGTTAGAAAAATACTAAATCTGATCTGATTGGCATTGTGAAAGATTGGGAGTTGTCTCACTGCCAAACTTTGTAATTTGAGATAAACCTGAAATGTGTATGTAAATGGGACCTGGTGATTATTGAAAGCAGGAATCATTGCAATAGAAAAGCAGATTAAATGGAACTGTCCATCATGAAAACTCTGCTTCATTTCTTTATAAGTAGACAATGTATGAGTAGAAATATTGTTACAACACAACATGGTGTCACTCATATAAATGTGATCTGCCAACTTTTCCTTCCCCAAAAACATACTTCTGAAGACGATACATGCTACAGTTTATTTTCTAATAACAACAATCTAATCGCAACTCTAATAAGTGGTCAAGGCAGCCAAAAACATACAAGCTCCAAAAAAAGAGTTTATTGGAATGATCACCAAATCATTCAACAAACTCTCTTTCAACTAGTGAACACTCACGGAACAGCTAAGTAATATTTTATTGCAATTAAATAGTCATGTAATGTGTTATAGCTCACAAATAAGTGGATTCCAGGTATAATTTAAATGAGATAATCTTTCAAATGATCATGAGACCATGTAATTCTGAAATTACAGCTAAATAGCACTGAGAAAGGCTTCTATTAAAACTGAAATTCTGCCATTCCTTTAACAGATCAGGTTAACATTCTAGCAGCAAGCTTAATTTAAATGTGCTGTATCTTTATTATGTGCTGGTAGTTGAAATATAAAAGCTAATAGATTCAGTCTAAATAAAATTTGGCAAATTTTAGTTATAAAGATAATCTTCAGAGCCTTAATTCCAATTGCACCAACACTTCAATCCATTAAAAATGAACTGTGTAGTGAAATGATTGAAGATATTGACCTGCAGCATGTTTATATGTCGCATTAAAATCCTGCCTCAAGATAACTCACTTGGGCAAGGGATACCATATTTGGCTGAGGTCCTGCTATGGGTCTAGTCCTCCTATTCTTCTGGGAGCCCTTTGGGATTCATCCTTACATCCCTGACTCCTCTAAATAATCACTACAACTGAATTTGACCACATACAAACTTAAATTTTGGTAATGTCTATTATGGGTTAATTATCTTTGAATTAATTGAATTCAATTCCTTTCCTAAATGAACAATTATCATGTTTACCTGTAGCAAATTTGTCATTTTTCTTTGTCTGTTGGTCCTCAGGCAGAATTTGTACTTCTGAGATCTCCAATTGATTTAAAATTTTCTTTTCAAACTATCTACTTTTAACCCTGATGTCAAAGTCCCAGTTTATATTTTGAAGTAGAAGTTCTGAGACACATTTTTACTGAAGAGATGGTTCTACTGAACCAAAAAACAGAGTTCCAAAGCACACTGTTAATCTTGTTGGATAAATGGGCAGTTCTCTTGCTTGGAACAATCGTGTAAGAATTTATTATCAAATAAATCAACATCAAAATAGCAAAATGACTCACTAAATTAAAATGATAAATCAAATCTTGTTCAAAGACACAAGATTCCCAATTTCAATCAGTTTACCGATGTTAAAGCGAGATGCATGTTCATGGAATGGAACAAAGTCAGAGCGAGGGTCACTGCTAGATATTTCTTGCCATTTTAGCACCATTTTTGGTGTTCTTCAGCAGGGCTGGACTTTGAACCACTGTGCAGATTTACTTCTGACCCCTGGAAGTTTTTTAATCCGGCTGTAATTTTCAATTTTCCAGATGGCTCGACACATTCAGTGCGGCCACATATGTTCAAGGCCAACATTTTAAAAAGGAAATCATGCAAATCATCATTTGAATGCATAGGCATATTAGCCCTTTAATTTGAAAATGTCACTCTGTTGCCCATAGCAACATTGAACAATGAGGTTAAACAGGTGACCCCTTGCACTGAGTATTAAAGTGGTGCAAATAATTGAATGCAATTGAGTTGGTATGTTTTCATGTAACCTCACTGTATATCGGCCTATGTATGGATAACATGCTGTGTATCTCACTCCTGTTTTGGGTGGGAAGTCTCAGAGGTGTTGGTGGACAGCAGGACATCATTGAGTGATTGCTGAAGATGTTCCCACCCACAGGGAAACACTGTGATGCTTCAATGTGCAAACAAAGGAAAAAATGATGATTCAAACAAACAAATATTAACTCGTCTCCAAATTGGACAGAACACTTTAATCAGGAAACTTGAATGAAACCTTTTGCTTGTACGAAAAGTACTCAGTTTTCTTGCTCAAAGAGGCTGAAGAACAATAATGTGGAGACAATATGTTAGGGACACTGCATGTTCTTTAAATGTGAGCTGATCCAAAACCCTCCACACATCGTAACCTTCACCTATGCATGTCGGCCACATTGGCTGCCAGTCCAGCAATGCGTCAATTTTCAAATTCTTATCACTGATTTAAAATCCCTATACAGTCTCACTTCTCCCTATCTGTATCCTCCATCAGACTACATCCCTCCAATATATCAACACTTCTCCAGTTCTGGCCCCTTGAGAATCATTGGTTTCATTGCTGTACCATTGATAGATGTGCCACAGGGGCCTAGAGTTCCTTTCTCCGACATTCAACTGATCTTTCTACGATTTGCTATGATCAGGTGAGGAAGAGCAAAATCAGCTCCCCTCTTTTTAAATACCCATTGATTAGTTGCAATAAATCCTTTTAGCATTGAGCTCCATACATGTAACTTAAGACAGAATGAACTAAATTAAACTGAAGGAGCTAAGTGTAAAGTTTTCTTGAGTGAAAGATGAAGGAAGTTTATTACTGAATATAAAATAAAAACACAGTAACAAAGGTAAAAGGTTTTAAATGGAGAGAGTGGTATAGACAGGGAAAATAAAGTTACACAATTCAAAACTTCATAGTCTTTGAGGTGTGACAGTGAAACCAGAGTCCATGATTTATTACTGTTGTCTACTTTTCCTGAACAGCAGTGAAATTTACAGAATTCTGCAGTTCTTTTCAAGGTAATGCCTCTGCTAACAAAGTGAGGATGTTGTGAATGTTAAGATATGAACCATTAATCGTGAACAATGAGGCAAAGATTATTCAGCCAGTAGTGTTGATGAAAGGGTTGCACTATCTGTACACCTATAGCTCCTCAGCTTCAATACAATACTTTCATGTAGAAATATTCTCAGCTTTTGATTCTATCCCTTTGATTGTTCTATGATTAGATATCACAGTGTTGTCACACACCAGCCAGTTCCCCCATTGACTTTGTGAGTGAACGTACCAGCCACTCACTGGCTAGACTCACACCCACAAAAAACCCATATTGACGTGGTACTGGGTAGTTTTGCTGGTTCCTGTGCAATGACAATGCAGCAAGCTGTTCTGGAAGAAGAGAAAATGTTGGAGGGTGGAGCAGACAATGGCAGAAAGATTGTGAGCTGTCCTGCAATTTCAAAGACCCATGAGGGTTTGTTTACCGAAGAGTGTCAGCCTCCCATGGTGCCCTTCACTCCCCAAAACCTGTCCACCATCTCCAAGGCACAAGTCAGCAGTGTGATGGAATACTCCCCACTTGCCTGGATGAGTGCAACTCCAACAACACTCAAGAAGCTTGACACCATCTAGAACAAAGCAGCCCACTTCACTGAGCAAAAGTGAGGACTGCAGAGGCTGGAGATCAGAGTTACGATTAGAGTGGAGCTGGAAAAGCACACCAGGTCAGGAAAGTCTCAAATTAATTTTCTTAAATAAGAAACCAAAACTGCTCACAGTTACTTGCCGCAGGATTCCTGGCCTCTGACCTGCTCTTGTAGCCACGTTTATATGCCTAGCCCAGTTCAGTGATTCTCAACATGTTGATTTAACTTGTCACTCTGAATGCTGTTCACCCAGACGGTGGTGTACACAAAATTCTACACTGCATTAAGAAACACTTAAGAATCCTACCAAATAAAAAAAACAAACCTATGATGATCTATGTAAAGCTTTCCGTGGTTTTGCTGACAAACTAAAGCTTCTTTACTAGTTGTGAACTAAGTTCATCTTGGCAATGTCGGGTTGCATACAGCCAATTTAAAAGCTTACCTGTTTGGTTAATAGGACTGTGCTCCCTTTTGAACATTGTCTGATAAACATTTGGGGCTGTTGTGTGGGAGAAGGTTTCATTTCAAGAAAAATAGCTAGTGGAAACATAAAGATATCTCTCCTTGTGGGAGAGATCAAAACTGGGGATCAAAAATATAACAAAAACAAATGTTGGAAAAGTTCAGCAGGTCTGGTAGCAATGTGGAGAGAAATCAAAAATAAAATTGAAGGGCCACTGGACTCAAATCATTGTTTCTGATTTCCAGCATACACTGTTCTGTGGTTTTTATTTTGATCAAAAATATAAAATGACCATTTATACACCAAACAGTAAATTTAGGTTTCCAGACAGTAATGAGACTATAAGATTTCTGATCATGAGCATGGAGATGCTGTGGAGCCTTTGTGTAGATTGGTTTCGGGAGGGAGTCGATACATGCATGAGGAAGAAATCTCGTACGCTGATCCTGTTTCGTGAGCAGCAGGTAAATGAGACATCTGAGGAGTAGACACCAGCATAGAACTGACTGGCCAAATGGCCTGTATTTGTGCTATATGAATCAATTTGTTACTTATTACAGGCCCCTCCCAAATCTTTATTCCATATGACTAGTTTTTTAAACTATCTTCAGACAGTGAACATTAATTAATCATTAATCATTAATTAATCAAAGTAATCAGCGATGTTATTACACAAACAAAAATGAAAATTGCTGGAGAAATGCAGCACGTCTGGCAGCATCTGTGGAGGGAGAGTGACACAGAGTTATTGATTCAAGTCTGTTTTAGCTTGTTTTAGATCTCAAACATGGTTATTTCATGCTATTATACACCTTGGGAGTTGAACCTAGGTTCCCAGCTCAGAGGTAGGGGCATTACCATTGTACTATATGTGACCCCATTAATTAGGGATTCACCTCTTCCATTAGGAGCCAGCTGAACGAGGGTTTGTTGATTGGAGTTGCATGATGTGTAATGTGTATCTCTGTAAAGTCCAGTGCATGAAGACTCAGCTGTAGTTCTAGCCATCACTCCCTCAGCTAGAAAAACAAAAGTTCAGGAAGCCTCAGTTGATCGGGTACTTGCTACATGTTCAACTGATGGAGTAGGTCTGAGAGAAAACTTCTGGACTTTAAGGAACCAGCATTCTCACTGCACTCAGCTGACAGCTATGTACTTTGAATACCTTCCCATGTTGTGCTACAGGCTGAGATGAATTTCAGCCCTGAGTATCTCTTTTTCTCTGCATTATAACTTTGACTATGCTTCAAAAGTATTGAGTTGGAAATGAAGTACTTGGAGATGTCTAATACATGGAAATGTATGAAAAAGGAACAACAGAAGGCCACTCAGTCATAGAGTCATTGAGATGTACAGCATGGAAACAGACCCTTCGGTCCAACCCGTCCATGCCGACCAGATATCCCAACCCAATCTAGTCCCGCCTGCCAGTGCCTGGCCCATATCCTTCCAAACCCTTCCTATTTATCCTATACCCATCCAAATGCCTCTTAAATGTTGCAATTGTACCAGCCTCCACCACTTCCTCTGGCAGCTCATTCCATACACGTACCACCCTCTGCGTGAAAAAGTTGCCCCTTTGGTCTCTTTTATAGCTTTCCCCTCTCACCCTAGACCTATGCCCTCTAGTTCTGGACTCCCCCACCCCAAGGAAAATACTTTGTCTATTTATCCTATCCATGCCCCTCATAATTTTATAAACCTCTATAAGGTCACCCCTCAGCCTCCAACGCTCCAGGGAAAACAGCCCCAGCCTGTTCAGCCTCTCCCTGTAGCTCAGATCCTCCAACCCTGGCAACATCCTTGTAAATCTTTTCTGAATCCTTTCAAGTTTCACAACATCTTTCCGATAGGAAGAAGACCAGAACATTCAATAGCATCATGGCTGATCTGATTTTAACATGAATCCAAAATTTCTGCATATCCCCAAAGATCTTTTATCCCCTTGGTAATTAGGAATCTGACTATGTCTGCCTTAAAATATTTAGATTCTGTAGCCACTGCATTTTGTGGAAGGAAATTTCAAAGATTCACAACCCTCTGAGAGACATAATTGTTTCTTTTCTCTTTTTAAAACAGAGTGCCCCTTATTTTTAAACATTGATTCCCTCATTCTAGATTCTCCCACAAGAGGAATCATCCTTTCTACATCCAACCACGCAAAATCCTCTCAGGATCTCAAATATTTTAATTCAGTCACTTCTGACTCTTCTAAACCCCTGAGGATACAGGCCCAGAGTGTCAAACCTTTCTTCATAAAGGTAACCATGAAAAGAGCGAGCACTTTCTTGGTTTCCTTTTGAAATTCAGGATAAAGTAGGTAAGTTTTGGGGTTGAGACTTGTAAGCAAATAGGAACATCAGCAATGTTTGAACTATCCTGGAAATACAGTGGTTCCTTCAGTCTTAATCACATGCAAAAAAACAACTAAAATAGGGCTTAGGACAACTAATTTATGGAAGATCTGTTTTTGATTAAATATTTTCAACTGTTTCATCTGAATAATTATATCTGATTGAAGTGATCAAAACTAAATTTATGAAGGCAGACTACTATTTAACTGAAAAGAGACTCCAAAAAAACACAGTGCCAAGGGATCTAGGTGCTCTTGTGCATAGAACATAAAAAGTTAGCATGCAGGTGCAGCAAGAGGCCAAAAAGGCAAAGGGAATTTTAGCCTTAATTACTAGGGGATTGGAGTTTTAAAAAGAGAGGTTTTATTACACTGTGTGATGAGGCTGCAGCTGGAGTATTATGTAGTTTTGGTTCCCATATTTAAAAAAACATATACTGGCATCAGAGGCCGCTCAAATTCAATACTCAAGAAGCTTGACACCATCCAGGACAAAGCCACTTGCTTGTCTGGCATCACATTCACAAATAGCCATTCCCTCCACCACTGATGCTCAGTGTAGCAGTGTATACCATTTACAAGATGCACTACAGAAATTTATCATAGATTCTTGGATCGTACCCACAAATACTTCCATCTAGAAGGATGACAGCAGCAGATACATAGGAATACCATCATCTGCAAGTTTCCCTCCACCATCCTGACATGGAAGTATATCACCGTTCCTCCAATGTTGTTGGGTCAAAATCCTGAGATGCCATCCCTAACAGTATTGTGGGCCTACTTACAGAATAAGTACTGCAGTGGTTCAAGAAGGCAGCTCAACCACCACTTTCTCAAAGGGCATCTAGGGATGGACAATAAATGGTAGCCCAGTCAGCAAATGAATAAAATAAAGGCTGATTCATGGGATGAAAGGGTTGTCTTATAAAGAACAGCTCAACAGTTTAGGATTTTATTCATTAGAATTTAAAAGAATGAGGGGTGATGTTATTGAAGCATACAAGACTCTGAAGAGGCGTGACAGTGTAGGTGTTGAGAAGATATTTTCGCTCGTGAGTAGACTCTCAAACTAGGGGAGATAGTTACAGAATAAGAGTACATTCATTTAAAACTGAGAAGGAAAGGAATTCCTTTTTCCAGTGGATAGTGAAGGTCTAACATTCACTGCCCCAGAGAGTGTGGAGGTTAGATCAATGAACATATTTGAAAGAGAAGGCAGATAGGCTTTGAAACATTGGGAAGTTTATGACAATGCGGAACAGGTACAAAAGAGGAGTTTAGGTCTGGGCAGAATGGAATAGAGAATGGCAGGACAGGTTTGCGGGGCTGAATGGCCTACTCCTACTGTTGTATTCTTATGTAGCTATACTATTGTATTTAAAAAAGACACCACTGCAAAATTCAGCATTTCATATTGTGTTTAATCTAAAAGTTTTCATTGACTATAAGTATTGTCTAGATTCTGAAATGACACTAAGAGATACCAGTATACAACTGTTTAACATATTGGCCTGAATGCTTACTCTGTCACTGGAACTGCTTTATTAATGGGTTTGCTAAACTGGCAGAGAGGAATTTCAGGTGATCATATTAGATGTTTGAATATTTTATATCAGAACATAAAGGATATAATAGAATTAATAACAAATTTATATGATCCTGTTTGAACATAATATATATCATTTTTAGTCTAGTTTGCCTACATAACTGGATAGCAATTAATTGCTAATAAATTGCTTTAAACTGAGTTTTTGTGGAATATTTTAGAATATGTTAAATTGTTTTTATCAGGCCTTGCTGAAATTACTAAGAGGCAGCCACTCAAGTTATTTTTAAAGAAACTCAAACAAGTTAACTGATTGTCTCTCGAATCTGTTGGGAACTAACAGACTGAAAAGTAGTCATAATATAAGGAACTGGTAATACTCGGGTCTTTTGTTTTGAACTCCATTGTGGGTTTGGGTATTTTTGGCTGAACATCCTGCAAAATGTTCAATGTCAAATTAGGGCTAATATTAGATATAGAAATTGGCAAGGAAACTATGAAACATTAGCGAGGATGGAGATATTTTCAGCCAAGTTTGATCAGATAAGATTTGTTTTTTGATAGTTCCAGATCTATTACCTGAATTTTGTCTTGTTTGCATTCTGAGGCAAAAGGTGCAAATGAGACAAAGGGCAGCTTACATGTTGTAAGATTAAGTTTCCCATGACTTTATTTACATGCAGGTTATCTGGCATTTCTCTTTGTAATATCTCATCTGTTGTCTCATAGTAATATCTCCCACACAGCTGAAATATTCCATTGCACCCTTCCTCTGATTGCCATGTATAAAGGCTGACTCATCAACAAAATTGTGCTTGCTTGGTCTGTAACATGAATGGTTGCTAAGCATTTGGGTACCTATTACATTTAATGCAGCTATTTTTCTTCCACAAATCACATCATTCAATAAACATGAGCATTATGGTCTCCTTCCTATCGGAAAGATGTTGTGAAACTTGAAAGGGTTCAGAAAAGATTTACAAGGATGTCGCCAGGGTTGGAGGATTTGAACTACAGGGAGAGGCTGAACAGGCTGGGGCTGTTTTCCTTGGAGTGTCGGAGGCTGAGGGGTGACCTTATAGAGGTTTACAAAATTATGAGGGGCATGGATAGAATAAACAGACAAAGTCTTTTCCCTGGGGTCGGGGGAGTCCAGAACTAGAGGGCATAGGTTTAGGGTGAGAGGGGAAAGCTATAAAAGAGACCAAAGGGGCAACGTTTTCACGCAGAGGGTGGTACGTGTATGGAATGAGCTGCTAGAGGATGTGGTGGAGGCTGGTACAATTGCAACATTTAAGAGGCATTTGGATGGGTATATAAATAGGAAGGGTTTGGAGGGATATGGGCCGGGTGTTGGCAGGTGGGACTAGATTGGGTTGGGATATGTGGCCAGCATGGACGGGTTGGACCGAAGGGTCTGTTTCCATGCTGTACATCTCTATGACTCTATTATGACAAGAATTGCTGCCGGGAAAATTACAAATGGAATATCCAATTAGATTCCTAACGTTTAAAATGCTCCAACCAAGAGTAAGGCTAAGTTTGAGGTTTTCATCACCTTTCTCTTTTAATGTCCCATCCTCCCTGTTTAAGACCTTTTTACTGAGCTTTCAGATGAAGAGTTTTTTTTTAAGAGTAAGGAAGTCTCGAAATTTTACTTATTTCTTGAATTGAAGTCAGTTTTAAGATTGAATTCTTTGCAAGTGCTATATAACACAGACATTACTGCAGTTTCATAGAGATATGTGCTACAGTCAGCCAAAGTGGAAACTACCAGCTTTTCCCATGATTTGTGTGGTTACTTTACCACCCTTCATTGCCCACAAACACTTGGTCCTTTCTGTAAGCTCTGCATTGTAGTCTTCATGGGTGACAGCTGATGCAATATTGGCATCATATGCGCAAGCACAACATTTTGAAACTTTGTTTAGATTGTTTAGATTGTTCTACAGTGTGGAAACAGGCCCTTCAGCCAAACAAGTCCACACTGACCCTTCAAAGAGCAACCCACCCAGACCCATTCCCGTACCCTATATTTACCCCTGACTAATCCACTTAGTACTATGGGTAACTCAGCATGGCCAATTCACCTAACCAGCACATCTTTGGATTGTGGGAGGAAACCAAAGCACCAGGAGGAAACCTAGACAGAATGGGGAGAATATACACACTCCGCACTGACAGTCACCCAAGGCAGGAATTGAACCTGGCCCCTGGCACTGTGAGGCAGCAGTGCTAACCACTGAGCCACCGGGCCTTCCTTTAGTGTCATCGAATCAAAATCCTGAAATCCCCACCCTAACAACACTGTACAAAACTACAGCACGTGGACTCTAACAGCTCAGGAAGGCAGTTCACCACAACCTTCTCAAGGGCAATAAGGGAAAAATAGTGAAATTATAAAGTTGGAAAAGTTTGGCTGCACCAAATCTGGGCTTTGCATCATATAGATAGCGGCCTTGTATCGTCCCCTTGTGTTTGGTTCTGAAGGAGAATGGTATAATCCAACACGAGGTACCAGCTGTGCTGCCCAGCACTTTACTTAGTTCACAAATTATACATTTTGGCTGGTCAAAGAACTCCCCCTGCTTCGAAATGCTCAAGTACAGTGAAACCATTCATCAAACCAAACAACTCTCAGCAAGCTTAAAAATGTGTTGCTGGAAAAGCGCAGCAGGTCAGGCAGCATCAAAGGAGCAGGAGAATCAACGTTTCGGGCATAAGCCCTTCTTCAGGAACTCTCAGGAAGTAATGGACAAAGAAAAGCACTACTTCAGCAGCGCAAGATGGAGATTGTGATTATGTGTGTGTGTGAGTGAGAGATAGAGAGAGAAAAAATGACAGCAAGCTTGTGTGTAATTGTGTCAGCTGAGTAAGTCAGGTAGAATTGGAGAGAAGTTAACATTCTGTGTGCCCAGTGGTTTCCATAACACTGCCCCTTGCTCTGTTCATGGATGTTAATTCCCTAATCTTCAGGCACATATTGGCCACACAGCAGTGAACCTGGGCCAGAAAACATCAAACCCTGTGATTTCATCCAAGGCCATGTCATTACGATGACAATACAATCAAAGGTATCTTTTAATGAGGAAATAAAGTAATTATTCAAAAACTTAAATTAAGTATTGTTGGTGAAAGATACATTTTCTATACGTTTTCATCTTATGCTCCTCAGGACAATTCCCAAACAAAAGCATGTCAAGGCACAACAACCTCTGATTTGATTTGGTTTAAGCTTTACTGTCAGGTGTACTCAAGTACAGGAGTAGAGTGCAAAGTGTATAATGTCACCACACATGGTGTCACCTTGTTAACGACAGGCAGTAGCATAGAGAAATTAACTTAGAAGGAAAGTATTACTGTTGTTCTTAGCACAAGTAGAAAAATAAAGAAATAAAGTTAAGTGCAAACATTATAGTTCCCCTTGTATGAAGTGGAAAAATAAAGGGATAAAGGTAATAGATCAACAGTCTTTCTTAAGTGCAGACTTGCAAGGGCTCAGTCTCCCCCACTTTAGCCCACTCTCCGGTAACCTCAGGATTTCTGCTTTTGACAAACTGCAGATGGTGGGAAACCAACACTTCAGGCTCACCCTAACAACACTGGGGTAAGGACCCACAGCCCCTTCCACACACCAGGACTCTCACCAACACTGTTCTGGGACATACAGCCCCTTCCACACACCAGGCCTTTACCCAACACTGCTCCAGGATCCACAGCCCCTTCCATACACCAATCCTCTAACCAACACTGCTCCAGGACCCATAGCCCTTTCAATACACCAGGCCTCTTACCAACACTGCTCTGGGACCCACAGCCCCTTCCACACACTGGGCCACTAACCAACACTCTTCTAGGTCCCACAGCCCCTTCCACATACCAGGTCTCTAACCAACACTGCTCCAGGACCCACAGCTAATGCCACACACTAGGCCTCTACCCAAAACTACTCCAGGAACCAAAGCAACTTCCACACACCAGACCTCTAACCATCATTGCTCCAGGGCCCACAGCTCCTTCCACACACCCAGACTGTAACCAACACTGCTCCAGGATCCACAGTCCCTCCCACACACCAGGACACTAACTAACACTGCTCCGGGACCCACACCCCCTTCCACACACCAGTCCTCTAACCAACACTGCTCTGGGACCCACAGCCCCTTCCATACACCCAGACTCTAGCCAAAACTGCTCTGGGACCAACAGCTACTTCCACACACTAGGACTGTAACCAACACTGCTCCTGGATCCACAGCTCCTTCCACACACTAGGTCTCTAACCAACAATGCTCTGGGACCCACAGCCCCTTCCACACACCAGGACTGTAACCAACACTGTTCTGGGATCTACAGCCCCTTCCATACACCCGGACTCTAGCCAACACTGCTCTGGGACCAACAGCTCCCCCCACACACCAGGCCTTTACCCAACATTGCTCCGGGAACCAAAGCAACTTCTACACACCATATCTCTAACCAACACTGCTCCAGGACCCACAGCTCCTTCCACATACCAGCAACACTGCTCTGGAACCCACTGCCCTTTCTACACACCAGGTGTCCAGCCAACACTGTTCTGGGACCCACAGCCCCTACCACACACCAGGCCTCTTACCAACACTGTTCCAGGTCCCACACCACCTTCCCATACCAGGACTCTAACCAACACTGACAATAGACAATAGACAATAGATGCAGGAGTAGGCCATTCTGCCCTTCGAGCCTGCACCGCCATTCAATATGATCATGGCTGATCATTCCTAATCAGTATCCTGTTCCAGCCTTATCTCCATACCCCTTGACTCCACTATCTTTAAGAGCTCTATCCAATTCTTTCTTAAATGAATCCAGAGACTGGGCCTCCACTGCCCTCTGGGGCAGAGCATTCCACACAGCCACCACTCTCTGGGTGAAGTAGTTTCTCCTCATCTCTGTCCTAAATGGTCTACCCCGTATTTTTAAGTTGTGTCCTCTGGTTCGGCACTCCCCCATCAACGGAAATATGTTCCCTCCTGCCAGAGTGTCCAGTCCTTTCATAATCCTATACGTTTCAATCAGATCCCCTCTCAGTCTTCTAAACTCAAGGGTATACAAGCCCAGTCGCTTCAGTCTTTCCGTGTAAGGCAATCCCGCCATTCCAGGAATTGACCTCGTGAACCTACGCTGCACTCCCTCAATAGCCAGAATGTCTTTCCTCAAATTTGGAGACCAGAACTGTACACAGTACTCCAGGTGTGGTCTCACCAGGGCCCTGTACAGCTGCAGAAGCACCTCTTTGCTTCTATACTCAATCCCTCTTGTTATGAAGGCTAGCATGCTATTAGCCTTCTTCACGACCTGCTGTACCTGCATGCTTGCCTTCATTGACTGGTGGACAAGAACACCCAGATCTCTCTGAACAGCCCCTTTACCTAATTTGATACCATTGAGGTAGTAATCTGCCTTCCTGTTCTTGCCACCAAAGTGGATAACCAGACATTTATCCACATTAAACTGCATCTGCCATGCATCTGCCCACTCACCTAACTTGTCCAGGTCACCCTGTAATCCCCTAACATCCTCATCACATTTAACCCTACCACCTAGCTTTGTGTCATCAGCAAATTTGCTAATGTTATTGCTGATACCATCTTCTATATCATTTACATATATTGTAAAAAGCTGCGGTCCCAGCACGGATCCCTGCGGTACTCCACTGGTCACTGCCTGCCATTCCGAAATGGAGCCGTTAATCACTACCCTTTGTTTCCTATTAGCCAACCAATTCTCTATCCAATCTAGTACTTTGCCCCCAATCCCATGCGCCCTAATTTTACTCACTAACCTCTTGTGTGGGACTTTATCAAAAGCTTTCTGAAAGTCCAGGTACACTACATCCACTGGATCTCCCTCGTCCATCTTCCGAGTTACATCCTCAAAAAATTCAAGAAGATTAGTCAAGCATGATTTCCCCTTCATAAATCCATGCTGACTCTGTCCTATCCTGCTCCAGAACCCACAGCAAATGCCACACACCAGGACTTTAACCAACACTGCTCCAGGATCCACAGTCCCTCCCACACACCAGGCCTCTAACCAACACTGTTCCAGGACCCACAGCTCCTTCCACACACCAGGACTGTAACCAACACTGCTCCAGGATCCACAGTCCCTTCCACACACCAGAACTCTAACCAAAACTGCTCCAGGACCAATAGCCCCTTCGATACACCAGGCCTCTAACCAACACTGTTCCAGGATCCACAGCCCCTTCCACACACCAGGACTCTAACCAACACTGTTCTGGGACCCACACCCCCTTCCACACACCAGAACTCTAACCAACACTGTTCTGGGACCGACAGCCCCTTCCACACACCAGGCCTTTACCCAACATTGCTCCAGGAACCAAAGCAACTTCTACACACCATATCTCTAACCATCACTGCTCCAGAACCCACAGCTACTTCCACACACCAAGACTCTAACCAACACTGCTCCAGGACCCACAGCTGCTGCCCCACCCCCTGCAATGTCATAGCTGGTCCTGCCCCTCTCTCCAGATATCCAGAAAGTAAATGAAAGAAGATGAGAAGGAGGGAGAAGAAGAAAGAAGAATTATACTAAATGAGAACATTGGTTAGCTGTGGACACTAACTGGTCGAGCTGCCATGGCGAATACACCAGTTTGATGATGACTGCACTTTCATGAACTGCCAAGCTTAGTAGGCAGGTTGACTCTGATTAGTCAAGGCATTGTCCTGAGAAAAGTCATTGAAGCAGTGTAAATAAAACAGCAATCTCAGAGTTGCTTTCAAAATTTGTTTTTTCAAACAATCTTAATAAAACTATTTTGAATGAAAATGCTCTGATGACTCAAGAAAGACAAGGCAATGATTATGTTGATGGACTCATAATTTCGACTGTTAGAGCATCTTAGAGCAGGTATCCAAATCTCCAGCACAGCAGCTGAGGAAGTTAAGTTTAATTGAATAAAATTTCTGCTTGTTTTTGCTATATTACTGACATGCAATCATCATTAAAGCTAAAAATCACACAACATCAGGTTATGGGCCAATAGGTTTATTTGGAAGCACTAGCTTTCAGAGCACTGCTCCTTCATCGGGTAGTCATGGAGCATAAGATCAGAATTTATAGCGAAAGTGTAAAGTGTGATATAACTGAAATTATCTGTTGAAAAGACCTGGATTGTTTGTAAAGTCTCTCATCTTTCAGAATGAACCTGTTGGTTTCAGTTCTTTCATGTGTAAATTGTAGAATGTTTTTAAAGTTACATTCTCAAGTGAACATAGACAATTGGTGTCATGTCGGCCATCCCCATGGATACCAAACTTGGCTATCAACCTCTGCTCGGCTGCTTTTTGTTGTTGTCTGTCCCAAAGTCCGCATTGGAGGATGGTCGCCCAAAGGTCTGAGATCGAATATCCTGGACCGCTGAAGTGTTCTTTGACTGGGAGGGAACACTCCTGTCTGGTGATTGTTGTCCGGTGCCCATTCCTCCATTGCTGTAGCACCTGCTCAGTTTCACCAATGTACCATGCCTCAGGGCATCATTGCCTGCAGCATATGAGATAGACAACGGTGGCTGAGTTCCATGAATACCAGCCACGTAAACGGTGGGAGGTGTCCCCACACATAATGGTGGTATCTGTGTCGACATTCTGACACATCTTGCAGCATCTATCATGGCAAGGTTTGTGTGGTGTTGTCCTAAAAGTCAGGCAGTTCGTTACAAACAATGATCTGTTTGAGGTTTGGTGGTTGTTTAAAAGCAAGAAGTGGAGGTGTGGGGAAGGTCTTGGCGAGGTGCTCAACCTCATTGATAATGTGTTGCAGGTCACGAAGAACATGACGTAGTCTTTCAGCTCCTGGGAAGTACTGGATAACTAAGGGTACCCTGTCGGTTTCAGCACGTGTCTGTCTCCTGAGGAGGTCATTACGGTTCCTTGCTGTGGCACGTCAGAACTGGCAGTTGATGAGTTGAGCATCGTACCCCGTTCTTGTGAGGGCATCCTTGAGTACTTCCAGGTGTCCGTCACGTTCCTCCTCATCTGAGCAGATCCGGTGTACACGTAGGGCTTGTCCATAGGGAATAGCTGTTTTAATATGTTTTGGGTGGAAGCTGGAGAAGTGTAGCATTGTGAGGTTGTCTGTGGGATTGCGGTACAGTGTGGTGCTGAGGTGTCCGTCCTTGATGGAGACGCACGTGTCCATGAATGAGACAGATGGTAGAGAGTAGTCCATGGTGAGTTTGATGGTGGGATGAAACTTGCTGATATTACAGTGTAGTTTTTTCAGTGACTTCGCCTGGGTATAGAGGAAGAAAATGACGTCACAATGTACCTGGTGAATAGTTTTGTTTGGAGGTCCTGCTCAGAGAAAAAGTCTTGTTTGAACCTGTGCATGAAAATGTTGGCATGTTCGGGAACGAATTTGGTCCCCATGGCTGTTCCGTGTGTCTGGACGAAAAACTGGTTGTCAAAAGTGAAAATGTTGTGTTGGAGGTTGGATCGGCCGGTCAACATTGTCTATCTCATATGCTGCAGGCAAGGATGCCCTGAGGCATGGTACATTGGCAAGACCGGGCAGAGGCTACGGCAACAGATGAATGGGCACCGCACAGCAATCACCAGACATGAGTGTTCCCTCCCAGTTGGAGAACACTTCAGCGGTCCGGGGCATTCGACCTCGGACCCTCAAGTGACTATCCTCCAAGGTAGACTTCGGGACAGGCAATAACGCAAAGTAGCCAAGTAGAGGCTGCTAGCCAAGTTCGGTATCCATGGGAATGACCTCAACTGGGACCTTGGGTTCATGTCACACTACAGGTGATCCCATTGCACTAAACACACACACAACACACACACACACCTCTGGAAGAGAGAGGTGTAGATTTTCTAACTATATAGTAGAGCTAAGTGACTTTGTGCAAAGATATTGTTAGCACAATACAAATCATCATTTGTGCTCAAGTCTTATGATAAAAGATATGTCTTTGTTAAAGCTTTTCATCTTACATTCATCTTATAATTTGTAAAAATACTATGTAAACAGTAACATCTTGTGACTGTATGTGCAAAGCCTATTGGTGGATTGCAAGTGGTTGTGAATGTTGAATTGATTGGTAAAAGTGTAAGCTATTGTTACTAGATTCCAGATGTCATACAGTATAGAGATGTTAAACAAACACAAGGAATGCTGCAGAAACTCAGCAAGTCTGGCAGCATCTGTGAAGAGAAAAGCCTAGTTAACATTCTTCACAAGAAGAATCACACCAGACATGAAATGTTCACTCAGTTTCTCTCTGCACCGATACTGCCAGACCTGTTCGGGTTCTCCAACATTCTCTGTATATGTTTCAGGTTTCTGGTATCTGCAGTATTTTGCCTTTATTTGAGCATAAAGACATTGTTTCCCTTTACATTGGTATTCTTGCAAATCATTCTAATGTGTACAAGATAAATATCTTCAACATGATGTGTCCTTTTTTACAATACAACCCCAGTTATCTATTTAGAATACTACCTGACATTTCTTGCAACAATTACTCCTTCAGCAATTCAAACACATTCAATTGTTGTAATGAGGTTAAAGAGCTGCAGATACATTTTCTCAATTTGAAATCAAGCAACCACAGCAAAGTATCGGAACAATCTAAATCATTGATTTTATTGCTTTTTTTTGGCAGTGCTATTTCACCTGCATCACAGGTGAATTATAACTGATTTAGACTAGAGTTCACTTTGGCTTTGGTGTGAAATGAGAGACCACTTTGAGGAGGTAAACTCACACACTTTGGATTTTTACCAGCTATAACTATAGTGTAGAAAATTATGTTTACAATGTATTTAGGACTGGCACTTTTGACTTTACATATTTCCCAGCAATTGAGCATTTTTTGCACTTAAATACTGGTGCAAAACTTTACTTTCTCTGCAGGAACATAGATTAATATGCTCAGCCCCAAAGATAAACCAATACAGACAGTTGAAAATGAATTTAAATAATATCATCTCTGTACTAAACCAGAGCTATGGGCAATATTGTGCAACACTTTCAGGATTCTATAATTAGAATACAGAGTGGACAATTGCAGTGAATGGAAAATATTTCATCACAACATGACCACACAATAAACCAATGTGTGAGTAAAGTGGTCAGCTTACTACAAAATGCTTCCTTTGTTCTAAGGTCATTATCACTGGCTTGTCTAGTTAAACAGAGTTCAAGTTCATGTTAAATGTTAACTAAAATTGTAAAAGTTTTAATGCAGTCAATTTAAAAAGTGAACAGTTCAAGACATACAAAGAAACATCAACTGAGGGAGATTCGGATGTGTTCCCATTATCGTCTCCATGGCCATGTCATTGATATTTAGAGAAGGCATTTTCTTATGTTTCAGAGCAAAACTTTGGGTAAACAAAAGCAATATACAGAGATCATACATAAAATAGAACTAACAAGGATAATGGTTATATGCATCCAAATTTTTAAAAATAGAATCCCTACAGTGTGGAAACAGGCCCTTTAGCCCAACAAATCCACACAGACCCTCCGAAGAGTGACCCATCCAGACCTATTCCCCTACAAGTTTACATTTACCCCAGACTAAAGCACCTAACCTACACATCCCTGAGCACTATGGGTAATGGAATAGTACATTAATTGGGAGAGAGCTTAAATATAAAGGAATATAAATTAGGTCTGTTTTATAAAGCTCTTGTTCCATTCCAGAATACTTTGCTCAATTTAGATCATTATGTCTCAAGAAAGACATTGATGGTGGAAGGTGCAGATCAGGATCACTGGAATCATAAAGAATTAAATTCTGAGGACAGGTTCTGTGTGATACTATATTCCCCTGAATACAGTAGATTAAGTGGTGGTGAGGATTTTATAATAGCTTCTTGATAGGTACAGAACGTGAGTGTTGCTGAAAGAAATAAACAGTTTGTCAAAGCTTTTCATCTTGCACGCATCAGATACAGATGCATAATTTGCAATAACAAAGAACAAAAAACATTACAGCCCAGGAACAGGCCCTTCGGCCCTCCAAGCCTGCGCTGATCCAGATCTCTATCTAAACCTGCCGCCTATTTTCTAAGGATTTGTATCTCTTTGCTCCCTGCCCATTAATGTATCTGTCTAGATACATCTTAAATAATGCTATCATTCCCGTCCCTACCACCTCCACTGCCAACGCGTTCCAGGCACCCACCACCCTCTGCATGAAGAACTTTTCATGCATATCTCCCCGAAACTTTTCCCCTCTCACTTTGAACTCATGCCCCCTAGTAATTGTGTCCTCTATTCTGGGAAAAAGTTTCTTGCTAACCAACCTGTCCATACCTCTCATGATTTTGTAGGGCTCAAGCATGTCCCCCTCAACCTACTTCTTTCCAATGAAAATAATCCTAATCTACTCAATGTCTCCTCATAATACCAACTCAAGGGAAAAGAAAACCTGACATTTATTCTGCACGTGAGGCGAGTGGTGATTTGTTGGCATATGGTCTTTGATTGCTGGAGTTGTTGCCATGGAAAATGCATTCAATGTTGACTGACAGTTAACAGCCAGGCTTTCTTTCAAATTTCAAACCAGGCAGATTGACTCTGATTGGTAAAGGCATGCCCCCAGGGAATATTTTTATTCACGGTCATGGTTGTCACTGGCTGGGACAACATTTATTGCCTGTCTTTAGTTGCCTTTAAATAAGTGGTGGTGAGCTGCCTTTTTGAACTGCTGCAGTCCACATGCAAATCAGCATGAACCAGCACATGGCTGCCACCTATCCAGTTGAGTTTAAACAGGCGCTTTTCTATCTATGCAGTGTATTGACAAATGTAGCTTCCAGTCCAAGTGCAGCATGGTGCAAGCGTAAGTATCTCAGGGTTATGAAGCAAATGTTGTTCAATCATCTCATCCAACGGAGGACATTGCTGTGAGTTATGCAAATTGGGCTGATTGAGGGCAGTTAATACTTCTTTAGAACGTCTGAAGGGACATGATGTCTGATATGATCTGCCAATGTTTGGAATTAAGACCCCCAGACTTGGCTGCACTGAAATTCATACATCCCATTACTCAGTTGTGTAATTGTAATTCATTGCTCACAATAAGATACTGAATGTACCCAATCAGCCAGTGCTGGCAGGCATTTATCAACTTTCAATCCCATTAACTTCTTCAATTCCACTTTTTCAGTAACTTTCATTTAATTCAGTTCCAATTCAACAGGGGAAAATTTGTACAAATAGTTAAAAAGTGGATTCTGATAGGTAGAGGTGTTACCATGGAGAATGCAGTCATTAATGATGATTGACAGTTAACTGCCAGGATTTGTTTAAATATTAGAACAGGCAGGATGACTCAGATTGATTTTTTTCCGATTAATTCACAGGATGTGGGCATTTATTGCCCATCCTTAACCAACTACATTACTGTGGGTCTGGAGTCATATGTAGGTCAGACTGGGTCAGGGTGGCCGATTCATTTCCTAAGGGGCATTAGTGAACAAAATGGGTTAGTAAGGTGTTAGTAAGTTTGCGGTTGGCACCAAAATGGTGATATACTGGATAGTGAAGAAGATTATCTTAGATTACAAAGAGATTTTGATCAATTGGGTCAATGGGCTGAGGAGTGGCAGATAGAATTAATTTGGATAAATGTGAGGTATTGCATTTTGGTAAAACAAACAAGGGTAGGACTTATACAATTAATGGAAGGGCCCTGGGTAGTGTTGTAGAACAGAGAGACCTAGGAGTTCAGGTACATAATTCTTTGAAATTTGCATTACAATATATTGTGCGATTAAGAAAGCATTTAGCACACTTGCCTTCATTGCTGAGACCATTACTGAGATGGGATGTCATGTTGAGGTTATACAGGATGTTGGTGAGGTTACTTTTGGAGTACTGCACACAGTTCTGGGCGCCCTGTTCTAGGCTGGATATTAAAGATTAACCAGAATATTGCTGGGAATGGAGGGTTTGTCTTGTTTTACGTGTGTTTTATTAACTGCCCATGCTAGATGTCCTGCTGCCTTTCATGATCGGGCCTTATCTACACCTTGGTTTCTCTGCTCCAGCATCCCATTTAGAATTTTACTTTTATTTTAGTAACATTCTTTCTAACAAGCTGCATCATCTCACATTTCTCCACACTGAACCTCATCTATCATCTCTCTGTCCACTCCACCAACTTGTCAACATCTTTTTGGAGCTCTACATTTTCACCTCCAGTCAAAAATGTTTCCAATTTGAGTATCAGTCACAAACTCCCTTGCAAGATCTAGATCATCAATAAGTATCAGGAAAAGCAACGATCCCAAATTCCACTAGAAGCCTTCTTTCAACCTGAACAATATCCATTGACCATTACTCTCTGTTTTCTATCACAGAGCTACTTTTGTATGCACATTGTTGCTGTCCTCATGTTTGTTGTGTTGCACCATATTGAAGGCCTTTTGGAAGTTCATGGACCCTACATCAAAAGCCTTGGCCTCATCAACTCTCTGCAACTATTTCACAAAACTTCAACAGCTTTGCTCTGCATGATTTTCCTTAAATACTTGATGGATGTTCCTGATTAATTCACACTTTCCATGAGGTTATTAAATATATTCCTGAATAAATGTTTGAAAACGTTTCGCTACCATTGAGGTTCAACTGACTGCTCTGTAATTGTTGGGTTTAACCTTATGTTATGTTATGTGAAGAGTAGTGGAGATTTGGAGCACGCTACCTCAAATGTTGGTTGATACTGATCCAATTGTTAAATTTAAATCTGAGATCAATAACCTTTTATTAAGTAAGGGTATCAACGGATATGGGCCAAAGGCAGGTATATGGATTTTGGTCACAGACCAGCCATGGTCCCATTGAATGGCAGAGAAGGCTCAAGGGGCTGAATGGCCTCCTCCTGTTCCTCTGACTAATCATAGAGTCATTGAGCACAGAAACTGCATCCATGCCAACCAGACATCCCAATCTGACCTAATCTCTTTTGCCAGCATTTGGCCCATATCCCTCTAAACCCTTCCTATTCATATACCCATCCAGATGCCTTTTAAATGTAATTGTACCAGCCTCCACCACTTCCTCTGCCAGCTCATTCCATACATGTACCACCCTCTGTATGAAAACATTGCCCCTCAGGTCCTTTTTAAATCTTTCCTGTCTCACCTTAATTTTATGCCCTCTAGTATTGAACTCCCCTACCCTGGGAAAAGGACCCCAGCTATTCAACTAATCCGTGCCCCTCATGATTTTATAAACCTCACTAGATCATAGGAGTTTGAGAGATGATCTGATAGAAGTTTATCAAATAATGAGAGGTATAAATGGAGTTAATGATAGTTGTCTTTTCCCTAGGATGAGGTATTTCAAGACTAGGGAGCATATTTTTAAGGTGAGAGATTTTAAAAAAGCATAAGAGACAAAGTTTTTACACAGGGGCTGGTTTTCGTTTGGAATGAACTTCATACGAAAGTGGTGGATGCACTATAGCCTAGTGGTATAATTACAAAGTTTAAAATACATTTAGATAAGTACTTGAATGGGAAAGGTTTGGAGGGATACGGATCAGGAGCAGGCAGGTGGGACTCGTTTATTATGGGATTATGTTTGGCATGGACTTGTTGGATCAAAGATCTGTTTCTGTGCTGAATGACTCTATGACTCTGTAAGGTCACCCCTCAGTCTCTGACATGCAGGGAGAAAAGACCCAGCCTCTTCAGCCTCTCCCTATAGCTCAAATCCTCCAATCCTGGCAACATCCTTGTAAATCTTTTCTGCATGCTCTCAGGTTTAACAACATTCTTCCTATAGAAGGGTGACCAGAATTGTATGCAGTATTCTGAAAGTGGCCTCACCAATCTCCTATATAGTCCTAAGTAAGGTTCCCCAATGATTTACAATTCCAGATGGGATTCCCACAAATTGTTAAACTGTCAGCTGATGAGGGATGAGTCAGTTTCCCCTTTTTATTCTCCCATCTCTCAGTTGGTCACAACAAGGCTCATTTAAAAAGCATCACTTCACTTATGGATACATTTCTCCCACATCCAAATAAACATGTGTTTTAAAAGGAAAAAACTGAACAAAGTGTGAGTTTATTAGTTCATAGATATGAGAAAAAATAATAAGAAGAAATAACCATGTACCACATGGGGAGAGGCAATAGCCTAGTGTATCATCGCTTAAGAATCCAATGATGACTATGAACCCATTGTTGATTGTTGTAAAAACCCATCTGGTTCACTAATATCCTTTAGGGAATGCAACTGCCTTCCTCACCTGGTCTGGATTACATGTGACTCCAGACTCACAGCAATGTGGTTAACTCTTAACTGCCCTCTGGGTAATTAGGGATGGATAATAAATGCTGGCCCAGCCAATGATTCACTCATCCTGTTAACAAGTAAAAGAAAGCTTCTTACAACATTGGGAACAGAAGATGAATCAAAGACTTTAAAACAATATACAGCTGTTTGTGTTGATTCAATAATAGGACATCATGACCATTGTATGAGTGGAGCCAGTAGATGTTGGTGGTTAAGTAGTCAATTACAAGGTTCTGGACCTTGGATTAATTGAAATTCTTTGTTCTGGTTCCTTTTGATGGTGGGTGACTGACAGCATTCAGAGTCGGAGGTTACATTTTCCCTTTCCTTGCCTACAAGGGTGGTTAATGGGTGTTCACAAACTGTGATCTTTGCAGCACCATAGTCCATCAGGTGACTAACACACACAGACCAAGGGTTATAGTCAGTTTTTAAACCTTTTTTTCCAATATCTCTCAAAGGATAAAAGGCATTCATATCTGCAAGAGATGGCTTGCTGTTGAGAGGGGGTTGGGTAGTCAGCCTTTTGTTATCTCTTCCTTACTGTTCTTTATGTTTAAAGTTACCTTGACACTGTACTGGTGTGATATTCCATGGGTTCACACAGAACTCAGGCCGATAGTCACTAAATTTATTCCACAGTCACCTATAATAATTCTTTTTTTTAAAAATCAGAATTAAAATGCAGTAAATTTTGGGTTTTTAATCTGTTTTTTCTCATTCACTCATCAAGTGTCAAATAGCACAGGAACAGACCCTTTAGTCCAAGCAGATAATGTCAAGTATAATCTCAAACTAAACTAGTCCCAGCTGCCTGCTCCTGGTCCATATCCTTCCAAACCTTTTGTATTCATGTATCTATTCAAATGTCTTTTAGCCATTATAATTGTACCCTGTATCTATGGGTGTCACTGACTGGCCAGAATTCATTGCATGTCTTGACACAAAGAATCGCTTTTGAACAAGACTGTCACATTTACGATTCACGTTTATGATTCACTTTGAATGTAATTTAAAAGAAGTTCTGGGATTTACATATCAAAGAACAGAAACCAGCATATCCCATTATAAAAGATCAAAGTTTTCATCTAAGATTGTTTACTGTATCCCATCTCTATGGCACCGGCCTCCTTTGGCTATAAATTCTGTGAGCATGATCTTAACCTCCACAGCTAACTGATGAAGGAGCAGCGCTCTGAAAGCTAGTCCTTCCAAATAAACCTGTTGGACGATAACCTGGTGTTGTGGGATTTTTAACTACATTATTAAACATTTTCTTTTTCAAATTAACTTGCTGATAAAATTTAAAGAAGCAGCTGGATGAGACTATTTTCACCTGGTTCCATTCTTATCTATCTAATTGCCGCCTACATTGAGTTCTGCTCCTGCTCCCACAGCAGTCCCTCTAGTGACCCCTCTTCCCCCCAGGATTTATCCTTGGTCCCTCCTCATTCTCACTGATGTGCAACTCTTTGGAGCTATGTGTTAGCTGCAGGACTGTTCCAGCAGTCACCAGGCAGTGGCTGTCTACCATTGTCCATTAGCTAGAGGTCATCCAACATGCTACTGCCTGTGTCCTAACTCATTCTGTTCACCCCTATCTGTATCTGCTAACCTATACCAGCTCCTGATTGAGCAGTTCCTCAAGTTTAAAATTCGAACCCTTGAATTCAAACCCTTTTATGACACCACTCTTCCACATCTCTTTAATCTTCTCCAGCCCTTATGACCCTCACATGTCTGCACTCCTCCAATTTTTGTCTCTGGAGTATACTTATTTTAAGGAAAGGGACATCAGATAGCTTTGGCAAATAAGGTTACGGAGAATCTAAAGGGATTTTATAAATACATTCAGGACAAAACAGTAACTAGGGAGAGAATAGGGGCCCTTAAAGATCAGTAAGGCTGCTTGTATATCGAGCCCAGGAGATGGGAGAGATAATAAACAAGTATTTTGCTTCAGTGTTTACTGTGGAGATGGACATGGAAGATGTGGAATGTGGGGAAATAAATAGCGACATCTTGAAAAACGTCTATATTACAAAGGAGGAGGTGCTAAATGTCTTAAAATGCATAAAGATGGATAAATCCCCTGGACCTGATCAGGTGTACACTAAAACTCTCTGGAAAGCTAGGGAAGTGATTACTGGGCCTCTTGCCGAGATATTTGTATCATTGATAGTCACAGGTGAGGTGCTTGAAGACTGGAGGTTGGCTAATATGGTGCCACTGTTTAAGAAGGGTGGTAAAGAAAGGCCAGGGAACTATAAACTGATGAGCCTGACATCAGTGATGGGCAAATTGTCGGAGAGAATCTTGAGGGACAGGATGCACATGTATTTGGAAAGGCAAGGACTGATTAGGGATAGTAAAAATTGTTTTGTGTGTGGAAAAACATGTCTCAATAAGTTGATTGAGTTTTTCGAAGAACTGACCAAGAGGATTGATGAAGGCAGAGCAGTGGACCTGATCTACATAGACTTCAGGAAGGTGTTCGACAAGGTTCCTCATGGTAGATTGGTTAGCAAGGTTAGATCTCATGGAACACAGGGAAAACTAGCCACTTGGAGACAGAACTGGCTTGAAGGTAGAAGACAGAGTGATCTTGGAGGGTTGCTTTATAGACTGGAGGTCTCTGACCAGTGGAGTGCCACAAGGATCGGTGCTAAGTCCAATGCTTTTTGTCATCTGCATAGATGCTTTGGATGCTGACCTCTGGGTGCTTCACTTTCTTCCCGTGTTCCAAAGATGTGCAGACTAAATGGATTAGCCAAAGAAAGTGTACGGTTACAGGGATGAGATGGATCTGGGTGGAATGCTTTTGGGAGGGTTGGCGTGGACTCGATGGGATGAATGGCCAGACTCCACATTATAGTGATTCTAAACTTTGAAATTCCATGCCTTTGTCCCTCTATTTTAAGACAGCTAAGATCTTTCTCATTAGTCAAGTTTCTGTCATCAGTCCAGTGCTGTTCCATTGGATGTGAAACAAATTTTGTTTGAGAACTCTCTTGTTTTACTGCATCAAAGGTGCTATGTAAATGCAAATTGAAGCTCAACATTAGATAAACGTTGACATTTTTGGTGTTACCTCCAGTAACTAACATGGGATTTCCTTTACAATATGTAATAAAGTTGTAGCTGAATCTGGGGTTTTTAATATCAGAAATAATTGCTGATTCATTTAGGACAAGCCCATTTTACCACAAAAAGAAATTTAACTTCCAAGAAATGTGATTTAACCTAGGAAACCTTTAACTGTCTTTAACCCACTGTTTACAGACATGGAATGGTTCTGTTCATTGCCATTTTCTGTATTTTCAGTTAGCAAAATAAACAAAGCTTCCTGGGGAAAAAAATGCTACAAATGTCATTTTCTGATGTGTAGATATCCATCTTCAATATGTCAATTTTTAAAATCTGATTAAAAAGCAACGTTTTACATTTTAAAGTGCTGACAGAATGTGAAATATGCAAGAACCAGAAATACCTGGATTCTAACCACCGAACAGGAGTAACTATCAGATGCGGACATGGATAATTCACAAAACTATCTGACCTGCAGAGCATTCTACTCTGCTACATTTATCTGTAAGTAAGACTATATGTTGGCAGTGATTTAGAAAGACATAAGCAGTAAGTCTTTCCAACTTGCCCTGCTATTGAAAATGATCATGGCAGACCCTTTAACTCTGACTTTGCACACTATCTCCGTATCCTTTTTAATAACAGCTTGATTTCTTGCCTTTTGCATCCAAGCCTTTTCAACAAAAGATAACATTCCAGTTGTCTTCCTGATTGCTTGCAGTACCTGCATGTTAATTTTCTGTGATTCTCACATTGACCTTTACAAACAAATCCCTCGGAGTGCAAATATTTTGCAGTCCCTCGCCATTCAACATGTTTTCTGCTTTTTCTTATATTCCCTAACAAAGTGAATGATTTCACTCCACACCACCGGCTACTCCATGTTCTCGCCCACTCACATAACTTGTCCTTTTCCCTTTGCAGCCTCATTTGTTGCTTTCCCGTTCAGATTTGAATCTTCAGAAAAGATTGCTTACATTATTGCAGTGATTGGAACCAGGTGGGTCTCATTGACTATGAGATACTTGATTGGGACTGTTAACTTGGCCAATCAGGAAGGCCTGGTCAACCAATATGAACAGGGGATTACCTGCACACACACACATCACGGGTGATGGGAAAAATATAAGCGCTACTGCTATTGGGCGGTAGTGTAGGGAATAGAAGGAAAAAGAAAAAAAGAAAATATAATAAACAGGGGATTTAGAATTCTCTCAGTTCAGGGGACTGACTCTGAACTGGCTGGCCACAGCCAGTGTACTGTGTACATGTAAATAAAGGATGACTTGGTGATGGGATATCAACCACTGTAGCACTCAGTTCAATTACACTCAGTTCCTTATGTGAACCATTTACATGAATTCTAAATAGTTAGTATCCAAATACTGATCAGGACAATACCCCACAGCCTGTCAACTTGAAAAAATCATGTTTAATTTTATTTAAACAAAAAAAACAAAGAAATGCAGGTACTGGAAATCAGAAACAAAATCAGAAATTGCTGTAAAAACTCAGCAGGTCAGACTGCATTTGTGAAGAGAAATGATTTGGATGTAAGCATAAAAGGTACAGTTAGTAAGTTTGCTGATGACACCAAAATTGGAGGTGTAGTGGACAGCGAAGAGGGTTACCTCAGATTACAACAGGATCTGGACCAGATGGGCCAATGGGCTGAGAAGTGGTAGATGGAGTTTAATTTAGATAAATGTGAGGTGCTGCATTTTGGGAAAGCAAATCTTAGCAGATCTTATACGTTTAACTGTAAGATCCTCGGGGGTATTGCTGAACAAAGAGACCTTGGAGTGCAGGTTCATAGCTCCTTGAAAGTGGAATCACAGGTAGATAGGATAGTGAAGAAGGTGTTTGGTATGCTTTATTTTATTGGTCAGAGCATTGAGTACAGGAATTGGGAGGTCATGTTGCTGCTGTACAGGGCATGGGTTAGGCCACTGTTGGAATATTGCATGCAATTCTGGTCTCCTTCCTATCAGAAAGATGTTGTGAAATGTGAAAGGGTTCAGAAAAGATTTACAAGGATAGGGAGATGTTTAGTAGGCTGGGCCTGTTTTCCCTGGAGTATCGGAGACTGAGGGGGTGACTGTATAGAGGTTTATAAAATCATGAGGGGGCATGGATAGGGTAAATAAGCAAAGTCTTTTCCCTGGGGTCAGGGAGTCCAGCACTAGAGGGCATAGGTTTAGGGTGAGAAGGAAAAGGTATAAAAGAGACCTAAGGGGCAACTTTTTCATGCAGAAGGTCGTATGTGTGTGGAATGAGCTGCCAGAGGATGTGGTGGAGGCTGGTACAATTGCAACATTTAAGAGGCATTTGGATGGGTATATGAATAGGAAGGGTTTGGAGGGATATAAGCTGGGTGCTGGCAGGTGGGACTAGATTGGGTTGGGATATCTGGTCGGCATGGACGGGTTGGACCGAAAGATCTGTTTCCATGCTGTACATCTCTATGACTCTAAATCCGAGTTAACATTTCAGGTCCAGTGATTCTTCTTCAATTCATTTTGTTTTTCTTTTTTCTGTTTGTTTCTTTTGTTTACGTTTATTCTGTTTTTTCTCTATCAAGCAATTTGTAATCTTTGCATTACCCCCGACACCAAACAGCCTCATCTTGGCACCATTTGGAAGGGTTTTTACAAAGTTCGGATGCACCACATCCACTTTTCCTTTTAATCCATCTCATTAGTTACACTCTCAAAAACACACATTGGTAAAGAACAATGTCCTTCGAATGCATCCAAGTTAACTCTGTTTAATCACATATATTTTGAGTGTCTTGTTACAATGTTCCTAATAATCGATCCAAGCATTTTGCCTACTCCTGATGTTAGAGTTACTGGCCTGATCTTAACTTTCTATCTTCCTTAAGCAGCATAGGTTTGTTTCCTATCTTTTAATCCTTATGAACTGTTTGAAGGAATTTTCGAAGAACTGAAAAAAACAAGTTTGAAAACGATAGCTTGAACAAAGCTTGAATTAAAAAAAAATCACTGACAAGAGTAAATTCCCAACTGGGCTTCTGCAAGAATTTGCACTTTGTTTGCAATTGTGGTCATTTTGCTCTGACCTGAGTTGAGGGTAATACTGTTAGGTTAGATCTCACCGTGAGATCTGGCTTGATAGACCATTCAGTGTAGTTCCCTTTTTTGGTTTGCTGTGCAAGTCAACTGCTGAATAAATTCAAAAGAGACTGTTGATTTTTTGTTAACAAAAGAATTTCAAATTTATTTGACACAAGATAAAATCATGAGCGTTATTGCACAATACAAGAATTTCTTGCAACAAAATCATTCCAAATATCTGAATGAAACAGTCAGCCTCTTTATCCAACAATGATCAAACAGACACTCAAATTTCAGTGAAGGGCTGCCCTTACCTCCATGCTAAAGCTTATTGTTCAGCTAGCACAGTTCCCTTTTCAGCATTCATTCAACGTTACTCTCTTCATTAATACGTTACTCTGAGACCTTTGAACAAGCTATTAACTCAGCCCAGTGTGGCCATTGGCATGGGTTCCTCATGCCTCCAACAGCAGTTTTCCTCTCTGACGTTTTCACAGCCTTCTGCTTCTGGAGATTTTATCTCAACATCTCACGGCATCTGCAATTCTGCCCAGTTATTTTAGTGACTGCTAAATTGTTCCTCTCCCGGGTGGAAACAGTGCATCAGTGGCTAACACTGCTGCCTCATAGCACCAGAGGCTCGTCTTTCATTCTAGCCTCTGTGTGGAGTTTACACATTCTCCCCATGCCTGCGTGGATTTCCTCCAGGTCTTCCAGTTTCATCCCACAATCCAAAGCTGGGTAAAGAACAAAGAACAAAGAAAATTTACACCCAGGAACAGGCCCTTCGGCCCTCCAAGCATGAGCCGATTCAAATCCACTGTCTAAACCTATCGTCCAATTCCTGAGCATCTGTATCCCTCCGCTCCCCACCTAATCACATGCATCTGTCCAGACGCATCTTAAATGAATCTACGTGCCTGCCTCTACTACCTCTGCTGGCAACACATTCCAGGCACCTACCACCCTCTGTGTAAAGTACTTGCCGCATATATCCCCCTTAAACTTTTCATCTCTCACCTTGAACGTGTGACCTCTCATTATTGAATCCCTCACCCTGGGAAAAAGCTTTCCCTGTCTATACCCTTCATGATTTTGTAGACCTCAATCAGGTCCCTCCTCAAACTCCTTTTTCCTAATGAAAACAAACCTAACCTACTCAACCTCTCTTCATAGCCAGGACCTTCCATACCAGGCAACATCCTCGTAAACCTTCTCTGCACCCTCTCTAAAGCGTCCACATCCTTTTGGTAATGTGGCGACCAGAACTGTACACAGTATTCTAAATGCAGCCAAACCATTGTCTTGAACAATTTTAACATGACCAGCCAGCTGTTATACTCAATACCCCAGCCGATGAAGGCAAGCATACTATATGCTTCTTGACCACTCTATTCACCTGTGCAGCCACCTTCAGTGTACAATGGACCTGAACTTCCAGATCTCTCTGCTCATCAACCTTTGTCAAGGCTCTCCCGTTTACAGTATAGTTCACTCTAGAATTAGACTTCCCAAAATGCATCACCTCACATTTGCCTGGACTGAACTCCAACTGCCACTTCTCTGCCCAACTCTCCAGGCTATCTATTTCCTCCTGTATTCTCTGACAGTTCCCTATGCTTTCTGCTACTTCACCAATCTTCGTGTCATCTGCAAACTTACTGATCAGACCAACAGTGCCCTCTTCCAGATCATTGATGTATATCACAAACAACAGTGGCTCCAACACTGATCCCTGTGGAACACCACTGGTCACCTTTCTCCATTTCGAGAAACTCTCTTCAACTACTACTCTCAGTCTCCTGTTGCTCAACCAGTTCTTTATCCACCTAGCTAGAACACCTTGCACACCAAGGGACTTCACTTTCTCCATTAGTTTACCGTGGGGAACCTGATCAATTGCCTACTGAAGTCTATGTATATGACATCTACAGACCTTCCTTCATCTATCAACTTGGTCACTTCCTCAAAGAACTCTACTAACCTGGTAAGGCATGATCTACCTCACACAAACCCATGGTGCCTATCGCTGATAAACCCATTCTATTCCAAATATAAATAGATTTTATCCCTCAGTACCTCCTCTAGCAACTTTCCCACCACTGATGTCAGGCTCACTGGTCTGTCGTTACCTGGAATATCCTGACTATCCTTCTTATGCAGGGGAACAACATGAGCAACCCCCCAGTTCTCCGGCACCTCACCTGTGTTTAAGGATGCTACACAGATATCTGTCAGGACCCCAGCTATATCCTCTCTCACCTCCCGCAGCAACCTGGGATGGATCCTATCCGGTTCTGAGGATTTGTCCACCTTAATATCCTTTAGCCTACCCAACACATCTTCCCTCCTTATGTTAACATGTGCAGTTTAGGTGGATTAGCCATGCTAAATTGCCCTGTAGTATCCAGGGAATATGCAGGTTAGGTGGGTTAGCCATGAGAAATGCAGGGTTACAGGGATAGGGGGCTGGGTTTGGCTGGGAAACTTTTCACAGGGTCAGTGCAGACCTGATGGGCCAAATGGCCTCTTGTCACATTATCTGATTCCTGTTATAGACATTTTTGCATTAATCTGAAACAGAACCAGAAAATACTTGAAATACTCAGCAGATCAAACAGCAGGAGTGGAGAGTGGAGGGTTCTCAGGAAGGGTCACTGGACCCAAAACATTAACTCCATTTTCTGTCCATAGATGCTGCCAGACCTGCTGAGATTTTCCAGCAATTTCTGTTTTTGTTTCAGATTTCCAGCATCTGCAGTTTTTTTTCAGTTTTTCACATCCACAGAGACAAGCATACATGCTGGAGAAACACAGTCAGACATTATCACGCACTTTCACAAGTTGCAAACTAAAGAATACCACTCACTCTAGACCCATTGGAAAAGTGCTTTCATTCCTGATGGATTGATCGAGGCACAAAGAGCTGGGTTTGCACTTCAGAATAGCTGCAGGGGTCTATCAGAAGGTCAAGTTTCTGCAAAAGGACTGGGAGACTTTTAAGATGCAGCAACTCCCAGTTTAAGGAAAGTTGGATCTGCTGCCTTTTTCTGCTGTTGCTGTCATGCAGCTGGTGTTATGTGTGGACTGACCAGTTTCATCACTAAACAAAACAAATTAGAAGAAACCTTCAAGACCATCAATAATCCCCTTACTGGCATAAAATTCACTAAGGAGGAGGAAAACAATAACAAACTGCCATTCCTAGATGTCACAGTAAAGCAAGCAGCCAGTGGGCAACTTCAAACCAGCGTCTACAGGAAAACAACACAAACAGACCAAATATTGAACTACAGAGGCAATCATCCCAACACCCACAAACGAAGCTGCATCAAAACATTATTTCAATGAGCCACCACACACTGCAGCACAGAGGAACTATGCAGAGCAGAGGAAAATCACCTATACAGTGTATTCAAAAAAGAACCCAATGAACACAGTCTGCCAATTTCTCAGCAACAAATCCAAACAAGCAGACAAAACACATCCAGAAACTCGAGCCACTCTCCCTGACATCAAAGACACCTCGGAAATGACTGCCAGACTACTCAGACCTCTTTGTATCATGGTAGCCCACAAACCCACCAACACACTAAAACAGCAGCTAGTGAACTTGAAAGACCCTATACAGACAACAAGCAAAACGAATGTCATTTACAAAATAACTTGCAAGAACTGTAAGAAGCATTACATTGGACAAATAGGCAGAAAACTAGTCACCAGGATACATGAATATCAATTAGCCACAAAACGACATGACCCACTCTCACTAGTATCTTTATATACAGATAAGGAAGGACACCAATTCGACTGGGACAACACATCCATCCTAGGACAAGCCAAACAAAGACACGCATGAGACTTCCTAGAAGCATGGCACTCCAACTGGAATGCTATCAACAAACACATTGATGCTCCTCAGTGAAGGTGACTAATGCAGCATTGTCATTGAAAACTGCTGTCTGTGGACCATATTGCTCACATTTCGCCTGGATCTCTGGTCAGCAAGACTCATCCATGTTCTGTCAGTTCTCAGTATTGAATGGAATGAATAATAGGTTTTCAATAAATTATTGTTCAGGCCCAGTTATATTCCATTTGCTTCTTTTTTCCTCTCATGGGGATATTGTTCTGTGGTAGTGAGAAATGTTGGTTCATTAATGGGTGATTAGTCAGTTCCTGAGTAGTTCAGGAGGAAGGAGGACACCTCACATTACGAGAGTTTCATTTCTCTCTCGGTTAACAGGAGAAATCGGGGACTTTCTAAAGCTACTGAGACCGAGGCTGCAAAATGAGGACAAGAAAACTGAAACTTAAATACAGGGAAGATTTCCCTATGGCAAAAAAAAATTAGATTTCATTACATTTAGTGCACAGAAGACAGCTTCCCCAGTGTGGATTTGTGCCTGACCACTCTGATCAGAACTGTCAGTTTGTATTTTAGGTTCATGACAGTATGACTGTACTTCCTCTGTTAACCGTATTTGTGCTAACGTCATACACCATATGGGACAGCACAAGTGGCTTAGTGATTAGCACTGCTGCCTCACAGCACCAGGGCCTCAGATCCAATTCCAGCCTCGGGTGACTGTCTGTGTGGAGTTTGTGCATTCTCCCCGTGTCTGCATGGGTTTCCTCCCACAGTCCAAAGATGTGCAGGTCAGGTGAACTGGCCATGCTAAATTGTCTAGTGTTAAGTGCGTTAGTCAGAGGGAAATGAGTCTGGGTGGGTTACTCTTCGGAGGGTCGGTGTGGACTGGTTGGGCCGAAGGGCCTGTTTCCACACTGTAGGGAATCTAATCTCATCTAATTATGGGAATACAAGATAACTTTTAAATCATGAAGATATATTTATATATCAAAAGTAACTTGAGGGCAACTTTTTTTTACACACCTACTTGTTGTGAAATGGAATCTATTGTTGGAGGTGTTGGAAGCAAATTCAATACTGGTTTTCAAATAGGAACAGAGTAAATATTCTGAAAGAAAGTATGCTGCTGGTATGGGAGAGGGGGGAGGGAGGAGGTGGTGGGTGGAGAAAGCAGGGAGTGCCAGTACAGGCCTGATGGGACAAATAGCCTGAAAGATCTTATAAGGCTCTGGTCTGTTTTTGCAGAATGCGTAGGAAGTCAGGTTGTTTTCATGTGATAAACACTGAATATAGTTTGAATTGCAAAACACTGCAACTCTCCAAATCTTGCCAACAATCATTGAAAACAATTTGCAATTGGTTTGACTCTGCAAGATCATGAGATGTGATTTGTTCCAGCAATAGCATTTAAGACAAATAATGACTATTTTTACTGTAAACCGCAATCTTTAAAACTGGTCACAATATAAGGATCATAATATCTTATACTCTGTGAAAATGAAAAATGAACAAATATTTTGACTATTACTTTTAGAGGCATAGAGTGTTGGAGATGTACAGCACGGAAACAGACCCTTCACTCCAACTCTTTTTTTCTTTGTAAAACTGTTCTTTTTACCTAAAACATAAACTTGAATGTGGAAGCTTAAAACTGTCTTGGAAATATTCACTGCACCCAAATGGAACATTTAAAACAGAAAAACATATGTATTTTAATATATTCCTTTCAGTTCAGGAGGGTGGCACCAGGGTGGCTCCAAAAGCTAGTGATTCCAAATAAACCTGTTGGACTATAACCTGGTGTTGTGTGATTTTTAACTTTGTCCATCCCAGGCCAACACCAGCTCCCCTACATCATTTTATGAGAATGCTTCTAAGTGGTGCCTTGTGTAAAATTTAAAAGCTATTAAATTAATTCACAGAATTTAAACCTCAAATTGCATGGCGTGGAAAATGTAACAAGGAATGGGGCTTGTCGATTGCATTGTGGTAAATGGTATTTTGACATCAGAGCCAATAATAAAATAAAGCAGGGAAATTGACCAACAACGTGAAACATGAGCAATTCTGAAAGTAATAGCAACATTTGCACAGATCCCGAATCCTGGTTCGGTCTGCTTAGGTAAATTAGAATTTCCTCCAAAACCATCAGTTCTTTTTAAAAATTCTTTTAAATTGTGGAGACAATATCAGTAGAGACTGAGATCTCAATAATTCGGAGCAGTTAGGTTCCCGTCATCACTGTTTGCTCGAGTCACATTTATAGGATTATCGGTAGGTCCCTTTCTCTTTTCAACTACTTTGCTTAGAAATACATTCACGTTTTTGTTTAACTTTGATGTTGTAGACATCAGGACAGCGCAAGGATTTTACACTGTAAACATGTTATTTTCTCGAACAGTTTTTTTTCAGTTAACAGCACATTTTTAAAAGCATACACTAAATAATTATTATCCAACTTGACACAAAGAAGGGGCGAATCGAGCCGGGTCAACACAACAGAATGGAATACATTTGGAATGTTGTGTTTTTGTGTTCCATGACTGACTGCTTTTTTCTATATTTCACTGCAATTTATTTGCGTCCATACACGGAACTCATTAAATGCCGCATGGTTTTCAAAATGTTACAACAAAGAAGTGAAGCTACACAAACGGAATCTTCGCAAATTTTAGAAGCGGTGGGGATTGTTCAAAACCAACCCATTGAGGAAAAGGGTAAAACATTGGGTTGGAACTGTTTGTGTGATACAGTGCAAGGCAGTTTTTAAATGATGTGATCAACTGAAACTGTTACTTAGAGTCAGTACCGTAACTCGTTAAATTATTTCTACCTGTGAACTTGCTTTAGTTCAAAAACAGACATTGCTGGAGAAACTCAGCAGTTGTATCTGTAGAGAGAGAAACAGAGTTAAGGTTTCCAGTCTTGGGTCAGTGCATCCAAAGTGTTAACTCTGCTTTTCACTCGACAGTTTGTTTTTACACGAAATACTGCCAGACCTGCTGAGTTTCTCCAGCAATGTCTGTTTATTTTTGTTGTTTCAGATCTCCAGCCCATGTAGTCCTGTGTTGTATTTAACCTGGTGTCTATCCTGTCGTTAACGGTTCTCGAATGTGTCCGTTTGCACTGTCAGTTTACGGGATTGGGGAGGGGGGTTGGAGGTCCGGGTGGAAGGAGGGGGGTGTTGTGTGGGACAACTTACCCGGAGAATATAAAAATCAAGATTATTGAACCTTCAATACCCTGGACATTAGGCTCGAAAATACCCTCTGTTTCTGATCGAACGAGCGAAAGGAAGGTGTCCGCTGGTGAAGTACGCGACTGATTTTTTTAAAAGTAAATTATTTTTTCAAGGATATCAATAGCTAAGGTGAAACATATAATGGCTGCACACCTGCTTGAGTGTTCTCAGTGAAATGCATAACACGTAAAGTAGACGTTCGAGTCTGTGGTTTGAGTTGACTCCTGTGTGTGTTTCTGCTGTAGTGAAAATGGGCTGTAACTGCAGCACTGACTATGATGATGACAATTGGATCGAGGATATGTGCGAACAATGCAGACTGGAATATGAACGAGAACAGAAGCAATACCAGCAACAAGTAAGACCACTTTATGTTCAATAAATTCGTTCCAGAGGATTTAAGTTCTTTTTCGTGTATGCAAACATTTTTTCATAACTGTAATTAAGCAAAGTTGTTTCCATCAGGAATGCAAAGGAGGGGGAATTCAGCTTTTAAAAACTGGACCATCGCTGCTCCCTCATTAGAGAGAGAGAGAGAGAGCGAGGACTTATGGTGGTTTACCCCAAGGAACAATAATGACAAGGGAGTTTTGAAAAGATTTGCAGCTCAGGTTGAGGTTCTGGATGTAAGTTTACTCACTGAGCTGGAAGGTTTGGTTTAGGATATTTTATCACCATACTAGGTTAACATCATCAGTGAGCTTTCAGACTAAGCACTGGAGGCATGGCCCACTTTCTATTTATGAGTTTAGGTTTCCTTGGATTGGTGATGTCATTTCCTGTTGTAATGTAATTTCCTGTGGTGATGTCATTTTGTGTTTTTTTCTCTCGGGGTGGTAATTGGGATCCAACTCAATGTGTTTGTTGATAGAGTTCCGGTTGGAATGCCATGCTTCTAGGCATTCTCATGCATGTCTCTGTTTGGCTTGTCCTCAGATGAATATGTTGTCCCAGTCAAAGTGCTGTCCTTCCTATCTCTATGTAAGGATACTGGTGAGAGTGCGTCATGTCTTTTTGTGGCTAGTCGATGTTCATGTATCTTGGTGGCTAGTTTTCTGCCTGTTTGTCTAATGTAGTCTTTGTTACAGTTCTTGCAAGGTATCTTGTAAATTACATTAGTTTTGTTTATTGTCTGTATAGGTTCTTACAAGTTCATTAGCTGCTGTTTTAGTGTGTTGGCGGGTTTGTGGGCTACCATGATGCCAAGGGGTCTGAGTAGTCTGACAGTCATTTCAGAGATATCTTTGATGCAGGGGAGAGTGACTAGGGTTTCTGGACACATTTTGTCTGCTTGTTTGGGTTTGTTGCTGAGAAATTGGCGGTCCCATTGGGTACCCATTCTTTTTTAATACACAGTGTAGGTGATTTTCCTCTGCTCTGCGTAGTTCCTCTGTGCTGCAGTGTGTGGTGGCTTGTTGAAATAATGTTCTAATGCAGCTTCATTTGTGGGCATTGGGATGATTGCTTCTGTAGTTCAATATTTGGTCAGTTTGTGTTGTTTTCCTGTAGACACTGGTTTGAAGTTCCCCATTGGCTGTTTGCTCTACTGTGACATCTAGGAATGGCGGTTTGTTGTTGTTTTCCTCCTCTTTAGTGAATTACACATACGGACCAAATATTGAACCATTAGAAAACTAGCCAGCAGGATGCATGAATGTCAACTAGCCACAAAAAGACATGACCCTCTCTCACTAGTATCCTTACATACAGAAGAGGAAGGACACCACTTCGACTGGGACAACACATCCATCCTAGGACAAGCTAAACAGAGACATGCAGAAAAACTCTTAGAGGCATGGCATTCCAACCAGAACTCTATCAACAAACACATTGACTTGGATCCCATTTACCATCCCCTGAGAAAAAGAACCGGAAATGATGTCACCACTGGAAATGTTGTTACCAACCCAAGAGAACCCAAACACATAAATAGAAAGCGGGCCATACCACCAGTGCTTCATCCAGAGGATCACTGATGATGTTACCTAGTATGGTGACAAAATATCTGAAAACGAACCTTCCAGCTTTGTGAGCAAACCTACATCCAGAATATGACAAGGACCAATGTTAAGAAAGCTGGAGCTTTAATGTAACCTCAGCTGGTACAGGAATTGAACCCACACTGTTGGCATCACTCACCAGCTGTCTAGTTAACTGAGCTCATCAACCCCCTCATTCAACTTTGATGTTCCCTAATCAAGAGACAGAAAAGCTTCAAATGACCTTATATTCCAATTCAGCTTCAGGATCTAAAGGGAGGAATTCTATTTCTGTTTTACTTTGGCTGTATGCCTTAGCCTCAAAAAGGCTTTCCCCTAACTGTACAGATCTGTGAGTCGTATCACTCATGCTGAATAACTGCCAGATAATTTCATCCAGAGTTAAACAGAATCTGAACTGGAACCTGAGCTCATCTGAATTCAGACAAAGTGAACCTTTTATTGGGAACAAGAATTCTGATCTCTTCTTCAAAGAATACTGTCATTTGTAACATTGGAGTTCAGTCATGTTTACCAGTTTTCTCAACACAGAATGTGCCTCCCTCTGAAGCCACAAGATCAAGCTGTTAAATCTGATCAACTGGAGCTAGGTTTCAGAGATATAGCAACAAATCTTGTAATTATACACAGAGTTCCTCAAAAGGAGGGGAAAATTTATATTCATTAGATTTGGGTATTATTGCCTTGATCAGCATTCGTCTTGTTTGAGGGAAGTTAAGAATCAACCACTTATTGGGAGCCTTGAGTCACATGTAAAAATGTCAGGTTTCCTTCCCTAGAGAACCACATGGGTTTTTTTTTAAAAAACAGCAATGACCAATTTTGAGTTTTTCTTCTAGATTGGGCTCAAATGTTACCCTCTGCCATGGAAACATTTGAACCGACGGCCCCAGCCTCCCAAGGTTCTGAGCTACAAGCCCAGTGAGATTAACATTATTCCATCACCATCCCACTATTACAAAACACATGGGTGTGTTGGAAAAAAATGTTTGAGAATTCTGATCACAAGGAAAGGAATGCAAAGGTGTCCAAACAAGAATTCAAAACCATAGTTGAAGAGGGTTTTGAGATTGCTAACTGTGATTAACTCCATTCCTGGAGGTTTCATCACATGATCTGTCCTCTCCATCACACCCCACTCATTATTGGTTAGCCAACACATCCATCCTCTTGACACGTTTACCTTTCTATACCAATCAGAAAGCAAAAAGGCTCATTCTCCATTTGGATGATGCTTAACTGTCAGTCAAACAACCAGTGCCCTCAATTTGAATATCTGGTAAAGAGAAATACTCAAAGAAAATGACCAAAGAAACCTCAATAATTTTTAGTATCACTGCAAATTTTCTCCAGGGTTGCTCACTGCAGGGTCCTGGAGATTGACCTTCATTTCCGGAGACTCCAAGTTCTAAACATCATCCCTCCAAACACAATAAAGACAGGGATCTGTTGTCCTCACCTACTACCCCACCAGTCTCTGCATCCAACACATCATCCTTAAACATTTCCACCAACTCCAACGAGACCCCATGACCAAGAATATCTTCTGCTCCTCACCCCTCTCTGCCTTCTGCAAGGACACTTCCCTTCAACAATCCTTGGTTCATGCCACCCTCCTCACCGACGCATCCCCCAAACCTCCAGGTGTCTTCCCCTGCAACCGGAAAAGATGCAAAACCTGCTGGTACATTACTCCCCTCACCTCTATCCAGGGCCTCAAACAATCCTTCCAGGTGAGATAGAGGTTCACCTGCCTCTCCTCCAGCCTAGTTTACTGTATCAGGTGCTCCCAATATGATCTCTATATTGGGGAGACCAAATGTAAACTAATGGCACGTTTGCTGAGCATTTTAGCCAGGCCCATGGGGGCTGACCAGACATCCCAGCCACCGCCCATTTTTATTCCCCTTCCCACTTCCTTTCCAACATATCCATCCTTGGCCTCCTGCACTGCCACAGTGTACCAAACCACAAATTGGAGGAACAAAACCTCATCTTCTGCATGAGCAGTTTACAGCTTGGAGAACTCAACATTGAATTCTCCAATTTTGGACAACCTCCCTTCCCCTGTCTCCCTTCCCAGCCTCTCCCCCCCCCCCACCCATTCCATTCCTCTCATCAACCCTTCCTTGTAGCCACCAACTGGATTCACTCCTCCCATTGACCAACCAGGTCGTACCCTCTACCTGTGCTCATGTATCCCACCTCACTATCCTGTCCCCCAGTCCCTTTATCTGCAACTCCCTTACACCCACCCACATTCCTGAAGAAATGTCAACTTTTCCACTTCCTGATGCTGCCTGCCTTGCTGTAATCTTCCAGTCTCCTGCTTGTCTACCTTGGATTCCAGCATCTATTTTTTTTGTCTCTAACCAATTCTGGAGGGCTGGAAACCCTGTCTGAGATTTTTTTGAGAGCTGGGAGAGAGGTGGTGAAGTGGAAGAAAACTGGTCCAGCAATTATTGACCAGTTCACACTAGTTTGAGTTTGGTGAGAAATTAGGCAGAACGCAGCCCAGATTGAAACCAACACAAACACCATGAATAAACAAACAAAAATAGAATGTATAATTTCAGCCTGTCAACTCATTCTCCCTGAGCTGGGGACTCAGATTATTTCTCTTGCCCTTGTGTCATTGTAAGTCGTCTGGCAGTGTGATAGGAATGATAGAGACTAGTTTAACCATGAGACACAGCCATCAATTTGGGTGTGGATTTGTAGTGCAATGGTAGTGTGTCTGATTGCAGATTAGAAGATTGAGTGTTCAAATCATGTCAGGCTCAATTTCTGATCAGGGGATTAGATAGGGTAGACAGTGAAAGTCTTTTTCCTAGGATGATGACGTCAGCTTGTATAAGGGGGCATAACTTCAAATTGAGTGGTGATAGATTTCAGACAGATGCCAGAAGCAGGTTCTTTACTCAGAGTGGTAAAGGCAGTGGAATGCCCTGCCTGCCAATGTAGTCAACTCAGCCACATGAGGGAGATTTAAACAATCCTTGGAGAAGCACATGGATGATGATGGGATGGTGTAGGGGGACGAGCTGAGAATAGTTCACAGGTTGGCACAACATTGTTCTGCGCTGAATTGTTCTATGTTCTATCAAGGAACAAACCAATTACTCACCATGGCAGCAACAAAACAGAAAGCACTGGAGAAACTCAGCAGCATCTGTGGAGAGACAAAAGAGGGTCAAAGCTTTGAGTCTGATACGATCTTTGTTGGAACTGATGGGCTCTGGAAGCGTGATGGGTTTTATCCTGTTGTTGTGGTTCTTTTTGCCGAGCTGGGAATTTGTGTTGCAGATGTTTCGTCCCCTGTCTAGGTAACATCCTCAGTGTTTGGGAGCCTCCTGTGATCTTTCCTCCGGCATTTGTAGTAGTTTGAATCTGCCGCTTCCAGTTGTCAGTTCCAGCTGTCCGCTGCAGTGGTTGGTATATTGGGTCCAGATTGATGTGCTTGTTGATTGAATCTGTGGATGAATGCCATGCCTCTAGGAATTCCCTGGCTGTTCTCTGTTTGGCTTGTCCTATAATAGTAGTGTTGTCCCAGTCGAATTCATGTTGCTTGTCATCTGAGTGTGTGGCTACTAAGGATAGCTGGTCGTGTCGTTTCGTGCTAGTTGCTAGTTGAGGCATGGCACTCATCCACAGATTCAATCAATAAGCATATCGACCTGGACCCAATATACCGACCACTACAGCGGACAGCTGCAACTGACAACCGGAAGCGGCAGATTCAAACCACTACAAATGCCAGAGGAAAGATCACAGAAGCGCTTCACAGGAGGCTCCCAAGCACTGAGGATGTCACCTAGACAGGGGACGAAACGTCTGCAACACAAATTCCCAGCTCGGCGAACAGAACCACAACAACTAGCACCCGAGCTACAAATCTTCTCACAAACTTTGAACACCTAAGGGTTTTATCCTGTTAATAAAGGTGGGAGAAGGGGTAAGTAGACCAGATGGTAAAGATGACTGTGAGTAATAGACAAAGGGAGTGCATTGGTAGTAGAGAAGAGATACAGATGAAGAATAATTAATGATCGTGGTAGAAAGCTAGAACAACTCAATATTAAAGTCGTGTTCCTTATGGCAATTAGTTTAATTATTATTGATAATTGATTCAATTGCAGTATTTATCAACTCTGCAAAACTGCAGTTGCAAGGAATAAAAGTCTAATATAGGTTTTGACAGCTTACCAGAAAACAAAGAATGGATTAGATGTGTGTGAGGCTTTATACATGAAGCAAGTGGTAATCGCCATAAATGGGCAGATGAGTGACTCATGAAAGTATGTAGCTGCGTGTTTTCTGGTCTGCAATTGCTCTTTAACTATTCAGTCATTTGTATAGAAAGAGCTGGAATTTCCAAGGAGTGTCAATCTGCAAGAGATTGTCTCTGTGCCCATTGTTTTTGTGAAAAGAAGGAGTTTCACATTTCAGGGAGGAGATTCCAACCAGAATTCTGCAGGATCCCTGTGTACAACTCTTGTCTATGCTGCAATAAAAACGTTCAGGGTATCCAAAAATCTGACCCTTTTTAGTGCTCATGTCAGTTGGCTGTGACTATTTCTTAAACTTGCCTACTTTTTAAAATAATGTTACCAAAACTTTCCTAATGTACAACTTGTATCAGTAAAATATTCTTATTCAATTTTTCAGTAGTTTGCTTGGCCATTTCAGAGGCAGTTACAAATTAACCACATTGCTTTAGGTCTGGAGTTATCTATAGTTCAGACTGAGTAATGTGGCAGCTTCTTTTCTCTGAAGAACATTAGTGAAGTGAACAGATTTTACAACAAAATAATGGCTTTACGATTATCATTACTAGAGTTAGCTTTTCATTCCAGATTGACTGAATTTAAGATCCCCAACTGCAGAGGTGGAATTTGCTATAATTTCTAGATTATTAGTCAAGCTTCCTGATTGTTAAGCCAGTAACTGAACTACTATCTTACCCATTTAATCAGAACTAACAAACAAAACACTGCACTTGTTTAGCACGCTGTTCACCACCTTATATCACCCCGAAGGAGAAGACAGCAGATGCATAGGTACACCAACATGGGAAAGTTCCCCTTAAACCACACACCCATCCTGATCTGGAGCTGCAATACCACCTCTTCACTGTCACTGAGTCAAAACGTTGGAACTCACTCCATTAACAGCAGTGTGGTTACACCAGCACAACGTGGACTGCCGCGCGTGAAAAGGACGCCTCACCACGATGTTCTCTCGGGCAATTAGGGATAAGTAACAAACACCAGCTTAGCCAGTAACACACGTATCCTGTGACCAAATTTAAAATATTCAGTGCAACTGTGACAAAGAGTTAGATTCATAGAATCAGCATCTGGTTTAGTTTTTCCAGCAATCTGGTTTAGTCAATTTTCAAAATGAAAGTTTTTTTTTCAACAAATGTTTGCGCAATCTTTGCATTGGTTTCCACTCTGTCAAATAACACCTTTTAAATATTACATTGAAAACTTACCACTGAAATATTAATACTGAAAATTTACTAGTGAGATGTTCCCACTGGAACAGACTTCAAGGAGGGAAACAAAGGTGACCTCACTGCAGTTATTAATATTATGAAAGGACCATCCCAACCTGATTCAGACAAATTGTTCACTACAATGAAAGTCTGCAATAGGAGAAATCACTGGCTACTATTTGGGCAATTTAGAATGAGTAGAAGTTAATCTGCTGTTGAGGACATCGGAAATAATTTGTAGAACGTAGGCTTCGAGAGGAGACATGGGTCATTTTCCTCTTTGAGCCATGATCATAGTTGATCTGGTTGTGATCTCATCTCCACCATCCTGACTGTACACCATTGGCATTGGTTCCCTTGTTTTTCACAAATCAATCAAACTCAACCAGTTAAGGCCATGAAACAGACAACATGAATAGCTTCAAGACACAAGAGACATAAAGATGTAATCATTTCACATGACACCATTAGAATTTATAATTAACACAAAAAATGACAAAATATTAGAAGATATTAATTAACTTGCTAATTGGAGAGGCAAGTGACCAATAAATTTCGATAAAAATACAATTGAAATGGTGCATTTTGGTAGAGAGAAAATAAAGAGGTCACTTACTCATTGGAAGTTAAAACTCCAGCTGAATTCATGGAGCAAGCAAATTTCATCGTGTATATCCACAACTTTCTAAAAGTTAAAAACAGGGTTAGTAAGGCTAAAGTACTTTGTAGTACCTTTACAGGGGCACAGAACTGAAAAGCAGTGAATTATATTGAACTTGCATTGATTTTTGTGTTAGTCTGAGGTCAAAGAGATCACTGATTCCTATCCATCTCATTACACAGGTCCCACCAAATTTTATATGCAACCCAGGTGATGATAGGGCCAAATATATTGGCTTTAAACTGTATCTGGTTTAATATTAAAATCCAGTCATAGGGTCATTCCATACACACATCACCTTCTGTCTGAAAAAATTGCCCCTTAGGGCCCTTTTTGTCTTTCCCCTCTCACCCTAAACCTATGCCCTCTAGTTTTAGGCTCCACTACCCTGGGGAAAAGACCTTGTCTATCCTATCAATTTCCCTCATGATTTTATAAACCTCTACAAGGTCACCCTTCAACCTCTGATTCTCCAGGGAAAACAGCCCTAGCCTATTCAGCCTCTCCCTATAGTTCAAACCGTCCAACCCTGGCAACATCCTTGTAAATCTTTTTTGAACACTTTCAAGTTTCACAATATCATTCCTAAAGCAGGGAGTCCAGAATTGAATGCATTATTCCAAAAGTGGCCAAACCAATGTCCTGTACAGTCACATGACACCCCAATTCCTATACTCAATGCACTGACCAGTAAAGGAAAGCATACCGAATGCCTTCTTCACTATCCTATCTACCTGCGACTCTATTTTCAAAGAGCTATGAACCTGTACTCAGCTAGGCTTCTTTCAGCAACAAAGGATAATGAGTTTATTAGAAATTGAACTTACTCAAACAAACTTGCAAAGATTATTGACAAAAAATATTTACACTATGCAAGGATAGATGTGAACTATGTGCTAACATTATAAAACTTAACATTAGGCTAATATGGGGAATGAACAAACACCTGACAGAACAAATTTTAAAAAAATCAAACAGATCTCACAGATTTCTCAGTAATCATCTCCCCCTTCCCTTCCCCCATCCACCCCCAGATACTAGTGATGCTCAGGACTCAAATCTCAATTCACAAGGAATTTCAATCCCTCACTTTTAACAATGTGGTCTTGAAACTCTTCAAAACTTATTCCATCATAGACAGCCCCAAATGAGCTCGTGCTGATTTAACTTTACCTTGCCTTCTTGTGGCCATGTTCCCATTTCCCATCAACTCTCTACATTCTGCACTCTCACATTTACTGACCGATATAACTCTAGCTTTTCAGGAAATGGTGAAAGTCACCAAGCTGGCATTGCCTCTAGATTTTTATCTCAAACCTATTTCACCAAATAATTACCTCTTGTGGGCTTTCAAACCCCAATCTCTGCTGCAATGAACTATTAACATCACTCATCTTCTTCTGAACCCCAAAATGCCCAGGATTCCTTGCATACTCCCGACAGAGAGCTATTGAACCACTCTGCAGCTTCTCTGAATCCCAACTACTCCAGCATATGTAGTTCACCTGCCCAACTATTAATTGGTTATTTCTAATTTTTAATTGCTTATTTTTATTGCCTATTTCAAACTTTGTTTCCCTTGGGGCTTCAACGATTCCTCATAATGCAATTACTCAGGACTCTCTTGAGTCTCAATGGCACATAGCCCATTTAGTTCAGTTGCTTTTAGCAACACAACTAACAAGAGCCCTGCCTGACACCAAGTCAACTCTCTCACACACACTGCCTGTCACCTATGAACTCCTCTTCAGTGACCGCTGAACTTTCCTGAGTAACTTATTGAAACCTTTGCAACAGGCCCCAAGCTTATTGCGTCAGAATTAGATGGAACCAAAATTTAGAACAGTCAAATGTTGCAAACCCTCCAAACTGTCTCTGCAATGGAATGTAACAATATTTATCAAGTGCTAGCTACTGCAGCACAAGTTTACACAACAGAAGAAAAATGCATCGCACTTGGTTAGACTGCACTGAGCACTGTGCACACTTATTTTAAGAAGGTTCAATACGAGATTTACTGGGATGGTAACTGGCACCATGTGATTGTACTTTGTTACAATAGGAAAGATTGAATAAGCTTGTGCTGTTTTCGTTGACGGCGTAATCTGAAAGAAGTTATTTTGGTTATATCTGTAGAGTACAATAGATACAATGCTGCTACTTGTGAAAAATCCATAACTAAGGATCTTAAATATAAGCTAATCACGAAGAAACTGAAAAAGAAATTCAGGAGAGATTGACCCACCCAGAGGGTGGTGAGAAGGTGCAATGCACAACCGCAAAAGATTGAGGTGAATAATACAAAAGCATTCAACAGGAAGCACATGAGAGACAGAAAATATGCTGGTAAGGTGAGATAAAAAAAAAGGGCAAATGGAGGCTCATAAATACAAGCAAAGCTACATTGGGCTGAATGGCCTGTTTCCATCCTGTAGGTTATTGTGTTCCCAACCAGGAAGTTTGCTTGAGAGGAGCATATTTCTGAAATTTCATTGCAAAGACAACATTTGTTGATTTAGCATTAAATTCTTGATTGTGAATGTTTTTTTCTACATTGAATGATGGCTAAATTCTGAGCTGGGTTGTCAGAAGAAAATAATTCATTTTTCATTCACAAAACTCAGACTAAGTGTGAACTCAAGTAGCAATAACTCAGATTGCACGTTATGTGATCAGAATGAAACCTTTTCAGACTGACCCTAATGGTAGCACAATTTAACATGACAAGGAATATATGTTGTATCAGAATCTTGTATGATCTGAAAATGTAGTGAAAATTGGGCAGTTTGACCTTTAGTCATAAAGCATTCAAATAGCGAATAAAATGTGGCAATGAAATTATAAATAGCATCCAGATAACAAATCTAATGAAATCCTCATTATTCTAAAATTATTGAGCCAAAGATTTACGTAGAAAAATGTAGCCAAATTTCAAAATATTTTAAATCAGCAAATAATTTAGAGAATTTTATTTGATAATGAGAATGTGTCTCTTGTTGAGTCCAAAAACCACAGCATCCATCTAACATACCTTGATCCTTAGACATGTTTCATACACATTTGATTCAGAAAGACAGAATTAAAGAAGGAAACAACAATGAGAAGGTGCTAGAACATGAGCACTGTATAAAGTGGCAGCATCAGCTATTTATTTCATACCAAAGACAATGAAAGAGCCTTTAATAAATATTGCAATGTGTGATCAAGGCTGTACAATATTGACCACGGCAGAGCTGAACAAAAAGGACCTGTATGCAACTTTCAGTACATCCTGATAAATTGGCAGCAACTAGCGGAGCTCGGCTCATTAACTGAGCCACGCTCTGATTTAAACTTCCAATTGGAAGGCTTTGCATTGTCTAAGGGAGCATAGCAGCGCAGTACTGAAGAGCTATCATTGAAATGTAACACCTTCTTCCTTTGGAAAATAAGACCCTGTAAACCATGTCTGCTGTTACAGGCTTTTTATTAAAGATCCAGTTGAACGGTTCAAAGTGTAAATAGCTCTGAGTCCAGATCACTGTCGCTTCATCAGCTAACATCATCACAAAGAAATGCATTAACTCCTCTCTTAATTTTATTGCTGCTTATAAGATGTTACTGTGTGCAAAATAGCTGCTACATTGCACTGAGGTTTTGTAATTCAAAGTAATTCATCAAGTAAACTGTTTGGAGATGTAGTAAGGGACTGTTTAAATACAAGTATCCTTTTTCCTTTAAATCCATTGAACTCAAGCCGAGATCTAATCCATCAAAAAGAATGAGATGAAGCCAGTAACTGTTGAGAGAACTTGGCTCGGTAATGAATTTTCCATTGTGTACAGCTCAAGTTTCTTCAGAAATGTTGAAGTCTGACTTCTTACAGATTTGAACCTGGTTTTACTGACGGTTCATTGCAAGCATAAGGGATTTCCTCCCATAAATTGTTAAAGTCATAACCAAATGATTAGCTCTCACTGAGATGCTGAGCTCAGAAGCAGCTCCAAGAAAAAGGTTGAATTGATCAGTTCAAGTGTTGTCCCATATTCAGTTTATTGCTGTCTGGGGTGAACTCTTATGGTGCAGCAGTAGTGTCTTTGCCTCTGAAACCAGGAATCCCAGGTTTGCAACTCACTTATTCCAGCGGTGTGTAATAACACCTCTGAACAGATTTATTTTAAAAACTTCCTAAAATCAAACCAATGTCATTGCATTTCCTCCTGCATCGAATTGATGTACACTTACTGGGGTAATTATTTATGGTTGTTTATGACAGCACTTCAATGAAAAGAATTTAATAAGAATAGAAATGCCAGGAAACAACAATAAATCTATTACATACTTACAATCTCTGAAACCTTGATTCCTATTTAAAGCTCCCTCAACTTTGCAGCTACTGACAATTCTTATAGTGATGTTAGTAATACTGGAAGCAACTCTAAATATTGTTCCATCTAAACTACTTGCATAACAGAAATTTACAACTATTGTATTTACATTTTGTAAATTAAATATACAGACAGGAAATTGCTCTTGATTTATAAAATACATTCACTTGATGGAGACACCAAAGCAGCTCTCCTAAAGTTTCAGCCATTTGATCAGAGTTTCACCTGATTCCAAGGAACAAGTTCCTGTTCTGTGCTGAATTTGTTGACCTTGGTTGGGGCAGGTGTGGTTGTCACAAGCCCCAGGAGAATTAGTCTAATGCTTCGTCGCAGTTGCCACGTAATTGTTATTGCTGCAGTGGGTCTGTGTGAGAATTAGTGAGGACAAAATTTGTTTGGTTTGCAACAAGATGTTGACATTTAATATTAAGGCTTACTTACTGGGGCTGCTGGAGCATGACTAGGCCCCAATGAGATGTGCAAGGCTTTCTGTGAGGAGGAAGAGGAAATTGGCAAGAATATACCGAGAAGAAATATTTACTCTAGTGTAATTGGACCTACTACTATATTCATTCAATATCATTCTTCCTACTGCCAGAGAACATCCACCAACATTCCATTGAGGCCATTTGGCCCATCAAGTCTGCACCAACTTTCCAAAGAGCATCCCACCCAGAGCCAGAACCTTCACCCTATCCCCATAACTCCACATTTCACATGGTTAACCCATCTAGCTTGCACATCACTGGACACTATGGGCAACTTACTTAAAGCTCCCTCAATTTTGCAGCTACTGACAATTCTTAAAGTCACCTGCACATCTTTGAGCTGTGGGAGGAAACCTACACAGACACAGGGAAAACATTCAAACTCCTCACAATCACTCACTCAAGACTGGGATTGAACCCAGGTCCCTGGCACTGTGAGGCAGGCAATCATGGCTTGTCAGGATGTGAACCTGGGACCTCTCGCAAGTCTGCAAGAATCATACGTATAGGTCAACACATTGCTAACATGTGGCATCAATGTCAACATTTACCAGGTTAAACATTCAAATCATTGCAAGGGAGTGGCCTTGTTTTGTCTGCTCTGAAAGCATAAAGAAAGCTGTGAGGCAGCCTTGTAAAGCAGCTCACAAGGGAAGCTAATTTCCAACAATCCATTTCTGTGATCACTGAGAATTACATTGATACCACGTAGATAATGTGACAAGCTTCTGATCATTTATTTCAGCAGAGTTCAATTAAAGGTAATATAATTCTACTGAGATTTAACAGAATAGTTATACATGATTTTGCAAGTGATGTGCGATGGGATCGTGTCCAGAGATATCATAAAGTCTGATAGTATTATAAATTCTATCTCTCAATGGAGCCCACCCATTACCTTTACTGATGCCTGGTGCTTTGATCAGGGATTGAGTGCAGATGGATCATTTGGAGATTGTAAGCAACCCAGCAAAAGGTCTGCTTTTCCAGTCCCAGCACGCTCCCACCACCACAGGCTAGCCTCAGCCTGCTGTTGGATTATTACCCGAAAGGGCAGGTGCCTACATGAGCTGGTGATGATGGTGAAGTGCCAGTCACAGGGTTCATCAGGTGAAAATAGGGCAGTGGCAAGGTCTTCACACAGGGTCTGGTTAATAACTCCCCCCTCCTGTCCCATACCAAACCTACCATGATGGGGGGCATTAAATTCCGGCCAGCGTGTTTTTAAAGAAAACATTTCTGTTTTGAATTGTGAAGCAGTACTGCCTCTTACTGGAACATTTTTAAATAACATTTAAAGGAAATTCCGAACCTGCGTGTTGATATTCTCAAGAAAATTAGGCTTTGACTATTCCAAGCTGCATACTGGAATTTTCACAGAGACATCAGTTTGCTGTATCATTATCACTGGCACCCCATCCACCATCCTATTCACTCCCTCCAGCACCAATGTGTAGTAACAGCAATATGTACCGTCCATAAGATGCACTGCAGTAACTCACCAAGGCTCCTTCAACAGCGTCATCTAAACCTCAAATACCCAGAAGGACAAGGGGAGGAGATTATGTACACCACTGAAGTTCCCCTCCAAGACACACATCATCCTGAATAAGAACTATGTTTAACAGTTCTTCAATATCATTGGGTGAAAAGTCTAGAACTCCTTCCCTAAACCACATAGACTGTACTGATTAAAGAAGGCAGCTCAGTGTCCCTTCTCTAAGGCAACGAGATGCAATTTTTTCTGGCCCTGCCAGTGACATCTGCATTTCAAGAACAAATAAAACAGAATAAATGTATTGCTGGGGAACTCTGTTAAAAGTAAAATGGTTGCACATGGATGCTTATTTTATATGTGGATTGGGTAGCTCAGTTGGCTGGGTGACTGGCTTACCATATTGAATCGGCACCATGAAGATGGGTTCAGTTCTCACACTTGTTGAGGTTACCATTGAAGGATTTTCCTTCTCAAACTCTCCTCATGCCTGAGGCGTGGTGACTTTCAGGTTGTGTAACCATTGCTGTAGTTGTTTCCCTCTAATGAGGCTTTATGTTCTGAAGGCTACAAGATAACAATGTAAAGAAGTAACAATTTTTGTTTCCTGTTTTAGATTTTGATGTTGAATTGCCTTTTCATGGTAAGCACTGTATTATTCATGTGGCAACAAAAATGTTGGAGAAACACAGCAGGTCTGGTTGCATCTGTAGAGAGAAAAACACGGTTAGTGTTTTGAGTCCAATGACTCTTCTTTGGAATTGGTTGGTATCGGTGTATCATTGGTGTCCACTTTTATTGCAGAACTATCCAGAAATTCACGATCCCCTGGTGAATTATGACATTCATTCTCCACCATCTTCTCCCTTTGTAGGTGAGTTGACACTGATATAAGATGATACCTTTACTTCATTCAGAACTTACAAGTGGGACCTCTAGATGCATGACTCTGTTCAGTCGATAATTCCAGACTGAATTGTTACTGTGTTTCATCCTTGTCCTGTAACATAGTTTGAAGGTTCTCTCCTTAGAACCATAGATATTAAGAAAGAGATAGCACCAGAAATCTAAAGTGACATGATCATTTCATTCAAAATGTTTGGATGATAAACATATACTAACTCAAAAACTGCAAAACATTTTTCAACACAACTTCTGGCCTCTGTAAAGCCATGATATCTACACTTTATAAAGGTGTTCTAATAATCTGTCTCACCATTTTCCAAGATTTGTTCATGAACAACTATGCCCCCACCACCATCCCTCTTCTCATACACCCCTATCACAAGTATTCTTTCTTATCAATCCTACTGCATCACCTCAGCTTTTCTCCATTAAGTTCTGTCATATTTCTCCATCTGTCCACATCCAAGTTTAAGATATTTCTTTTTGGTGTTTGTGGCATTTCCAAATCCTGTACCATCTGCAGATTTTGAATCATGTCCTGTATCCCTAAGTCCATATCATTAACATTCAGGAATACCCCATTATTTATTCAGAATGAGTGGGAGATACCTACCCCTCATACAAGAGACATGGACTATCTGTATGGAGTGTGTACACGGCTGCAGTACCTAATACAAGAAGCTGGTCAATTACCTGTCACGATAACGATGCTCTGAGTCTCACATATTGCCTTTCCTTTTCTCATGAATGAACAATGTGCTTCATATGTCAGCATTCACTTTGGAACAAGGGCTGACTCACACACAAGTCACCTTGTCCTGTCTACTCCTCCTAAAGATCGATCAGTTTTTTTAGGATACAATCTTACATTGCTTTGTTTCCCAAATTGTTTAGTTTATTTGTTCAAAGTTTTTTTTCTGGTGCTGAAGATGACTGAATTTTCTTGGTGGGGTGGTGTGGTGTGGTGCAGGAGGAGAGAGCTGTCACCTTTACCATGTGTGTACATCACAAAAACAACGAAACTTTGTTCTTCATCAGAGCTGGCTTTTATCAATGGTGTAAAAGTAACTAAACAGAATGGTTTTTCAGGTGATGATATATTTGTTGCCTTGTACAACTACGAGCGAACCCATGAGGATGATCTTGATTTCAAGGAAGGTGATCAGCTGAGAGTTCTAAAACGGTAAGTTACCTGCAAGACAGGCTTCATGAGGTGTCAGCAAAAAATGAACAGAAAGTCTGAATTGATAAATTGGATGAAGTGAACCCACTGAAACTCCATTCAGCTGTGTTCCCTGCAAACAAATAAGAGCATAAGACACACCTTACTTCCATATTATCACAACAGCTCATCTCAGACCAGTGAGACAATAGCACCTATTCATTAGCAAAACAGGTGAACACACTGAATGCTCATGAATGGAGTTTATTGAATAAATTACTATCTGTATGATTATAATCACTTAAAATGTAAGCTAGATGTAAAAACATGTTCCTATATTGTCAGGATATTTCTGGATATAACACTATTATTCAATGTTAGAAATTATTCCACAAATCAGTCTCGCAAGATTTAAGATTGGGTATTAAAACATAATCATGAGCAAAGTACATTGGCCTTGAAATTTATCTAAAGACTCTGAAGAGTGAATTTTGTGATAAATTGTACAGTCAAATCATTTTGATCTAAAAATAAACGTTTCCAGAACATCAAAGGCAGTAAAGAGTAAGATAACAATAAGGATAGTGTTTATTGTTGCAATAATATCCAGAGTGTACAGAAATCTATTCAGTTGTGTCAGATATTTGACAATATTTCACAACCTAATATATTTGGATAGTATAGTGAGAAGAACACAAACCTAAATTATGCATGAGGTAACTCTTACAAATAAATGTTTTGCCCTAAGCTAATTAGCTATACAGTGTGCCAAAAGATAAAGTTTTACTCAAATTCAGAACTTTTCTAAGTTTCTTACTGTACATGAGCATTGGTCTAACAACCCATGGTTGGTCTGTAGGTTATGTCAGGATTGCTGTCTGAGGGGGACACTCCACATGTCCCTTTTAAGGCCATAGATGTTAGAGGGCAAAGGGTTTGGGGTGATTCCAAAGAATAGAGATCCCACATCTCACGCTTCCTCTGGGACCCTGACTGTACAGTTCCATCTGGTGATATGAAGCATGCTGGCTGATCAAATGGTGAGATTGTGTGGAGGAGTTTGGGAATTTTGATTTATTTATATTGGGGATCAGAACGATTGAATACAAGAAATCTCTCTGGGGTTTCTGAATATGTTTAAGAGCAGGTTGATGAGCTGAATGACTGTTTCTTGTTATGTGTCCTTTTTGTTACAATTTCATCATTGTGATCCAAGGCAAAATAACAAACGTGACTTGTCCTCTTTGGTAGGGAGGGAGACTGGTGGAAAGCACAATCTTTAGAGACAGGACAAGAAGGCTACATCCCATACAATTTTGTGGCACGGGCACACACACTGGAGATTGAAACGTAAGGATCCTTTTCTTGTTGGCAATTCTTAGAATTGTTTTTCTGCTGTACCTACCAAAGGTGTGAGTTTATATTAATAACCTGTCAGATGAAAGATTTTCTTCTCCCCTGGTCAATGGACTCCATTCACAAGTCATAAATTTAACAGTTTGAATGAATGACCTTTTGCTTTATTCTGATACGTTGCAATAAAACTGTTTTTTTTCTTTTCCATACTGGCATTAAATTTGTAATCTTGATAAGATCATCTCTCAGAATTCCCTCTCCAAGAATGAAAAATACAAGTTTCTTTATTTTACCCACATAATTCTAAGACTAGGAATCTGATTTCTGGTCAGTTCTATATGAATATTTTCCAGTTTCTGAATGGGTAGTGCACTTGATGTTTCTGACCTGAATGCCACATAATCCATGACTTTGTGACTTACATTCTGCTGTTTTGACTTTGCAGTTTAACTTTCTGTTAGCTTTCTTCATGCAACTTGACATTGGCATTCGATATTTAAAGCCTACTAAACTTTTGGATCTTTTTCAATGGTTCCTTTTCTCTTCTTTTTTGGGATGTGGGTGTCACTGGCAAAGCCGGCATTAGTTGCCCATCCTAATGGACCCTTGAACCGGGTGATTATTAGATCACCTCAGAGGGTAGTTAAGAGTCAACCACAAGTCTGTGAATATTATAACATTCTCCAGAAAAATATTTTTCCAAGCTTTGCACTATTCCCCTCTCTTTATGTGGCTTGCCCTGGTTCCATGCCCTCCCATTGTCTACCCCACTAAGCCACTCAAGGGAATCTAATTTTCTGATTCTCTCCCACCCCATTTTGAGAAGGTGATGTAATGATCTCATTGATACCCTGTGTGGTAATTATGGGCTGTATTACCTGGCATTTAGCTGACAGCCCCTGCACATTGAGTGAAATAATGAAGTGTAAAGAGTCAATGTAATCAGGTAAAAACACAGTTATCGGGATCTAACTGATTCAGATCGACTGTATTTTATTCCTGCTTTGGTTTCTCTAAAGGAATTCAATGAGAATAGAACAAAATTGTATCCAAAGATTCCTGATTGATTAAAACTTGCATGATGCTCATTTGAGCCCTTTGCCATTTTTTAACTCATGCTTTATTCCCAGCTTTATCATTTGTGTGTTTATTCCCAATCTTTACCATGGTAATGACTTCATAAATATGTTTGTTTACACCGTGGTGACCTACATTTGCTACTTTTGGATTTCGCAACCTGACGTTGTTCCTTTCAGGAACATTAGTTCAGCTCAGGATTACAGATCCATTCCCTATTAGACTACTAACCAAAACTTTCAACTTTCTAGATGGTTCTTTAAAGACTTAAGCCGGAAAGAGGCTGAGCGACAACTTCTAACAGCTGGCAATACCGTCGGTTCCTACCTGATTCGAGAGAGTGAAACCACCAAAGGTAAGTTTTAAAAGATGACCTGCAGAGGTCATTCATTCTCTGATGATGTATCTTTTTCAAAAATACAAAAATCGTTGGATTATATTTAAATGCACTGATTGAAGAACACTACAAACTTGGTTTTGGATAAACCTTCATTATTGATTAGTCATAACGTGTGTTGGGTGTCAACATAAGGTATCTATATAAGAAACACCAGATCACTGACATACCGTGTGGATCTGCTGTATTCTTCCTTCAGCTGTCTCTCTAACATTGAAATATGATTTGCATTTCATGGAATAGTTACAGCATAGGAGAAGGCCATTCAGCCCATTTAGTCTGAACCAGCCGTCTATAAGAGCAATTAGCTAGTCCCATTTGACCATCCTTTCTGCTTAGTCCTGTAAATAATCATTCAATTCTCTTTTGAAAGCTGAGATTGGATCTATCTCCACCATACCCTCAGGCCACTCATTCCAGGCTCTAACCATTTGCTGCAAGAAAGATGTCTCATCATTTCATCAACTCTCCTTTTCCCAATCACCCCAAACCTATCGCTCTCTGTATCTATTCTATCAGTCACCATCAACTCTAATCAAATGTCCTCTCAGCTTTCCACCCTCTAAAGAGAACAGCAAAACGTCTCCAATCTATCCATTAAAGTGATGTCTCTCACCCAAGGAACCACTTGCATGGACCTGTTTTGACCCTCTTTAAAGTCTTCACTTTGTTCCTGAAGTGTGGTATTCAGTACTGGACATGATACTCTCACCGAGGCTGAAACGCCAGTGAACCGCTTTGTATGGTTTACTATAACTTCCTTGTTTCTCTAACTCCATACCTTGATTTATAAAGCCAATGATTCTGCTTGTTTAATTAACTGCTTATTTATCCTGCGAGAAAGTGAGGACTGCTGATGCTAGAGATCGGAGTCGAGAGTGTGGTGCTGGAAAAGCACAGCAGGTCAGGCAGCATCCGAGGAGCAGAAGAATTGACGTTTCGGGCATAAGCATCAGAAATCATCCTGATGAAGGGCTTATGCCCGAAACATTGATTCTCCTGTTCCTCAGATGCTGCCTGACCTGTTGTGTTTTTCCAACACCACACTCTCGACTCGGATTATTTATCCTGTCGTGCCACCATCAACAAATTGTGCAGTTGTCGACTTGGTTGGAGGGGATTCTGAGAGACAGGATTTACATGCACTTGGAGATGCAAGGACTGATTAGGGATAGTCAGCTGGCTTTATGCATAGGAAATCATTTCTCACTAACTTGATTGAGGTTTTTGATGACATAACCAACTAGATTGTTGAGGGCAGCACAGTGGATGTTGTTTATATTGACTTCAGTAAAGCCTTTGACAAGGTCTACCATGGTAGACTAATTAGCAAAGTTAGATTATATGGGATTCAGGGAAAGCTAGCTAATTGGGTACAGAATTGGCTTGACGGTAGGAGACAGATGGTGGTGGTGGAGGGTAGTTTTTCAGTCTGGATTCCTGTGCCCAGTGGTGTTCCATAAGGATCAATGCTGGGTTTATTTTTGTTTGTCATTTATATAATCATTTATAAAACCCCCAGTTTGGTTGAGTATTTAGGACACATGGTTAGTAAGTTTTCAGATGACACCAAAATTGGTGGTACAGTTGACAGTGAAGGTTATTTAAGATTACAAAGGAATCTTGATCAATTAGGCCAATGGGCTGAGGAGTGGCAAATGGCATTTAATTGGGTAAATGCAAGTATTGCATTTTGGTAAAATAAACAGTGGCAGGGCTTCTGCTGGGTCAAAAATCACGCAACACCAGGTTATAGTCCAACTAGTTTATTTGAAAACACTGGCTTTCAGAGCAACTACTCCTTCATCAGGTGTTAGTCTATAACGTGGTCTTGTGTGATGTTTTGTCCTTGTCCAACACAGTCCAACACCAACACCACCACATCAGGACTTATGCAGTTAATGGTAGGGCCCTGGGGAGTCTTGTTGAACAGAGAGACCTCGGGGTTCAGGTACATAATTCTTTGAAAGTTGCATCAAAGGTAAACAGGGTGGTTAAGAAGGTGTTTAACAAGTCTGAGTGCTAACTTCATAGAGCTTATGAGTTAGGACATCATTTTGAAATTTTACAGGACATTGGTGAGACCACTTTTGGTGCACTATGTACAGTTATGGTGGCCCTGTTATATGAAGGATATTATTACATTGGAGAGTTCAGAAAAGATTTACAAAGATGTTGCTGGGACTGGAGAATTTGAGTTATAAAGAGAGGCTGGGTTCGCTGGGACATTTTTCACTGGAGTATGGAAAGTTGAGGGGTGACCTTATGGGGTTTATAAGAAATGTGGGGCTTAGAAAAGGTGAATAGCAAAAGTCTTTTTACTAGAGTAGAGGAGTTCAAAACTAGAGGGCATATTTTTAAGGTGAGAGGAGAAAGATTTAAAAGAGACCTGAGAGATAACCTTATCACAGAGAGGGTGGTGTTTATATGGAATGAACCAGAGGAAGTGGTAGATGCCGATATAGTTACACTATTTAAACGACGTTTGGACAGGAACATGAATAGGAAAGGTTGAGAGGGATATGGGCCAAACACAGACAAGTGGGACTAGTTTAGTTTGGGAAACTTGGCATGGACCGGTTAGACAAAAGGGTCTGTTTTTGTGCTGTATGACTTCATGATTCTATGACTGCATAATAATGGAGTGAAAATTTGCTTTACCTTTTGAGAATTGGAAATTGTTGATGTTCCATTTGCCTCATTTAAAGCAGCTTTTAAACAATGTTAAAAATAATCATTTGAGAAATAAAACTTGTGATCAATCTTCGATTCATACATGAGGAGGGAGGTACATGTCCCCCTTTATTTTCAAGTGTACTAAAGACAGAAAATCCAAAGGGCATTGATCTGAACATTAACTCTGTTTCTCTCTCCACGGAAGCTGCCAGACCTGCTCTGATTCTGTTTTTATGAGAGATTTCCAGCAAAAACAGCATTTGGCTTTTTTCAATGATTCCAAGCCTAAACCTATTTTCAGCTTTCATCATTATTACCATCATTTGAAACTTTGTTTCGATAAAGGGTTTGAATTATTTGCTGTTGTATGTATGAGAAATGTGAACAAGTGCAGCTGCTTTTTAATACAGCATTAGAAATAAACTATTTGCTCTGGGTCTGTTTTATTTTTGCACCTGAGAGTTAATGTAGCACTTTCAGTGTTGCCTATTTCATATCAAATGTGATGGTATGTTCTTCATATGCTCATTGTTCCTTTTTGGAGAGCCTGAGTTTTCCTAAATTATAGTAACAGGAAATAGGAGTGGCCATTCCACTGCCCTGAAATTTCTTGAGCTCAGTGGTTTCTGCCTGAATTTGTACCTGCTCCAGCTCAGGAGAACATTCTTGAATAAACTCTGTTGAAAGGACACCTGTTTCTGGGGATACCTGGAGATCTCTTAGTGGCCTTGAACCTGTGACTCTCCCACATTCGAGGGTGTGAAGGGGCTAAAAGACCATCTCAAACTTTCAAGGGGTTCTCTGGTTCACAACTACTTCGAACCATGTCCATGAGTTACAGGATGGCTCAGTGGTTAGTATGGCTGCCTCACAACACCAGGGCCACAGATTCATGTCCACCCTCGGGCGACTGTCTGTCTGGAGTTTGCATATTCTCCCCGTGTCTGCGTGTGTTTGCTTCGAGTGCTTCGGTTTCCTCCCACATTTCGAAGATATGCGGGTCAGGTGGATTGGCCCTTGCTAAATTGCTCATAGAATCCAGTGATGTGCAGACTAGGTGGATTAGCCCTGGGAAATGCAGGGTTAAAGGGATCGGGTAGAGCAATGGCTCTGGGTGATATGCACTTTCTGTTGGTGTGGACTTGATGGGCCAAAAGGCCTGATTTAACCTCGAAGGGATTCTATGCTGCAGATATCAACAACTGGATTCAAACAGCCTGAGCCCTGACAGGGCCAGTGCCCACTGGGGAAGGACCATCTGGCCCAGGGTTATAACCATAATATTTTCATTGATGAAATAATATAGCACTGGGTACTTGATGGCCAAACACATCTCTGGGCATTAAGTTCTGGAATACTCTTCCTAAGTCCCTCTGTCTACTTCCTCCTTAAAGATGTTCTATCTTTTTCTTTGATCAAGCTTCTTGAAGCTTTCATTAAATCAAAGTCAACATATAAATATGAATTGTCGATTTTGAGAAGCCTGCGTCTGATGCAGGTATTAGTTCAGGAGAGAACCTTTTGGCTGAACTGAAGGAAACCCCTTGGTTTCAGGGTAAAGGTTTCTCTGTTTTACTCACGATCACGCCTTCAAATCTCCAATGTGCATTTCTTTCCACCTACAGCCATACGCTGACTCATTTTGTCTTGTTGAAACAGCCAGTTGAGTAACATTTTATGCCAAGTTAAGGTTACTTTTATATATGGTCTTATACCCATAAAGACTAAAAATACTGGAGCTCACATTGGGCCCTCAGAGTGAGATGTTTCTGAGAGGAATGTTCAAACCTATTCAATTGTGTTATTGATGATCTTTAGCAGAAGGAAGCAAATTTCTCGCATTCTTTTTTAACTCTTCTTTCTCTTGAATGCAGGTTCTTATTCATTGTCTGTAAGGGACTTTGATTCACAACAAGGAGACGTGGTAAAGCACTATAAGATTCGCTCTTTAGATAAAGGAGGCTATTACATCTCACCCCGGATAACCTTCAATACTCTTCATGAGCTGGTGAAACATTACTCATGTGAGTCTTATCTTGAGCAGAGTACCCATTTTCACAAGAATTCATACATGTAAAACATTTCAACAAATTAATTGCTTGGTCAGAGGAAGATATTTGAAGTTCTTCAATTATTTATGGCACTGAGTTTGAGCTTATGTGAAAATATCACTGAAGGCCACAGTAATGGCTGAGTATCAGTCCCCCTTATGCTGTGGGAGTGGGTGGGTGAGGTAGTCAGCCTGAGGTGACTGGCAGGAACAAACTGGCACAATTTCAACATTGGCACAAGATGTAAAATGTGGAAGCATTGCAAGGAGAATACGATATAATCTCAACAAGACATAGATACAAGGTGGGTGGAATGGAAAGTGTGGAGAGATAGTATTAACTACAATATACATCTCAAAATTGGGAGTAGGATTCAGGAGCAGAGAGACCTGGCTGTAAATATACATATATCATTCAAGATGACAGGACAGGTCAAATGATCAGTTTAAAAGAATACAGCATTATGTGGTTTTATCAATAGGACAGAGATTAAAAAATCAAGGAAGCTACATTTATCCCGGATAATGCACTAATTCGGCCTCGGTGGGATTGTTGTGTGCAATTGTGGCCACCATTCTTTAAACAGGATGATGAGGCAGGGGAGACTGTGCAGAAATAAATTATCATAAGAATTGTTCCAGAGATGAGGGAGTTTGGTTATGCAGACAGATAGTTGGAAATGTTTATGTGGATTTGATATCCAGAATTATTGAAGAAATTGTGTACCTTTCCAAAATTGTCTTGTTCCTTGTTCCTCGCCAGGCAGAACCCTTGCAGTTACCAAACCACAATTAACAAAGAGGATTGATCCTCCATTCATTAAACATCAGATTCAATCAAAAACTCTACAGGAGGTAGTGACAATCACAGCTTTCAAAAGTACCTGAAGAGAAAAGGAATTTCCCAGGCTGTGTGGAAGGGGAACGGCATTCACTGAGTTACTGTTGCAGAGAGCTGGCATTGAGTTGATGGTCCTAATGGCATCATTTTATATTGCAACTGTAGTGATAGTAACAAGGTCAGCCAAGTGGACCTCACTGGGGCAGTTAATCTGGTCCAATCAGGGACCCCTGGCTGACAGATATAAAACAGGAGTGTCAGAGGTTCTGTTCACTCTGTGAGTTAGCTCTGAGGGAGTGGGATGTGGAAAAGACCCTCCATGTGTAAATGTGTGACTATCATTGATAGTCACAGGTGAGGTGCCGGAAGACTGGGGGATTGGCAAACGTGGTGCCACTGTTTAAGAAGGGTGGTAAGGACAAGCCAGGAAACTATAGACCAGTGAGCTTGACGTTGGTGGTGGTCTAGTTGTTGGAGGGAAGTCTGAGGGACAGGCTGTACATGTATTTGGAAAGGCATCGACTGATTAGGGATAGTCAACATGGCTATGTGCATGGGAAATCATGTCTCACAAACTTGATTGAGTTTTTTGAAGAAGTAACAAAGAGGATTGATGAGGGCAGAGCAGTGGATGTGATCTAAATGACTTCAGTAAGGTGTTCGATAAGGTTCCCCATGGGAGACTGATTAGCAAGGTTAGACCTCATGGAATACAGGGAGAACTAGCCATTTGGATACAGAACTGGCTCGAAGGTAGAAGACAGAGGATAGTGGTGCAGGATTGTTTTCAGACTGGAGGCCTGTGACCAGTGGAGTGCCACAAGGATCGGTGCTGGGTCCACTACTTTTCATCATTCATATAAACGATTTGGATGCGAGCATAAGAGGTACAGTTAGAAAGTTTGCTGATGACACCAAAATGGGAGGTGTAGTGGACAGCGAAGAATGTTACCTCAGATTACAATGGGATCTTAGTCAGATGGGCCAATGGGCTGAGAAGTGGCAGATGGAGTTTAATTTAGATAAATGCGAGGTGCTGTATTTTGGGAAAGCAAATCTTGGCAGGACATACACACTTAATAGTAAGGCCCTAGACAGTGTTGCTGAACAAAGAGACCTTGAAGTGCAGGTTCATAGCTTCTTGAAAGTAGAGTCGCAAGTAGATAGGATAGTGAAGAAGGCGTTTGGTATGCTTTTCTTTATTGGTCAAAGTATTGAGTACAGCAGTTGGGAGGTCATGTTGCAGCTGTACAGGACATTGGTTAGGCCACTGTTGAAATATTGCGTGTAATTCTGGTCTCCTTCCTATCAGAAAGATGTGAAACTTGAAAGGGTTCAGCAAAGATTTACAAGGATGTTGCCAGGGTTGGAGGATTTGAGTTATAGGGAGAGGTTGAATAAGCCTGGGGCTGTTTTCCCTGGAGCATCGGAGATTGAGGAGTGACCTTATAGAGGTTTACAAAATCATGAGGGGCATGGATAGGGTAAATAGACAAAGGCTTTTCCCTGCGGTGGGGGAGTCCAGAACTAGAGGGCATAGGTTTAGGGTGAGAGGGGAAAGATATAAAAGAGACTTAAGGGGCAACTGTTTCACACAGAGGGTGGTACGTGTATGGAATGAGCTGCCAGAGGAAGTGGTGGAGGCTGGTACAATTGCAACATTTAAGAGGCATTTGGATGGGTATATGAATAGGAAGGGTTTAGAGGGATATGGGCTGGGTGCTGGCAGGTGGGAGTGGATTGGGTTGGGATATCTGGCCGGCATGGACGGGTTGGACCGAAGGGTCTATTTCCATGCTGTACATCTGTATGATTTTCTGACTCTAAAGGGTGATTTGGTTTTGGAATACCGGCCTCTGTGAAGTTATTTCAGTCATCATCCTGTGATTCGATGAGTATCATGACGGCTGTGGACAGGGTAGATAGCAATAAACTGTTCCCATTGGTGAGAGGATCCAGAACCAGAGAAAACAGATTTAAGGAAATTTGCAAATGAAACAATGGGGACATGAGGAACATCTATTTTACACACCAATGGTAAGGCTCTGGAATGCAGGATTGAGAGACTGATGGAGGTAGGTTCAGTTGAGATTTTCAAGGAAGAATATGCAGATCTATCTGAAGAAGGTAGGCAAGATGTGCAGGGTGAGTTGACACTTTAGTGAGGCAGCACAGACATGAAGAACTGACTGATGCCTCTGTGCTATAACCCCATTCTGTGATTCTATGATTCTTATCTATTGACATTTTTACTTTTACTGGCCCAGAATGGGTCTGAGCGTCAGGCCACTGACCTGTTGGTACCAATTCTGGCCAAATTACATGACAGTACCACAGTGATCAGGGATCATGATAGGTCCAACGTGGTCATTCTGGCATCGAGGCAGTCCAGGGATAGCCAGGAACTGGCTAAGTGAGTTTCAAAAAAATCTTTATTTTAAGCGGAATTGTTGTGGATTGAAAGAAGTAGAAGCTGTGCCTTTTCCTCTGTGGTCTATTCCATTCACTCCCAAACCCTGGCCTCATCTGTTCCTCCAATGACTAATACCAACTGTGCCCCTCTGCAGCACAAACCTTTCACAGGGAACCCTTCCCTTTTGGCCTGTAGAGGCACCCAGCTCCCAGCTCAACCCCCAGTCCAGCCCATTGGTTACTAGCATTGCACAGGAGCTACAGACTTGATGGGCTGAAGGACGTCTCTCTCTACTGCATGGTTCTATGAGGAAACAGATTTTAAAAATAAATATGAAGTCTTCCCATTAAAAGTGTGCTGACCTTGCCTTCTACACAACATAGGAGCAGGAGTAGACCATTCATCCCTGCCATTCAGTTCGCCCGTGTATCTGGTCACCTCCCTCAATGCCACCCTCCTATACTATCCCCATAATGGTTTATGCCATTGGTCTCCAAAAACCAATTGATTTCTGCCTTGAGCATGCTCAATGGGTCTCTCACACTGGTTTCCTTTAGAGCCATCATGGTTTCTATTGTTTAAATTGTCAACACACAGGTTGTTTGCTGGATTACTGAGTGATTCTCTCTGCTGCAGATACCACGGATGGTTTATGTCAGTGCTTGAAGAAACCATGTCAGACTCAAAAGCCACAGAAGCCATGGTGGCATGATGAATGGGAGGTCTCCCGAGAGTCACTGAAGATGGTGGAGAAGTTGGGATCTGGGCAGTTTGGAGATGTTTGGATGGGTATGTGAAGATGCAAATGATAACTTCTTGCTTTTGATTGTTTTGAAAGATTTCATTATTCTAATAATGGCATGTCTGTCTGTACATAATTGCAAATAATAACAGCTATGCAAGGACTGAATCCAAATAATTTTGAGACAAGCTAAACGTACTAAGTTATCATCCTGTGTACAGCTAAGCTCCAAACTTAATATGAACCTAATTTCCTTTCCAACACAAAATACATTGGGAAATGTAAAAGTCTTTGTGAGTCATTTATTCTCATGAATGGACTAATATGACATTAATTGTTCAGCAGTTACCCACAGCAGTCATACAGCTCTGGCCTGCTTTCATTTCCCCAGTTCCTTTTTTCCTTTTAGGGATTCACTCTCCAATGCATCCATCATACGGTAAAATAATTAAATAGTGTTCTTAAGCTGAAGTGGTTCAGGGCTGGAGAAGATTAATGTTGCTAATTATAGTATATTCAGGAGAGATACAGAGGGGATCAAATGAGAAAATGATATATGTGGAGAATTTGGACACAGTGTAAGCTATCGTGGGTTGTGTTAGAACGGAATTCATGTCAATTGAATTTGCAAGGAAAATTATTCAATTTTCCATGTAATAGATCACCAAATAGAGGGCAAGACCTGCAGACAGAATAATAGAGCAACTACATTGGGGCATTTTAACTAGAATTGACAGACGAGTATAAAGTGAACACACAGTCAAATGGTTTGTGGAAGAGTGGCTTTGTGTTGCAACAACATCAAAACACATTTATCCTGCTTTAATTTGAAATAGCCTTAAACCCAGGACAAATCCCAAGATACTGTTGAAATACAGACTCAACATAAAACAATAGATAAATACAGGCTGGCTTGTGCTCTGCCAAAAGAACTCCTGGGTAAATCAGGTTATTGTGTGAAACATGATAAAGCCGAACAGATGAAACCACTCGATTATGATACAGATGCGTTTATAGGCACAGTAACGGATGCTTGATCTTATCATATACATCCTGCTTAACCCCTTCATTCCTCACGTGAAACGAGAAAAAGATGCATTCAATTTGCAGAGGAAATAGCAGAATGAGCGCTTGTCTCTCCTTCAAATATTTGAGCCATGGCACTGAGATAACAGGGATATTATCCCAAATGGAAATTACCCTGCGTGAGCCCAGATCCTCAGAGTGGGTCAAAGATGAGCGTGAGATATCTAGTTGTAAGCTGTGTGCCTCCAGCATTCACTTGTGTTAAAATATATCTGAGGCCAACATCTCAAGAGATAAGCATGTGACATCAATGTATTTTTCCCTTTATTGCTTTCTGTCTGTTTAACTTCTTTGGGATTGAAATTATGCTGAGAACATTGGCCAATAAGCATGCAATTGCAACTCAGTCAACCAATATAAGAATTGCTTTGCTTTATAGATATTTTATTATCAACCTGTTCAGAGATATTATTACACTCCTCTGGAGAGGGTGGGGTTTGAATCTGGGCCTCCTAACACAGAGGTAAGGACACTGCCATTGTGATACAGGAGCACCCACAGACCCAGCTTTACTTTACCTACTCAGTGATTTGTTCAAATCAAATAACAAAGCATTGCATATGAACGAACAAAATATTTACAATGTTTAATCTCAAGTGCTCTCTGTTACTTTCTCTTGATGGATAGTGAGAGTATTCCAGAGATGGGATATCTGGACGTTAACAATCAAAGTGAAAGGCCTGTATTAACATGACAGGAATCCTTTACTCTTTCATGGAAGGTGGGCATTGTTGGCAGCCCTGACACCACTAGAACTGAGAGGCTCACTCAGTCTTTTCAGGAGGTGGTAGAGAGACATTGCTGTGAATCTGGAGTCACATGTAGGCCAGACCAGGTAAGGACAGCAGATTTCCTCCCCAAAAAGATATTTAATATGGAATGGTAGAATCACCAGGATACAGTACAAATAGGTAGAAGAGTTGTGCGCTGTGATGTTTAATAATGTTCAGCGGACTAACTGAATTACAGGAGGTTAGGCAGCATCCGAGGAGCAGGAAAATTGACATTTCAGGCAAAAGCCCTTCATCAGGATTCCTGACCTGCTGTGCTTTTCCAGCACTACTCTAATCTTGACTTAAATCTCCTTACTCTGCAGTACCCACTTTCGCCTACCTGAATTACAACAGACTTTTAAAGGATTTGATTAGACTGTTTCCTGTCATTAAAATTTTACAGACCATTGGAAATCTTTTGAATGGACAGCAGTATGGTTGGAGCAGTTACTGTGCTGACTTTATCCCAGTAGCAACATAGAAACTATGAGTCCATTCAGCCCTTTAAGCTGCTCTCCTGTTCAATACAATCCTGGCTGATCATTCACTCAGTCCCCTATTCCCACTTTCTTCCCATTACTCTTTGATCCCTTTAACCCTAAGAACCATACCTAACTCCTTCTTGAAAGCATCCAATGTTTTGACCACAACCACTTTCTGTAGCAGAGAATTTTACAGGTTCACCACTCTCTGGGTGACAGCTTAAAGACACTTTAAATAACAATTTGATGTTTAGGTAGATTGCTGTGATCTGATTCAAATTTTGAGGCTGTTTCACTGAAGAGGTGGCCTATTTAAGAGATGGTCTACGTCGAATTCACTTCCTTCCAAGTAAAGGTCACTGTGGTGAACTCAGTGAGGTCGATTGGCTGATGCGGGGACAGATTACTCCAGAATGGCTAGAAATGGGTGTAATATGTGTCTGTGATGAGCAATCTGCTCAACACATGAAGGGTTCATGGTCAACTCATCACCACGTCTTTACTGAGCTGCAGCTGCAGACCTGGACATGTGCAGAGAGCATACTCAGACTGGCATTGGTAACCTATGCATGAAAGAGTATTGAAAACAGTGGCACAGTGGTTAGCCCCTCAGCATCAGGGACCCAGGTTCGATTCCAGCCTCAGATCACTGTCTGTGTGGAGTTTGCACATTCTCCAGGTGCTCCGGCTTCCTCCCACATTCCAAAGATGTGCAGGTCTGGTGAATTGGCCATGTTAAATTATCCTACAGTGTTCAGTGATGTGTTGTTTAGGTGCATTATTCAGGGGAAATGTAGAGTAAAGGGTAGGGGAATGGATCTGGGTGGGGTATGCTTTGGAAAGTTGGTGTAGACTGGTTGGGCTGAAGGGCCTGTTTCCACACTGTAGGGATTCTATATTTAAAAGAAAGATCCAAGTTACTGTTGAAAAGAATGCTCAGTGCTTAGGGCAGGAAACAGGGCCAAGAAATAAACACAAAGCCTTGAAACCTGCAGCAAATAATGAACCAGTCTGGTGCCTGAACACCTGCTCAATAAGTGCTGCAGTAAAAGTGGCACTGTGTGAACTGGTTGTGGGGAAAGCAGAACATGATGTGACTATCCCCAATGGGGGCATGGTAGAACATGGGAATGAAATGAAGCTCGCTTTAAACCCTCAGTTCATTTGATTTGATTTGACTTATTATTGTCACAACCGAGACACAGTGAAAAGTATGGTTTGTGTGCTATCCAAACAAATCAAACCCTACAGAAGTAAGTTAGGGTAGTGGAATGGAATGCAGAATATAGTGTTACAGCTACAGAGAAGGTGCAGAGAAACATCAACTCTAATTTGTCAGAGGTCCATTTATAAGTAACTGTTCTTGAATTTGTACATGTTTTCAAACCTTTGTACCTTCTGCCCAGTGGAGGAGGGTGGAAGAGAGTATAATTGGAAGGAGAGGGGCCTTTGATGATGATGGCTGCTTTCCTGAGGCAGTGGCAAGTATAGATGGAGTTAAGGGATGGGAGGCTGGTTTGTGTGATGGACAGGGAGTTCATGAATCTCTGTAGTTCCTTGCAGTCTTGGGCAGAGCAGTTGCCGTACCAAGTTGCTGTGCACCTGGATAGGCTTTGTATGGTATATCTATACAAATTGGTAAGAATCATTGTGGATGTGCTGAATTCCCTTCGCCTCCTGAAGAAGTAAAGGTGTTGGTGTGCTTTCTTGACCATAGCATCGATGTGAATGAACCAGGACAGATTGTTGATGATATTTACTGACAGGAACTTGAAGCTCTCGACCACCTCCACCTCAGCCACATTGTTACAGACAGGGGTGTGCCCTCCACTCCACTTCCTGAAGTCAATGACCAGCTCCTTCACTTTGCTGACATTGAAGGAGCGAGTGTTATCTTTAGAATAGAATATCCTTTATTGCCATGTGTACTCAAGTACAGGAGTACAGTGAAAAGCTTTGCAGTGCTGACTCTTCTGGTACCATCTTAGGTACAAATACCTAGATACGAACTTAGATACAAAAGGGGAATAAAAAAGAAAAGTAGTTCCATTACTTTACAGTGTTTAAAGAATATGTTAGAAACCAGATATGGTTAAAGAATTGACGTTACAGTCAGATAAAAAAAAATTTCAAATACACATGACATGGCAGTAGCTCAGCGCAGGGGCTTCCACACGCGGGCTGACTGCCCACTCCAGACCCCAGTCTAACAACTGTCCCCACTCTGCTGCAGGCCTCCAGTCCAGTCCACACCCGCTCTCAACTGCTCCGAGCTGATCCAGGATCCCCTTTCTGGCCTCCATCTGGGACTGCTCCCTCCCCCACCAGCCTCTGCCCGGGACTGTACCCCCCCCCCCTCCCCCACCCCCACCAGCCTCCCCCCGGGACTGTACTCCCCCCCCCCCCCACCCCCACCAGCCTCCGCCCAGGATTGTACTCCCCCCCACCCCCACCAGCCTCCGCCCGGACTGTACACCCCCCATCCCCACCAGCCTCCGCCCAGGATTGTACTCCCCCCCACCCCCACCAGCCTCCGCCCAGGATTGTACTCCCCCCACCCCCACCAGCCTCCGCCCGGGACTGTACACCCCCCCATCCCCACCAGCCTCCGCCCGGGACTGTACCGCCCCCCACCACCCCCACCAGCCTCCGCCCAGGACTGTACCAACACCCCCCCACCCCACCAGCCTCCACCCAGGATTGTACCTCCCACCCCCACCAGCCTCCGCCCGGGACTGTACCCCCCCACCCCCACCAGCCTCCGCCTGGGATTGTAGTCCCCCCCCCCACCCCCACCAGCCTCCGCCTGGGACTGTAGCCCCCCCACCCCCACCAGCCTCCGCCCAGGACTGTACCACCCCCCAACCCCCACCAGCCTCTGCCCGGGACTGTACCCCCCTCCACCCCCACCAGCCTCTGCCCGGGATTGTAGTCCCCCCCCCACCCCCACCAGCCTCCGCCCGGGATTGTAGTCCCCCCCCCCACCCCCACCAGCCTCCACCCGGGACTGTTATCCCCCCACCCCCACCAGCCTCCGCCCGGGACTGTACCCCCCTCCACCCCCACCAGCCTCCGCCCGGGACTGTACCCCCCCCCTACTCCCACCAGTCTCCGCCCGGGACTGTACCCTCCCCCCCTCCCCACCAGTCTCCGCCCGGGACTGTACCCTCCCCCCCACCCCACCAGCCTCCGCCCGGGACTGCACCTGGGAATGTTCCCCCCACACCAGCCTCCACCTGGGACTGTTCCTCCCTCACCAGCCTCTGCCCAGGACTGCTTCGATACCATGCAGCCATGCTGTCTATCTCTTTCCTGTTCTCTGTCTTGTCGCCGTTTGAGATCCGACCCACTACGGTGGTGTCATCAGCAAATTTGTAAGTGGAGTTGGAACTGAATTTGGCCGCACAATCTGAGTGTATAAAGAGTAGAGTAAGAGGCTGAGTACACAGCCTTGTAGGGTACTGGTGTTGAGGATTAGTGGTAGAGGAGGTATTGTTGTCCATCCTTACTGATTGGTTCTGTTAGCTTTTATCACAAACCCATATTTTAGCTGCAGATATAATAGCAGATGGAACATTCCTGATCGCAGGTGAATTAGACATCGTGAAGACAGTTTACCTACAGTACCAGAATTAGTAAAGGCACATTGTCGCACTCTCTCATTGGAGAGAACAGTGGTGGTGGGTTAACCTGAAGGTCCCTGCTCCTCAGGTGAAAGGAAAGTTTGAGTTTATGACATTTGCAGCTGGTCCAGGAATTGAATCTGTGCTGTTGGTATCACTTTGTATTGCACAGCCAACTGAGCTAATGGACTGCTTATCAGGCTAACAGCATTCCCAAAGATAGGAATTGTATAAACCTTAAAAAGTTGTATTTTTTATTCTGCCATGGAATTTGACAGCTCTGACTGAACCAGGATTATATCTCGTCCCTGGTTGGCCTTGCGAATGTAGTGATGAGCTATCTTCTTGAACTGCCACAGTCTCTGGAGTAGGGATTCCCACAGTTCTGTTCAGAAGAGAGATCCAGGATTGTGTATGTTTGCTGCTGTCCAAGTCTTACTGAAATGATGATTAAATCTGACACCAAAAAAAGATGAAAATTCCCCTGCTCCCCAACAGATTTGTGGTTTTAATGTAACTTTGTACTGTCCAATAAACTAGATTTTATGACATTCATCAAATCACTTGATCCTGAATGAGGAATTGTAACTTAGTAAGAGCTTGTATCTGTTGTATATTCACAGAGTTTTAATTATTTTATTCACTTTCGGCAGGTTATTATAACAACTACACCAAGGTTGCCATTAAATGTTTGAAGACTGGAACCATGTCTCCTGAGGCTTTCTTAGCAGAAGCCAATCTGATGAAGACTCTGCAACATCGCAAGTTGGTGAAACTCAACGCTGTGGTCACTGAGGAACCAATTTTAATCATCACAGAATATATGGCAAACGGTAAACTGTTCCCCTCCTGTTAACATTCTCAGTGGAATTATAGCAGCATGTACATTAAATATAGCTTACAGTCATAACTTAGAGATCCTACACTTTGCATCTTGCATTTAATGGCATATTTGAAGCAACTGCACATTTTTTGTTTTATCATTATTTAGACAATTCTGTTCATTTTTTCATACTTCTACCTCCCGGTTATTTCTGTTCTGCTTTCATGGATGCCCATGCTTTTTAGTCACCTATGGGATATAGGAATCACCAGCTGGGTTAGCATTTATCATTCCTCCCTGAAAGTTCTTTCAATCTTTTGCTAAGATCATCTGCAGAAACCTCAAGGAAATTGTATAAGTGATCACTTAAAGCACTGCTCTAGTATTTATGGCACTCTTCTCCAGGATCTATGGTGGGACATCAGACAATTTCCAACAAATACAACCAATGTCCTTTGTGGCAGATATGGCTCCAACCACCATAAAGCTTTTCCCTGATAGCCACTGACTCCAGTTTTGCTGGGGCTCCTTGATGCTGCACTTGGTCAAATCCAGCCTTGATGTGAAGGTTAACTACTCTCACTTGACTGAGTCAGGAGTAGTCCGTGTAGTTTTAAATTCATTCATAGGGTATGGATGGCACAGGCTTGGCTGGCCTTTACTACTGCTGGACATCTCTGGCGAAGGTGGTAGTGAAATGTTCTTGTCTTGGCGGAGGAGAACTTGGAGGAGAACTTGCAAGTTGTGGTTCTCCCATATATCTGCTATCCTTGTCCTTCTAGATGGATGAAATCACAGATCTGGAAGGTGCAGTCAGAGGAGCCTAGCTTAGCTGCTGAAGGACATCTTGTAGTTGGTACACAAAACTGCCACTGTTTGTTATTGGAGGAGGGAGAGAATGTTGAAGGTGCTGATTGGGGTCTCAATCAAATGGGCTACATTGCTCTAGGTGGTGTTGAGCATCTTGAGTGTTGTTGGAGCTGCACCCATCCAGGCAAGTGGGGAATATTCTTTCATACTCTTGACTTGTGCCTTGTGGATGATGAACAGGCTTTGGGAAGTCAGAAGGTGAGTTACTCACCGCAGATTTGTAAGTTAGAATCCAGGGGAGTCTGTTTGGTGAAATTGGTGCTGTAACTAATTGAGAATATCATCTAATAATGAGTACACAAGTCATTAAAATGTGTCGGGAAGTACTAATTTTAAAGATTCTAAAACATCAACCTTGAGACCGAACGTGAGACCTCCCTGAAGTAACACCATTCCCATTGCTCCTTACCCTAGAGATAACATCTAGATCAACTTAGAGTCATAGAGACATAGAGATGTACAGCATGGAGATAGACCCTTTGGTCCAACCCATCCATGCCGACCAGATATCCCAACTCAGTCTAGTCCCACCTGCCAGCACCCAGCCCATATCCCTCCAAACCCTTCCAATACATATACCCATCCAAATGCCTTTTAAATGTTGCAATTGTACCAGCCTCCACAAAAAGTGGCCCCTTAGGTCTCTTTTATATCTTTCCCCTCTCACCCTAAACCTATGCCCTCTAGTTTTGGACTCTCCGACCCCAGGGAAAAGACTTTATCTATTTACCTTATCCATGTCGTCATAATTTTGTAAACCTCTATAAGGTCACCCCTCAGCCTCCGACGCTCCAGGGAAAACAGCCCCGGCCTATTCAGCTTCTCCCGATAGCTCAAATCCTCCAACCCTGGCAACATCCTTGTAAATCTTTTCTGAACCCTTTCAAGTTTCACAACACCTTTCTGATAGGAATATTTCTGCACGCAATATTCTAACAGTGGCCAACATGACCTCCCAACTCCTGTACTCAATATTCTGACCAATAAAGGAAAACATACCAAACACCTTCTTCACTATCCTATCTACCTGCAACTCCACTTTCAAGGAACTATGACCCTGCACTCCAAGGTTTCTTTGTTCAGCAACACTCCCTGGGACCTTACCATTAAGTGTTTAAGTCCTGCTAAGATTTGCTTTCCCAAAAATGTAGCACTTCACATTTATCCGAATTAAACTCTATTTGCCACTTCTCAGCCCATTGGCCTATCTGATCAAGAACCTGTTGTAATCTGAGGTAACCTTCTTCGCTGTCCATTACACCTCCAATTTTGGTGTCATCTGCAAACTTACTAACTGTACCTCTTATGCTCGCATCCAAATCATTTTGGATTTGGCCAAAACAAAATCCTCTTTACAACATCTCCTGGCATTGTGAAGCGACGATCATTCTGGTTACTCTGTAAATGAATTTCCTGTGATTGGTTATTCTCACAAAAAATACGATCGTAACCGCATTCAAAACCAAAGTGCAATTCTGCCAGAAATTCCTTGTGCTACAAAGGAGGAACGCTTCGAGTCTGCTTTGGAAATATTGAAGCACTGAAAATGTTTATAACATTTAAGTAAAATAACATTGCTTTTTTGAGGATGTGAAAAACATTGAAAAGCATAATGTCTTATTAAATATATTTATAATATTATCATGAAGTAATTTTAAGAGGCCGTCATTATAGATATTCAATTTACATTCATTGAATATTTCACATTAGTTGGGGATCAATTCCATGAAGCTCTCACTAAACTGGATTGGATATTTTAGTCATGGCCTAGCATCTCCTCCAAAACATCCATACACCATCTGTGGGAATTGGTTTAGCTCAGTTGGCTAGATTGTTGGTTTACAGAGCAGTGTGATACCAACAGCAAATGGTCAATTCCCATCACTGGTTTGAGGTTACCATGAAGGACTCTTCTTCTTAACCTCTTCCCTTGCCTGACGTATAATGGCCCTTAGGTTGCTTCTTTGACTGGTCAGCGCAACATCGAGGGCCGAAGGGCCTGTACTGTGCTGTAATGTTCTATGTTCTATGTTCTCTAATGAAAGAGCAGCCCCTATGGTCTGGTATGACTAAGGTGACACAACAATACTATCCTAATTTGCTGACAAGAGTCACAATGATTGTTTAAGGAACAAAAGCACAAATTAGTTTGTCCTGAATTCAACTGACATTGACCTAGGAGTGTTCACGATTATCAGTTCTGCATGTTGAGATTCCCAGAGAAAACAGGAGGCCTATCAGCAAAAAGGTAAGATTTTTAAAAATTCCTCAACGTATTTTGGAGCCAAGAGGAGTCACTTCTGGTTACTACCAGCCAGCACTCCCCAAACCCCTTACAATTGACCCCTCCCCAAACCTAGGCTCATCTTTAATTTGTGATTGATATCTGGAACTTGCCAGACTTCTAGTCCTCACTATAATACTCATAATTTCTTCAGGAAAAACCTCTGACACTTCATTTCCATGGATAAAATAAAACTCCCAGAGAAACATATTGTTTTGGAGTTTTCCTGGCTCAAACTAGAGAGTTTTTTTTATCTTCTGGACAGAAACAACTGCCGAGAGATTTTCAGTGAGGAAAAAGAAACTTAATTTTCCTCTTCAGTTTTATGACTCCACACACGGGGAATTTTTCAGTTTGTTATAACAACCTCATAAAACATGGTCAATAAGCACAATGTAGACTGTGTACTTTAGAAGAGAATATGTTCAATATACTGAGAACACTGAAAAAAATGTGAAGTGTACAGCAATTTGTTTATCCTATATTTTGAAGAAAAACTAATCCTGTACATTGCTGCATTTCAATGCCTAGATTAAGAATTAACAGGTACTTATAAAGTTAAGATATTAATTTTAAAGGGATGACGTATTGGGAAATATTCCAATGTTTCTGTATGTACAATCCTAAGACCAGTTATTTCCATGTGCAGAATTAACCACCCTGTAATAATTTACATGAACCAGAACCTATGACTGCACCTGTGTGATAATTCAGATTCCAGTCCCAGGCTGGACGGTTGTTTTGTGATGCAGAGTAATGCCAACAGCCCGTGTTCAATTCCTCACATCAGCTCAGGTTACCATAAAGGACTCTCCTTCTCAACCTCTCCCCTTACCTGAGGCATGAATCCTCTTCAGTTTAAACCACCACCAAGCATCTCTCTCTAATGAGAGGACAGCCCTATGGCCGGGAAGACTCTGGTGACTTTACTGTGCCACAGGATTGAGACTCTTCAATCGAGCAGATGATGCTGTACTTTTAAACACATCAGTGGCAAAATTCTGTTTAAGTAAACTATTTTGATTTGATTAGTTTTATAATGTATCTTAAGATGTATCACTCTCTTGGTAATAAAACCACTGAATCCTTTTTTTTAATTAAATGAAAGACATAATCAACAGTAACACAAGAACAATAGAGGAGCCACTTGATATCAGGAAGTTCCACCCAGTCTGTTCTGTATATTCAGCAATTGCTTTTGATATTCACGCTGCAACCTTTATTAAATGAACACTCAGGGCATAGCAGAGAAGATCAGAAGATGTATCATTCGTATAATTTTCTTCTGTGCAATGATCAAGAATGCTGAGCTCATTGTAATTTTTTTTAAAACCTGAGAGTGTGAACATTAATGGTTCAGTTAATTTACAAATACGTTCTTCAACAACTCCAACTTAGTTTAGGGATAGGCGGTGGTGTGGTGGTACTGTCAGTGTTTTTGCAATCCAAAGCAACATTTCTAGTAATGTTGGTTTCCGCTGTATGATCACCAAGATCCCGAGCTGTAGTGGCTTCCAGGGAGAAACAAGATGAAAAGGTGAGGGGATTGTCGTATGAGGAGGGATTGAGCAGTTTAGGCCGATACTCTCTGAGTTTAGAAGAATGCGAAGAGATCTAATTGATGTGTATAAGATGCTAAAGACAAAGTAGGTGTAGAGAGGATGTGGGGCAACCTAGAATTAAAGGTCATAGTTTTTAGGATAAGGGGCAGCAGATTTAAAACCAGAGCTGAGAAAAAATTGCTTCTCTCAAAGAATTGTGAATCTGTGGAGTTCATTACCCCAGAGTGTGGTGGATGCTCAGTGAGACACTGAGAAAATTTAAGGAGGTGATAGACAGATGTTTAATTACTAATAGATTGAAAGGTTATGGAGATTGGGCAGGAAAGTGCAGTTGAAGCTGTGATGAGATAAATCGTGATCATGTTGAATGACAGAATAGGTTCAAGGGGCCGAATGGCCTACTCTTGTTCCTAGTTCTTATGTTACAGAAGGGGGCACCAATGTGCATTGGCTTGTGTAGAACCTCCCACTGACTAGAAGCCAAGGCTAATGTTCTGGAGGTGGGTGCAAATCCCATTATGGCAGATGGTGAAATTTAAATTCAATAAAAATATTGAATTAAAAGCTGGTCTAATTGTCACCATGCAACCATTGTTCATTGCCATAAAAACACATCTAGTTCTCTAATGTTCCTTAGGAAAGAAATCTGCCATGCTTACTGGTCTAGACTATATGGGACTCCAAACCCACCTCAAAATGATTGACTCTTAACTGCCTGACAGGCAATAAATGCTAGCCTAGCCAGTGATGCCGTGATCCCAGGAATGCATAAAAAAGATGCTCTTTAAAAATACACACTTTATCAAAAATAATGTCACTAGTGTTATGATCCCAGCTGATGTAATTTCTGGGCAGATCAGAACCCAAACAGGAACCTTGTTTGATAGGGCATATTTTAATTTGTTTTAGTTTTAACAAGGTTTCATTGAAATATAATCCTGCAATGCTGCAGATTTTGCTTGAGCAATTGGGCAGCACGGTGGCACAGTGCCAGAGACCCGGGTTCAATTCCTGCCTCAGGCAACTGTCTGTGTGGAGTTTGCACATTCTCCCCGTGTCTGCGTGGGTTTCCTCCGGGTGCTCCGGTTTCCTCCCACAGTCCAAAACTGTGCAGGTCAGGTGAATTGGCCATGCTAAATTGCCTGTAATGTTAGGGTGGGGGAATGGGTCTGGGTGGGTTGCTCTTCAGATGGTTGGTGTGGGCTTGTTGGGCCAAAGGGCCTGTTTCCACACTGTAATCTAATCAATAAAACAGAAGTTTATCATCAAAAGAAATGAAGATTAAATAGAATTGACAAAACCATCTACATTTAATATATTTCAAAGATTTCTAAAGACAGTAAAACTATAAGAACTAGGAGCAGGAATAGGCCATCTGGCCCTTCGAGCCTGCTCTGCTACTCAATACAATCATGGTTGATCTTTTTGTGGCGTCAGCTCCACCGACCCGGGGTGGGACAGTGGCTCAGTGGTTAGCAATGCTGCCTCACAGCACCAGGATCCCAGGTTCAATTGCAGCCTCGGGTGACTGTCTGTGTGGAGTTTGCACATTGTCCCCGTGTGTGCAGGGCAGATGAATTGGCCATGCTAAATTGCCCATAGTGTTAGGTGCATTAGTCTGAGGGGAAATAGGTCTGGGTGGGTTACTCTTCGGAGGGTCAGTGTCAGTGTTGACTTGTTGGACTGATGGGCCTGTTTCCACACTGTAGGGAATCTAATCTACCTGCCCTCTCATCATAACCCTTAATTCCTTTATTGTTCAAAGAAAATCCATCTTAACTTTCAAAACATTTACTAAAATAGCATCAATAACTTCCCTGGGCAGGGAATTCCATAGATTCACAACCCTCTGGGTGAAGAAGTTCCTTCTCAATTCAGTTCTAAATCTGCTCTCCTTAATTTTGAGGCTATGCCCTCTTGTCCTAGTTTCACCCGCCAGTGGAAACATCCTCTCTACTTCTATCTTATCTATTCCCTTCATAATTTTACATGTTTCCATAAGATCCCCCCTCATTCTTCTAAATTCCTATCAAAGTAATCCCAATCTTCTCAGTCCTTCCTCATAAGCCAATCCCCTCAACTCCGGAATCAACCTAGTGAACCTCCTCTGCACCCCCTCCAGTGCCAGTACATTCTTTCTCAAGTAAGGAGACCCAAACTGCACACAGTACTCCAGGTGTGGCCTCTCCAGCACCTTGTACAGCTGTAACATAACCTCCCTGCTTTTAAACTCAACCCCTTTAACAATGAAGGATAAAATTCCATCTGCCTTCCTAATTACCTGTTGTACCTGCAGACCAACCTGCTGTGATTCATGCACAAGGACACCCAGGTCCCTCTGCACAGCAGCATGCTGCAACTTTATACCATTCAAGTCATAGTCCTTTATACTGTTAGTCCTACCAAAATGGATGATTTCACATTTATAAACATTCTATTCCATCTGTCACTCAAAGTATCCATGTTCCTCTGCAAAATTTCACAGTCCTCTATACATTTTGGTCTGCCACTTATCTTAGCGTCATCTGCAAACTTTGACACCCTATACATGGTTCCCAACTCCAAATCATGGATATAGAATACTACAGTGTGGAAACAGGCCCTTCAGCCCATCAAGTCCACACCAACCCTCCGAAGAGTAACCCACCCAAATCCATTCCCCTACATTTACCCCTGACTAATACATCTAGCCTTTATACCTCTGAACACTATGGGCAATTTACCATGGCCAATTCACCATAACTTGCACATTTTTGAATTGTGGGAGGCAACTGGAGGAAACCCATACAAACATGGGGAGAATGTGCAAACTCCACACTGACAGTCGCCTTAGGTGGGAATCGAATCCAGGTTCCTAGCACTGTGAGGCAGCAGTGCTAACCACTGAGCCGCTGTGCCACATCATCTGTGTAAATTGTGAATAATTGTGGTCCCAACCCTAATCCCTGAGGCACACCACAGTATAATCTCAGTGCTCTCAAAAAACTCCTTTAGAAATTGAAAATAAACAAAATACAACACCCAGCACTGTATACATAACATCACTTGTACAATACTCACACCAGAATCCCCTATCTAAAACCTCCATAGGTTTAATTCACTTGTGACCTCAACTTTCAAATTAGAACTGCAAATAGTTTTGTCCTGGAGTTATCACACACATGCTTAAGTATATACAGCTTTAAGTAATCTCTTCAGGGTTTTATCCCAACATGTCTACTCTGAGATTAAAACTAACCCTTCACTCGCAGATAACTTAGTTCACTATATATCCTTCCCTTTTCAGGAGCACTGGTTTACACAGCCATCCTATTACAAGGACTTTATAAGATTGCTCGAAATCAAAGTAAAACTTCAAATGAATTTCTCTCTGAGGTATGAGTGTTTCCCTTAAGCTTAAAAATACATGTTCCAGAATTCTGTAAGAAACCTTAAGGCCCCATTATTTATCTTGTTGGGTCACAAAATAATCTAAAATAAACAGAAGTCCATTAGTGTGCACACAAACCCATTCACCCTAAAGCCAGGTCTCAAAACTGCTTTAAAATAAATCACCATGGTTATAGAAATACTTAAAAGTTAAAGATACGGAAAACACACTGGTTACAAACTCAAAACTCAGAAAAACAAATATACAATACATAGCTTTTAAAAACATAGGGTTAGGGTTATAGATTTTTAATTTCCACCGTTACCTTGTATTAATTTATTTGTTTAAAGGTTGTAAAACATCTAGCGATATCAACTCTTAGTATAGGAATCAATGGCTATATGATCTAATCTCCTGAATTGTAAATTGTGTAACACTTATGTTGAGCAGGATTCATAGACAAAACTTTTCAGAAGGTAAGAATATTTATTTTATGAAGGTATATTGAAGAAAAGAGAAAGCAAATTCCTTGTTTTCTGTTTGAAAAAAAAACTTATTAATTCATTTTGGTGATGCAACCTAATTACAAAATCTCAAAAGTTTATCAAGTAGAATATGTGTCACACAACAGTAAAGTTCTCAGATCTATTTGTTACGTTAACCCACTATGGAGCAATACAGATCAATCAGTATCACACCCCAGTATAGCTCCCTGTGTCTGCGTGGGTTTCCTCTGGGTGCTCCAGTTTCCTCCCACAGTCCAAAAATGTGCAGGTTAGGTGAATTGGCCATGCTAAATTGCCCATAGTGTTAGGTGAAGGGGTAAATGTAGGGGAATGAGTCTGGGTGGGTTGTGCTTCGGTGGGTTGGTGTGGACTTGTTGGGCCGAAGGGCCTGTTTCCACACTGTGAGTAATCTAATCTAATCAAAGACGTATCCCTCCACTAACCCTACAAAGAACAAAGAACAAAGAAAATTTACAGCCCAGGAACAGGCCCTTCGGTCCTCCAAGCCTGAGCCCATCCAAATCTACTGTCTAATCCTGTCGCCCAATTCCGAAGCATCTGTATCCCTCTGCTCCCCACCAACTCATGCATCTGTCCAGATGCATCTTAAATAAATCTACTGTGCCTGCCTCTACTACCTCTGCTGGCAATGCGTTCCAGGCACCTACCACCCTCTGTGTAAAGTACTTGCTGCATGTATCCCCCTTAAACTTTTCATCTCTCACCTTGAATACGTGACCTCTCGTTATTGAATCCCTCACCCTGGGAAAATGCTTGTCTCTATCCACCGTGTCTATACCCTTCATAATTTTGTAAACCCCAATCAGGTCCCCCCTCAATCTCCTTTTTTCTGGTGAAAATAAACCTAACCTACTCAACGTCTCTTCATAGCTAGCACCTTCCATACCAGGCAACGTCATTGTAAAACTTCTCTTTATCCTCTCCAAAGCATCCACATTCTATTGGTAATATGGTGACCAGAACTGTGCACAATATTCTAAATGCGGCCGAACCAATGTCTTGTACAATTTTAAGATGACCTGCCAGCTCTTATACTCAATACCTCAAGCATACCATATGCCTCCTTGACAACTCTATCCACCTGTGCAACACCTTCAGGGTACAATGGACCTGAACTCCCAGATCTCCCTGCCCATCAACTTTTCACAATGTTTTTCCCAAGACTGTGTTCCTCCACTAACCCTATAAGAACTGTGTTCCTCCACTAACCCTGCAAGACTGTGTTCCTCCACTAGACAATAAACAGTAGACAATAGATGCAAGAGTAGACCATTCTGCCCTTCGAGCCTGCACCACCATTCAATATGATCATGGCTGATCATCCCTAATCAGTATCCTGTTCCTGCCTTATCTCCATAACCCTTGATTCCACTATCCTTGAGAGCTCTGTCCAACTCTTTCTTAAATTAATCCAGAGACTGGGCCTCCACTGCCCTCTGGGGCAGAGCATTCCACACAGCCACCACTCTCTGGGTGAAGAAGTTTCTCCTCATCTCTATCCAAAATCGTCTACCCTGTCTCGCCCTGCTAGACTGTGTTCCTCCACTAGCCCTACAAGAACTGTGTTCTTCCACTAACCCTTCAGGACTGTTTTCTGCAATCACTCAACAAGACTGTGTTCTACCACTAGCCCTGCAAGACTGTGTCCCTCCACTAACCCTGCAAGACTGTGTTCCTCCATTAATCCTACAAGACTGTGTTACTCCACTTACCCTACAAGACCATGTTCCTCCACTAGCCCTTCAAGACTGTGTTCCTCAGCTAACCCTACAAGAACTGTATCCCTCCACAACCCTACAAGAACTGTGTCCCTCCACTAGCTCTACAAAACTGTGTTCCTCCACTAGACCTGCAGGACTGTGTTCCTCCACTAACCTTAAAAGACTGTGTTCCTTCACTAGCCCAACAAGACTAAATTCCTCCACTAGCCCTGCAAGACTGTGTTCCTCCACTAACCCTACAAGAACTGTGTCCCTCCACCAACCTTTCAGGCTGTGTTCCTCCACTAACCCTACAGGAACTATGTTCCTCCACTTACCCTACAAGACTGTGTCCCTCCACTAACCCTACAAGACTGTTTTCCTCCACTAACTCTTCAAGACTGTGTTCCTCCACTAACCCTACAAGGACTGTATCCTTCCACTAGCCCTACAAGAACTGTGTCCCTCCACTAGCCCTGCAAGACTGTGTTCCTCCACTAACCTTACAAGACTGTCTTCCTTCACTAGCCCTACAAGACTGTATTCTCCGCTAACCCTACAAGACTGTGTTCCTCCACGAACCTTACAAGACTATATTCCTCCACTAACCCTACAATAACTGTGTTCTACCACTAGCCCTGCAAGTCTGTGTTCCTCCACTAACCCTTCAAGAATGGTGTTCCTCCACTAGCCCTGCAAGACTGTGTTCCTCCACTAACCCTACAAGAACTATGTTTCTCCACTAATCCTACAAGAACTGTGTCCCTCCACAAACTCTACAAGAACTGTATCCCGGCATTAGCCCTACAAGACCATGTTCCTCCACTAGCCCTTCAAGACTGTCTTCCTCCACTAACCCTACAAGAACTGTATCCCTCCACAAACCCTACCAGAATTATGTCCCTCCACAAACCCTACAAGAATGTGTACCTCCACTAACCCTTCAGGACTGTGTTCCACCAATCACACAACAAGAACTGTGCTCCTCTACTAACCGTTCAGTACTATGTTCCTCAAATCGCCCAACAGCAACTTTGTTCTTCCACTAACCCTACAAGAATTATGTTCCTCCGCTAATCCTTTAGGACTGTGTTCCTCCACTAACCCTACAAGAACTGTGACCCTCCACTAACCCTACAAGACTGTGTTCCTCCACTAACCCTTCAAGACTGTGTTCCTCCAATCACACAACAAGAACTGTGTTCCTCTACTAAACCAATCTAATCTAATCTAAACTAATCTAACTGTGTCCCTCCACTAGCCCTTCAAGGTCTGCGTTCCTTAACTAGCCCTGCAGGACTGTGTTCCTCCACTAACCTTACAAGGCTGTGTTCCTTCACTAGCTCAACAAGACTATATTCCTCCACTAACCCTACAAGAACTGTGTTCCTCCACTAGCCCTGCCAGACTGTGTTCCTCCACGAACCCTACAAGAACTATGTTCCTCCACTAATCCTACAAAAAACTGTGTCCCTCCACCAACCCTTCAGGACTGTGTTCCTCCACTAACCCTACAGGAACTATGTTCCTCCACTTACCCTACAAGACTGTGTCTCTACACTAACCCCACAAGACTGTCTTCCTCCACCAACTCTTCAGGACTGTGTTTCTCCACTAACCCTACAAGAACTGTGTCACTCCACAAACTCTACAAGGACTGTATCCTTCCACAAACCCTACAAGAACTGTGTCCCTCCACTAGCCCTGCAAGACTGTGATCCTCCACTAACCTTACAAGACTATATTCCTCCACTAACCCTACAAGAACTGTGTTCTACCACTAGCCCTGCAAGTCTGTGTTCCTCCACTAACACTTCAAGAATGGTGTTCCTCCACTAGCCCTACAAGAACTGTGTTCCTCCACTAGCCCTACAAGAACGGTGTTCCTGCACAAACCCTACAAGAACTGTGTTCCTCCACTAACTCTACAAGAACTGTGTCCCTCCACAAACCCTACTAGAACTGTATCCCGGCACTAGCCCTACAAAACTGTGTTCCTCCACTAACCCTACAAGAACTATGTTCCTCCACTAACCCTACAAGAACTGTGTCCCTCCACAAACCCTACAAGAACTGTGTCCCTCCACTAGCCCTACAAGACTGTGTTCCTCTACTAACCGTACAAGACTGTGTTACTCCACTTACCATACAAGACTGTGTTACTCCACTTACCCTCTAAGACCATGTTCCTCCACTAGCCCTTCAAGATTGTGTTCCTCCACTAACCCTACAAGAACTGTATCCCTCCACAAACCTACCAGAACTGTGTTCCTCCACTAACCCTACAAGAACTATGTTCCTTCACTAATCCTACAAGAACTCTGTCCCTCCACAAACCCTACTAGAACTGTATCCGAGCACTAGCCCTACAAGACTGTGTTCCTTCTCTGACCCTTCAAGACTGTGTTCTACCAATCACACAACAAGACTGTGTTCCTCTACTAACCCTTCAGGACTATGTTCCTCAAATCGCCCAACAGCAACTTTGTTCTACCAATAGCCCTGCAAGACTGTGTTCTTCCACTAACCCTACAAGAACTATGTTCCTCCGCTAATCCTTTAGGACTGTGTTCCTCCACTAACCCTACAAGAACTGTGACCCTCCACTAACCCTACAAGACTGTGTTCCTCCACTAACCCTTCAAGACTGTGTTCCTCCAATTGCACAACAAGACTGTGTTCCTCTACTAAACCTTCAGGACTATGTTCCTCAAATCGCCCAACAGGAACTTTGTTCTACCACTAGCCCTGCAAGACTGTGTTCTTCCACTAACCCTACAAGAACTGTGTTCCTCCACTAACTGTACAAGAACTATGTTCCTCCACAAACCCTACAAGAACTGTGTCCCTCCACTAACCCTACAAGAACTGTGTTCTACCACTAGCCCTGCAAGACTCTGTTCCTCCACTAACCTTACAAGACTGTGTTCCTCCACTAACCCCACAAGACTGTGTTCCTCAACTAATCCTACAAGAACTGAGTTCCTCCACTAGCCCTACAAGAATGTGTTCCTCCACTAACCCTACAAGACTGTGTTCCTCAACTAACCCTACAAGACTATGTTCTTACACTATCTCTTCAGGACTGTGTTCCTCCACTAACCCTACAAGAACTGAGTTCCTCCACTAACCCCACAAGAACTATATTCCTCCACAAACCCTACAAGAACTGTGTCCCTCCACTAACCCTACAAGAACTGTGTTCCTCCACTAACCCTACAAGAACTGTGTTCCTCCACTAACTCTACAAGAACTATGTTCCTCCACAAACCCTACAAGAACTGTGTCCCTCCACTAACCCTACAAGAACTGTGTCCCTCCACTAACCCTACAAGAACTGTGTTCCTCCACTAACCCTACAAGAACTGAGTTCCTCCACTAACCCCACAAGAACTATATTCCTCCACAAACCCTACAAGAACTGTGTCCCTCCACTAACCCTACAAGAACTGTGTTCCTCCACTAACCCTACAAGAACTGTGTTCCTCCACTAACTCTACAAGAACTATGTTCCTCCACAAACCCTACAAGAACTGTGTCCCTCCACTAACCCTACAAGAACTGTGTCCCTCCACTAACCCTACAAGAACTGTGTTCCTCCACTAACTCTACAAGAACTATGTTCCTCCACAAACCCTACAAGAACTGTGTCCCTCCACTAACCCTACAAGAACTGTGTCCCTCCAATAACCCTACAAGAACTATGTTCCTCCACTAGCCCTGCAAGACTGTGTTCCTCCACTAATCCTACAAGAACTGTGTCCCTCCACTAGCTCTACAAGAGCTGTGTCCCTCCACATACCCTACAAGGACTGTGTCCCTCCACTAGCCTTACAAGACTGTGTTCCTCCACTAACCTTACAAGACTGTGTTCCTCCACTAACCTTACAAGACTGTGTTCCTCCACTAACCTTACAAGAATATATTCTTCCACTAACCCTACAAGAACTGTGTTCTACCATTAGCCCTACAAGAGTGTGTTCCTCCACTAACCCTGCAAGACTGTGTTCCTCCAATAACCTTACAAGACTGTGTTCCTCCACTAACCCCACAAGACTGTGTTCCTCAACTAATCCTACAAGAACTGAGTTCCTCCACTAACCCTACAAGACTGTGTTCCTAAACTAACCCTACAAGACTATGTTCTTACACTATCTCTTCAGGACTGTGTTCCTCCACTAACCCTACAAGAACTGAGTTCCTCCACTAACCCTAGAAGACTGTATTCCTCCACTAACCCGACAAGAACTGTGTTCCTCCACTAACCCCACAAGAACTATATTCCTCCACTAACCCTACAAGAACTGTGTTCCTCCACTAACCCTACAAGAATGTGTACCTCCACTAACCCTAGAAGAACTGTGTTCCTCCAAAAACCCTGCATGACTGTGTTCCTCCACTAACACAACAAGAATTGTGTTCCTCCACTAACCCTTCAGGACTATGTTCCTCCAATCCCCCAACAAGAATTGTGTTCCTCCACTAACCCTACAAGAACTGTGTTCCTCTATGAACCCTACAAGAACGGCGTTCCTCCACTAACCCTACAAGAACTGTGTTCCTCTATGAACCCTACAAGAACTGTGTTCCTCCACTAACCCTACAAGAACTGTGTTCCTCTATGAACCCTACAAGAACTGTGTTCCTCTATGAACCCTACAAGAACTGTGTTCCTCCACTAACCCTACAAGAACTGTGTTCCTCTATGAACCCTACAAGAACTGTGTTCCTCCTTCTCTCCAGCATTGCTTCTTTCAATGTGCTTTCGATTTTCCTATCTGTACAGTAAACCCTACCATTCCTTTCAACTGTGAGAATGGAAGTTCGATGCTACGTGTATCACACAGCAGTTGGGGTACCAGCCCATGAGGCAGCATTGTCTGAAAAGGACTCCGTCCCTTGTCTTCGAGGTTCAGAGCAGCTGGTTCGTATGGTCTTTTTAACCAAAGTGGGGATCAAATATTAAGAATAATTGAAGCAATCTAGTATTTTCAATAAGGACAAGTATTACTTCACCTTTTTTATATTAGATGACAACATCATAATTAGGTTGTGGTTGCTTTGAAGGTTAGAAATGATAAAAAGGATTGATATTTATATAGCACCTGCTAGGACTATCAATGAAGTCGATTTGAAGTGTCATCATTGTTAAAGGAAACATAGCAGTCAATTTGCATCTAGTGAGCTCCCACAGACAATATGGTAATGACCAGACAATCTTCCCCTTTTGTATGATTTTGTGTGAGGGTAAAATGTTGGCCTAGCATCCAGGGAAAGTCTTCCTCAAAATAACATTTTACATCAACCTGAGAGAGCAGGCCTTGAATATAATGTTGCATCTCAAAGGCAAAATGTTACACCAAAACAAAAGAGTGCTGGAGAAACTCAACAGGCCTGGCAACATCTGTAGAGACACAATCCATGTTGACATTTTGGGTCTAGTGACACTCGTCTTCAGAAATCTAGTTCTTCAGTTACACTAGAGGTAGGGCAGGAAGGATGTTCCCGATCACAGGGGACTCCACAACCAGGGTGAAGCATTTAATACTGAGATTACAGGAAAATTCTGCACCCAAAGAGTGGTGAGCCTGTGGAATTAACTACCACAGAAAGAAGTCAAGGCCAAAACATTATATGGTTTCAAGAGGGAGTTGGATGTAACACATGGGGCTCAAGGGATCAAAGGGAATGGGGGAGAAAGCAGAATCAGGCTCTTCAGTTGGATGGTCAGCCATGATCATACTGAATGGTGGAGCAGGCTCAAAGGGCCGAATGGCCTAATCCTGCTCCTGTTTTCTATGTTTCTATGGTACTCAAGTTCCAGTTGTGAATACACTTCTTGAAAAGAATTCTGACAGTGCAGCACTTCCTAAGTATTTTATTGGACCATCTTCCATTTCAATTTTTTGCTCAAGTCCTGTACTCAAACCTACAACCTTCTGGCTTAAAGGTCAGTTAAATTCAATAGTGGTCTTTTTGATTAAAGTTATTAAATATGCAAATAAAAGCAAAATGTTGCAGTTGCTGGAAATCTGAAACAAACATAGAGAATCACAGCTGGTCCGGCAGCATCTGTAGAGGTAGAGAAACAGAGTGAATGCTTCCAGCCCATTATGACTCTTCTTCTGAACTGAGCCTTGGACAATGAAGAGGGAGGAAATGAATGGGCAAGTTTTGCACCTCCTGTGATTGCATGGAGGAATGATGACGTGTAAGAGTGATGGAGGAGTGAACAAGGATGTCACAATGAAATCAATGCCTGCAGAATACTGACAGTGGAGGGGAGGAGAAGAGGTGTTTGGTGGTGGCAGCATTCAGGAAGTGACAGATAGATACACAGACTGGTGGGGTAGAAGGTAAGGGCTAGGAGAACCCTATCATTGTCCTGGGAAGGAGGGGATGGATATGGACAGAAACGTAGATGAGTCAGGCACGCCTGAAGGTGCTGTCAATCATAATGGAGGAGGAGGGGGGACAGGAATCCTTGCCTGAGGATAGAGAGGAAATCAAGTCGGAGACAACCCAGGGGAAGATGACATGACCTGAACAGATGGTTTGGAGATGGAGTAATTGGGAGAATGGAATGGAATCCTTGCAGGAGGCAGTGTGTGAGGAAGCATAATTGAGGTAACTATGGGAGTCAGTGGGCTTGTAATTCTGAACAATAATCACACTGGACTTGAAATGTTAACTCTGTCACTCTCTCCACAGGTGCTGCCAGACCTGGTGAGTTTCTCCAGCACTTCCTATGTTTGTATTAAATCTGCAAACCCTGTTTCAGTGTGTTTTAATTATTAATTATTATTGTCTCACTACGTTGCTTTCAAAGGTGTTTGAATGACCAACGTTTCATACGACATGAATCATTGCAGCCTCTCTAATCTCCTCAGCTTTCTTTTTCTCACAAATAACCAGCTCATGTCTTCTGATTTCTAATCGACATGATCAGAGGTGTTATCATACATCTGTGGAGCAGCTGGGACTTGGACTTGGGCCTCCTGACCGAGAGGTAGGGACATTCCCACTGCACCACAAAGGGGCTCCACCAGCTGAGTTTACATTTATTTCTTCAGATGGGGCAAATGTACAGGATGTAATCAGTCCACAGCTGTTGCAATTCCCTAATTTGCCAATTTTCAATCACTTGGGCAAAAGAGTAGGAGCTGAGTGGTTAAACCTATTTGAAATGCATTCCTTGAGGATTGTCTAAAACAATGCCTTTGAACTGTACGTTTTCATCTTCAAGACTGGAGGCCAATTCCGCATCAAAGATCAAAGTATTCTCTCAGTTGCAAAAAGCCAAACTGCTATTAATTTGGACAGCCCCAGGCCAGTCCTTCGTGTATACCCAATCCACAGAAGGCACCAACTGATTTTGAGGCTAATTTGTGTTAATTGTAGTCCTCGCTTCAAGCAGCCACATTGTTGATTAAAATGTTGTTAAAGTAAATTAGCCCTAATCTGTCTCTAGCCAAAGATGGTTCTTAAAGTTGATCTAATAATGGAAAAGTTTTCAAACTAAGTTCAGGAAGAGGTCATGATCCTTTACACTCCCTTGAGAGGGAATGGGACTAAAATTAAATGTGTTTCAGCTGTATGAAATCAGTTCCCTGTAGACACAAGTTCAACATGAACCTGACCTTGAATTTGTTAAACAACTCAAATTCAGCACCATCGTTCTCAAAGGACAAATTCAGGGCATTGTTAAGAAACATGGTGTGGTTATTGAAGCAAGGGTTGTTATATGGTTTAGGTTTGAAAACATTAGCAGAGCAGATCTGGGAGTGCATTGTCTGGATGAACTCTAGTTATCTCAGCTGCAACCTTCATGATGTTATAAGGTGGAGTTCAACTTGAAAGATCTTCCATTTCCCACTATTATCCTTTCATTGGCAAGATCAGATATTTTTAAACTACTTGCTATATTTAGTTGAATGCAAAATTATGAAGAGCTAAACACCAACAGTCAATATTGTTCTTGTCTCCAGTTTTTGGACTTTAATCATTGAATCATCTTGTAAAGGCAGATAACATTTTAAAACTTAAGAACATTCACTGTGTGAGTGATGTACTTCTCCCTGTGATCTCAGTGAAAGGAATGTGATTTCAAATCCACACACTGCAGCTTTGAGTCCAGTCTGTTCATATTAGGACAATGTTCTAATTTGCTGTTTCTTTAGATTTAAAATTTACAGAATTATAACGGTAACTAATCCTCGAAGTTGTTTCTTTAGGGAGACATCTAGATTGTGTATTAGTTAGAGAGAGGACTCCAGCAGTAAAGTTATAGCATGCTGAAGCCAACTTGTATCTAATTAGCAAATGCATAATGTTGGAAACACATTGCTTTCCTATTTCTAAAATGAGTTCTATGGACTATTCCAAATAAAATTATATGGAATGCTCAATCACTATTTTGATGGTGACATAATATTAATGTCACTGGACTGGTAATGCAGAGGTGCAAGCTGATGCTGTGGGAACAAGATTCCATCAGGTTCACTCATGTCCTTTAGGGAAGGAAATGTACTATCCTTACTTGGTCTGGTCGATGTTGTGGGTCTGGGAGTCAAACAATGTGATTGTCCCTAAAATTTCCCTCTGAAAAGCCACTCAGTTCGAGGATAGATAGGGATAGGAAATTAACACTGGCCTTGCCAGTGAAGGCCACTCTCAGGATAAAGTAAAGAAACCCACCAAGCAAAATATAATTGCTTTAGGATAGCCTGACATGGCCACATTGTTAATGGACTTTTTGTTTAGAGTGGAAGTGGGTTTGTACTAGAGTTCTCTAGATGTCAGTGTTGGGACCATTGTTCTTATTGATATTAATGAATAAGATCTTGCTATTGTTATGGACCAGGTCAGACCCCCTTGAAATAGTTGAAGGAAGTAGCCTTGACCCTGGCTTTGCTTATTGTTTTAAGCAGGTGTAACACAGATATTCCTGGAGAGAATCAGCTGGTCAAACCACTCAGTTTTAAACAAGATTACTGAATGAAACACAAACAAAAGAGAACAGAATACCAAATAACTTAACCTCTCCGAAAACCCAACAGATCATTCCAATTTAATGAGGATGTTCTAAATACTTGCAACAATGCCCATAAACACCCCTTGGCACAAAAGGTAAAATTAAATACAGGCTCTAACAGGAGAGAAGTGAAAGGGAGAGGATCAGCATGGAGCTGCTTCTTTGGGTCCTGCAGCTTTTGTCACACTGCTGCTAAAAACCAAACCAACCTGGAGAAAAGTTGTGCTGGGAGAACTGGCCACTCCCCTTTCATTGTACAAGTATTCCTTTTTAAAACTTGAAAGCCTTCTACCTGAGGCAGTATCTATTGGTTATTATCAAATTGGCCCTAAAACCTTTCAACACCAAACCTTTCAGAGTCTGGGTCGTTCATGACCTCTGAGGAAAAAAGCCAACGATAGCATAACTTTGTTAAAGGAGCAGCTTTGTCACGCTGTGTAAAGTACAGGTTCAAAGTTTGTGATGATAAAATTAAAAGCATTGCAACTACAAGGAAGGGCCAGGGAACATTCACATTGAGAAATACAAAGTGATTCATTTTAATAAGAAGGACGTGGCATAACAATGTAAATTACAAGGGGTGCAGTTGCACAGGGACATGTGTGGTCATTATGGGGGCCATTAACTTCCCCAACATTGACTGGAAATGCTATATCTCTAGTACATCGGATAGATCAGTTTTTGTCCAATGTGTACAGGAGGGTGAGAAGGTGACCAAGCATGTAGATGAGGGTAGGGCAGTTGACATAGTGTACATGGTCTTCAGTAAAACCTTCGATAAGATTCCACATGGTAGGCTGTTGGAGAAAATGCAGAGGCATGGGATTGAGGGTGATTTAGCAGTTTGAATTAGAAACTGGCTTTCTGAAAGAAGGCAGTGAGTGGTGGCTGATGGAAAATATTCAGCCTGGAGTCCAGTTACTAGTGGTGTGCCACAAGGATCTGTTTTGAGACCACTGCTGTTTGTCATTTTTATAAATGACTTAGATGCAGGCATAGGTGGATGGATTAGTAAGTTTGTAAACGACACTAAAGTCGGTAAGTGGTGGACAGTGTGGAAGAATGTTGCAGGTTGCAGGGGGACTTGGATAAACTGCAGAATTGGGCTGAGAGGTGGCAAATGGAGTTCAATGCAGCTAAATGTGAGGTGATTGATTTTGGGAAGAATAACAGGAAGGCAGAATACTGGGTCAATGGAAAGATTCTTAGTAGTGTGGATGTGCAGAGGGATCTTGGAGAACATGTACATATATCCCTGAAAGTTGCCACCCAGGTGGATAGTGCTGTTAAGGCGGCATACAGTGTGTTGGGTTTCATTGGTAGAGGGATTGAGTTCTGGAGCCATAATGTCATGCTGCAACTATATAAAATGCTGGTGCAGCCTCACTTGGTTCCCCATTACAGGAAGGATGTGGAAGCATTGGAAAAGGCGCAGAGGAGATTTACCAGGATGTTGCCTGGTCTGGAGGGAAGGTCTTATGAGGAACGACTGAGACATTTGGGTTTGTTCTCATTGGAAAGAAGAAGGCTAAGGGGGGATTTGATAGAGACATACAAGATGATCAGAGGATTAGATAGGGTAGACAGTGAGAGTCTTTTTCCTAGGATGATGACATCAGCTTGTACAAGGGGGTATAACTACAAATTGAGGGGTGATGGATTTAAGACAAATGTCAGAGGCAGGTTCTTTACTCAGAGAGTGTTCAGGGCGTGGAATGCCCTTACAATGTAGTTAACTCGGCCACATTATGGATTTTAGATTAGATTACCTGCAGTATGGAAACAGGCCCTTCAGCCCAACAAGTCCACAACTGACCCTCCGAAGAGTAACCCACCCAGACCCATTCTCCTACCCTATATTTACCCCTGGCTAATGTACCTAAAACTATGGGCAATTTAGCATGGCCAATTCATCTGACCTGCACATCTTTGGACTGTGGGAGGAAACTCACGCAGACACAGGGAGAAAGTGCAATAGCCAAACAGACATTCGCCCGAGTCAGGAATTGAACATGGGATCCCTGGTGCTGTGAGGCATCAGTGCTAACCACTGTGCCACCATGCCACCCATGGAGATTGAAACAATCCTTAGGTAAGCACATGGATGATGATGGGATAGTGTATGGCGATGAGCTAAGATTAGTTCACAGGTTGGCACAACATTAAGGGTCGAAGGGCCTTTTCTGCACTGTATCGTTCTATATATACATAAATTCTGATCCCCTTGCCTCAGGAAGGACATACTTATTAAATAGAGCGTACAACAGATGTTCGCCATACTGATTGCTGGGATGGTGAGGAGAGATTCAGGAGACTGGACCGGTATCCTCTGGTGTTTTGAAGAATGAGAGGCAAAATCAGAGAAACTTACAAAATTCTTAACAGCTAGACAGAATAGACATAGGAAGGATGTTTCCCTGGACTGGTTCCTCTGGAATCAGCGAAGTCTCAGGATAAAAGGCAGGCCATTTAAGACTGGGATGAGGAGGAACTTCACTCAGAGAGTAGCAAGTCTTTGGAATTCTGTACCCCAGAGGACAGTAGAAGCTCATTCACCAAGTAATGTCAGGACAGAGATTGGTAGATTTCTAGAGATTTGGAGGTAATACAGGAAGAAAGCTTTGAGGTAAATGTTCGCCCATGCTTTGGAATGGCGATGCAGTCTCAAAGGACTGAGTGGCCTGTGCCTGCGCCAATGTTCATAAAACAATAAGAACCAGGAGCAGGAGTAGGCGTCTGGCTCCTCCAGACTGCTCTGCCATTCAATAGGATCATGGCTAATCCATTCATGACCTCAGCTCCACTTACCCACCCTTAATTTCTTTACTGCTCGAAGATCTCTCTGTCTTTGCCATAAAACATTCAATGAGGTAGCCTCAACTACTTCACTGGGCAGGGAATTCCACAGATTCACAACCCTCTGGGTGAAGAAGTTCCTCCTTCACTCAATCCTATATCTGCTCCCCCATATGTTGAGGCTAGGCCACCCGCCCCCCCCCCCCAATCTAGTTTAACCCGTGAGTAGAAACAACCTCCTTGCTTCTATCTGGGAGTCTATTCTCTTCATAATTTTATGTGCTCCTGAGTCATTGAAGATGGCAAGCCAGCTTATAAAGCGTATGGTATGCTGGACTTTATTAATAGATACATAGAGTACAAGAGTAAAGAGGAACATTGAACTTGTATGAGATACTATTTTGACTTTAGCTGGAGTATTTGTCCTGTCCTGGGCACGTACTATAGGAGCATCAAGGCAAAGGAAAGAATGCAGAGAGTTTACGGGAACAGTTCCATGGATGAAGAATCCGAAGGATGAAGATGGATTGGAGAAGTGAGAGTCCTTTTCCTTAGAAAAGAGGCAACTGAAAGGAGATTTCATCAAAGTATTCAACATCAAGAGGGGGGTTCAGACAGAGTAAATAAGGAGGAAGTGTTGCCATTTATGAAAGCATTGAGAATTAGCAGGCACAGATTTATGATAATTGACGATAGAAGCAGTGATGGTATAAAGGAGAAGTTTCTTCATGGAGTGAGTGGTTAGGATATGGGCTGGGCTGCCTGAGAGTGTGCTGGAGGCAGGTCCAATTGTGGATTTCAACTGGGAATTAGACAATTACTTGGAAAGGAAGATGTAGAGAGTTAACAAGAGAAGGCAGGAGAATGTCATTAGATGAGATCCTTATTTACAGAAGTGGCCAAATGGCCTTCTGACACACTGGAACCAATTCAGTGATGTGTAGGTGTCAGCTGTGGCTGAGTGATTTAGTACTGTCACGTTTGAAGTTGTGAGTGGAAGGCCTGTGCCCAACACTGGTGAACAAAAGTCTCAACGGATGCTCCATAGTGGAACACACATTGTGCCGCAACATCTTCCTGACGTGATTGTAAATGGAAGTCTGAACTGCCTTCTTAGGCTTCTGTGAAAAATCCCATGGCGTTTTCTGAAGGGGAGCAGGGGCATGTCCCTGATGGTCCAGTTGGTATTAACAAACTTTAGAAAAAAACACAGATTATCTGGTCGTTACCACATTATTGTTTATAGGAGCTTGCTGTGTGCGAGTTGACTGCAGTATTTTTACAAAACAAAAGAAACTATTTTCCCTCCCTAGACACAACCTGCTCTGGTTGGAGTGGCCAGTCAATTATCTCTGAAAACATCTGTTACCAACATTTAATACTGGAAGCACTGAATCCAGCCTGAGGTTCTGATGGTACTTTCTTGGCTGTGACATGAATTGGATGTCATGAACAGCAAGAGATCGATGCAGATTATTTTTGTGTTTTTTGTCTCATTTTACATGATTTGAACATATCCTGTGAAATGTTTAGATTTCGTACATTTTTTTGTTAACTAACTGATTAATTCTTCATGGGCAAACTTGTTTTTCAAATACAATGGGAATGAAATGCTGTCTGTGATTTGTATCACGAACAACCCAATTTCACAAAAGAGCCCTTTTCAAACTCTGGCCTTTTCACAATTGTATTACAGAAGCTAGTTATGAATAAAATATATATTCTGTCTTTCTCTTTAAAAGGATCTCAAACTTTCAATCCTACAATTATTTTGTATCTTCGAAGTTTACATAAAACATTTCAAAATATATTCGGTTTTTTGTGTTTTCGGATAGAGTCTAAAGCCTTTTTAAGTTTAAGACTGATGAATAATGTGTTATGTTCTGGGTATTTACAATCCATGTTTTCCGAAATTAATCAAATTTTGTTTCATTATTTGAAACTGTGATAATAGTGGTACATTCTGAGTTTCCTGTCTACAAGTGTTCCATTTCCCAGCTCAAATCATTTCCGATATTTGGTGGTTAGAAGTATGGGCCAAGTATATTATTTGAAATATTGGGATGGAGTCCAAGTCCTGTATAAAGTTCAAAAATAAACATAAGATCAGAACAATTAGGAACAAGACACTTCAGCCCATCGAACCTGCTGCACCGGTCACTATGATCATGTGTTCTTGGGCTTCAGTGGCATTTTCCCACCATTCCCCACATCCCTCAATTCCTGCAGAGATAAAAGATCTGTCTGTTTCAAATTAAATATACTTGAAGTATCTACATCCTGCTTGGCTAAAGAACTTTAAAGATTCACAACTCTTTGAGTGAATACATTTCTCCTTTTCTCAATCCTAAACGATCAGCCCCTTATCCTGAGCCTCTGTTCTAGATTCACCAGCCAAGTGAACCAACCTTTCACAGTGTACCCCATCAACCGTCTTCAATTCGTGAGCATTTCAATTCAGTCACTGCTCAAACTTCCTAACTCCGGAGAATATTGGTCCAGTTTACTCAATCTCTCACAATGGAACAACCCTGTCATCCCAGAGAACCTTCACTGTACCACATCCAACGCAAGAACATCCTTTCTTCAATGTGGAGAATAGCAATCCTTACATTTATCACAAGATTTGCAATCCAGACCAATGGTCTGTAAATATGAGTTTGAATCCCAAATTGAAATTTGAATTTGATCAAATCTGGAATAAAAAGTGAGGCTAGAGGAACCATGTCACCACTGTCAATTGTCATAAAACCCTTCTGGTTCACTAATGTCCTTTAGGGAAAGACATCTGCCATCCTTACCTGATCTAGCCTACACATGACTCCAGACCCCAGCAATATGGTTGACTCTTAACTGCACTGTGAGTAATTAGGGATGGGTAATAAATGTTGACCTAGCTAGTGATGGCCCAGTCCCAGGAACAATTTTTAAAAAAATATTCTATTTGTGCTCTGACAAAACCCCATGTAATTTTAGAAAGACTTCTTTATTTCTATACTCCAAGCCACCTTGCAATAAAAACCAACATTGCATTCGCCTGCCTAATTGCTTTTAGTACTTGTATTCTTTCTGTGCACCCTCTGAGAACAATCCAATCTCTCTGAATATCAACAGTTACAAGTTTCGCAACTTTTAAAAAATATTCTTCTTTTCTAATCTTACAAAGAGTGTGAATAACCTCAAACTTCACCACATGATACTCCACCTGCAGTTTGTGGCCCACTCACTTAACCTGTCCTGCCTTTTTACGGCCTCACTGTGTCTTCCTCACAGCTCACCCCGTTTCATATATCAGCAAACTTCGATACATTAACTTCTGCCTCTGTCTGAGTCCTTAATTAACTGTCACCTCAGCATTGATCCTTGCAACAATCCACTGGTTATCCCTGTGTACTGCCTCCTTCCATTAACTAAACCTTTATTCATAATAAAATACCGTCTCCATCTTTATGAGTGTTTGTCTTGTGTCTTAACCCTTTGTGTGGTACTTTAGCAAATGTGGAGATTCAGTGGAGCATATCCACTGGTTCCCCTTCAACTACCAACTGCTTATATTCTCAAACAATATAGACCCATCATTTCCTTTTATTGCTTTTTCTGTAAATCCATGTTGATGTGTTCTAATCATTTTGTGTTTTCCAAGTATATTATTAAGATCCTTTTAATAATAGACTCCAGGATTTTCCCAACGCCTGATGTCAGGCTAACTGTAGTTCCGTTTTCTCACTTCCTCCTTTCTTGATTAGTGATATTGATAACTTTCAAACTAATGGAGCTATTCCAGAATTGGGGCAATTATCATAGCTCATGCATCCATTACCTTCGCAGCCAGTACTTTTAAAATCCTTTTTGGTAGTCCATCTAGTCATGGGGATTTGTCCCTTGAGTTTCTCCAGTACTTTTCTCATTAGATTTATCTAATTTCCTCTTTATCATTAGCTTCTAAGTTACCCCAATTTTTGTTAGAATACATTTGACAAGACTGAACAAATAATGTTGAAGATATCGTGCAACAAAAGAGTTAGATTGGGGCTACACATCTTTGTCAGAGCATTTTGGAACCAAATTCCCTAGTAGTTGAAGGCTCTAGTCTAGTTGTTTGGTCTTTTGATTTGCTGTTATTTGTGTAAAAGCTTTAATTATATGCAGTTATATCTAGATGAAGTGTGAACGTTGATGTGGGTGGACCAGGACAGATTGTTAGTGATCATCACTCCCAAGAACTTGATGCTCTCAACCATCTCCACCTCTATCATTGTTGCACAATTATGTGGCGTGTCCAGTTTAGTTTTTGGTCAATGTTGACCTCCAGGATGTTGACAAAGCGGGATTTAGTGATGATAATATATTGATTGTCAAGAGGTGGTCCTCAGATTGTGTCTTATTGGAGATAGTCATCGCTTGGCATTGTGTGGCATGAATGTTATTTGCCACTTGTCAGCACAAGCCTGGATATTCTCAAGGTCTTGTTGCATTTGAACATGGACTGCTTCAATAGCTGAGGAAATGTAAATGGTGTTGGACATTGGACAATCATCAGCAGACATTGAAGGAAGGGCATTGATGCAGCAGCTGAAGATGGTTGGGCCAAGACCATTATCTTGTAGAACTCATGAATGTCCTGGAACTGAGCTGACTAACCTCCAACAACTACAAGATCTTTCTCTGTGCCAGGTATGACTCCAATCAGTGAAGAGTTTTCTCCAGATTCTTATTGCTTCCAATTTTCCTAGGGCTCTTGATGCCACATTTGGTCAAATGCAGCCTTGATGTCAAAGTCTGCACTTTTACCTCACATCTCTTTTGTCCATGTTGAGGTCAGAAGCTGAGTAGCCCTGATGGAATACAATCTGAGTGTTAGTGAGCAAGTTATTGCTAAGTAAGGGCTGCTTGGTCACCATGTTGATGAACCCTTCCATTACTTGCCTGTTCAGTCTGCCAAGAGTGGTGGATGTGGGAGAAGGAGGATGGGGAGAAATTGACCTGCCTGGGTGTGGTGGGGGAAAAGGAAATTTGCAGGTAGGAAGGTGCGAAGGACTTTTGCCCGAAACGTTAATTTTGCTGCTTGTTGGTTGCTGCCTGAACTGCTGTGCTCTTCCAGCACCACCAATCCAGAATTTGGTTTCCAGCATCTGCAGTTATTGTTTTTACCAGAGAGGTGATACAGACTATCGAACCTGTCACAAAGGAATAGTTACCTAACTGGAATTTAAGAAACCTTTAAATGACTCATTTAATTATTTCCTTGCAAATGAAGGTGGAATCTCTAAGTTTGAATAAATTGAAGCTGCTTTACTTGGGGAAAAAGTAATGGATCTTATTGTCATGAAACCTGGGTCAATTATTGAAGTTCAATCTGAGATTGAAAGCTCAGATGTGGTAAATAGGATTGGAATTGCCAGGTTAAAATGTTCCAACTTTATGCACATTGTAGAGATGAAGCATTAGCTGTGACTTCATAGAACATAGAACATAGAACATTACAGCGCAGTACAGGCCCTTCGGCTCTCGATGTTGCGCCGATCTGTCATACCAATCTGAAGCCCATCTAACCTACACTATTCCATGTACATCCATATGCTTGTCCAATGACGACTTAAGTGTACTTAAAGTTGGCGAATGTACTACTGTTGCAGGCAAAGCATTCCATACCCTTACTACTCTCTGAGTAAAGAAACTACCTCTGACATCTATCCTATATCTATCACCCCTCAATTTAAAGTTAGACCCCCTCATGCTTGCCATCACCATTGTGGGTCGTAGGGGGGTGTGGACCTGACAAGGTAGTCACGGAGGGAACAGTCTTTGCGTTCCCTCCGTGACTACCTGGTCAGGTCCACACCCCCCTACGACCCACCCTCCCATTCTGGCACTTTCCCCTGCCACCGCAGGAACTGTAAAACCTGTGCCCACACCTCCTCCCTCACCTCTATCCAAGGCCCTAAAGGAGCCTTCCACATCCATCAAAGTTTCACCTGCACATCCACCAATATCATTTATTGTATCCATTGCTCCCGATGTGGTCTCCTCTACATTGGGGAGACTGGGCGCCTCCTAGCAGAGCGCTTTAGGGAACATCTCCGAGACACCCGCACCAATCAACCAAACCGCCCCGTGGCCCAACATTTCAACTCCCCCTCCCACTCTGCCGAGGACATGGAGGTCCTGGGCCTCCTTCACCGCCGCTCCCTCACCACCAGACGCCTGGAGGAAGAACGCCTCATCTTCCGCCTCGGAACATTTCAACCCCAGGGCATCAATGTGGACTTCAACAGCTTCCTCATTTCCCCTTCCCCCACCTCATCCTAGATTCAAATTTCCAGCTCAGTTACTGTCTCCTTGACTTGTCCGACCTGCCTATCTTCTTTTCCACCTATTCACTCCACCCTCTCCTCCTTGACCTATCACCTTCATCTCCTCCCCCACTCACCCATTGTACTCTATGCTACTCTCTCCCCACCCCCACCCTCCTCTAGCTTATCTCTCCATGCTTTAGGCTCACTGCCTTTATTCCTGATGAAGGGCTTTTGCCCGAAACGTCGATTTCGCTGCTCGTTGGATGCTGCCTTAACTGCTGTGCTCTTCCAGCACCACTAATCCAGTAAATCCCATCCGGCCCAGGGGACTTATCTATTTTCACACTCTGCAGGATTTCTAATACCTCTTCCTGTGAACCTAGTCTAGTAGCCTGTATCTCAGTAATCTCCTCAAAACATTGTCGTTTTCTAGAGTGAATACTGTTGAAAAATATTAATTTAGTGCTTCCCCTATCTACTCTGACTCCACACACAACTTCCCACTACTATCCTTGATTGGCCCTAATCTTACTCTTGTCATTCTTTTATTCCTTAAATACCTATAGAAAGCCTTAGGGTTTATCCTGATCCGATCCGCCAACAACTTCTCATGTCTCCTCCTGAGCTCTCTCTTTTGGCGTGCACATTTTTGGACTGTGGGAGGAATCTGGAGCAGCCAAGGGAAACCCACGCAGACACGGGGAGAATGTACAAACTCCACACAGACAGTTGCCCGAGGTTAGAATCGAACCTGGGTGCCTGGTGCTGTGAGGCAGCAGTGCTAACCACTGAGCCACCGTGCCACCAGAGACCCCAATCTGCAGAAAGTATGTCTCCGGTTATAGTTTCTTTTATGTCCATAAGTGTGTGTTGTATTATCTCTCACGGTCAGTATGTCAGCACGATATTCTCATGATATGATATCATCAATGTACCATAGTATTTGACCTGAGGATATAAAGTACTCAATCTTACCCTGGAATCATTTGAAGCATGACATGACAAGAAACACGCTGTTCTGTGTAACTTGCTGGCCTGATATCAGCCCAGACACAGCTGTGCCTGTGCTAGTAAATGTCTGTTGGACAGACATATCATTATCTCCACATCCATTGCTCTGTGAGGTAAAATTTTGCTAGAGGCAAAACCATATTCATGTGTATAAATTAACATAGAACATAGAACATTACAGTGTAGTACAGGCCCTTCGGCCCTCGATGTTGCGCCGCCCTGTCATATTAATCTGAAGCCCACCCCACCTACACTATTCCATGTACGTCCATATGCCTGTCCAATGACGACTTAAATGCATTTAAACTTGGCGAATCTACTACCGTTGCAGGCAAAGCATTCCATACCCTTACTACTTATTATTAGGTTAGAGGAGGAGGGCGGGTGGGAGGCACTACCTCCGTAGTGCCTCAGGTTCTTCAGCTGCGCGCTTTTAAAGGGGAAACAAACCTACCCAGGTAAGCTTACGCTCTACCTGCTTCCGGGTCTCGGCTGCCTCTCTGGTCGTCATCACTTCCCCCTGCTGCTCCCGCTCTTTCTGTGAAGAGAGAGTGAAAAAAAACACCGCTGCCCGCTACCGGTAAGTACTTTTGAAACAAACAGTCTTACTTTAGCTGCTGCTCGCACTCAAAATGAGATAATAATAAGATCCGTTGTGGTAAGTAGGTAAGTGCTGAATTTTGCTTGTTGTATTCTTTAGACCCAGTTTTGTTTTAAAATAAAGGTTAGCTTTAGAGGGATGGCAGTGAAGGCAGTGCAATGTTCCTCCTGCAACATGTATGAGGTGAGGGATGCCATGGACGTCCCTGCTGATTACACTTGCAGGAAGTGCACCCATCTCCAGCTCCTCCAAGACCGTGTTAGGGAACTGGAGCTGGAGTTGGATGAACTTCGGATCATTCGGGAGGCAGAGGGGGTCATAGATCGGAGCTATAGGGAAGTAGTAACTCCAAAGATGGCAGATAGATGGGTGACAGTGAGGGGGACTGGGAGGAAGCAGCCAGTGCAGGGACCCCCTGCGGCCGTTCCCCTCAAGAACAAGTATACCGTTTTGGATACTTGTGGGGGGGACGACTTACCAGGGGTAAGTAACGGGGCTCAGGCCTCTGGCACGGAGCCTGTCCCCGCTACTCAGAAGGGAAGGGTGGAGAAGAGCAGAGCAAAAATAATTGGGGACTCGATAGTTCGGGGCACAGATAGGCGGTTTTGTGGGAACGAGAGAGACTCACGTTTGGTATGTTGCCTCCAAGGTGCAAGGGTACGTGATGTCTCTGATCGTGTTTTCCGGGTCCTTAAGGGGGAGGGGGAGCAGCCTGAAGTCGTGGTCCATATTGGCACCAATGACATAGGTAGGAGGAGTGCTGAGGATGTTAGACAGGCTTTTAGGGAGCTAGGTTGGAAGCTCAGAGTTAGAACGAACAGAGTTGTTGTCTCTGGTTTGTTACCCGTGCCACGTGATAGAGAGTCGAGGAATAGGGAGAGAGAACAGTTAAATGCGTGGCTACAGGGATGGTGCAGGAGGGAGGGATTTCGGTACTTGGATAACTGGGGTTCTTTCTGGGGAAGGTGGGACCTCTATAAACAGGATGGTCTGCACCTGAAGCTGAGGGGCACCAGTATCCTTGGGGGGAGGTTTGCTAGTGCTCTTGGGGGGGGTTTAAACTAACTCTGCAGGGGCATGGGAACCCAGACTGTAGCTTTAGGGTGCAGGACCTGGAGTGTAGGGAGGTTAGGAATATGGCATCAATCTTAAAGGAGGGTGCCTGTAAACAGAAGAGTGGCTTGAAGTGTGTATACTTTAATGCCAGAAGTATACGAAATAAGGTAGGTGAACTTGCAGCGTGGGTTGGTACCTGGGACTTCGATGTTGTGGCTATTACGGAGACATGGCTAGATCAGGGACAGGATTGGCTGTTGCAGGTTCCAGGGTTTAAATGTTTTAGTAGGGTCAGAGGTGGGGGTAAAAGAGGGGGGGGTGTGGCTTTGCTTGTCAAAGATAGTATTACAGCGGTGGAAAGGAAGATGGACGAAGATTTGCCATCTGAGGTAGTTTGGATTGAGGTTAGGAATAGGAGAGGTGAGGTCACCCTGTTAGGAGTCTTTTACAGGCCTCCTAATAGTCCTAGAATCGTTGAAGAAAGGATTGCGAAGATGATTCAGGAGAAGAGTGACAGTAATAGGGTGGTTGTTATGGGGGACTTTAACTTTCCTGATATTGATTGGGAAAGCTATAGCTCAAGTTCGTTAGATGGGTCAGTGTTTGTCCAATGTGTGCAGGAGAGTTTCCTGACACAATATGTAGATAAGCCAACAAGAGGTGAGGCCATACTGGATTTGGTTCTGGGTAACGAACCAGGCCAGGTATTAGAACTAGAGGTAGGTGAGCACTTTGGGGACAGTGACCACAATTCGGTGATTTTTACTCCAGTGATGGAGAGGGATAAGTGTGTACTACAGGGCAAGAGTTATAGCTGGGGACAGGGAAATTATGATGCGGTGAGGCATGACTTAGGATGTGTGGATTGGAAAAGTAGATTCCAAGGCAAGAGCGTAATTGATGTGTGGAACTTGTTCAAGGAGCAACTATTGAGTGTCCTTGATAAGTACGTACCTATCAGGCAGGGAGGAAAGGGTCGTGTGAGGGAGCCGTGGTTTAATAAGGAATTGGAATCCCTTGTTAAATGGAAGAGGGCGGCCTTTGTAAAGATGAGGCGTGAAGGTTCAATAGGGGCGATTGAGAGTTATAAGGTAGCCCGGAAGGACCTGAAGAGAGAGCTAAGAGCAGCAAGGAGGGGACATGAAAGGTCCTTAGTTGGTAGGATTAGGGAAAACCCTAAGGCTTTCTATGGGTATGTTAGGAATAAAAGAATGACTAGGGTAGGAATAGGTCCAATCAAGGATAGTAATGGGAAGTTGCATGTGGAGGCTGAAGAGATTGGGGAGGCACTGAATGAATACCTTTCGTCAGTATTCACTCAGGAACAGGACATTGTTGTCGATATGAATACTGAGTCATGAATAAGTAGAATGGATGGCTTTGAGATATGTAGAGAAGAGGTGTTGGAAATTCTGGCAAGGGTGAAAATAGATAAGTCCCCTGGGCCTGATGGCATTTATCCTAGGATTCTCTGGGAAGCAAGGGAGGAGATTGAAGAGCCATTGGCCTTGATTTTTGTGTCCTCTTTGTCTACAGGAGTAGTGCCAGAGGACTGGAGGCTAGCAAACATGGTTCCCTTGTTCAAGAAGGGGAGTAGGGATAATCCTAGTAACTATAGGCCAGTGAGTCTCACTTCTGTTGTGGGCAAAGTCTTAGAGAGAATTGTAAGGGATAGGATTTATGCACATCTGGATAAGAATAATGTGATCAAGGATAGTCAGCATGGTTTTGTGAAGGGCAGGTCGTGCCTCACAAACCTTATTGAATTCTTTGAGAAGGTGACTAAGGAGGTAGATGAGGGGAAAGCGGTAGATGTGGTATATATGGATTTTAGTAAGGCGTTTGATAAGGTCCCCCATGGTAGGCTACTGCAGAAAATACAGAGATATGGCATTGAGGGTGAGTTGGAGGTTTGGATTAGGAATTGGCTGGCTGGAAGAAGACAGAGGGTAGTAGTTGATGGCAAAGGTTCTTCTTGGAGTGCCGTCACTAGCGGTGTTCCGCAAGGATCTTTTTTGGGACCATTGCTGTTTGTCATTTTTATAAATGACCTGGAGGAAGGGTTAGAAGGTTGGGTGAGCAAGTTTGCGGATGATACGAAAGTCGGTGGAGTTGTTGACAGTGAGGAAGGATGTGGCAAGTTACAGCGGGATATAGATAAGCTGCAGAGCTGGGCAGAAAGGTGGCAAATAGAGTTCAATGTAGCTAAGTGTGAGATGATTCACTTTGGTAAGAGTAACAAAAAGATGGGGTACTGGGCTAATGGTCGGATACTTGGTAGTGTGGAAGAGCAGAGGGATCTTGGTGTCCATGTACACAGATCTCTGAAAGTTGCCACCCAGGTAAATAGTGCAGTGAAGAAGGCATATGGCGTACTGGCTTTTATTGGTAGAGGAATTGAGTTCCAGAGTCCTGAGGTCATGCTGCAGTTGTATAAGACTCTGGTGCGGCCGCATCTGGAATATTGTGTGCAGTTTTGGTCGCCATACTATAGGAAGGATGTGGAGGCACTGGAACGGGTGCAGAGGAAGTTTACCAGGATGTTGCCTGGTATGGTAGGAAGATCCTATGAGGAAAGGCTGAGGCACTTGGGGTTGTTTTCATTGGAGAAAAGAAGGTTTAGGGGTGACTTGATAGAGGTGTACAAGATGATTAGGGGGTTAGATAGGGTTGACAGTGAGAACCTTTTTCCACGTATGGAGTCAGCTATTACAAGGGGGCATAGCTTTAAATTAAGGGGGGGTAGATATAGGACTGATGTTAGGGGTAGGTTCTTCACTCAGCGAGTCGTAAGTTCATGGAATGCCCTGCCAGAAGCAGTGGTGGACTCTCCCTCTTTATGGGTATTTAAGCGGGCATTGGATAGGTATATGGAGGATAGTGGGTTAGTGTAGGTTAGGTGGGCTTTGATCGGCGCAACATCGAGGGCCGAAGGGCCTGAACTGCGCTGTATTCTTCTATGTCTATGTTCTATGTACTCTCTGAGTAAAGAAACTACCTCTGACATCTGTCTTATACCTATCTCCCCTCACTTTAAAGTTGTGTCCCCTCGTGTTTGCCGTCCCCATACTTGGAAAAAGGCTCTCCCTGTCCATCCTATCTAACCCTCTGGTTATCTTGTATGTCTCTATAATTATTTTGGGAAAAAAAGCCATTGTTAATTTATGACTGTGATGTTATATCAATTTTGTATTGAAGAGATTGTTTTTTTCTTGTGTGCTGTGGCTTTCTGTTTAATGGAGAATTGATTATTATTGAGGATATTGGTGAATTATTCCAATGTGTGAGTCCAAATGTCCCATATGTCATCAGAAATACAAAGGGTAACGTTACTGTGTGAATGTGTTATCAAATAAATGAGCTATTGAGACTGAGAAAGGAGCCCCTGAAAACCAATAAAGTAGCCCTGTAAATTAAAATGTAGCCCACAGAAAAACAAATCTCAAGAGGAACCCTCAAGAAAATTATTTTGACCCCATTTCGATAAATGCATTTATCCATAGTTTCCAGCAAAAACTGTTCAAAAGTAACAGAATAGTCTTGGGCTACTGAATGATTATTGACCCAATTTTAATGGCTGTTTTGGATTTCATTTTGTTTAAAGGAGGAGAAGGGGGCCTTTATAATACTTTGATTCAAATCCAACAATCTCCTGTGAACAATGACCAGTTATAGAAGCTTAAACCAGATGCAATGAGAAATCAGTGCCATTGGTAAAAGACTGGGGATGGAGAAAATGGGAAAAGAACAGATGATGTGTTGTCTGACAACATGAGAGTAGACCATGAGGACAGCTTTGTTTATGAAATCCCAAGGAAACATTCCATGCCCTTGCACTGGGCCAGAGGCTGTTCTTGTTCATTGTGCCGTGTATGGTTCCTCTGGTGAGGAGTGTTAGGATTGTTTCACAAGAAAGGAAAATTGAAACATTGGAAGGAGCGATGGATTGAACTACATTACATCTGTACCCTGTCACTAAACAGTGGTGGAGAAGGAAAATCTTTGAAAGAAAAGATTCTGCAGCTTCCTTCCGTTTCTCCCAACCAATGGAGATAATATGGAAAATGGAGGGAAAGTCTAAACAGCCTAAAGAGTCTTCTTTACTCAAATCTGATCTGAGGAGCGTCTTACTGCTCACACCATGCTCTGACTAAATCCTGTTCAAACTCCTTAACTCATATCATTACTTTACAAACCTCTCAGCTCAAAGTACAATTTCAATATTATCATCCCACGTGTTAATGAACTGTTTTGAACTCTGCAATTCTCTGACTATATGTGTACATTCATCATTTCAGTGAAATCTCTTTCCTCTTCCCATAGTCATTTTTAACTTTGTTTTCACATTCAAAATGTTTTTTGCGAGTGGATGAATCACATATCCAACTCCCTTGTAGCTGATCCAATCCCAGGAGCATTAGTTCAAATACAAGACAATAAAAAAAATTTTAAAAAATTAATTCTGCTAAATTCACCTTGAAGGCATGAAGTTGGGGTCCTCCTAGAAATTGAATAAGATGTGAAGAACTTTGTGTGGTACATGTGTAAGAAATCTGATGTGTTACTGACTGGATGGAATGCAAGTACTTCTGATGATGACCTTAAATTGAGCCAAAGACCATGAGATGCGGTTTTATGATGTTCTGAGTCAAAATTCCAATCCTCCACACTTGCCTTGTGATGCAGCATCAGCATGGTGCTATGAAGTTGTTTCAAAAGAGCAATGCAGTTATCTTGTGATCCTCTATTCTTAGCAACACCATGGAATGAAACTGAAGGAAACCCTACCATTTCCATTTGAATAGCTATGACAAACGTAGTTAGTTAGTGTGGTCATCAAAAATAAGTGGCAAGAACTTGATGATCCTGTTTGTGACACTAGATTTAAAGGAAGGATACAGACTGATATTTCACCTGATCCCTGCAAATGATCCCAGAAAAAGGGCTAAATGACATGCCTTACTGCAGAACGAAGAATCACTTTGCCAAACTATAGGCCAGCATTTTCTTCAATAAATTATTTTCACTGACACTAATTCCCCATGCTCACTGAAGGCTGAAAATTACTCTTAGCAATTTCCAAATAATTGTTTAACATCTTGCTGAATTTTTCTGCTGTTTGAACAGAAATGTGTTGGAATACTCCCCACTTGCCTGGATGTGTACAGCTTCAACAACACTCAAGAAGCTTGACACCATCCAGGACAAAGCCACCCGCTTGGTCGGTATAACATCCACTAGCATCTACTTCCTCCACCACCAACACTCAGGAGCAGTGCTGTGTACTATCTACAAGATGCACTGCAGAAATTCACCACAGATCCTTAGACAGCACCTTCCAAACCCACAACCACTTCCAAGTAGAGGGACAAGGGCAATAGATACATGGGAATACCCACTACCTGCAACTACTCCACCATTAGTCAATTAAAACATGGGTTCAACTGTGTTAATTGGTCCATTAGTCTGAAAGAAACTCTGGCTTTTCTTTGTGGAGATGGGAGTAGGTATTCAGAAACAGCACGTTTTTTTAATTTCAAAAATATATTTTATTCATAAAATAATTTGATGGTCTATACAGGTCATGCCATACATACATAAACATTTGCATACATAGATCAGAATTTATCATTTGTATATACAGGTCTGTACATTTATCAATCATATGTCCATATATTTAGCTGACGCGTCAGCGGAGCCCAAATGACTGCGTGGGCCCCCTGTTCTTCTTAGGCAGGTAGACCTTACACAGTGGTCTTTCCCCACCGCGCCTTGGCGGCAGCTGCCCTGAGCTTCAGCGCGTCCCTCAACACGTAGTCCTGGACCTTGGAATGTGCCAGTCTGCAACACTCAGTCAGGGTCAACTCCTTCAGCTGGAAGATCAACAGGTTTCGGACCGCCCAGAGAGCGTCCTTCACCGAGTTGATGATCCTCCAGGCACAGTTGATGTTCGTCTTGGTGTGCGTCCTGGGGAGCAGACCGTAGAGCACGGAGTCCCGTGTCACGGCGCTGCTTGGGACGAACCTTGACAAACACCACTGCATTCCTCTCCAAACTTCTTCTGCGTGGCCAATTCCAGAAGGAGTTCTGTGACAGTCTCATTTCCCCCCCACCGCAGCCGCTTCAAGGGCAGCGTGCGGTGCGGCTGAGAGTCTGGGCGTGCATAAAGGATCTCACAGGCAGAGCCCTTCTCACCACCAGCCAAGCCATGTCTTGGTGCTTGTTGGAAAGTTCTGGCGATGAGGCATTCTGCCAAATGGCTTTGACAGTCTGCTCAGGGAACTGCTCGACAGGATCTGCCCTCTCCTTTTCCCGAAGGGTCTCAAGGACACTACGTGCTGACCACTTCCTGATGGACTTGTGGTCAAAGGTGTTTTTCTTCGTAAACTTCTCCATGAAGGACAGGTGATATGGAACAGTCCACCTTCTCGGAGGGTTCCGCGGCAGCGAGGCCAGGCCCACCCTTCACAACACCAGGGACAGGTAGAACCTCAGTACTTAGTGACACTTGGTGTTTGAGTACTGGGGATCCACGCACAGCTTGATGCAGCCAAACACAAAGGTGGCCATCAGGATGAGGGTGACATTGGGTGTATTTTTTCCCCCGTTGCCCAGATCTTTATACACCGAGTCCCTTCGGAACCGATCCATCTTTGATCTCCATATAAATTGGAAGATGGCCCGGGTGACTGCAGCGGCACAGGTTCTGGGAATAGGCCAGACCTGTGCCACGTTTAACAGCAATGACAGTGCCTCACACCTGATGACCAGGATTTTTCCCGCGATGGAGAACGACAGTAGCTTCCATCTGCCCAGTTTCTGCCTCACTTTGCTGATACACTCCTCTCAAGATTTGGCGCACACCCCAGCCCCCCCCGAACCAAATACCCAGCACCTTTAGGTGGTCAGTCCTGACGGGGAAGGGGATTGAGGATTGGTCGGCCCAGTTCCCGAAGAGCATGGCCTCGCTCTTTCCTCTGTTTACTTTGGCCCCCAAGGCCCATTTGAACTGGTCAAACGTGCACATGAGTCTGTGCACGGACAGCGGATCCAAGCAGAAAACGGTGATGTCATCCATGTCCAGGGAGGCCTGAACCTGCAGGCCCCCGCTGCCAGGAATAGTCACCCCTCTCAGGCTCACATCCTTCCTGATGGACTCGGCAAATGGCTCCATGCAGCACACAAACAAGGCCGGAGAGAGAGGGCAGCCCTGCCTGACTCCAGATCTGACTGGGAAGCTATCTGATTCCCACCCATTGATTGAGACTGCACTGACAATGTTGGTGTCGAGCAGTCTGATCCAATTGCAGATTCCCTCCCCAAAGACCATTTTGGAGAGAACATCTCTCGTATACATGTGTGATATCCTGTCAAAGGCTTTCTCCTGGTCCTGGCTGATCAGGCAGGTGTCCAACCCTCTGTCCCCGTAGGCGATCGTATCCCTGAGGAGTGTGAGACTCTCAGTGATCTTCCTGCCCGGTACAGCACAGGTTTGGTCGGGGTGAATCACCGACCCCAGAACAGACCTGACCCGGTTGGCGATTACCTTTGACAGAATTTTGTAATCCGCATTCAGCAGTGAGATTGGTCTCCAATTTCTGAGTTCCTCCCTCCCCCCTTCTGCTTGTAGATGAGGGTGATGATGCCTTTCCTCATGGATTCACTCATGGTACCTGCCCGAAGCATACTGACATACACCTCCAGCAGGTCCTGGCCAATCAAGTCCCACAGAGCGGAATAGAGCTCGACCGGTAAGCCGTCGCTTCCAGGAGTTTTATTCTTTTTGAAGGACTCGAGGGCCTTGGTCAGCTCGTCCAGAGAGAGCGGCTGGTCCAGCCTCTCTCGTGTTCTGTTGTCTAAGCCGTCCATGATAGAGGACAGGAACGACTGGGAGACCGCGCTGTCGGTCGGCTTCGCGTCATACAGACTGGCGTAGAAGGATTTACTGATCCTCATGACATCAGCCTGAGATGATGTTACCGAGCCGTCTTCTTTCTTCAGGCTGCTGAGCACGGAGCTCTCTTTGTGCACCTTCTGGAAGAAGAAACGTGAGCACAACTCGACCTGCTCCACCGAGCGGACCCTGGACCGGAAGATTATCTTGGAGGCCTCCGAGGCAAAGAGCGAGGCTTGCTGGCCCTTCACCTCCTTGAGATCCTCCATGACATCGACCCCCATCGTCTGCAGCAGGAGCAGGTTCTGCATACTTTCCTGGAGCTGGGACAGTTTTCCCCGCCTCTCTCTCGCCTCCTGAACACCTTTGAGGATAAAGAACCTTGTACTGTTTCCCACCAGTCCACTGGGGACTCAAAGAGGGGCTTCACGGTTCTCCAACCTGCGTAGTCCCTCTTGAGCTCCTCAATGTTTCCCGGGGTCAACAGCTTTGTGTTCAGCTTCCACGTTCCCTTACTGCTCGTCCTGTAGGTGACAGTCGGCCAGCAGGAGGCAGTGGTCAGAGAAGAACACTGGCTTGACGTTGGTGGATCTGACTGAGAGCATGCACCTCTTTGATGTTTAACCATGTTCACTCCCTCAAGAACTAAACAACTGACTAGTCATGTTGGTAAGTTTAAATCTTCAACTGGTGGTCTCACTCTCCCCGGTCAATTAGGGCTAAGGTGGAGTCCCAGAGCGTGGGGTATTGAGTTTCATGTAAATCATCATGATAAAAAGTCAAGGAGAATTCATTAGTCTGGAGTGAATAAGTAAAGAGACTGCAATTAGGCATGACGCTAGGCGGCTGTGCATAATGACCCACTATATAAATAAAGGAGTGTTACAATACATAAGGAATTGAAGATAGAGGTAAGGAACCATCGGCCTCAGGAATAGTGTATGCAAACACCTGCAGCTGAGTGTCTCAATGTGCAGGTTGCAGTGTGGACTTGAAGCACAAAATAAAGCACTTTACTTATGCCAATTAATACTAAGCATTGTGTTTCCCTGACAAGAAAATATAGATTTCAAAGGCTCGCTTACTAAAAATTATTAGGATACTAGAAATTGTTGTCAAACAGTGTCCAGACTACTGTTCAGTCAATCCCAAATGTTTTGTAAGAAGGTGTGACATTTATCTTTCTTTTTTTCCCAGGTAGCCTAGTTGATTTTCTGAAGACCCCTGTAGGATCTAAACTCAGCATAATAAAGCTCATTGATATGGCAGCACAGGTGAGTTGCTAGCACTGGGTGTGACTGCACATAGAACTGGAGCAGAGAAAATACTGGGGAGGAACACAAGCCCTGTCACTGTCGGGAAGCAGGAAGACCTGCCACATCGGGAACAACTCTGCTGGATATTTCACGCTGAAGCATTCAGCTATTCTTCACTCTGAGCATAGACCCACCAAGTTACTGCATTTCCAACATTGTTTCATATTGATCTAGTTTTTTCACATTCAGTTTTGCTTTATTCCTGTGTAATTTTAGGATTTATTTGAGCAACCTTGAGGAGATGTTTGCACCTGATCTATTTTTCAACAATGCTTTCTCTGTAGAGAGGACCTTAGGTTTTGCTGTTTATAAAATACTGGCATTTCTAGTGTTTGCGACATTAAATAGGCTAAGGGGAAGTCAGTTGGATTTCACGATGATTGGGGATGAACAATATGTTACCAATAAAAACCCAAACAATTGCATGCTTAGCATCATGAAGAATCTTAACCACATCCCGTTGCACATTGAAATATTAACTAAAACTAGGTAAACCTACCAACGCTTACCACACCCGCAATAATGTGCTTTTGTTTCAGAAGCATATCGCAAAGAAGCATGCAGTAGGTTAAAGACATCCAGTCACTATGTGGTACGTGAAAATTCAAAAAGCAACCAAAACAGCATATGCACAGAATGAGTGCAGCAATCCATCCGAATATGACAGAGCTTAAACCCCAGGTTGAGCTGATTGCTGTCTGTGTCTTATTTTACTTTTAAGCGGGGTAGGTTTCAGCTTTGGTCATGAAACTCTCACACCTTGGTTTGTACTATGGCACAGGAAAAGGACAAAATAGATCTAAAAGCCATGTTGTTACTGATGTTTGAACAGCGCAATACTAGTGGCTCTAAAAGTGGATAGACATGAAATCATTGAAATGTAATTTAGTTTGTTAGCAAGTGAACACTAATTTCCAATAAAGATACTCAACTTAGAAATGTTTAAGGAAAGGTAAAGGGTGTGAAACTGACTACCAATGTTTGATCAATGTCTGAGACTGAGGTCTAAGGCTCCTGTCAGTTATCTGATATTTAGCTGGTCACACCCTCCCAAATACAGAATAAAACTTTACGTTCATGGAAACCAAGAGCAGATTTTGACAATATGTGATAATGCTCTGTTGCTATGAATACAGTCATAGAGATGTACAGCATGGAAATAGACCCTTCAGTCCAACTCATTCATGCCGACCAGGTATCCCAACCCAATCTAGTCCCACCTGCCAGCACCTGGCCCATATCCCTCTTAGCCCTTCCTATTCATATACCCATCCAGATGCCTTTTAAATGTTATAATTGTACCAGCCTCCACCACTTCCTCTGCAGCTCATTCCATACACACACAACCCTCTGTGTGAAAAAGTTGCCCCTTAAGTCCCTTTTATATCTCTCCCTGCTCACCCTAAACCTATGGCCTCTAGTTTTGGACTCCCCCACCCCAGGGAAAAGACTTTGTCTATTTATCCTATCTATGCTCCTCATGATTTTATAGACCTCTATAAGGTCACCCCTCAGTCTCCGACGCTCCAGGGAAAACAGCCCCAACCTGTTCAGCCTCTCCCTGTAGCTCAAATCCTCTAACCCTGGCAACATCCTTGTAAATCTTTTCTGAACCCTTTCATGTTTCACAACATCTTTCCAAAAGGAAGGAGACCAGAATTACACGCAGTATTCCAAAAGTTGCCTAACCAATGTCCTGTACAGTGCAACATGACCTCCCAACTCCTGAACTCAATGCTCTGACCAATAAAGAAAAGCATACCAAATGCAGCCTTCACTATCCTATCCACCTGCGACTCTACTTCCTGAAAGAAGATGCACTATGCTATTAATCAAGCTGTCTTAGTCTCTTTGAGTAAAATAACCAAAGTGAAAGGTACAAACTGAGTATTCTTGAGCTGAACCAATAACTCCTCCTACCTGCATTAGCCCCATGACCCTTAATTCCCCTACCGTACAAAAACCTATCCAACTGTGTCTTGAATATATTTAATGAAGCTGCCTTGACTGCTTCCTTGAGTTAAGATTCACCACTCTCTGGGAAAAGCAGTTCCTCCTCATCTCTGTCCTAAATCTACTCCCCCTAATCTTGAGGCCATGTCCCCTAGTCCTAGTGTCACCCACCATTGGAAACAACTTGCCTGGCTCTCTCTTATCTACCCCTTTCATAATTTTAAATGTATCTATAAGATCACCTCTCATTCTAGCAAGTACAGTCCCAAGTGGCTCAACCTCCCCTCACAGGGTAACCCCCTCATCTCTGGAATCAACCTGGTGAACTTCCTCTGCACTGCCTCCAAAGCCAGTATGTCCTTCCTCAAGTAAGGAGACCAGAACTGCATACAATACTCCAAGTGTGCCCTCACCAACACCTTGTACAATTGCAGCAGAACCTCTCTACTCATAAATTCAATCACTCTAGCAATGAAAGCCAATATTCTGTTGGCCTTCCTGATTACCTGTTACACCTGCAGATCAACTTTTAGCAATTCATGTGTGAACACTCCGAAGTCCCTCTGCACAATAACATGCTGCAATCTTTCACCATTTAAATAATACTCTGACCTGCTATTTTTACTTCCAAAGTGGATAACCTCCCATTTACCAACACTGTGCTCATCTGCCGGACCCTTGCCCACTCACTTCACCTATCTAAATCTCTCTGCAGACCCTCCACATCCCCTGCACAGGTTGCCTCTCCACTCAGTTTAGTGTCATCAGCAAACTTGGATATGCTACACTCGGTCTCCTCCTCCAAATCATTGATATATATCATGAACATTGCAGGCCCAACACTGACCCATGTGGCACCCCACTCACCACTGATCTCCAACCCAAGAAACACCCATTTATTCCAACTCTCTGCTTTCTATTGGTTAGCCAGTCCTCTATCCATGCTAGTATATTTCCTGTAACTCCATGCATTCTTATCTTATGGATGAGTCTTTTATGTGGCATCTTATTGAATGCTTTCTGAAAATGCAAGTATATAACATCCACCTGTTCCCCTCCATCTACTGCATTTGTCACATCCTCAAAGAACTCCAGTAAGCTTGTCGAATGACCTTCTCTTCCTGAATCCATGCTGCTTCTGCCTAATGAAACCCTTTCCATCCAGATGTCTCACTATTTCTTCTTCAATGATAGTCTCCAGCATTTTCCTAACTACAGAAGTTAAGGTAACTGGCCTATAGTTGGTAAGTTCCCCAGAGGCTGAAGGTTCAAGTCTTGCTCCAGGAGCTGAGGGTTGAGGAAGGTGAGTTCACGACAAGGCCAAACAGGTTGATAACCCGCAAATCCTTCCCATGAGCACCAGCAGCAGGCAGTAAGAGCAGGAGGAATGCCAGGTCAGCCATGGGATGGAACAAAACCTGAAGATTCTGCTGTCACTAACTATCCATATCTCCAAGCCATAACATGCCATAAAGGTTTATGTTGCTATAACAACGCAAGGTGCTGGTTGGCTCAGTGTGCTAGGTTGCTGTTGTGGATCCAGTTGGTGCCAACAGCTCAGGGTGTGATTTCCCCTTTCCATCTGGACTCGGGACCTGCCTCGTTGTTGTCCTCATGGAGGAGGTTTTGGGTTCAGACCTGTCTTCACCCAGAGAATGCAGGAAGAAAAAATTTGTTTGAGAAAGCTTGTATTAAGTTAAAAGGTTAATATCCTTCTCAGACCACATACACATAAGATAATTATCTTGCTTCTACAAGTATAGTTATCATGGAATTTAACAAGTAACAATATGAGTTTTGAGAAGTTTCAATGTATATCAGATCGTCTGTTGAATGAGAGTATAGTATGTAAAAAATTCACTTCAGCTGGTGATAGAGAATGCTCTTGGATTAGGAAATAGCTCTGTGGGTTTGTCAGATTTCCTGCAGACACACAAACTGTAGTTTTGCTAAAAAACCCAAAGTGGCATTGACACCTGTCAACAATCCTTTGTAAACTGCATTATAACTCCTTCAAATGTACCATAGTACAATAAGCAATCCTCAACTCCATTTTGTGTTCCAACGAAACTGCATGGTATGAGGGCAGTGGTCATGTTGTTGCTACATGATTTGACTTAACTACATCAGCCCAATGACCTGGTATGATTATCCGGAGAACATGTAACATGGCAAAATATCTCATTAGGTTGGTTTATGAATTAAGCATAAAAAAAGGGAAAAAGAAAAGACAAAACCATTTCATTTTTAAAAATTTGGAAACAATTGGATTTTCATAAAAACCTAACTGTTATTTGATGTCACCTTAAAGAAAAAAACCAGCTTCATATCCTTATCCAGCCTTCACATGATTCCAGTCCCAATCTGCCATAGTTGACTCTGTAACAGCCTTCTGAAGTGATATATTCAAACTAGGAGCAGGAGTGGGCCGTTGGGCCCCTTGGAGTGCCTCAGCCATTTAATAAAATCATACCTGATCTGTTTGTGACCTCAACTTTGCTTTCCTTTCTCCACAATTTGACTTTATTGTCAATCTATTGTCAGCCTTCAAAATGTTCAATGTCCTAGACCAATTGTTCATTGGGAAAAGAATTTCTTAGAATTGAGAGACAAAGATTCTCCTCATCTCTGTCCTACATGGGTGAACACATTTAATCTGCTAGTTCTAGCCCATTTCAGAAGGCAAATCATCTTTTCAGATCCCTCGGGATCTTGTATATTTCAATATGAAGATTTCTCATTCTTCTAAACTCCAATGATACAGGCCGCACAGACCCATCCTCTCCCTGTGAGGTAAGTGATCCAGCAAGTCAATCAGTTCAGTGCAATTAGGAATGGGTAATAAATAGAGACCTTGCCAATGATACCCAATCTGAGAATTTTATCCTTAAAGTATAGATTCCACTTTGCCAAAGAGAAAAATGCATTCAGCAAGTCACAGAATATTTGAAAAAATTCAGCATTATCAATTATAAACTGCTACTGGCATGCAGTGTAAATAGTGCGGAATGTACTCACAATGAACGAGTGTGTTAGATAGCATACACAGTAAATCAACACAGTAGATAGGTCACTGTATCAACTCTTAAGACATTATGAAGTAAATCAGTTTATTTGTTGTATATTGGGTCATTAATATTACTATTCCTGTGAATGGTTAAACTATCTTTGTTTAAGGTGACGGTTTAACGAGGGTAGTTAGGGTATAGAGCCTCATGGGATTGGGAAAGGTTCTGAATGCATTTAATTTCACTGTAAAGAACAGGGCAGCAATAATGCACTCTCCTGGCTTTTGAGATACATCTTTGATGAAATGTTGATTTGGACATTTATTTTTACCTGATCTACACAGGAGGGGGAATTATGTGCTCAAGAAAGTGGGATCAAGGATTGGGCAAAGTTGGTTGAAAAACATGAGAAATTACTAACACCACATCAATAACAGGGACGTTGCTCAAAGTGAAAACTCAAAGTTACCATCTTGAATAAACCCTTCAAAGAGTGACTTTAATATATCTAAATATATGATCAAAAAATAACTCTTTTTCATCAAAGTTCATACTTCCACTTTTCTTTATATCGGTAAAAATTGCAATATCAATTAAAATTCAATTCAAAATCCGCAGCTGGTTTGAACTTTTTAAAACTGCTCACATTACAGGCACATTATTTGGGATTAAGGTTCTTAATGTTGTTTTAATCTCTCACTGTATCAATCTATTTTATGACATTCTTCTGCAGATTGCTGAGGGAATGGCCTTTATTGAAAGAAAAAATTATATCCATCGAGATCTTCGTGCAGCGAATATCCTGGTTTCTGAAGAACTCTACTGCAAGATTGCTGATTTTGGTCTGGCCCGTCTTATTGAAGACAATGAGTATACAGCAAGGGAAGGTAGGAACTAGCTCAGGGAGAATCGGTGCAACGGTGGCTCTTCATTTAAATTGAGGAAGACAATGCTCAAAATTAAATATCTTAATTTTATACTTTCCACAGAATCAGCTCAAAATGCATAAAGTGTTTGTAAACAGATGGGAGGTCACACGAATGTATGGTTAAAACCTTACAATAGACATTTGCTGTATACTTAAATCAGCTTCTAAACATAAAAGGTCACTATGTGGACTGAGGAATGATGTTACTATTTGTACCAAAACCTGACCATTTATCGAAAGGGCAAGAACAGAAATTGCTGAAAAAGCTCAGCAGGTCTGGTAGCAACTGTGGGGACAAATCAGAGTTGATGTTTTGGGTCCTGTGACCCTTCCTCAGAACTGATTTCTTTCCACAGATACGGCAGACCTGCTGAGTTTTTCCAGCAATTTCTGTTCACGTTTCTGATTTACAGTATCTGCAGTTCTTTCAGTTTTCATTGATCTAAGGGACTGGTAAACTTGAGGAGATATGGGGGTTGGTTAGTTTAGGAAGAGGTCTACTCTTGTTTTCTGGGAAAGAAAGTAATCAGGGAAACAAGAGGTCGCCTTTTTCCATCATGCCTTTTCCAGCTCCATGGAACAGCTATTCAATTAGCTCCACTTCCTTGCCCTATCTCTCTAGCCTTATAATTTTTTTGTTGCCAATTGAATCTGTTTCCATCACCTTTCAGACGTGTATTCCTGATCACAACTTACTGCAGAAGACAAAGCTTTCTCAAATTTCTTTTGGCAATCATCTTTAAATTGTGACCACGTAGTTAGCATCTTCTGCCACTGGAAACAATTCTTGCTTATTTACTTTGATAGAAAACAATGTGTTTGTGAACACATCTACCAAAAGCCCCTTGGCCTTCTGCTCTCTAAGGAGGACAATCCCAGCTTCTCCAGTCTCCCCACATAGGCTGAAATGTTTTGCCTTGCATCAATGTCATCATTCCCCTCTACTCCCTCTCAGAGGTGTTGACACTTTCCCTAAAGTGTGGTGTCCTGATGTGAGCACTACTTACCTTCAAGTGAGCGTTTCCAGTACAGAGACAAGGTACCATCAATAAAGATTTCTGCTACAATGGGCTGAATAGCCTCCTTGTGGACTGTGACAGTTGTGAGATTCTGTGATCTGCACATGTGCAGTTGCACCTGTGGTGCACTTGCAAAAGTTGATGAACTTTCAAAAGGTTGCAATTACAAACCACACGTGGACCTTGATGAATTTTAAGGTCATTAGCTCTGAAAAGTTGACTAACTTTAATCACTCAGTATATGTACAGTCTGACTGATTTCAGCACAGTTAAAACAAGCTTTAAATTGAAACATGGAAAAAAGTTCATAGTTGACATTTTGAGGGCTACTCAGCAGGGCACCTTACAACTGTGTGTTGTAATCTCTAGGGCACCTTACAACTGTGTGTTGCATTTCTCTAGCTCCTGGTGATCTTATTTACACTTAAACATTTACGTTGTTGCTGGATGTGATGTTAGAAGGAATGCTCCAATTTTGTGCACACACATGTGCATCCAGTGATGGCACTGGCTACAAGTGCAGTGTCAATCTAAACCTTCTGAAATGGCTTCTATCTAAAAAGTACAAATGTGCATTCGGTACCCATGACTGAAATTAGGATGTAATGTAGCATAACAGTGCTAGGAGCGCTTGTGGCACAGTGCTAATGACCCTTACTCTGGACCAGGAGGGCTGGGATCAAGATCCACCCCACCCCGGGGCCCCAGAGATGCAGATTGAGTAGAAATATCTCACAGCAGTTCTGCATTTTAGGCCGCATGCTTCCTGGAATATTTCCTCTGGTTTCTTCCTGCATCTAATAGCTTCAAATCAACTCATAATGTTGGGCCAGTGAGAGTGAGGTGAATGACACTCATTGGTAATAATATTCAGGGGTGAGGTAAGTGCGTGGGAAAGATTGCGAGTGAAAAGTTGCAAATCTCCGTCATTAACATTGTGAAATTAGCATATGATCCTGAGCCTCCTTATTCAGGAAGAGATTTTGTTTATTCAGTGTTTTGTACATTAACCTCACCATTGCAATTAAGCTCTTGTGCAGTGGTAGTGGCTTTACCTCTGGGACAGAAGGCCTGGGTTCAAATCCCATCTGTGACAGACATGTGTAACAATATGTGTAAATTGACTGATTAAAGCTGCTAATGAATGGAGCTAAAAGTCACCCAACACCAGGTTATAGTCCAACAGGTTTAATTGGAAACATTAGCTTTCAGAGTGCAGTGCTCCAAAAGCTGGTGCTTCCAAATCAACCTGTTGGACCATAATCTGATGTTGTGTGATTTTTAACTTTGTACACCCTAGTCCAACACCAGCATCTCCACATCTCGTTTATGAATGGGACTGTTTTAATCATTATTGTTTATTTACAAAGAGTAGAAATTAAGTTTTGCTATTATGTCTACAAGCCTCCATTAGATAATATGATTAAATGCAAATAATTGCTAATCAAGAGAAACAAAAGCATCAGATGGTGCTGATGACTGTTTGCAACAGCTTATGTAGAAGAGCTTAAAACCTGGTTTGATTGGTCTCAGTGTCTGTAGTACACCTTCTGGTGGCTGGTCAGGGAGCAGCATAGATCAGCTGGTAAACTGGGAAGAGCAGTCCTCCGATCCTGAACTCTGCACCTCACTGGCTTAAGTTGAGACAAACAATGTGTCTCATTTCTTCTCACATGTTTTCCTGCTCCCCTCCCCACTCCCCTCACAGCAGATGATGATGTGTGTACATGTGCAGATTGAATACAGGTGAATGGGGAAGGAGTCACGTTCTGATCTCCCAGAATGTTTTCTTTGGTCAATGGGAGACTGGTGATGATTCCAGTCATCTCCTAGCCATTCTGAGAGAGTTGGGCAACCCCACCTCTCATCAGACACAACATTCACTCTCAGGCTCCTTGATCCCGGGGGTTAACCCCATTGGCCAGTCAAGTGCCTGAGTGGCAATGGGCCTTCCCAACAAACACCAGCAGAACATCTCCACTGCTCTCTTCCACCCATTGCCTTTATGGTTCATCCCAGCCAATTGAGAGCAATTTGCTGGTCCATGACATTTTTGTAGAAAAGTAGCATCTACCAAAGAACAAGACTCTGACCGTTATAGATTAAACTCAGTCGCATGCTCTCATGGTATTTTTCCATTCGTTACTTGTAATAAAACTGGGAAAAATTGAAAAATCCCAAAATTGATGTTATCTTGGTTTAGTGCAGAAATGTAGCTACAATTTTCAATTGATTATAGATAACAAATTACAGCAAGTGGTGAATTACAGCTGAATGGTTTGAACACTATTCATCCTTTGTCAGGAATTATTTTCCACTTGAGAACAAATAATAATAGAAATTGCATTGTTTTCTGTGCTATTCCATGCAAGATTTGACAGTTGTCATAAATCTCCCTGAAACAAAGTAAGTTAACAGAGAAATGCAGAGAAATTTTACACAATGTCCACCAGTTCTCCAAAAGGAATTTTAGCCCCACAGAACAATAACAGGACTTTATATTTTATCTTCAGTGATTCATGTTTGAATAATTGTCAGAGTGTGTCATTTCAATTCTGTATCAATGACAGATGTATGTGTGAGACAAAGAACAGGAAATCAGACAATGTCGGAAGGCACAGTAACTCTGTGCAGGAAGCCACTGATAGCTCTTTGATGCAATGTTCTGGTAAAGATCTAAATATCCAACTAACACGCAGACTTCCAGAAATGCACTCTACATCCACACTTTCTATGTTATCAGTAAACATTACAATGTACAGCATTAGGAACAAAGTGATTGACTTTACACTTCCCCACTTTGTACTGCATCTCCACCACATTACCTAGTCTTGTAACCTATCTATAATCCTCTTCAGCCTCTATTTATCTTCCTCACAGCTTGCATTTCGACCTAGTTTTGGACTTACACCAAACTTACATGCATTATTTTGATCTTCTTTCATGTACGTCATTAAAACAGATGCAGCACTCAAGTATTCATTGCCTGCCAATTTGAAGAAGCTTCATTTATCTCTATTCCCTGTCTTCTGTCCATTAACTTTGCTATCCTCTATCCATGGTAATATAATCACTCCAACTCCATAAGCCCTTATCTTTTGTATGAGCCTTTCATATGGCACCGTATCAAACCCCTTTTGGCAATGTAGGTATACTACAACTGCTGGTTCTCCTTTATGCATTTGATTATTGTCATTGGAATGAACTGTCTGCTCATTTTATTTAGGCTGAAGAAATAAATGGTCACCAATACAGTGACAATTTTGTGTTTCCATTCATGACACAAATCTCAACTAGAATTTAATGTTGAGTTTATTCAGCAAGGTCCAGGTGGTTGTCATCAATATCAATAACACAAATAATGAGCAGAAGTAAGACTACTTCAAACTTGCACTCACTTTTAAAAGAATTTAGTTTGTCTTTGTCTGTATTTACACTGTAACTGTAGTTTCTTTGTGAACTGAAATTGCTTTGCAAAAATGCATGTGGCTAGCACCAGAGGTCACATTTAACTCTGCTATTGAATAGAGGATGAGTCTCACTGCTGCAGGATTGAGTCATTTTTACAGCCTTCAATTTACCCGAGCTACAACTGCCGAGTTGCATCGCGTGGAATGGCTGTAGCTGCAGGTGATAAACCCCCGAAACACTCTGCTAATTGAACTGTGGGAGCACTTTGCAGGCTTTCAACTTTTTTTTAATTACAAAAAGACTATGACGGCCATGTTGAAAACAAATGAAAAGAATTATTTCATTCAACAAACAGATCAATTTTGCAACCAAAACAGAAACTCCATCCCTTGGCTAGGAGTGGAAGGACACCCTTCTCAAACCCTGGTCCTTCTCTCGCCTCCAGTGATTTCTGTTGTAGAATTGCTGTCTCCTGATGGCTATCCAGTTATTTCAACCAGAAAGTATAAGTGTGTGATTACTGGGTGTGCACAGAATGAACTTTGGCTCTGATTTTGCTAAGAACCTAACAGCTTGATAACATTGTAATGATCCCAATTCATGTTATAACTGAACAAGTTGGATCTTAGAATGAAATCTGGCCAGATAGATCATGATTTTTTGTGAATTTAGTGAATTTGTTAGTCACTGAAAAATTATCACTCAAGGCTACAGACTTTTCATTAACAACACATCAGCTTATTACACAAAAGAAAAAAAACAAATTAAATGATCTAAATATAAAAGGCAGTTAGGAAGATTTAAAACTCATAGCAAAACAAAGTTTCAACCTATTTCCTGGCACTATCTGTTACAAAGACACAAGTCTGGCGAAAGGACATCTCTATCTCAACGCCTTAGTTTCTACGTAACTGATGCTTCACGGTTTCCTCACTGTAGATGGTGGAGACTATTCAGCATATCCTTTCCAAATCTGCTGACATGAACTTCTCACAAACCTGAGACATTTGCACAGCTCAATGGAAATAACAGCTGGATTGGGAAGAACTGAACAAATTGTTGTCAGAGATCACAGACAGAAGACCACCTTCTGGGTCCTATAATTCTGTAACTCCATAGCAAAATTATACAATAAACATAAGTCACTTTAATGGGCCATTTTAAAATTGAGCATCAGAACCTTTAGCTCAAAACTGGAAAACAGCTAAGGCCCCTCATTTCAGTTGAAATACCCCCCGGTCCTCTTTAAGCAATAACTAGATGGCAATGTTTCAGGGACACGGTAAAGTCTTTGTTATCATCACAATAAATATATACCCTTATGAAAATAAGTAAATCAACACAATAGATGCAGTCTGTTTTTCACAGCCACATTCCTTCATTTGTGCTGTGCAGTCATTTTGGTAACAGAAATCCCACTGGACCCTTGGAAAAAAAAGGGAAGAAGCTAGAGTTAGACATGGAAAGAGATCTGATTGTTCCAATTATTCTAATGTAACATGTTCTGTTGGTTTCGTCAATATTGAAATATTAAAAATTATATAAAACTTGGCAATTGGTCAGCAAGAGCTCAAAGTCCATAATGGAATAGTAACTTGGTTCAGAGTGCCATCTTGTGGCACTGTTTGGAAAACAGGTCATTTCCAACCTCAAGCCTGTTCTGCTATTTCATCAGATAATGTGAAATTGCAAAACATTATTCCATTAAAAGTTCTTTTAGGGCCTTAGCAGTTTAAAAAAATGTTTCCCTGGTACATTTCCTCTAATGATTGTGATTATATTTACTTCTTTTCTTCCTTTTTCCCCTTGTGTAAAGATTGTAATGAGGTCAGCCAGATGGATCTCATAGAATATGAATTCCCTGATTGGGGCTGTTAATCAGGTCCAATCAGGAAGCCCTGGCTGACCAAAACAAACAGGAATGTCAGAGGTTCTTTTCTCTTTGACAGCTGGCTCTGAGGGGGCTGGATCAATGTCAAGGACTGGGTGGAATGGTGGTTCAGTAGTTAGCGCTGCTGCCTCACAGTGCCAGGGCCCCAGGTTTGATTCCCGCCTCAGGCGACTGTCTGTGTGGAGTTTGCACATTCTCCCAGTGACTGTGTGGGTTTCCTCCGGGTGCTCCAGTTTTCTCCCACAGCCCAAAGGTGTGCAGGTCAGATGAATTGGCCATGCTAAATTGCCCATAGTCTTAGGTGCATTAGTAAGAGGGAAATGGGTCTGGGTGGGTTATCTTTCAGAGGGTCGGTGTAGACTTGTTGGACCAAAGGGCCTGTTTCCACTCTGTAGGGGAATCTATCTCTTTAAAGACTCTCCATGTGTAAATAAAGGGTGACTTGGTAATGGGATACCAGCCTCTGTGGAGTTTTTTCACTTTGATTATTTAGTATTTTTTGGAATATGTTGCTTGGAATGGTATGAAATGTTTGAAATACATGATAGAATGTCCCGATCTTCATAGAATTACAGAAACTGTAGAATTTAAGTGTCATCTCAAAGTTAGTGTGTTTGCAATTTCTTACCTCACAAGCTTACCTCACTACCTTACGGGAAGGAACTGCACTCTTATTTTTTTCCCCATAATCCTGACTATAATAGATCCCAGAGGAAGTAAGGACTGCAGATGCTGGAGATCAGAGTCGAGAGTGTGGTGCTGGAAAAGCACAGCAGGTCAGGCAACATCTGAGGAGCAGGAGAATCGATGTTTCGGGCAAGAGCCCTTCATCAGGATTGAAGCTTGTGAGCCAAGAGGTTGAGAGAAAAATGGGAGGAGGGGTGGGGGGGAAGACAGCTAAGAGTGCGCACTACCCCTGACAATCGTTCACCCTCTTGTTTATCCAGTCCTGCCTTCAAAAGATTTAAAGATGCTCACATCACCATTTAGGAAGAGAGTTGCAAAAACTCACAACGATTTGTGAGAACAAGATTCACCTCATCCCCTTTTTAAAATGGTCACCCTTGATTTTTACAGAGTAGCCCCCTGTTCTAGATTCTCCCTTCAAAGCTACCCGCTCTACATCCACTAGGATGCCTTAGCATCTTCTATGTTTCAATCAAATTACCTGTCACTCTTCTAAGCACCAGTGGATACCAGCCCAGCTTGTTCAACCTTTCCTGAACTGACCCATTCCAAGTATTATTCTGTCTTACAGCCTGTGATCCTTTTGCTCAAGTTAATGTGTCTATCTGAGGTCCGATGGTGTCCTCTAAATTGCATGACCAGTTGTATACCATCTTGCATCCTGTTTAAAAACCTGAACTCTGGAACAAGGGTCTTTTCATCAATAATTCCAAAATGTTGAGGGGAGAAGGATTTGTTCACTAAAATGAAGAAGGTTGGATAGTGGTCTAATAATTCTGATGTGATAAATATTGCAAGGATGTTTTAATAGCCAAAGACACTTAATGATTGGATAATCTCAAAGAGAGTCAAAGGGGAAAGTCAAAACTGTTTCTTTCTTGAGAAGATTGTTGTTTATTTATCTAATTGTAGGAGAAAGTGAGGACTGCAGATGCTGGAGATCAGACTGAAAATGTGTTGCTGGAAAAGCGCAGCAGGTCAGGCAGCATCCAAGGAGCAGGAGAATCGGGCGTGAAGAAGGGCTGATGCCCGAAACGTCAATTCTCCTGCTTCTTGGATGCTGCCTGACCTGCTGCGCTTTTCCAGAAACACATTATCTAATTGTAGCCAAAGTATCACTAACAATGGCTTCCTGATCCAGTTTTATTACAGCTTATGTCCCCAAAGATTAATATTTAGCCCGCTCCTACTTCTCTTCAGGTGTGACCTGTGTTGTTTTCCATCCTTCTCCAAATCGTAAATGCACAATGGAAATGAAGAATAGCTGTGACCATTCCCGGACTGGCTGGAGTAGGGTTTTTTTGTTATTTGAGGATGCAGTCTGTAGTTATAAGTGATATGAGACCTTAATGGGCAATGGCTCTAAACAGGTAAATGCATGCATTGTCCAACTATGTGCAATAAAGTATTGGCCACAAATCACTTGACCACGTCATTGATCATTACAAATTGATCATATTGATCTCTGTAAAGCTAAGGTCCTAACCTGAGGGCCACAATTCACAAAGACAATCCAAGATCCCAGCACCTGAACAAGGGTGCAGAGCTGATTTCCTTTCATCTTAAACTCTAAGTATTTGGAAACATGCTGTTACATGCAAAGCTGTCGTTCTCAGGTGATGTGTTGGGGAGACAAGGTTTCAGCAATCCTACTCCACCCCCACTGTACTTGTACAAAGTTAAAAATCACACAACACCAGGTTATAGTCCAAAAGGTTTATTTGCAAGCACCAGCCTTTGGAGCACTGCTTCTTCATCCAGTCACAACCACCTGATGAAGAAGCAGCGCTCTGGACACTAGTTGCTTCCAATTAAACCTGTTGGACTATATCATGATGTTGTGTGATTTTGAATCTTGTACACCCCAGTCCAACACTGGCTCCTCCAAATCATGTGTTTGTACAGCTTGGCTTGTGCTGCATACATTGGAATAAAGTTGCTATTTCAAAAGTCCATGTCCAGGCATCCCATAGCTCTCCATATCAAAGTCTTCCTTGTCCAGCTATGTGAAAGACTATGGTAAACGATCAATTGTGTGTGATGTCCTGAAGAAGTGTCATACTAGACTTAAAATGTTATCTATCTCTCTCTCTACAGATGTTGCATACCTGCTGTGTTCCTCCAACAATTTCTGTTTCCACTAACAATTAACCACCACTTAATTGGAATGTACTTGCAATGTTGCAAACTAGACATCCTGTTATTTCATATTTGTATTAACTACTTTGCTGGTCTTACTAAGTATGTGTTTTTCTTTACTTTATTTGCTCTTTTCATTTGGCTTTGATTGCCTATCCATCATTGCCCCTGGGAAGATGGTATTCAAATTATTTTCTGAGTTGAATTGGTGTTGAACATTGAATCTCCCTCTGTTGTTTAGGAGCTAAGTTCCCCATCAAGTGGACAGCACCAGAAGCCATCAACTATGGCACATTCACCATCAAGTCTGACGTCTGGAGTTTTGGAGTGTTACTTACAGAAATTGTGACATATGGACGGATTCCATATCCAGGTACAGCGCTAGAAATGGTGGCTCCTTTTTTATGCTTTACTGCTGGATGCCTTTTCAAGCATCATCCAAATTATCTTCAGTCACATATCACTGTACCAGTGTAATAAGAAATTTCTTTTTTTTTGTGCATTTTGTTATGGCAGCTGTGACTGATTCTGTAACTAATATCTCACAAAGTAGAACGTGAGATTTAGTTTCATTAATTTCTTCTGTAGTATACATTCATTCAAGTCCCACCTGTCTCAGAGGTGTGCAGTAGCATAGAGTCATAGAGTCATAGAGATGTACAGCATGGAAACAGACCCTTCTGTCCAACCCGTCCAAGTTGATTTAAAAATATCTGTGGAATACATTCAGAGAAAGAGACTCATTGATGGCCACTTTCAGCTATAACAAGCACCAGCTCATCCAATCACATGGTGCAGAATAGGCCCTTTGGTCCATCATGCCTGCACCATTAAATCTACACTAGTCCCACCTTCCAGCACAAGGCTCATAGCCTTGAATATTATAACATTCCTCAACTTTTCACTCTCCCAACACAATTTAAAGTAGTGAGGTACAATTCACAGACACTATTATTATCTTTATTGACAGGACATAACCATGGGCTATGACGTAATTTTCATGCTTATTTTGAAATTATCATTGCTTAAGGAAAATCAGGTCTCACAAATTTGATTGAGTTTTTTTGAGAAATTTACCAAAAAGATTGATGAGGGCAGAGCAGTAGACATTGTTTACATGGACTTTAGTAAAGATTTTGACAAGGTTCCACGTGGTTGACTAATTAGTAAAGTTAGATCACATGGGACTTGCCATTTGCATACATAATCGACTACAGCAGGAGACAGAGAGTGATGCGAGAAGGTTGCTCTTTGGACTGGGGGCCTGTGACCAGCGGTGTTCTACAGGGGTTGGTTTTGGGCCCTCTTTTGTGTGTCGTTTATATCGATGATTTGGATGAGAATATCAAAGGAATGGTTAGTAAGTTTGTGGAAAACACCAAAATTGGTGGTTTGGTAGACAGCAAAGACAGCTTTCTAAAATTCTAAAGGGATCTTAATTAAATGGTTCAATTCGCTGAAAAATGGCAGATGGTGTTCAAGTGGGACAAATGTGAAGTACTGCATTTTGGTAAAACAAACAAGGGCAGGGCTTACACAATTAATGGTAGGGCCTTGGGTAGTGTTGTAGAACAGGGGGATCTGGAGTTCAGGTACATAATTCTTTGAAGTTTGTGTCACATGTAGACATGACGGTTAAAAAGGCATTTAGCACTCTTGCCTTCATTGCCCAGTCCTTTGAGTATAGGAGTTGGGAAGTTATGTGAAATTGTACAGGATATTGGCGAGGCCTCTTCTGGAATACCATGTCCAGGACTGGTCACCCTGTTATAGGAAGGATATTACTAAGCAGGAGGGGGTTCAGAAGAGATTGACCAGGATTTGAGTTATAAAGAAAGGCTGGGACTTTTATCACTGGAGCGTAGGAGGTTGAGAGATGACCTTATGGAGGTTTATAAAATCATGAGGGGTATAGATAGGGTGAATGGTCATTGTCTTTTCCCTAGAATGGAAGATTTCAAGACCAGGGGTGCATTGTTAAGGTGAGAAGAGAGAGATTTTAAAAAGTCATGAGAGGCAAATTTTTACACGTCAGGTGGTTCACATGCGGAATAAACTTCCTGAGGAAGTGATGGATGCGAGTACAGTTACAACGTTAAAAGATACTTAAATAAGTAAGTACATGAATAGGAAATGTTTGGAGGGTTATGGGCTTGGGGAAGGCAGGTGGGACTAGTTTACTTTGGGATTATGTTCAACATGGACAGGTTAGGTCTGAGGGTCTGTTTCTGTGCTGGATGATTCTATGACTGTATAAGGCTCCAGTTTTCATTCTGTCACATTGTTTAACTGCAATTTCAAACTGCATTATAACAAAAATGCATTATGCATTTAACAGACCTTAACTATTTGATTATTTTCCTCACATATTTTGGTTGTTAAACTTCACACTGTGGTTTAACTTTTGATCTTAGTGAATGTTGACTTATTTTTGTGCCTCATGCCCCAGGACCTTGGTGATCATTCAGCATGTGCTGGAATTGGCAGAGGAGTTATCGTAACACAGCTATTAGCAATTTAACTCTCCTTCTCTGGATTTCTTTGACCATAATGACATGTTTGCTTTCCCTTGCAATTGGTAAATCTTCACTGCTCTCTGTTGTTCCTGATAGGAATGACCAACCCTGAAGTCATTCAGAATTTGGAACGGGGCTATCGAATGCCAGCCCCTGAAAACTGCACAGAAGAACTCTATGAAGTAATGCTGCGTTGTTGGGGAGAGAAACCTGAAGATCGGCCAACTTTTGAATATCTGCAAAGTGTGTTGGAAGACTTCTTCACAGCCACTGAAGCTCAATACCAACAACAGCCTTAGCAGTGCCTCATGCCTTGATGGTATAAACATTACTGAGAATTAGAAACTCTGAAAAATATTATCTCTGGAATTGGGTAGCATGAGATAGAAAAAATTCAGTTCACAATTTGGTTGCCCAACTGCGAGGCAGCTTGGGGTAATCAGTTTATCTGGAGGGATGATTGCCTATAGCTTGGATATTGTTCCTCATTTTACCAAAGGCATGGAGAAATTAATTAGGAGCTGATTTTTTGAGGTAGGCGTTTAAAATGTCTTCATATCTACTCCCAATTTGGGTAGATATATTTGCCAGGTCTGCAGTAGAAATTCCATTTGTAATAGATAAACAAGATTTCTGACACTCTTAATTCTTCTGTGAGATGTGGGTTTTGCTTGCTGGGGCAGTATTTATTACCCATTCTTTCCTTTCCCTGGAGAAAATGGTGCTCAGCTGTCCTTGTCATTCACTGCAGTCTATTTGGTAACTAAATCTGTTCATTTGGTGGCCAAATCTGTTCATTTGATGGCCAAAAGCAGTTCTGAGGGGAATCCTGGTCTTTATCTCATTGATTAATTTTATCAGGAGCACCAGCTTGGACCCATTTAAAAGACTTGTTCGAGAGCTCCTTTGCATATTTTTCATTGAACAATATCAATAGCAATAATCTATCAAACACAATCAGAATGTTGGATAATTGCATGAAACTTGCCTTGTGCTTAAACCACATCCTGGTAAATAATAAGCTCCTTTTGCAGGTATCTGTTGGGTCAAAGGTATGCTGCAAAGGATTTAGTAGCCAAGTGTCTGACTTGGATTTTCCAAATGAAGTACTTAGCTTTTATTGCAATTGCTTTAATGGTCCAACAATTGTTCTGTCATCCAATTGCTTTCAGGCATTGTCTCACCTTCATTTAGAATAGCTGTAGATACTGAAAGGAAAATCAAATTCTTCAAAATATTCTATTATGTTCTGAAGGCCCTGGGTCACCATTTTTTTAACTTAATGTAGCATTCTGTACGAATGAAATCTTTCAATTGAAATATTTATGCTACATCATCTTAGTTGTTTTATGATTATTCTTTTGAAATAATTTTTATGTTTTTATTTTTGTTGGTCTTTTAGAATCAGTAAATATCTAATAATAGGCTGCCACATGCAGTATCTGTCCAGACTGTTCCCAACCAGACCAGTAGAGAGAACAGCCTTCAAACATTCCAATAGAGTCAACTGGTTAGATAGAAGGACAGAAATCTCTAGTGGAAGTTATGCCACCTCTTCTTCTATATTCTTCATGTATATTCTTCAATGAATGATATCGGCATTGTTAGTAAAGCCAGTATTTCGCTTTTTCCTTGAGAAGGTGGTGCTGAGTTAACTTTGAAACCACTGTAGACTGTGTGAGATAGGGACACCCACTATGCTGCTAGGAATTGAGCTATAGAGAGACACTGAATAGACTGGGGCTACTTTCCCTGGAGCATCGGAGGCTGAAGGGGGACGTTATAGAAGTTTATAAAATCATGAGGGATATGGATAGGGTGAATAGCCAAGGTCATTTCCTCAGGGTAGGGGAGTTAAAACTAGAGGGCATAGGTTTAGGGTAGAGGCTAAAGAATTAAAAGAGACCTGAGGAGCAACTTTTTCATGTGGACAGTGGTGCGTGTATAGAATGAGCTGCCAGAGGACGTGGTGGAAACTGGTACAAGAACAACATTTAAAAGGCATGTGGCTGGATATATGAATCGGAAGGGTTTAGAGTGATTTGGGCCAAATGCTGGCAAATGGGGCTAGATTAATTTAGGATATCAGGTCGGCACAGATGAGTTAGACCAAAGGATCTGATTCCATGTTGTATATCTCTATGATTCAATGACTTGATGAAAGGAGTTCAGAATTTTGACTCAGAAAGCATTTAGGAATGGTGGTCTGGTTCAAAGTCAGGATTGTGTGTGACTTAGAAGGGAACATGCAGATGGTGGTGTTTCCATGCAAGTCCTTCTAGATGTTCAAGGTCCCAGTCCAGGAAAGTACCGCTGAAGGAACTACAGTGAGTTGCTTCATTGTATTTTGTAATGGTGCACGCTGCTGCTGATGTGCATTGGTGGTGGAAGGAGTGAATGTTGGAGGTGGTGGATGGAGGACTGATCTAATGGACATGATATGGAAGAGCTGGTGTTGGACTGGGGTGGACAAAGATAAAAATCACACACCAGGTTATAGTCCAACAGGTTTATTTGGAGGGACCAGCTTTCCAAGTGCTGCTTCTTCGTCAGGGTGGTTGATGATGAAGATGATGATGAAGAAGCAACACTTCAAAAGCTAATGCCTCCAAATAAACCTGTTGGACTTTTAACCTGGTGTTGTGTGTTTTTTAATTTGATCTAATGGGCTGCTCCTTCCTGGGTAGTGTCAAGTTTCATGCATCTTTTAATGCTGCACCCGTCCAGCTGAGTGAATTATTTTAGTTTCACCTCCTTGAAATGAATCTTTTCCTCCATGTGACCTGAAAGCTGAATCAACCCCTGATGATTAAAAGAAAATTGCAGCTTCTATTATTTTGGAGATGTATTAGGACTGAGATGAATAATGTGACAATATATTATGAGCAATCCCTTTTTGAAAACAGACAGGGTCAGAAGTCACAAGCGCTGCTCCAAAAGCTTGTGATTTCAAATAAGCCTTTTGGACTATAACCTGTGACTTCTGACCTTGTCCACCCCAGTCCAACACTGGCACCTCCACATCATAAGAACAGAGTGGATTAATTTGTCATGTTGTATTCCACACAAGACACAAAACTTCTTTATCTTTTACGCGAAATGACAGTTTTGGTGTTGTAGTGATAACTTTATTTTCAATGCAAGTAAAGTGAACGGGAATTAATTGGGGAAAGAAAATTCATGGAGAGCAGGAAAATACGTTTGCTCGATAATTGAGATTTATGCTCACTTGTGTTTTGTGAGGTGAAACTGATACAGCCTTCTCTTGGAAAAAGTATCTTCTATTACCTCACAATTAAATGTCACTGTGGCTGATATCAATCGATGAGGGGTGCCCGCAGTGCTTTTCCAGTTAATTGATATTTGCTGAGAAACAGTGCTTTCACAGCTGAAGTGAAGAGGAAAGTTTCTTTAAACATCATTGCGCTGATTGGATAATGGGTATTTCTGTGTTTTATTTTGTTCATTCACAGGATGAGGGCATTACTGGTGAGGCCAGCATTTATTGCCCATCCCAGAGGGCAGTTAAGAGTCAACCATATTGCTGTGGGTCTGGAGTCACATGTAGGTCAGACCAGGAAAAGATGGCAGATTCCTTCCCTAAAGGACATGAGTGACCCAGAGGGGGGTTTTCCAATAATTGACAATGGATTCATGGTCATCACTTGACTCTTAATTCCAGCTTTTTATTAAATTCAAATTCTACAATCTGCCATGGTGGGATTTGAACCTGGGTCCCCAGAACATTTCCTGAGTCTCTGGATTGATAGTCCAGCGATAATACCACTAGACTATCACATCTCCTTTTGTCTCTTGTATGAGAGCAAATTTTTAAAAATGAATTAAAATATTGACTTTCTGAACACAAATCCAAATTCATTGAACTGCTTTTTAAGGCAAAAAGTTATTCTTAATTTTGTGCAATTTATACATTCTTTAAAAAATATATAGATATAGTTCATTTTGGGTCCATGGCGATTTCATATTTTCTTCTAAGCATATACTAATCTTGAGTTTTTTTAATTCATTCATGAAATAAAGTTTTAGATTCAATTTTGTGTTTGATTATTCAATTGTAATCCAACAACATTGAAATATGTTGCAGTCACTGGTCACAGCACTGATGGTGCTGTCTTTGGCAGGGTACATTTTAAATCTCAGGGACTCGGGTCTCACTGGCTGGTGAGTTGGCAAGAATCACCTCCTTTCAGGATAGAACAAGGAGTCTGTCTGGGAAGTATTGCCGATCACTCGCTGAGTGAAATGATTCACCTCATCTTCTCTGGAGATCTTTAACCAATGGTTTTAATTCTGTGATCTTTGGTGATTGCTTTACTCACCATAGAATCATAGAATCCCTAAAGTATGGATACAGGACATTTGGCTTATTAGGTCCACAGAGACCCTCCAAAGAACATTCCGCATGCACCCACCCTTACTCTATCACTGTAACCCTGCATTTTCCATGGCCAATCCACATAGCCTACACATCCCTGGACACTATGGGCAATTTAGCATGGCCAATCCACCCTAACCTGCACATCTTTGGATTGTGGGAGAAAACCGGAGCACCTGGAGGCAACACACATGGACATGGGGAGAATGTCCAAATTCCACACAGACAGTTGCCTGAGGGTGGAATTGAACCCAGTCCCTGGCACTCTGAGGCAGCAGTGCTAACCAAACTGCCCACTTTTATTTTCAAAACACCAGATGGAATATTTCTCTCTCACGCAAATTTCAGAGCCTGCCTGAGAAATTGAGGCGAGAGGTAACAAATTGAGGCGAGAGGTCAGGGCATTGTGAACTCATTTAAAAGAGCAGCCACAGCATCTTGACTGCAGTGAAGACTCATCTTATGAAAGGTGTTGTGTGGCTGACAACAACATGTGGCTATGACAATGCTGGACCATGAAGAAGAGTCTATATCATTGGCCCTCCCTCAATTTGAGGATGACAGCTTCCCAAGTTTTGCTACAAATCATCATGTGACCAAACAGATCAATTCCCAACCCTCAGAATGTTAGGCACAAGGGGCAAAATGTCCCATGAGGGAATGAGATCCATAGAACATAAGAAAATAAGAAGCAGGAACAAGAGTAGGCCATCTGGCCCTTTGAGTTTACTCCACTATTAAATAAGATCATGGCTGATCCTTTCATGGCCTCAGCTCCACTTACCCGCCCTCTCACCGTATCCCTTAATTCCTTTACTGTTCAAAAAAAATCTATCTTGGCTTTAAAAACATTCACTGAAGAAGCCTCAACTACTTCCCTGGGCAGGGAATTCCCGGGATTCACAACCCTCTGGGTGAAGAAGTTCCTTCTCTATTCAGTCCTAAATCTGCTCCCCCTAATTTTGAGGCTATGTCCTCTTGTCCTAGTTTCAACTGCCTGTGGAAACATCCTCTCTACTTCTACCTTATCTATTCCCTTCATAATTTGGATATGTTTCTATTAGATTCCCCCTCATCCTTCTAAATTCTAAAGAATATTATCCCAGTCTACTCAGTCTGTTCTCGTAAGCTAACCTATACAGCTGCAACGTAGCCTCCCTGCTTTTAAACTTGATCCCTTTAGCAGTGAAGGACAAAATTCCATTTGCCTTTTCAATTACCTGTTGTATCTGCAGACCAACCTTCTGTGATTCATGCACAAGGACACCCAGATCCCTCTGCACAGCAGCATGCTGTGATCTTTTACTATTCAAATAATAATCCTTTTTTACTGTTATTCCTGCCAAAATGGATGACTTCACATTTATTAACGTTGTCTTCCAAGTGTCAGACCTTTGCCCACTCAAAGTATCTATGTCCCTTTGCAAACTTTCACAGTCCTCTGCACACTTTGCCCTACTGTTCATCTTAGTGCCATCTACAAACTTTGACACACTACACATGGTTTCCAACTCCAAATCATCTATGTAAATTCTGAATTATTGCAGTCCCAACACTGATTCCTGAGGCACACCACAAGTCACCAATCACCAACAAGAAAAGCACACATTTATTTCCACTCTTTGCTTCCTGTCAGTTCATCAATCCTTTAACCATGCTAATACTCAATCCATAGTGCCATGCAGCAGCCTTTTGTGTGGCACTTTGTTGAATGCCTTCTGGAAATCTAGATACACCACATCCCTGTTGTCCACCACACTCATACTGTCTTCATAGAATTCCAGTAGATTAGTTAAGCATGATCTGCCCATGCTGCTTCTGTCAAACAGGACAATTTTTATCTATACGTCTTGCTACTTCTTCTTTGATAGTAGATTCAGGCATTTTCCCCACTACAGGAGTTAAGCTAACCGGCCTATAATTCCCCATCTTTTGTCTACCTTTTTAAAACAGTGGCATCACATTTGCTGTTTTCCAATCTGCTGGAACTGCCCAAGAGCAGGATTTGCTTCCATATTATTCCTTCTCTGCTGCCACTCAAACTCATTATTAAGATGTTTGGAGTCAAAGCATGAAGCAGCTTTATGGACATGTTTTTGCCATTTTGAATGATTGGTCGGAAGTTCCTCTTGGTCATTAATGTCAATGTTTCCATGCTTCAAAGAGAGCTTCAGAGCATCTCTTAGAGTTTACTTTGTCCTCCCTGGGACTCTGACCATTTTACAAGTTGAGAGGAGAGCATCTGGTGGGGAAGAGGTTTTCGGCTGCCCTGCTACATGTTCCAATTCATCCTGGGAATAATCAAAAAGAGTACTAATGTTTGAATGACAGCATTTTAAATGAAAAGACACAAATAGATATTCTGAATGTCATGGACAGCCAAGTGGACAATTAAAAATAAATTACTGTAGATAGTGGAAATCTGAAACAAAGACAAAGAATGTGCTAGAAACTCAGTCGTGGAGAGAAAATCAGAGTTAATGTTTTGAGTCCCGTTTTGACTCTTCTTGGTCCATCACACATCGAAGCTTGGAATTTCTCAAAATCAAATAAGACCTTCAGAATTCTAAATAAACACATGTGGTTTTGAACTTTCAAACTAAAATTCCTGCACTGAGGTTTCCTAATAGTTTTAAACTATGTCCTGATGAGTTGGCCCAAAGGGTCTCTTTCAGTGCTGTATGACTCCATGACCGTATAAATTATTTCTGACTTCCACCAGGACCTCTGTCAATTGAAACACAAAACCTTTCTAAAGTATTAATTTCCCACAAAAGAAAAAACATTTTTCATTCTTCAAAACTGAAAGCAAGGTAATGCTCTTAAATGTTGACTTTGTTTCTTTGGAAAATTTTCCCAATACAAACAAATTTATCTGCTACACTTTTTGTTTTAAATTACTGGCTCCAAAAACACTGACAAACCAAAAGCAAAAGCATGAACAGACAGGAAGGTAAGGGAGGTGGTGCAGCTCTGATTTTCAATGACAACATCAGGGTGGTGCAGAGATGATTTACGTTCTATGGAGAATAAAGTTGAAGCCATTTGGGTGGAAATGAAAAATTCTAAGAAAAAGTCACTGATAGGCGTAGTCTATAGTCACCAGATAATCACATTGGGACGGGCAATAGACAAGAAAATAACTAATGCTTGTAAAAATGGTACGGCAATTATCATAGGAGATTTTAATCTACATGCTGATTGGTCGAACCAGGTCGATCAGGATAGTGTTGAGGAGGAGTTCATTAAGTGTATCCGTGATAGTTTTCTTGAACAGTATGTAGTGGAACCGATGAGGTAGCAAGCTATCCTAGATCTGGTCCTGTGTATTGAGACAGGAATAATTAATGACCTCATAGTTAGGGATCCTCTTGAAAGGAATGATCATAGTCTGGTTGAATTTAGAATACAGATGGAGACTGTGAAGATAAAATCCAATCCCAGGTTCCTGTGCTTAAACAAGGGAGTCTGCAATAGGATGAGGGAGGACTTGACTAAAGTTGACTGGAAACAAAGGCTCAAAAGTGGGACAGTTGATGAGCAATGGAGGACTTTCAAAGCAATTTTTCAAAGTGCTCAGCAAAAGTATATTCGAGTGAAAAGGAAGGACTGTAAGAAAAGGGGCAGTCTGCCATGGGTGTGTAAGGAAATAAGGGAGGCTATCAAATTGAAAGAGAGGGCATACAAAGTGGCAAAGATCAGTGGGAAACCAGAGATTGGAAAAGCTTTCAAGTCAATAGAAAGTCACAAAAAGAGCTGTAAAGCAAAGTAAGATAGAACATGAGAAAAAAAAACTAGCATAGAATATAAAGACAAATAGCAAAAGTTTCCGTAAGTAGATAAAACGAAAAAGAGTGGCTAAAGTAAATGTTCGTCCTTTAAAGGATTTGAAGGGACGTTTAGTCAAGGGATATGATGAATTGGCTGAGGCATTGAACAGGTATTTTGTGTTGGTCTTCACAGTGGAGGACACTAATAACATGCCAGGAAGTGACAAAGAGAGGAAGGTAGGTCAGGACCTGGAAACAGCCATTATCATGGAAGTGGTAGCGTTGGGCAAACTAGGATAAACAAGACTCCTGGCCCTGATGGAATGCATCCCAAGATACTAAAAGAGATGGTGGGAGAAAAAGCAAGTGCACTTGTGGTTACATTCTAAACTTCGCTGGACTCTGGCAGTTCCAGCAGATTGGAAAATGGCAAATATGATGCCACTGTTTAAAAAGGGTGTTAGGGAAAATATGGGACTTCTAGACCAGTGAGAGGAAGATGCTTGAGTCTATTATCAAGGAAGAAATAGCAAATCATCTCGATAGAAATTGTCCCATTGGGCAGACGCAACATGTGTTCATGAAGGGCAAGTCATGCTTATCTAATCTTTTGGAGTTTATGAAGACATTGTGAGTACAGTGGACAATGGGGACCCAGTAGATGTGGTGTGCCTAGATTTCCAAAAGGTATTTGACAAGATGTCGCACAAGAGGCTGCTGCATAACATAAAGATGAATGGTGTTAGGGGTTAAGTATTAGCACGGATAGAGAATTGGTTGACTAACAGGAAGCAAAAAGTGGGGATAAATGAGTGCTATTCTGGTTGGCAATCAATAAATAGTGGTGTGCCTCAGAGATCAGTGTTGGGGCTGCAATTATTTACAATTTACACAGATGATTTGGAGTTGGGGACCATGTATAGTGTGTCAAAGTTTGCAGATGACACTAAGATGAGTTTTGAATGCGAGTTTGCTCGCTGAGTTGTAAGGTTTGGTTTCAGACGTTTCGTCACCATATGAGGTAACATCATTAGTGAGCCTCTAGTCAAGCGCTGGTGTTATGTCCCATTTCCTATTTATGTGTTTTGGTTTCTTTGGGTTGGTCATGTCATTTCTGATTCTTTTCCTCAGAGAGTGGTAGGTGGGGTCCAAATTGATGCATTTGTTGATAGAATTCAGTTGGAATGCTATGCTTCTTGGAATTCTCATGTGTGTCTCTGTTTGGCTTCTCCTAGGATGGATATGTTGTCCCAGTCAAAGTGGTGTTCTTTCTCGTTTGTGTGTAAGGATACTAGTGAGAGTGGGTCATGTCTTTTTGTGGCTAGTTGGTGTTCATGTATCCTGGTGGCTAGTTTTCTGCCTGTTTGTCCAATGTCGTGTTTATTACAGTCCTTGCAGTTATTTTGTAAATGACATTAATTTGCTTTGTTGCTGAGAAATTTGTGGACCGTGTTAATTGGGTACCCGTTCTTTTTGAATACACTGGATATGTGATTTTCTTCTGCTCTTCGTAGTTCCACTGTGCTGCAGTGTGTGTAGTGGCTCATTGAAATAATGTCCTAATGCAGCTTCATTTGTGGGTGTTGGGATGATTGCTTCTGTAGTTAAGTATTTGGTCCATCTGTTTTGTTTTCCTGTAGACGCTGGCTAGAAGTTCCTCAATGACAGTTTGCTCTTCTGTAACATCAAGGAATAGAAGTTTGTTCTTGTTTTCCTCCTCTTTTGTGAATGTTATGCCAGTAAGGGTATTATTGATGATCTTGAAGGTTTCCTCTAATTGGTTTTGTTTAGTGATGATAAAGGTGTAGTGGACCCAAAGTTTGGGTTGGGTGATTGGCAGAGCTGTTTGTTTGAGTCTCTGCATTATTGAGGAGAAAGTGAGGACTGCAGATGCTGGAGATCAGAGCTGGAGGAAGAGCGCCTCATCTTCCGCCTCGGAACCCTCCAACCACAAGGGATGACCTCAGATTTCTCCAGTTTCCTCATTTCCCCTCCCCCCCACCTTGTCTCAGTCAAATCCCTTGAACTCAGCACCGCCTTCCTAACCTGCAATCTTCTTCCTGACCTCTCCGCCCCCACCCCACTCTGGCCTATCACCCTCACCTTGACCTCCTTCCACATATCGCATTTCCAATGCCCCTCCCCCAAGTCCCTCCTCCCTACCTTTTATCTTAGCCTGCTGGACACACTTTCCTCATTCCTGAAGAAGGGCTTATACCCGAAATGTCGATTCTCCTGTTCCTTGGATGCTGCCTGACCTGCTGCGCTTTTCCAGCAACACATTTTCAGCTGTCTGCATTATTGCCTCTGCTAAGAACCCTGATATCAGTGATCCCATGGATGTTCCATTGATTTGCTTGTAGGTCTTGTTATTGAAAGTGAAGTGGGTGGTGAGGCATCGGTCCACTAGCTTGACGATGTTGTCTTTGTTGATGAAGTTGGTGGTGTCTGACGTTTGTGTCTTTGGTTTTTCTAATAGTGTTTCTTTGGCCAGGTTGATGTTGATTGACGTGAACAGAGCTGTTACGTCAAAGGAGACCATTATTTCATCCTCTTCTATCTTTGACCAACAGGTAATTAAAAAGGCAAATGGAATTTTGTCCTTCAGGGACAAAAAGGGATTGGGTTTTAAAGCAGAGAGGTTATGTTGCAGCTGTACAAGGTGCTGGTGAGGCCACACCTGGAGTACTGGAGTACTGTGTGCAGTTTTGGTCTCCTTACTTGGGAAAGGATGTACTGGCACTGGAGGAGGTGCAGAGGAGGTTCACTAGGTTGATTCCAGACTTGAAGGGAATGGCTAATGAGGAAGGACTGAGAAGATTGGGATTATGTTCATTGGAATTTAGAAGAATGAGGGGGGATCTTATGGAAACATGTAAAATTATGAAGGGAATAGATAAGATAGAAGTAGAGAGGATGTTTCCACTGGCGGGTGAAACTAGGGCAAGAGGGCATAGCCTCAAAATTAGGGGGTGCAGATTTAGGACTGAATTGAGAAGGAACTTCTTCACCCAGAATTTATGGAATTCCCTGCCCAGTGAAGTAGTTGATGCTATTTCAGTCAATGTTTTTAAAGCTAAGATAGTTTTTTTTGAAGGAATTAAGGGATATGGTGAGAGGGCAGGTAAATCGAGCTGAGACCACAAAAAGATCAGCCATGATCTTCTTTAATGGTGGAGCAGGCTCGAAGGGCCAGGTGGCCTACTCCTGCTCCTGGTTCTTATGTTCTTATGATAATCATTAAACTCCTCATATGAAGATTAAAACCTACATGCCACTCAAAATTCAAAATTTAAAATAAATGATATTAAAATATATCTAAATTACAAGCCTTACATCACCTTATATTAATGATAAAAATTAAGTTGACTATTTGCAAATTAAGTTATTTAAGTTGACTATTGTGTCCAGGTTGCTACTCCAATACTCTGGTTTAATTTTCCAGCACATGTCCAATTATCTTATATCTTTCTTCAGTTCAAGTATATATTCAACTCCCATTTAGGTTATGTGATTTTTTTTCCTTTTATTTCCATTGACTTGTATTTAATTTAACACACTTTTAGAAACAAAGAAATAAGAACTATTCAATATGATTGTAGCTGATTTGAAACCTTAATGCCATATTCCATTTCTCCCTGTACCTCTTGATGTCTTTTGGCCACAGTAGCTGATCACATTCTGTCCTCTATTTCACATCCCCTTCAAGAAGGGTAACCACTTGCTCACTGCTGCAGGAGCGGGACAAGCAGGGCTGGTTTTGCAGAGAGCTGGTAGACAGACAGTCGCTAGGAGTGGAAAGGTTTATCAAACAGCTTTTCCAGTACCCTCATCTGATCTAGAAGATGCTGTTTTGTAGTCCCAGTTTTTTACATTAGATGATAAACTTTTTCTCTCACAGAACGAGCCTGTGGAATTAACTACCATAGAAACGTAGAAGATTGGAACATGCGTAGGCCATTTGACCCCTTGGGACTGCCCCACCATTCAATATGGCTGATCATTGAGCTCAGTACACTAATCCTGCCCTCCCCAATAACCTTTGAGCTCTTTGGACACAAGAGCCATATCCACCTCCTTTTTGAAAAACATAATGTTTTAATGTCAATCACTTTGCATGTTTTTTTCTTATGCCATTCCTAATTTCCTTTGTGTAGTGTAATAGGAGTCTATCCCCCTCTACCCTTTTTGTACTATTGTGCTCATCCTGGATTGGGAACTAAACCCATGACCTCCCACAGTGCAAGCACCCATTCTGGACTGCTCCAACACAGGCAGAGAGAGAGTGTATAATCTGAAAGTGTATAAAATATTGGAGCAGTTTGAGTCTGTGCACACCAGGCTAGTTTAATTCCTTTTATTATTGCAAACCCTTTTGTGGAAGGGATTCCCCCTCCCCCACGATGATGTAATGGCGAGGCTCCGCCGCCAGGGGGAAAACGCCTGCTCCGCTCAACCAAACCTGCTGGTGCAGCCGGTCCCGCGTCCCCAAGCTCCCATTGGCCGTGGTCCACGGACGTCACAGAGTTGTCGGCCCGCGCCCCCTCACAGACGGCACGGTGATTGGTCCATGCCGCTGTCATTCAGGATGACGCCATGTGGGGGGGGTGACAGCACGGTTGGTTCTGCTGCTGTAGGAGGCCGCGGGGTAAAATGGCGCTGGCCCAGGGCGGCGGCAAGAAGAAGGTCTGCTATTACTACGGTAAGGGCCGGGACCGGGACCGGAACAGGGAGAGGGAGAGGGAGAGGGAGCCAGGGACAGCGCCGCCGGGGGACTCTCCTCCCACCGATACCCACCACCCTCAGGATACAGGGGGGGGAGCGCTCTCCAAACCAGGGGGGAACCACCCCCCTCCCCCCCCTCCCCTTCCCCCTCCCCCCCTTCCCCCCTCCCTCCCCCCCCTCCCCCCCCCCTCCCTCCCCCCCCTCCCCCCCCCCTCCCCCCCCCCTCCCCCCCCCCCCTCCCTCCCCCCCTCTCCCTCCCCCCCCCCCCCCTCCCCCTCCCCCCTCTCCCTTCCCCCCCCCCCTCCCCCTCCCCCCCCTCCCCCCTCCCCCCCTCCCCCCTTCCCCCCCTCCCCCTTCCCCCCCCTCCCCCTCCCCCCCCCCTCCCCCCTCCCCCCCCCCCCCCCTCCCCCTCCCCTCCCCCTCCCCCCCTCCCCCCCTCCCCCCTCCCCCTCCCCCCTCCCCCCTTCCCCCTCCCCCCCTCCCCTCCTTCCCCCTCCCCCCTCCCCCCCTTCCCCCTCCCCCCCTTCCCCCTCCCCCCCTCCCCCTCCCCCCCTCCCCCCTCCCCCCCTTCCCCCTCCCCCCCCCCCCCCCCCCTACCCCCCTCCCCCCTCCCCCCCTCCCCCCCCCCCCCCCCCCCTCCCCCCTCCCCCCTCCCCCCTCCCCCCCCCCCCTCCCCCCCATCACCTCTTCCCCCCTCCCCCCATCACCTCTTTCCCCCCTCCCCCCCATCACCTCTTCCCCCCTCCCCCCCCATCACCTCTTCCCCCCTCCCCCCCCATCACCTCTTCCCCCTCCCCCCTTCCCCCTCCCCCCCCTCCCCTCCTTCCCCCTCCCCCCTCCCCCCCTCCCCCCCTCCCCCCTCCCCCCCTCCCCCCTCCCCCCCTTCCCCCTCCCCCCCTTCCCCCTCCCCCCCCTCCCCCCTCCCCCCTCCCCCCTCCCCCCTCCCCCCATCACCTCTTCCCCCCCTCCCCCCCATCACCTCTTCCCCCCTCCCCCCCATCACCTCTCCCCCCTCCCCCCCCCATCACCTCTTCCCCCCTCCCCCCCCATCACCTCTTCCCCCCTCCCCCCCCATCAACCTCTTCCCCCCTCCCCCCCCATCACCTCTTCCCCCCTCCCCCCCCATCACCTCTTCCCCCCTCCCCCCCCATCACCTCTTCCCCCCTCCCCCCCCCATCACCTCTTCCCCCCTCCCCCCCCATCACCTCTTCCCCCCTCCCCCCCCCATCACCTCTTCCCCCCTCCCCCCCATCATTCTTCCCCCCTCCCCCCCCATCACCTCTTCCCCCCTCCCCCCCCATCACCTCTTCCCCCCCTCCCCCCCCATCACCTCTTCCCCCCTCCCCCCCATCACCTCTTCCCCCCCTCCCCCCCCATCACCTCTTCCCCCCTCCCCCCCCATCACCTCTTCCCCCCTCCCCCCCCCCATCACCTCTTCCCCCCTCCCCCCCCATCACCTCTTCCCCCCCTCCCCCCCCATCACCTCTTCCCCCCTCCCCCCCCATCACCTCTTCCCCCCTCCCCCCCCATCACCTCTTCCCCCCTCCCTCCCCATCACCTCTTCCCCCCCTCCCCCCCCATCACCTCTTCCCCCCCTCCCCCCCCATCACCTCTCCCCCCCCATCACCTCTTCCCCCCTCCCCCCCCATCACCTCTTCCCCCCTCCCCCCCCATCACCTCTTCCCCCCTCCCCCCCCCATCACCTCTTCCCCCCTCCCCCCCCATCACCTCTTCCCCCCCCTCCCCCCCCATCACCTCTTCCCCCCTCCCCCCCCATCACCTCTTCCCCCCTCCCCCCCCATCACCTCTTCCCCCCTCCCCCCCCATCACCTCTTCCCCCCTCCCCCCCCATCACCTCTTCCCCCCTCCCCCCCCATCACCTCTTCCCCCCTCCCCCCCCCCATCACCTCTTCCCCCCTCCCCCCCCCATCACCTCTTCCCCCCTCCCCCCCCATCACCTCTTCCCCCCCCTCCCCCCCCATCACCTCTTCCCCCCTCCCCCCCCATCACCTCTTCCCCCCTCCCCCCCCCATCACCTCTTCCCCCCTCCCCCCCCCATCACCTCTTCCCCCCCTCCCCCCCCCATCACCTCTTCCCCCCCCTCCCCCCCCATCACCTCTTCCCCCCCTCCCCCCCCATCACCTCTTCCCCCCCTCCCCCCCCATCACCTCTTCCCCCCCCTCCCCCCCCATCACCTCTTCCCCCCCCCCCCCATCACCTCTTCCCCCCTCCCCCCCCATCACCTCTTCCCCCCTCCCCCCCCATCACCTCTTCCCCCTCCCCCCCCATCACCTCTTCCCCCCCTCCCCCCCCATCACCTCTTCCCCCCTCCCCCCCCATCACCTCTTCCCCCCCTCCCCCCCATCACCTCTTCTCTCCCCCCCCCTCCCCCATCACCTCTTCTTCCCCCCCCCCTCCCCTTCTTTTACCCCCCCTCCCCCCCAACTGATTTTTGTTTTTATTAGATCTCATCTCTGATTCTCTGGAATTTTAGTGCCATTTAGTCAGCCCTCATCATAGGACAACTCTTATCTCAGGGGCTGCTCCATGAATCTTCCTGTACTGCCGACAGTGAAAGTTCTGAATGTACCTGTGTAAAAGTCTATCCTTGGTTTTTTCAAATTTGTAATAACGTTTTATAGTTTTTCATATATCTCCAGTAAAATCAAACGTTAGCTTTTCATGATTCAGTGCCCATGAGCTTCCCTGTTCATTCTCCGGAGCCCCTTCTCTCTCTCGCTAACAAAAAGTAAAAGATAGGAGGCACTGTTGAAATGACCTGGTGCCATTCCCCTTCTGCCAATCTCAGGAGCTCAGTTAAATAGCATAACCTGTCTGAACGCAGACTGGCCTTTGCCGAGGATACACTTGTCATTGTGTTGTGGCAACTGGCAGAGGACAGCTGAGTAGCCAGTGGTCACTGCAAAATAGCCAAACTATATTCCTGAAGAAGGGCTTACGCCCAAAACGTCGATTCTCCTGCTCCTTGGATGCTGCCTGACCTGTGCTTTTCCAGCTACACATTTTTCAGCAAACTATATACAGAGTACTATATGGTTTCAATGAAGTACACATGCAAACCCCTTGAAAGAGGACTCCTGTAAAAGACAGTAACTTTTACCTAAAGTATTAATCATAGACAGATAAAGGCCATCAAGTTCACATCAGTCAAAAAGAGCCACCTAACGTTTCTAATTCCATTTTCCAGCATCTGGCCCATAGCCTGTTTGCCTTGGCATCACAAGTGCACATCTGAATACTTCTTCAAAGTTGTGTTTCTGCCTCTACCACCTTTTCTCTGGCAGATTACCCCCACCCTCCAAGCAAATAAAGGTTTTTCTTAGAACATTACAGCACGGTACAGGCCCTTTGGCCTAAATGTTTGCCTTATGAAGAGAGGTTGAATAAGCTCGGACTTTTCTCTCTGGAGTGAAGGAGGAAGAGAGGTGACCTGATCAAGATAATGAGAGGAATGGATAGAGTCAATAGCCAGAGACTTTTCCCCAGGGTACGAGGGGTCCATAGTTTGAAGATATTAGGAGAAAGGTATAGAGGGGACATCAGAGTAAGGTGCTTATAGAGGTTTACAAAATTATGAGGGGCATGGATAGGATAAATAGACAAAGTCTTTTCCCTGATATGGGGGGCACCAGAACTAGAGGGCATAGGTTAAGAGTGAGAGGGAAAAGATATAAAAGGGACCTAGGGGCAACTTTTTCACAGAGGGTGGTACGTGTATGGAATGAGTTGCCAGAGGAAGTGGTGGAGGCTGGTAAAATTGCAACATTTAAGAGGCATTTGGATGGGTATATGAATAGGAAGGGTTTGGAGGGATATGGACTGGGTGCTGGCAGGTGGGACTAGATTGGGTTGGGATTGGGTCAGCATGGACGGGTTGGACCGAAGGGTCTGTTTCCATGCTGCACATCTCTGACTCTTCATAACTTCAACTCTCCAGCCGAGGCAGTGTCCTGGAAAATCTCCTTTGCACCCTCTCGAGCAATCAAATCCCTCCTAAAACATGGTTTCTGTCATTATGGCCTATTGAACGGCTTATACAGTTCTACCATAGCCTAGCGAGTTTTGAGAAGACTTGTAGCTCAGGTTGAGGTTCTGGATGTAGGTTTGCTCGCTGAGCTGGAAGCTTTGTTTTCAGGCGTTTCATCACCGTACTAGGTAACATCATCAGTGATCCTCAGGATGAAGCACTGGTGGTGTAGCTCACTTTCTATTTATATGTTTGGGTTTCTTTGGGCTTGGGAACCTAAACAAATAAATAGAAAATGGGCTACGCCACCAGTGTTTCATTTGGAGGCTCACTGAAGATGTTACCTAGTATGGTGACGAAACGTCTGAAAATGAACCTTCCAGCTCAGTGCGCAAACCTACATCTATCATAGGCTCACTATGCCTCTGCTAATAAAGGCAAGTATCCCATATGCAACTATCCACCTATCCTGATACCTTAAGGGACTGGTCTGTATGTAACTGAAGACCTGCTAATCCTTGGTTGTTTATTGATCAGTCCATCTACATTCACATTTAAATCATTTATATAAACCACAAACAGCAAGGGCTCCAACTGTGACCCCTGTGGGACCCTGCTAGACGCAGACATCCAGGCAGAAAAACACCCCAGTACTATCATCCTCAGCTTCCTGCCACTCAGCCATTTGGGGATCCAATTTGCTAAATTTCCTTGGACTATTACCTTTGCTGTCGGTCTCCCATGTGGAACCTTATCAAAAGCCTTGCTGAGGTCCGAGTAGACTACATCAAAAGCATTGTCCCGATCTACAAACCTTGGTTACCTATTCGAAAATTCATATCAAATTAGTTAGACATATCCTTCCCTTAACAAAGCCACCCTTGATTGTTCTTGATTAATCCCTGACTCTCCAAATACAATGTGGAGGTGCTGGGGTGGACAAAGTTAAAAATCACACAACAGCTGGTTAAAGTCCCAACAGGTTTATTTGGAAGTACAAGCTTTCAGGGCCCTGCTCCTTAGTCAGGTAACCAGTGGGGCAGGATCATAAGACACAGATCTTGTAGCAAAAGATCACTGTATCATGCATTTAAAACAATATATTGAACAAACCTAGATTCTTGTTAAGTCTTTCATCTTTTAGAATGAGTTACAAGTTTCAGTTCATTAATATGTAAATCCCAGAACTTCTGTCAAGTCACATTCTCAAGATAACTTAAGGATTTATTTTTTAAAAAGCAACATCTCAGCTCCGACAATGAATTAAAGGTGTGAGGTTAGAGTCTGTCTGTATCCCAATTTTGAGTCAAACTTGTTCTATTTCCAGAGTAGGAATTTATAATATGTTATGTGGATTGACTGCCTGCAGGTTGTACTTTCTGAGCAAAAATAGAATGTATCTGCAAATACAATACTGCAAATGCATATTCATCCCATAGACTTTTGTCTGTGTGTGCATATGAAAGAGAGAGAGTGAGTGTGCATGTGGATGTGTGCCTGAGTGTGACAGAATAAGCCTGTGAGAGGCTGTGTGCATGGGTGAGTGTGGGGGGGGGTGGTGGGAGGAGAGGGGAGGGGAGGGTGGGAGGAGAGGGGAGGGGAGGGTGGGAGGAGAGGGGAGGGGAGGGTGGGAGGAGAGGGGAGGGGAGGGTGGGAGGAGGGGAGAGGGGGGGGGGAGGGGAGGGGGGAGGGAGGGTGGGGGGAGAGGGGAGGGGAGGGTGGGGGGGGAGGGGAGGGGAGGGTGGGGGGGGAGGGGAGGGGAGGGGGGAGGGAGGGGGGGAGGGGAGGGGAGGGAGGAAGGAAGGAGAGGGAGGAAGGAAGGAGGGGAGGGGGGGGAGGAGGGAGGGGAGGGGGGGGAGGGGAGGGAGGGAGGGAGGAGGAGGAGGAATGTATGAGAGTAAAACACAGTGGCCGATAGCCATGTTCAATATCCGTGAGAATGGCTCAACTGGGGCCATGGGCTCATGTCACACTATAGGTGACTCCACTATATAACCTCTCTCACACACACAAGCACACGTATATACACACACACACTCTTACATACACTCACATACACACCCTCTCGCAGATTTCTATTCTGTCACATCCGTGCGCACACAAACACACATTCTGTATGCACACATGTTTGGGTGTGTGCGCTTGTGAATAGAAGTCTATGGGGTGAATTTGTATTTGCAGATACATTCTGTTTTTGCTCAAACAGCACATAACCTGCAGGCAGTCAATCCAGGTAACATTTTATAAATTCCTACTTTGGAGCTGACTGTAACCTCACACTTTTAATGCATTCTCTGAGCTGAGATGTCACTTCTTTTTATAAAACCTTAAGTTATCTCGAGAATGTGACTTAAGAGAAGTTCTGGGGTTGACATCTCAATGAACCGAAACCTGCAGCCCATTCTGAAAGACGAAAGATTGAACAGCACTCTAGGTTTGTTCAGTATATTGTTTTAATTGCATGACGCTATGGTCTTTTGCTATAAATTGTTTTATGATTCACCCACTAATTACCTGATGAAGGAGTAGTGCTCTGAAAGCTAGTACTTCCAAACAAACCTGTTGGACCTGGTGTTGTGATTTTTAACTTTCTCCAAATACAGATTCATCCTGTCCCTCAGAATTGATGTCTTAATAGTTTTCCCACCTCTGAAGTTAGACTGCTGACTGACCTTTTATTTTCTTGGTTTATCTCTTGCTCCTTTCTTGAATAATGGTACCACATTGGCCAGAAAGGAATTGAAAAATTATTTCAAACACCCTTGCTATGTTCTTCTTTGTCTGACTCAACAACCTGGGATATATTTCATCCTGCCTTGGAGATTGATCCACTGTTAAGCCTGCAAGGTGACCACTCTGTCAATGCTAATTTCTTAAATTGCATCACGGATCTCCTACCTGATTTCTGTCCCCACCTTGTCCATCTCACCACATATGTCTCCAATTCAAGTTTAGTGTGCGGTATATCATTGTTAGTATGGAAATTGAAGTTATAATTCTCCAGGAGCGGTGTTATCAAAGGTCTGTCATTGATAATCCCAGGATATTGACAATGGGAGATTTGGTGATGGTAGTGCCATTGAATGTTAAAGGCTGATGGTTGGATTGACCTTTGTTGAAGATGGTCATTGCGTTACATTTGTTTTTCATGCAAGTTCTGTAGGACTGGAATGAATAATCTCACTTCTCCACGTTCTACTGTAATTGTTACCCTGATACCCATTCACACATGGATATATTTCTTTGCTGCTGTTTTGTGTTCACAAAGCTTATGTTCCCATCTTGTTTCATCAGCAAACTGATTTATTCCTCTGTATTTCTTAGTCTGTCTGTCATTGATATAAATTATAAGTTTGGTTGAACTTCAGTTGAAATTGATCCTTGCAGTATTTCACCAGTTACAGCCTGCCACCTTAAAATGTCCTTTATTTTGACTGTCACCTGTCTTTGAACCAATTTCCTGCTAATATATTACCGACTTCATATTGACTTATCAAATGTTTGGAAATCTATGTATCCGACATATCGTGGTTGGCCTTTTGGACTACTAATTACCTCCTCCAAATGTGCTTCGTAAATTTGTGAAGTTCCACTATTTTTTGATGTATAGTTATGCGTAATCTTCTGCCTAATCAACTAAACTGAGCTGAATTTGTGACAAGCGGGAAATGGTAGAGAAGTTGGATTCAGTATCAAAACTTCTATTGAATGTTAAGGGACGACTGTTGGATTGACCTTTGTTGAAGATGGCCATTGCCTTGCGTTTGTCTTGAACTCGAAATTAAATCAGTCTTAAATTTCCTTGGAAATGTTTCAAGGATCATGTTAATTAACCCTCAGCAGCTCATCAATACCATGAGTCTTTATTGCAGTCAAGTTTGTTTTATTTTTTGGATATAAACTGAACAATATCCCATTCACTACAGATACATTGCTGACCAGCAAGCTGCGAGAGCTAGTATACTAGTTGTATTTCAGGATTTCACATGCTATCTATTGTATCCCAGTGTTCGGGGACCTTGTTCTTACCTTTCCACTTTGTTAAATGCAGGTGATGTTGGGAATTACTACTATGGCCAGGGCCATCCAATGAAACCCCACAGAATTCGAATGACTCATAACCTGCTTCTAAACTATGGCTTGTACAGAAAAATGGAAATCTATGTAAGTACTATTGAACAGTGAGTGGGTTAATTTGTTTGTGCAATTCAGCCTTTTATTTTTCTTTATGTTCAATGCAAAGATAAAACTTATGCTAATTTAGGGAACTTGGGTCATTACCCCCCTGTGAATTCTATTGCAGTCTTCAATAGGTTCTAGTGGGAATATAGTTGGAGAAAGTAAAATGCAATGAAGTATAAAAGTGCCAAGTGCTTGATAAACTTCTGGTAATTAAATATAGTGTTCAGTGTAATATCTGCAGTGTCACTCCCAAAAAGGTTTCATTAAGAACCCTGTCCACGTTGTCTGCACACTCACACCGTTTGCCATGTACTTTTCTGATAGGTTCAACCCTTTGCCATCTTGTTCTTAATGTATTTATAAAACATCTTGGGATTTTCTTTAATTTTACTAGCCAGCATTTTTGTATACCTTTTCTTTATTTTCTTAATTTCCTTTTTCACTTAATTTCTGTAATTTCTTCATTTCTTTAAGCTTCTTGTTTCGAAAATTGTCACAAGCTCTGTTTTTCTGCTGTGTATTACCCTGTGTGCTTAAGGATAACCAGGGACTCTAGATTTAACAGTACTACCCTTTTTCTTTGTGGGAACATACCTACACGGTGCCTGTAGAAGTCTCACTAACCTGACTTTCTCTTAACCTGTTCCATATTTCAAAATAGTTTGCCTCTGTGCTGTTTAGAACGCTGAAATAATTCTTGGGAACTTTATTTACCTTTTGTAAGAACAAATTTATGATCTAGTCTTGTGCAGTGAGTACTTCAGAAATTAGTTAGGCTGACAATAAACTAGCAATGTTTGTCCTACCAAGCAGGTCCTATGTTGATTGGTCTTTTTCTACCGCTCAGGTAAGTTATGAATAATGAAATGATATTGTTCCTTCATACCTGTGCTGCTGGCTCTTTATAAAAGTTACCCAATTAGTTATCTGTTTCCCAGGTTGTACTATATTTTCCAATTCAAGTTTTGATCCAATTGCCTTGAAAAAGTTAGTCTTGAGTCTGTTTCCATTATCCTTTCTAGCAGTGCATTCAGATAATCAGTTTTTCTCTAGTCCCTTCTGATTCTTTTGCCAATTATTTCAAAATCAGTTTGTCATCAGGGTATAGTTCATATTCTTTTAGCATTCTTACTTCAGAGTTTTCTGATGTGCTGCTTAACCTTATAGTGCCTAATTCGATCAAACTTTCCTCAAACCCTGAACTTGTTTTCCTCCAAGCAGCAATGATAATATCAGTCTGCACAAAACAATAGATCCACAAATACCATATGTAACAGTTATAAGATGTAACTATAATATTTTAAATCCACCTATTCAGATGTGTTATGAAGTACCTGTTTGACCATCAGATCATGAGGAAAGACTTGGACCCAAAATACTACCTTTGTGCCACATGACCCTTCCTGCTATATATTTCACATGACACCAAGTAATAGTCCAACTGATTTACTTGCAATCACAAGCTCATTAGGTGAAGTGAAGGGATAGCACTCCAAAAGCTTGTGATTTCAAATAAACCTGTTGGACTATACTCTGGTGTCATGTGATTTCTGACCTTGCTCACACTGGTACCTCCACATCATGCTGTATAATTATGGCTAGATCATTTGTATGTAACAGTTAGGTTTGAAGTAATGATTTACATTGAGATTTCCACATTAGATGAGAGTAAAAGGAGAGCAAGTTTTGGGAAGATTTGTAGCTCAGGTTGAGGTTCTGGTTGTAAGTTTGCTCGCTGAGCTGGATGTTTCGTCACCATAGTTCACCAATATTACCTAGTATGGTGACAGAACATCTGAAAACAAACCTTCCAGCCCAACGGGCAAACCCACATTCAGTAAAAAGAGTAACAAAGGCAGAGTGTTAGAAATGTGGGAAGAATACTAGGATTTACCTTTATAATATCCCTTTCATACCATTGATACATTCTCTAAAAATGGAATCACTGTTAATTTGTAGGCAAACAGGTGAAATGTTTGCAAAGCAGGCTCCTAAAAAAGCAATGAAGTGAATGGTCTGCTCATCTACATAGTTTTTAAAAATTAAATGTTATCCCTCAATTTTCAAGTTGCAAATGTGAGGAGATCATATGCATCTGACCTCAAATTCATAAACAGACCTCAAATTAACTTTCTAAAGGATGACATCTTTGGCAAGATTGGAATCCCTCGCTACTGAGCTAGAGTGCCAGTCTAAGTTGTGCTCAAGTCCTAGATTTTGTTTTAAAATCAAGTGCCACCTGACTGTGGAATCAGATTGCCTCAGGCTGCCACTGAGTCAATGGATGTTAATGGCTAGTAAGAGAGAGGAGGAGAAGCCAATTTGAGTCTTGTGAAAATTAGAGGACAAGTAGAGATCCAGAAATGTAAAAAGTGTAAAAGGATGGTGCCAGATGCACGAAGTGAGAGGGAGACAAAAGAATTACCTTGAGGAATAGGTGATATATTGTAGTGGAATACCCACATGGCTCAATTACATTAATACATTATATTGCTTCAGAATGCACCAGCTGTAAATGTCTGAAGACAGCTGGTTTCACTCCCAATTCCTCTCAGTGAAGCAGATTAATCGGTTAAGTAAGTGGGCAAAAATTTGGCAAATGGAGTATAATGTGGGAAAAAGTGAGGTTATTCATCTTGGAAGGGAGGACATCGGTATTGTTAAAATGGAGAAAAGCAGAAAGCTACAACACAAAGGGATCAGAGGGACTCGGGGCAGTTGTGCATGAAACAAAGAAAGCTAGCATACAGCTGTAACAGATAATCAGGAAGGCCAGGGAATTTTGGCCCCAATGAAGGGCTTGGAGTATAAGATAAGGGAAATTCTTACTGCAACCAAGTGTTGGTGAGACCATATCTGGAGTATTGAGAGAAGTTATTTAAGAAAACATATTTCATTTTAGTTTAGAGAAGGTTCATTAGGATGATCCCTTGTATGGAGAGATTGTCTTATGTGAGGGGTTAAACAGTTTGGAACTCTGCTTATTGAAATTTAGAATAATGAGAGGTGATCTCATTGAAACATGTAGATTTGTTAAACGCTTGTCAAGGTAAATGCTGAGAGGATGTTTCCCCCCATAGTCTAGAACCAGAGAGCATTATCTTAGAATTATGGAATGCTAATTTAAGGTGATGAGGAGTTTCTTCTGTTTGGGGCTTGAGAGTCTTGGAACTCCTTGCCATAGAGAGGTGTGAGGCAGAGTCATTGTATACTTAAGGCTGAGCTCGATTCTTGCTCAGTTTGGGATTTAATTTGTAGACTTATCTGTAGTATCATACAGCATGGAAATAGACCCTTCATTACTACCAGTCCATGCCGCACATAATCCCAAACTAAACTAGTATGAACAATTACAAATTATCTACATTTATAATCAATGTTAACTCAACCATTATCTCAGTCAAAGTGATAGTTGAAACACTGGTAAAACTATCATTGCAAAACTCACTAATTGTGGGAAATGGCTGGAAAGTGGACTTGGTGGAATATCAGATCAGCCATGATCTTATTGAATGATGGGTAGGCTCAATGGGCCAAACAGCCTCCACCTGTTCCTATTTCTTATGATAATAAGTGATATGTGTCTGTGTGCAACAAAACTTGAACATGTTTCCAGCTTAGACTGGTGATTAGCAAGTAACATTTGAGCTGTAAAAGTGATAGTAATGGCCATCTACAACAAAGAGGAGAAAATGAGGACTGCAGATGCTGGAGATCCGAGTGGGGAGTGTGGTTCTGGAAAAGCACAGCCGGTCAGGCAGCATCCAAGGAGTAGGAGAATCGACGTTTCGAGCATAAGCTCTTTGTCAGTGTGGTGCTTTTCCAGCCCATGCTCTTCGATCTACAACAAAGAGCAAAACCACCTTCCTTTGACATTCTGTGGCATCACAGCTGTTGGGTCCTTCAATTTCAACATCCTCAGTGTGACACTGTTGATCAGAAACTGAGGTTGACAAGTCATATAATGTTATAATTACAAGAACATGTCCGAGACTGCGGGTTCTGTGACAAATGATTCCCCGCTCCATACAATCCCTACAAACAGAGCTGAGTGGAATGCTTCATCTATCCACTAGTTTGCGCACACTGCAGGCACAAGTTACCTACTAAATCACGCACAAATTGTTCGATTCTTCTTTGACAACAATCACTGTCAAGTTGGAGGAAAAAGACAGCAGTGTCTTAGTATATGGTTGCCACTAAGTCACCATGTGATCCTGATGAGGTATGTGTCCCTTCGTTCCTTTTTCATGGTTGGATCAGATTCATTGAGCTCCCTCAGTGATAGTACTGTGAGACTGTTGTCACAAAGCTGCTCCTTTTTTTCTAAAAGCTGTTCCTTTTCTCGATGATACTGTGTCCTTGAATTCTTTCAGAGGGGTTGTAAAACCCTCCTGACTCAGAGGTGGTTAGTTTGGCACAGAGATGAAAAAGGATTTTGAGAAGCCTTTTGTTTATATGTAAACAGATGAGACTTCAGGCCAGACTGGTCATGTTTTAGAAGTGACGTGTATAATGAAAGAGGAGTGGTCAGTTCTGAAAGCTGAGCAGTTCAGTCCAGAACTGGTTTGGAGTTCAGCTCTGTGGAAACAGGCTGCTAGACTCTTTCTCCTTCTGCCCTTCTAACTTCAACCTGTAAGCATTTGTTTCATTTTTACTGTGTTTAGAGGGTTTGCTTATTAGGACTGTTGTGTACATTCGGAACAGCATCATTGTCTAACTCAGGCTGAGTTCTGTAGGGGTTCTTTATTCTGTTTGTTGTGTTTCATTGTGTAATTTTGTGAATACATTTTTGTCTGTTTTAAAACCTGGTAATCAACCTCACTAACTTGGGGTAATTTTCATTGTGCACTTACTGAAACAAATTGCAAAGTTTTGGTCTGGCCTAGTCCATAACACTATCTTAGCCACATCTGCTGTTCTTTCAAGAAGATGACCCATCAAAGTATTCTCCAGGGCAGTTCAGGATAAAGTATAATTGTGATTTTATCTGCAATGTTCATGTTTACGCACTGAATTTCTCCATTTTAAACATGTATCTTGTATTCGGAGTTCTCTCTTTTTCTGCAGCTGTGTAAGAAGTTTGAAATTTAAATATTTCTTTTTTGTTCTTCCAAAGCGTCCACATAAAGCTTCAGCTGAAGAAATGACAAAGTACCACAGTGATGATTACATCAAGTTTCTGCGGTCCATCCGTCCAGACAATATGTCTGAATACAGCAAGCAGATGCAGAGATGTATGTTGCATTTTAAAATGTGGAAATATTCTGGGTTGGGTAGGCAGAGTGTTAAGATTTCAAGATGTTAGAGATATAATGGGTTTTACAAAAGTACAGCAGCAGAGTGAGGGGGAAATGGGGGAGGGGGGGTGGGGAATGAAAGGAGATGATTTGGGAAAGGATTAAATGACAAAAAAAATCACTTTCTTCATTGAGGTAGAGTACTCAAGTGCTGTGCATGAACTTGGAATTTTATTACCTATTTCGTATATACGAATGCAATATAGTATTTAGTTCGCTATGTTTTTATACTGAGTTTTCGCTCGTTTAAGTACAGCTGTGCATTTAAAAAGGTTTCAACATATAAATTTCAAATAACGCTGTATCAAAATGCTGTAGGACTTCAATAATTCACCAAATTGGCATTGAATTGCTGGTCACTTGAATAATTTCTGCATTCAGTTAAGTGGTGTGATATGACAAAATGCAAATACATCTTGAGGTCCTTCAAATTCCATCAGTGGATTTGTTGAAACAGATACTGTATTCCTGGGTCGATCTGATCAAGGCAAACTGAACTGTGACTGTTTGTAATATGGGTAATGTCTCCTACAACTGCACTACAGAGGCTTGATTCTATAAGAGCCCTTTAAATTACAGAATTGTCCTCCTTTCTGTTGTGGAAGCCGATGTAATCATGGACAGGTACTCTAATCAGCAGATGTCATCAACAGACCTGTGTACATGAAGATAGTTGACAGTGTAAGAAGTGTAGATATTTGTATAAAATTAAAGACAATAACAGGTTATGCAAATGGACTAAATGTGGCAAACGATGTTTAGCACCAAGTATGGATGTGATATGTATTGTCAGAGCCCTGTTAGAGTAATGTGTTCGTTTCTACGCATCACATCTTGAGAGAATGAAGAATAGATTTACAAGAATGAGAGTGGACTTAGAGTTAAACTACAAAAAGAGCTTACAGAACCAGGGTTGTATTGCCTGCCAATTGGAATATTTGATGGATGGTTGGTTAGATCAAGGTGTATAAGATGTCAAGGGGAACTGATAACCTGGATGGAAAGAAGATATATCTCTTGTTTGGAGGAATTGAAAACGAGGGGGCATCACCTATTTTGAAGCAAAAGCTAAATATTGCAAATGCGGGAAGTTCTCAGCAGTTCTGGCAACGTCTGTAGAGAGAGTCAACATTTCAGGTTAATGAGCATTCTCAATTTTGAAGAGATCATTTATCTTGTCAGGATTTCCTCATCCAGAAAATACTAATGATTAGGAATTAAATGATCATTTAGTTGTACAGAACATGAGTGTATATGAAAATTATGCACTTTGTCAATGCTTTTAGTCTTGCACTCAGGACCGTTTACAAGAATGCCAATTTAAGAGACACACCAATGTTTATACTTCAAGATTTTTTCCAGTTGTCTATCAACCTGCTTTGTATTGAGCAGTAACTTACATTTTTACAAAAATTGACAAAAAAAATTATTTAAAGCTTATTCTTTCTGTTAGTTAATGTGGGTGAAGACTGTCCTGTATTTGATGGGCTGTTTGAATTCTGCCAGCTTTCGACTGGAGGGTCGGTTGGTAAGTAGACCATATTCTTTTATAGCATAGTTGTAGGCTATTGAGCCCAACTCCTATCGGTACTTGCTTATGCTCCATGTGAATTTCTCCTTGCCCTTTATCTAATTGAGTCAGTATATCATAGGAACTTGGGAACAGGAGTAGGTCATTCAGCCGCTTGAGCCTGCCCTGCCATTCAATAAGATCATCGCTGATCTGTGGCCTAACTCCATATGTCTGCTTTGGACCCATGTCCCTGATAGCCTTGCTGAATAAAAAATTATCTCCATGTTTGTTTCATTCTCTAGTACTTGTTTACTTCCCCCATGAAATGCATCACGCTTTTTGATTCTGCTTTTAGCTAAATAGTTTATGATCTGTAGCTGTGATCTCTTCCACCCAGCATTCCTGCACACACATGCACCTGAAAACATCTCTCTTCATCCTATTGAAATCCTTGCAAAAATTTTAAACCTTATATCAGGTCTCCCCAAATCTTCTCCTTTTTCTAAAGGAAGGAACCCAAACTTTTCAGTGTTCCCGATTTAGATTGTCCCTCTGCTTTGTTAACTCTATAAAACCCTTGTATCTTCTCCAGTGTCCCGTATCCTTCTCATCAAATGGAAACCACAACTCTACATAGTATGTGGATTAATAAGATACAAATGAAACATAATTTTTTTTTGCTTTTCAATTCCTCTAAGCTTTCATCTACAGTTAATGCTCATTCAATTTTATTTCTAAGCAACACTTCAATTTTGAGAAATATTAAATGGAAAACCAATTTCTTTGGGAAGAAGTAAAGAATTGAAATTTTTTCCCCCTCTGCTAATGTTTTTCCAGTCCTTTCTTGAAGGCTTTGACTCCTTGTGGGTAAGTGGTTCCACAGCTGCCAAAGGGCATTTTTTGTATGAGACATATTTGAGATGGTTCGCAAGATATGTAGAGACTGCATTAAAATGGATCTCAATTCTTATCCCATCGAACGTGACACACTTCCAGAAGAGGTCAGTCCATAATGAGAAGGAACCAAAGCCAGTGATTCAGCATCCCACCTATGCACCCTTCCCCACCCATCTCTCCTCACTTCCTATTAAGGCTAATTTTGTAATCTGAGCCAACAAGCCAGTTGAAAAATGTGTTGCTGGAAAAGCACAGCAGGTCAGGCAGCATCCAAGGAGCAGGAGAATAGACGTTTCGGGCATAAGCCCTTCTTCAGGCTTCTACCCGAAACGTTGATTCTCCTGCTGCTTGAATGCTGCCTGACCTGCTGCGCTTTTCCAGCAACACATTTTTCAGCTCTGATCTCCAGCATCTGCAGTCCTCACTTTCTCCTAATAAGCCGGTTGACCCAGGATAACTTGATGTTAAAGGTTTATTGAACCTTGGAATTTCCGACTTATCGTTTCTCTGCTTGTTCCAACTCTGTCCATATTAATCAAGTATTCCAGCTTAGAGTATTGTCACAGTGAAGCTCCCTTGTGCCAAAATGGAGCACATTCAGGCAATATGCAAGCTTTTGTTATTATCAGGAGCATCTTTCTCTGTAGCTGTACATTGCATTAGAATTAAGAAAAACAAATTGTTTAATGCTATACTCTAAATGTAAGAAATATAGTGTGGATGAATGCAGATTGCTACTTTCTACAGCTGGAGCTGTTAAATTGAACAAACAACAAACAGACATTGCTGTCAACTGGGCCGGTGGACTTCACCATGCAAAGAAATCGGAAGCATCAGGCTTTTGTTACGTGAATGATATTGTCTTGGCCATTCTCGAATTACTGAAGTAAGCATATGCAATTTATTATTCTAATTGTATGAGCTCTTTTAGAATATAGATTTTTACATCAAACTGGGGGCTTTTTCTTTTCCCTTTCCTTAACCTCCATTTACTCTCTCTGCCGTTCCACCCTTTCTCTCATGCTTTCTCTTTTCGCTCCCCATCCTCACCTTATCCTTCATTCTCTTTCACCCTTCACTTTGTACCCCTCATTTCTTTCCACCCTCCCACAGTGCGCGCACTCCTCTTTGTCCCCACACTTCATGGTCCACTCTCAACTCTCACCTGAATTGCAATCAGAAAAAGTAACTTTGATTTCTGTCCCCATCCCAAGCACTGTGGAAATAAACCTCAAGACTTTGTAACCTCTACAGTTTAATTATCAAGAGTCATCAAGACACTAACAAGCTCATTTTTTATATCCTTATGAAGTTTTAACCTGCGTTTTATTTCTTTAAGGTATCATCAGAGAGTACTGTACATTGATATTGATATTCACCATGGTGATGGTGTTGAAGAGGCTTTTTATACAACAGACAGAGTGATGACTGTTTCATTCCATAAATACGGTGAATACTTCCCTGGCACTGGAGATCTCCGGGTAAGAGGCAGTATTTTTCACAAAATCTATAATTATGAAAAACTTGGAAGCAAGTATATTTAATAGAGAAGTATTGAAAATTTTAATTGATTTGTGGGACATAGGTGTCACTAGCTGGGCCAGCATTTGTTGTCCATCCCTATTACCCTTTAGAAGGTGATGGTGAGCCACCATCTTGAACTGCTGCAGTCTGTTTGGTGTAGGTAAATCCACAATGCTGTTAGGGAGAAGATTCCAGGATTTTGACCTTGCAATAGTGAAGGAGTGTTGCTATATTGCCAAGTCAGGATTATCAATGGCTTGGAGGGAAACTTTGAAGTTGTGGTGTTCCCATGTATCTGCTGCCCTTGTCCTTCTGGATGGAAATGGTCATGGCTTTGGAAGGGGCTGCCTGAGGATCTTTGAATTTCCTCAATGCATCTTGTCTACTGAGGTGTAGGTTTGATATCCAGACGTTTCATTACCTGGCTAGGTAACATCATCAGTGGTGACTGCTTTCTATTTATATGTTTGTCCTGGGTAGGGTTCCTGGGGTTTGTGGTGATGTCATTTCCTGTTTGTTTTCTGAGGGGTTGATAGATGGTATCTAGATCTGTGTGCTTGTTTATGGCATTGTGGTTGGAGTGCCAGGCCGTTAGGAATTCTCTGGCATGTCTTTGCTTAGCCTGTCTCAGGATAGATGTCTTGTCCCAGTCGAATTGGTGGTCTTTTTCATCCATATGTAGGGCTACGATGAAGAGAGGGTCTTGTCTTTTTGTGGCTAGCTCCTTATGTTTCAGGTATGACTCTAGCCAGCAGAGAGTTCTCTCTAAATTCATTATGCACATTGTTTACTGACTATTCCTGTGGAGACAGATGAAACCATCAGTGCATCAAGACCAACAAGGCTGGAGTTGATGTTCTAGGAGGCATATTTGCGAGTATGGTTTGGAAGGGTTTTAACTAAAGTAGTTGGGTTTTGGAGACAGTTAAAAGGAAATAGAGACTAAAACAGAAGACCGAAATGAAAATAAGAAAAGTGAGATGCAGAGAATTCAAGAGCTAGAATCAAGCAGGGCCACAGTGAACAGGACTAAGAATGTTAAAAAGACAAACATTAAGGCCCAATGTCTTAATATGGAGAGAATGAACATAAAATTGATGGATTAGTTGTGCAAATAGATTTAAAATGGGTATGATATGATGGGAATTAGAGAATGGGTATCACTGATTTAAAAATGAGAAATGCAAGTAATGAAAGTGTGGCTGTGATTATGGGTGATTTAAATCGGTTTGTGGATTGGGCAAATCAAAGCAGTAGCAATAACATAGAGGACGAATTCATTTAAAGAGTACGTGGACAAACTGCAAAAGTTATTCATTCCAGTCTGGTGTAAAAATAACTGGGAAATGTAATCAAACTGTGGCTCTCAAGGGAAATTAGGGTTAATGTAAATTCAAGGAAGCATCATTCTAATTGGCTCAAAAACACCACAGACTCATGGATAGGGAACATTTCAGCCAGCAAAGGGAGATTGATTGATTGACAGGGGAAAATCATGTAACCCTAACTCAATTGGAAGTACACTGGTAGACATCTTCCAAATTTCTATAGACTCTGGAGCAGTTCCTATAGACTGGAGGGTAGCTAATGTAGCTCCTACTTAAGGGAATGAAGGAAGAAACAGCAAGTTATAGACCAGTTAGCTTTGAAGTTGGTAGTGGAAGAAATGCTAGAGTCCATTATGAAAGATCTAGTTGCAGAGCATTTGGCAGATAGTCGGTGTGGATTTATGAAGGTGGGGTTGTGACAAATCTGCTGGAATGTTTTGAGGATGTAACTCAGGGTGGATAAGGGGAGGCCAGTGGATGTTGTTTACTTGGATTTTGAGAAAGCTTTCATTAAGGTCTCACATAATAGATTAGCCTACAAAATTAAATCATATGGGATTAGAGGTCATGTACTGAAATGGACTAAGAGCTGGATGGCAGTCAGGAAACAGTAAGAATAAACATTGGCAGGCAGTAATGGGATACTGCTGGAATCAGTATTTGGACTGCAATTATCCACAATGTATATTACTGATTTAGTTGAGGAAACTACGTGTCATTTGTCTGAATTTGGAGATTGCTCAAAATTGAGTGGGAGGGTGAGCTGTGAGGAAGATGCAGAGAAACTTCTGAGAGATTTGGACAAGTTAAGTAAATGAGGAAATACTTGCAGATCCAGTAAAATGTGAATAAATAAGAGGCTATCCACTTTGATAGCAAAAATGGGCAGGTAGAATATCTGAACAGGAATAGATTGGGAAAGGGGGAGGTGCAGTGAGGCCTCCATATCCTTGTACACCAGTCACTGAAAGGATGCATTGGAGGTACAGCAGGTGGTGAAGAAGGCAAGTAGCATGCTGGCCTTCATGGTGAGAGGATCCAGGTACAGGAGCAGGAACGTCTGGCTACAACTGTATTGGGCATTGATAAGACCACACCTGGGATATGGCTGCAGTTTTGGTCTCCTTATCTGAGGAAGGTTTTCTGGCTATGAAGGGAGCACAAAGAAGGTCAATCAGACAGATTCCTTGGATAGCGGATCCAATATACAGGGAGAAATTGGACCAGCGAGTTTTGAGGGGATTTGTAGCTCAAGTTGAGGTTCTGGATGTAGGTTTGGATCCCATTTACCACCCCCTGAGAAAAAGAACAGGAAATGACATCACCATAGGAAATTACACAACCAAGGAAATGCAACCCAAGGAAACCCAAACACAAATAGAAGGTGGGCTATACCACCAGTGCTTCATCTGGAGGCTCACTGATGATGTTACCTAGTATGGTGATGAAATGTCTGAAAACTAACCTTCCAGCTCAGCGAGCAAACCTACATCCAGAGAAATTCGATCAGTTGGGAATGTATTCACTGTAAATAGGATTGATGCAGGAAGGATGTTTTTGGAGAATTCAGAACCAGGAGTCTCAGCCTGAGGATAAAGGGTAAAGCCAATAAAGACAGATGAGAAATTTTCTCACCCAGAGAGTGGTGAACCTGTAGAATTCTCTGCCACAAGAAACTATTGAAGCCAAAACATTGTAGACTTTCAAGAAAGATGTAGGTTTAGTTCTTGGTGCGAAAGGCACCAATGGATATGGGTTAAAGCAGGAATGAGGCACTGAGTTTAATGGTCAGCCTTGATCATATTAAATGGTGGAGTGGGATTGAAGGGCTGAATGGCATGCTCCGATATTTTGTTTCGATAAAGCATTTTGGTTTAATAAATAGCAATCTCCAATATTAAAATGAAATATTAATAAATTTATACTGTGCATTGCTTTGGCTGTAGGTAGAATATTATTGCATTTTCATATAAGTTTGGATCGTATATCTGGTTATACATTTGATTTCTAGGAACCTGATTTGAGTCATTTTTTGTTGCACAGGATATAGGTGCAGGCAAAGGCAAGTACTATGCTGTAAATTTCCCATTGAGAGATGGAATTGATGACGAATCTTATGAAGCCATATTCAAACCTGTAAGTAGTTTCTCCTAAGTGCAGTTCTTCTAAAGCTCAAGTCACATACAGTAAATGTATTTGTCTCATTTTCAAGTCCTCTGCTTGATCCTTCAAGTTGCATGAAGTACATGAAAGTCATTTCTAGTTTCTTTTGACTTTAAAATGTTATTTTAACTTGGTATATTACGGATTATACTTGTATAGATTGTTTGAAAGCATATTGTACAAGAACGCTATATAATATTGTAAAACCCTTTCTCTTCTTTACTAGATTATATGTAAGGTGATGGAAATGTACCAGCCCAGTGCCATTGCTTTGCAATGTGGTGCTGATTCTTTGTCTGGGGATAGACTTGGCTGCTTTAACCTCACTATTAAAGGTACAGTAAATCAGTTTTAAAGTGAGTATTTGCCTGATGAATGAGCTTACTAAAGCGATATTGGATTAATGTTCACTCGTTTTGTATTTTGGTCATTGATCTTGTCAATTATTTTAACCATCCTTGCCAAATATTTTCTTCCCTCTCCTTAAGTTGCTTGATTATGACAAAATTATAGAATACTGAAAGGCCTGGATGGAGTGGGCTTGAAAAAAATGTTTCCATAGTAGGAGAGACTAGGGTTTGAATGTACAGCCTGAGTGAAGGAGTGACCCTTTAGAACTCAAATGAGAGGAAATGTCTTCAGCCAGAAGGTAGTGAATCTGTGGAACTCAATGCACCAGAGGGTTGTGGGGGCTAAGTCAATGGGTGTATTTAAGACAGGTTCTTGATTAGTAAGGGATTCGAGGTTTAGGGGGAGAAGGCAGGAGTATGGGCGGAAGAGGTAGTGAGAAACATATCAGCCATGATTGAATGGTGAAACCGACTCAATGGCCGAATTGCCTAATTCTGCTGCTGTATCTTATGTATTATGGTTATCCTTGAGTGTGACCATTGAATATCAATAGCCCTCTAACGTCTTACACAAATGATCATTCATCCAGTACTGCATGGCACATCTGGTTGTGCATTCTATGAGAAATCACATTAGTCTGTGTGATAACCTGAATTATTATTTATTGTGTAGTCCTGAGCTTTTGTCTGTGATGGCAGCAAGTCATATTGTAGTAATGTTGAACAATGTGCCATGCTTTGGTGTCTTTCTTACCTAGAATACTTTTTACTGTGAGAAGCAGCTATTGTGGCTAGTTGCAACTGATGTTAATCCATCTTGTATGGATGGATGTGCTGGGATGGTCCTTGATCTACTGTATAACCACCACCAATGACACTCGCTTTAAGCGGATCTGAGGTGCTAATTTCCATTGAAGTTAAAGCTGCTACGAATGTATGCAAGAAGTCTCTAATGTTTATTGTTAGAATAGCTGAAGACTGAGTTCTTAAATGACAGTCCCCAAGAAACTGAGCAATATTTGCTCATAAATATTCACTTGTCATATATATATTTTCACTTTCCTCGTATTTTACCCCTCTCAAGATTTGGGGTAGTTTTCTTAAGGATAATAGATCCTATACATTAAAATATCCATGTAACTTGAATTTGAGGACTAATTTTCTAGTGAAATGTTAATCAATCACTAATCCATATTTGTGCACTGTTTTATAGAAGGTTGTTGTTTTATCCACAGGCCATGCTAAATGTGTTGAATTTGTGAAGACCTTTAATCTGCCTTTATTGATGTTGGGAGGTGGAGGATACACAATTCGTAATGTAGCTCGATGCTGGACATATGAGACTTCTGTAGCTTTGGACTCAGAGATTCCAAATGGTAAGTGAATTTGCTGTTTGTAAGGTTTCATGAAATTGAAAAGAAGCATGTAATGGGTGTCCGAGGCTCAGAATTCTACAGTCAATGTTTTAAGTCTAATAATTATTCGAACGTGATAAATGAGGTTAGGTATGTGAGACCAAAATACTGTGTGCTGTTGATGCCACAGTTCCCAAAACACAGCCTCGCTCCAAATTCGGCACTGAACCTCAACTGTACTGTCAGCCAGAAACCAATCAGGCATATGCTTTAATTGAGGAAGAGGGGACAGCAGCATTGAAGAAATACACTGCCGGAGGCAGACACTTCGAAGGTAGCCATTTACGAATCGCAAGGCAGCAGTAATGAGTCTGGTATCTGTGGCTGAGCGAACAGCGCTCATAAAGGCAAATCACTATATGGCAAGGATGTTGTCAGTCGGCTCCAAGTGAGTGAGTGTTAGGAGAGCCACCAAAGGACACACAGTTGCAGCCTGGACCCATCCCTAAGCGTACAGGGACCTTGCTTCAGAAGCACAATGACAGTTGCTGCAACAGCGTTGAAGTGCAGAATTGTTGTGTAAAATGATTGGCATATGCCCTGGGAGTTCTTAGAGGCTAGCACATATTGGATGCCCATGTATCCATGGGCCTGTGTGTTGGTGCTTGGTTTCTGTCATTATTTACTTGCTCATAGAACATAGAACATAGAACAATACAGCACAGAACAGGCCCTTCGGCCCACGATGTTGTGCCGAACTTCTATCCTAGATTAAGCACCCATCCATGTACCTATCCAAATGCCGCTTAAAGGTCGCCAATGAATCTGACTCCACCACTCCCACGGGCAGCGCATTCCATGCCCCCACCACTCTCTGGGTAAAGAACCCACCCCTGACATCTCCCCTATACCTTCCACCCTTCACCTTAAATTTATGTCCCCTTGTAACACTCTGTTGTACCCGGGGAAAAAGTTTCTGACTGTCTACTCTATCTATTCCTCTGATCATCTTATAAACCTCTATCAAGTCACCCCTCATCCTTCGCCGTTCCAACGAGAAAAGGCCGAGAACTCTCAACCTATCCTCGTACGACCTACTCTCCATTCCAGGCAACATCCTGGTAAATCTTCTCTGCACCCTCTCCAAAGCTTCCACATCTTTCCTAAAGTGAGGCGACCAGAACTGCACACAGTACTCCAAATGTGGCCTAACCAAAGTCCTGTACAGCTGCAACATCACCTCACGACTCTTGAATTCAATCCCTCTGCTAATGAACGATAATACACCATAGGCCTCTTACAAACTCTATCCACCTGAGTGGCAACCTTCAAAGATCTATGTACATAGACCCCAAGATCCCTCTGTTCCTCCACCTGACCAAGAACCCTACCATTAACCCTGTATTCCGCATTCTTATTTGTTCTTCCAAAATGGACAACCTCACACTTGGCAGGGTTGAACTCCATCTGCCACTCCTCAGCCCAGCTCTGCATCATATCTAAGTCCCTCTGCAGCCGACAACAGCCCTCCTCACTGTCCACAACTCTACCTATCTTTGTATCATCTGCAAATTTACTGACCCACCCTTCGACTCCCTCATCTAAGTCATTAATAAAAATTACAAACAGCAGAGGACCCAGAACTGATCCCTGCGGAACTCCACTTGTAACTGGACTCCATGCTGAATATTTGCCATCTACCACCACTCTCTGACTTCGACCGGTTAGCCAGTTTTCTATCCAATTGGCCAAATTTCCCTCTATCCCATGCCTCCTGACTTTCCGCATAAGCCTACCATGGGGAACCTTATCAAATGCCTTACTAAAATCCATGTACACTACATCCACTGCTCTACCCTCATCCACATGCTTGGTCACCTCCTCGAAGAATTCAATAAGACTTGTAAGGCAAGACCTACCCTTCACAAATCCGTGCTGGCTGTCCCTAATCAAGCAGTGTCTTTCCAGATACTCGTAAATCCTATCCCTCAGTACCCTTTCCATTACTTTGCCTACCACAGAAGTAAGACTAACTGGCCTGTAATTCCCGGGGTTATCCCTATTCCCTTTTTTGAACAGGGGCACAACATTCGCTACTCTCCAGTCCCCTGGTACCACCCCAGTTGCCAGTGAAGACGAGAAGATCATTGCCAACGGTACTGCAATTTCCTCTCTTGCTTCCCACATAATCCTAGGATATATCCCGTCAGGCCCGGGGGACTTGTCTATCCTCAAGTTGTTCAAAATGTCCAACACATCTTCCTTCCTAACAGGTATCTCTTCTAGCTTATCAGTCCGTTTCACACTCTCCTCTTCAACAATACGGTCCCTCTCGTTCGTAAATACTGAAGAGAAGTACTTGTTCAAGACCTCTCCTATCTCTTCCGATTCAATACACAGTCTCCCACCACTGTCCTTGATCGGACCTACCCTCGTTCTCGTCATTCTCAGGTTTCTCACATACGCATAGAATGCCTTGGGGTTATCCTTGATCCTATCCGCCAGGGATTTTTCATGCCCTCTCTTAGCTCTCCTAATCCCTTTCTTCAGGTCCCTTCTGGCTATCCTGTATCCCTCCACTGCTCTGTCTGAACCTTGTTTCCTCAACCTTATGTAAGCCTCCTTCTTCCTCTTTACTAGACATTCAACCTCCCTCGTCAACCAAGGCTCCCTCACACGACCATTTCTTTCCTGCCTGATCGGTACATACATATCAAGGACACGTCGTATCTGCTCCATGAAAAAGTTCCACATTTCCACCACATCCTTCCCTGACAGCCTATGCTCCCAACGTATGCTCCTCAAATCCTGTCTTACAGCATCGTAATTTCCCTTCCCCCAATTGTAAAAACTTCCTTGTTGTGCGCACCTATCTCTCTCCATAACCAAGGTGAAAGTCACAGAATTGTGGTCGCCATCACCAAAATGTTCACCCACTAACAAGCCCGCCACTTGTCCCGGTTCATTACCGAGTACCAAATCCAATATGGCCTCCCCTCTGGTTGGACAATCTACATACTGCGTTAGAAAAGCTTCCTGGACACACTGCACAAACACCGCCCCATCCAATCTACTTGATCTAAAGAGCTTCCAATCAATATTTGGGAAGTTGAAGTCGCCCATGACTACGACCCTGTGGCTTCTGCACCTTTCCAAAATCTGTTTCCCAATCTGTTTCTCCACATCTCTGCTGCTATTGGGGGGCCTATAATAAACACCCAACAAGGTGACTGCACCTTTCCTATTTCTGACTTCAGCCCATACTACCTCCAGAGGCAGATCCCCCTCAAACTTCCTTTCTGCAGCCGTTATACCATTTCTAATTAGCAATGCCACCCCCCCCCTCCTTTTTTACCACCCTCCCTAATCTTACTGAAACATCTGTAACCAGGAACCTCCAAAAGCCATTCCTGTCCCTCATCTATCCATGTTTTCGTGATGGCCACAACATCGTAGTCCCAGGTACCGATCCACGCCTTAAGTTCACCCACCTTATTTCTGATACTCCTTGCGTTGAAGTATACGCACTTGAGCCCATCTCTGTGTTCCCAAGTCGTCCCTGTCAGTGCTACCTTCTCCACAGCCTCCCTACAGTCTTGGACATCCTGACACACAGCTAGCTTACTTGCTGGACTACAAGTCCGGATCCCATCCCCCTGCCAAATTAGTTTAAACCCCCCCGAAGAGTGCTAGCAAACCTACCCCCCAGGATATTGGTGCCCTTCTGGTTCAGGTGCAACCCGTCCTGTTTGTACAGGTCCCACCTTCCCCAGAAGGCAGTCCAATTGTCCAAATATCTGAAGCCCTCCCTCCTACACCATCCTTGCAGCCACGTGTTCAACTGCACTCTCTCCCTATTCTTTGCCTCTCTGTCACGTGACATGTAATGAGCTTTGCAGAACAAAGCCTCCTGGTTTGGCAATTTTGCAAAAGTTCAAGTTTATATATTCTGTGCTGAGAATCTATTTCTTTCATATCAAAATGGATAATTGTTAATGGTTTTTTTTGTTGTTTTTCAGAACTGCCATACAATGATTATTTTGAGTACTTTGGACCAGATTTTAAGCTGCACATTAGTCCTTCCAATATGACAAATCAGAACACCAATGAATACCTGGAAAAGATAAAGTATGTAATTTCCATTATTGATATTAAGTGGTGCTGATGTGTCATTCATTTGTTTAATTATTTTCTCAATAAACTGTGGAGTTCTTTTCAAATCTGCCTTCTGCTTGATTTAGGAAAAAGTGACAAATGTTTATATATGAATAACAGTTAATAAAATCTGCCAAGTGAGTGATAAAACTATTATATATTCTGAGGGTTTGCATCAAGATGTGTAACTCTGGTGCCGGTTGTCGGATTGTTGGTGTGTTCACTGAGCTGGGAAGTTGATTTGTAAGCGTGTTGTCCCCTGTCTCGGTGACATTGTCAGGGTTTTGGAGCCTTCTGTGAGGCGCTGCTGTACTGTCTCCTTCTGGAATTTATTTGGCTCCATTCCTGCTGCTTCCGGTTGCTGGTTCTGATTGTTTGTTGTAATGGCCGGTATATTGGGTTGAGGTCTATGTGCTTGTTGATGGAGTCCGTGGATGAGTGCCATGCTTCTAGAAATTCTCTGGCTGTCCCATGATTGTTGTGTTGTCCCAGTTGAATTTGTGGTCCTTGTCGTCTGTGTGTGGGGCTGCTAGGGGCAGATGTCCTTGGTGTTCAGTGGCTAGGTGGTGTTCGTGAATGTGGATTGCTAGTTGTCTGCCTGTTTGTCCTACATAGTGTTTCATGCAGTCTTTACATGGAATCCTGTAAATTATATTTGTCTTGCACATGATGGGTACAGGATTTTTTTGTCCTGGTGAGTTGTTGTTTGAGCGTGGCTGTCACTTGTTGGGCTGACATGAATCCCAGTGGTCAGAGACATCTGTCAGTTCCGAGAGGATTTATATAAGGTAGTGTGGCTAGTGAGCCAGGTCGTGGCATTTCCTCGTTTTTTTTTGTCTGTTAGGCATCTGTGGATGAAGTTGTGGGGAAATCCATTCTTGATGAATACTCGGTAGATGTGTTCTTCCCTTTGTAGGTCAAGGGTGCTACCGTTCGTTATAGCCCTTTTGAACAGGGACCTAATGCAGCTTTACTGTCTGTTAGGGTGGTTATAATTCCAGGACCAGGTTGGTGTGTGTGACTTTGCTGTACACTCTTATGGTCCATTCACTGCTCCGTGTTCTTTCATCCATCATATTCAGGAATGGAAGATGGTTGTTGGTTTCCTCCTCTTTCGTAAACCTGATCCCTGTGAGCATGGGGTTGATAATCTGGTGTGTGTTCTCGATTCCTGTCCTTCTAATGAAAAGACTGCATGAAACTCTATAAATACAACAAGCAGGCAGACCTCTCCATCTCCATCAATGACGACCGACTCAAAACTAAAATGTTTTACAAACCCACCGACTCCAGCAGCTACCTGGATTACACCTCTTCCCACCCTACCTCCTGCAAAAATGCTACGCTGTATTCCCAATTCCTCCACCTCTGGCACATCTCATCCACGTCCCACACCTCTGCCCTCAAACCCCACCCCCACCCCCGGTCCTCGCCTACCATCCTCTGCATAAACTGCATCATCCGCCGACATTTCTGCCACCTCCAAATGGACCCCACCACCAGAGATATATTTCCCTCTCCTCTGCTTTCCGCAAAGGTCGTTCCCTCCGCAACTATCTGGTCAGGTCCATGTCCCCAAACAACCCCCAATGCCCAGCTGGCACCTTCCCCTGCCACTGCAGGAATTGCAAAACCTGCACCCACACTTCTTCACCACCTCCCCCCATCTCCCCACCCACCCCCCTCACCACCGTCCAAGGCCTCAAAAGAGCCTTCAACATCCATCAAAGTTTCTCCTGCACATCCACCAATGTCATTTATTGTATCCGTTGCTCCCGATGCGGTCTCCTTTACATTGGGGAGACTACATTACTGGATGCCTTCTCGTAGAGCACTTCAGGGAATATCTCTGGGACACCCGCACTAATCAACCCTACCGCCCTGTGGCCGAACATTTCAACTCCCACTCTGCTGAGGAGACACAGATCCTGGGCCTCCTCCATCGCCACTCCCTCACCATCTGATGTCTGGAGGAAGAACACCTCATCTTCTGCTTTAGAACACTTCAATCCCAGGGCATCAATGTGGAGTTCACCACTTTCCTCATTTCCCCTCCCCCCACCTTACTCCAGGTCCAACCTTCCAGCTCAGCCTCATCCTCATGACCTGTCCTACCTGCCTATCTTCCTTCCCACCTATCCACTCCACCCTCCTCTCTGACCTATTGACTTCACCCCCACCTCCATCCACCTATTGTACTCTTAGCTACCTCCTCCCCAGCCCCATCCCCCTCCCATTTATTACTCCACCCTGGAGGCTCCCAGCCTCATTCCTGATGAAGGGCTTTTGCCTGAAATAACATAGCATCCGAGGAGCAGGAAAATCTGCCTGACCTGCTATGCTTTTCCAGCATCACTCTAATCTTGAGACAACCAGCAATCCACATCCACAAACACCAAGTCGCCACTAAACGCTACGGCCAGCTGCCCCTAGCACCCCCACACACTGATGACAAGGACCACAAATTCAACTGGGACAACACAACAATCGTAGGACAGCCAGAGAATTTCTAGAAGCATGGCACTCATCCACAGACTCCATCAACAAGCAAATAGACCTCAACCCAATATACTGGCCATTACAATGAACAACCAGAAGCATCTAGCACGGAACCAAATAAATTCCAGAAGAGATAGTACAGCAATGCTTCACAGGAGGCTCCAAAGCACTGCCGATGTCACCTAGACAGGGGATGAGCTTCCTGGCTCAGTGAACATACCCACAACTACGATTCTCTGATTAGGTTAAATGAATTGATAAAAATGATGCAAGTTCTGTGCTGATCAGTGCCTTACGAACACTCAGCAAGTTGCATTTCATTGGCTAGTGCGTGCTCATTTCTTTGAAGTAATCCAATTCAATGCATGTTGATTATGAATATAAATTAGACATTAAGTAAACCTGCTGGATTTTTTTGTGGGGGGGGGAACATGGGAGGGGAAAGAATTGGGTGTTGATGCTGAGGCACTACATTCTGACAAGGTAATTGTAGATCCAGAGTTAGTTACAGAAATGGAGTAAGTGTGGCTGTGATACGATTCAGTCAATCGGATCAAAGCTCCTAATGTGCAAAATGAGAACAGGACTCGTGTAGAGTGGAACTAGGATTTGGGCAACGGAATTTTTGGATGATCTGGAAGTTTATGGGGGAAGAGGGGCTGGACAGGAGACCATTGGAATGGTGGAGATTGTTGCTGCTGCCTGAAACATAGAGGAGGGGGCCTGCAGCTTTTGAGCTGAGGCTGGAACAGAGAGAAGTAATGGTAGAGGTGAAATTGGACATTGTGGTGTGCACGTTTTGGTGTTAAAGCTGAGCTTAGGCCTAGGGTTTTCTCATTTTTATTATTCTTGTTCAAGCTCACCATTGTAATCATACCCAGCTGAAAATCAATGGTTCTGTGGCTTTTCTTTGTTTTAGAAAATTGGAGGCCCCTGTGTAAGACCATAAGAAATAGGAATAGCAGGAGGCTATTCAACCCGTCCAGCCTGCTCCACCAGTTAGTAAAATCCTGGCTGATCCGATTCCTCACATCACCTTTCCTGCATATTTCCTGTAACCTTAGATTCCCCAACTGATCAAGAATCTGTCTTGATTGAAATATATGCAGGGATAGTGCTTCCACAGTTCTTTGTGATGGAGTTCCTAAGACACTCAATCCTCTAAGAGAAGGAATTCCAGCTCATCCTGGTTGTAAATTGGTGCTCCTTTATTAATGAGAAGATGCCCTCTGGTCCTAGACTGTCCTATGAGGGGAAACATCCTCTCAGCGTTCACTCTGTCAAATCCCTTGAGAATCCTATATGTTTCAATGAGATTTACCCCTCAGTCTTTTCAATTCCAGTGAGTAGAGTCCCAGCCTGTCTAGCCTTAAGTTTTAACCTCCATATTGCACAGTGGAAAGGGAATAAACATCGGTACTGCAAGCTGTATGTAGTGAACTATACTCGTGCCATAACTCAACGGGAGAGCCATCTGTTCTTCCAGCGTTGGCTGCTGTACATTGCACAAAATAAGTTAAATTTTTTTATAAAATGCCGCTAGCTCTCTTTTGTGATTATACAGTCATTCCTCTCTATTTGTGAGGATTCCATTCCTGAAAACTCCTGCAAATGATGAATTCATGACTGCAAAGCTTGATAATGTCTGTTTAAAAATGGAGTTAGGTTCCCAGACCCCAAAATTATTTTTTTGAGTTAAAATGATAACTTTCATTTCAGCTGTTATAATGTTTAATAGAATAATATAAGAACAATTTATAGTTTATCCTAACTTAGCAATAAAGGGCTGGATGGTGTAATGCATGGTTACTGGGTGTGGCGGGTGGGCAGTGCAGATGTGCCTCCCAGTCACACTTTCTCCCCCCCCAATAGCAGACTCCTCTCCACACCCCCTCGCTACCTCCATCAGGTGGATTTCCTCAATCTGGTCATCCTCCCAAGCACCTACACCCTTGCTCGTTGAGGGGAAGAAGTGGGTACCAGAACAGGTCAGAGTGCGATTGCTGCGTTAGTGACAGTGATGGTGGATAGGCAAATTTTGTTTGTGGATCTTGATTGGCAACTTTTGTTTTGGCGCAAATGGGCAAATTTGCCATTCTTAATTTTGCAGATAAGGAGGAAGGACTGTAGGGAAGACAATCGTTCACAAATTTATTTTTAAAGAATGCTGCTACTTTGTTTAATAGAGTTTGCAATGCTTTTGGACTGTTTCAGAAAATAATGAAAAGCAAGTCTGAAATGCTAACAATGCCCAGACCAGTTTGATTCTGTTAAAACTGATGACCTTAATGCTCACCTTCCCTCAATGATTGAGTCATCACCCCCTTTTTTTTAAAAGCCAATTAGGTTTGACTGTGTCATAGAAACATAATTATTGACTTTTAATTCACAGGCAGCGTTTGTTTGAAAATCTACGTATGCTGCCCCATGCACCAGGTGTTCAGATGCAAGCTATCCCAGAGGATGCAGTTCCAGAAGACAGTGGGGATGAGGAGGAGGAAGATGCAGACAAACGCATTTCAAGTGAGTTCTGTGTTTGAGTTGAAACGCTGCATTATAAATTCTGGATTTGTACAATATTTTGTTATTTCTGGTTTCAGCTGAAACAGCTGAGTTCTGTCTGAACCTGACTGTGACACAGGCTGCCTAGACAGACCTATTTATGTATGCATACAGAACCTGTTGAAGGTATTGCATTGGAGCCTAACTCTTTCCCTGCTTGATGGGCACACTGTCTTGGAAGTAACTAAAATTGTTGAGTTTTTCTCATTTTCTGTGGGTTACTAAGTCATTTACTACTTTGATTAAATAATTCAGCATTGATTATGGAATAAGCCTTTCAGTTCTGTGCTTCTCACATCATTGGATAAATCTGCTGAATGAATAAGGACACTAAATTAACTTCCTGAATCAGGCTTACAGAACATAGAATGCTACAGAGCAGTACAGGCCCCTCGGCCCTTGATGTTGCACTGACCTGTGAAATTAATCTGATGCCCATCTAACCTACACCGTACCATTATTATCCATATGTATGTTCAATGCCCATTTAAAAGTCCCTAATGTTGACAAGTCTATTATTGTTACAGGCAGGCAGTTCCATGCCCCTACTATTGAGTGATGAAACTACCCCGATATGTCCTAAATCTATCACTCCTCAATTTAAAGCTATGTCACCTCGTGTTAGTCTTCACCATCTGAAGAAAATGGCTCTCGCTGTCCATCCTGTCTAACCCTCTGATTATCTTATACGTTTCAATTAAATCGCCTCTCGACCTTCTCTCCAACAAAAACAGCCTCTGTTCCCTCCGCCTTTCCTCATAAGCCCTTCCTTCCATACCTGGCAACATCCTAGTAAATCTCCTCTGAACCCTTTCCAAAGCTTCCACATCCTTCTGATTACGCGATGACCAGAACTACACACAATAATCCAGGTGCAGCCTTACCAGTGTCTTGTACAGCTGGTGCATGACCTCATGGCTCCAAAACTCAATCCCCCTACCAATAAATGCCAACACACCATATGCCTTAACAACCCTATCAACCTGGATGGCAACTTTCAGGGATTTATGCACCTGGACACTGAGAACTCTCTGTTCATCTACACTGCCAAGAATTCTACCATTAGCCCAGTCCTCTGCATTCCTGTTACTACTTCTGAAGTGAACTACCTCATGCTTTTCCGCATTAAACTCGATTTGCCACTTCTCAGCCCAGCTCTGCATCTTATCTATGTCCTTCTGTAGCCCACAACATCCGTCGGCACTATCCACAACTCTGTCTACCTTAGTGTCTTCTGCAAATTTACTAACACTCCCTTCTACACCCACGTTCGGATCATTTATGAAAATAACAAACAACAGTGGCCCCCAAAACACATCCCTTGCAGCACGCCATTGGCTTCATACTAATAAACTGCTTAAACATTGGCTATGGTACACAACTACCACATTTAGATTTATTGCAGTTACCTATTAGAGGGCATTTTCAATTGTAAAATTGCATGAAATGTTTGTGAATCAGTACATGCTCCCACAAGCATGTGACATTCGAGTCAGCATCATTCCAAGTGTGTGGTAAAGGGAGATGCTCAAAACAATGGTGAAAGCTTGGGGGAGCCACTTCAGAAACCTAACAGGAAGCAGTGCCTCTACTTTGTCTTCAGAAGCTTGGTTTTTGCACGCACAATGCATAATGTTCTTTGAGACTGCTTAACCAAATGGAATGATGAAGGAAAAGGGAAAATATGTTCGTTAAGGGATAATTGCATAAGAATTTTTCTGGGTATATACTATTTGTGAGGGGTGAGAAACAGGTAATCAATGTGTTTGGAGTTTTGTCACATGTCAAAAATAACTATCCAACCAACATTTAACCTGTAGTGTTCAACACCTAATGCTCAAAATGAGAGCAATCAAAATTTTTTTTTAAATTAACCAGTTTTTTTTTTCTCTAAGTATAATTCACTTGGAGTCTATTTTGATTCCTGTATTTGTTGAACATAGGTACAGGAGCAGGCCATTCAGCCAGCAAGTCTATTCCATAACAAGATGGTGAATCTGTGGTCTAACTCCATATACCTGCCTTTGGCCCATATCTCTTAATACCTTTGCTTAACAAAAATCTATCCACCTCCGATTTAAAACTAACTGATCTTGCACTCACCCTTTTTGTGGAGGAATGCTGCAAACATGTGCCACCCTTTAACCTTCTAACTTCTAGAGAAAGCTGGCCTAATAGGTTATGAGGAGAGATTATACCAAACCCCCTGAAGTCTAGATGTCATTCTTGTAAACCTGTGTTGTACTCCTAATGCCAATATATCTGCAATGTACTGTGCCCAGATTTGTTTTCAGTGCTCCAAGTGGGGTCTAACCAGGATTTTGTATAACTGAAGCATAACTTCTGAGTCCTTGAGTACTCCAGTCCTTTGGATAGAAAGGCCAACATTCTATTTGCTTTCTTGATTATTTTCTCTACCTGCTTGTTGCTTTTGAAGATGTTTGCACTGAAACACCCCCAGATCTGTTTGCGTATCCACTCTATTTAATTTCATACCATCTAGAAAGTACCCTAATAAATTCTTTTCAGTCCAAAATGAAAGCCTTGCACTTGTTTGCATTGACCTCCATCTTGCAGAATGTTTGCCCATTCACTTTGTCTATTAACATCCCTTTTTAATTTTGTGCTATCATCTGCACTGTCTACAAACTACCTAACATTGTAAGAGTTGCTCTGTTGTATTTTTATTCTCTTAATGGGTCATTTGTACCAATATAATGCAAAATCATGTTCATCACAAAGGTTCAATTTCTTTGATTTCTGTTAAATTATTGCATTTCAGCAGCTGTACTGGTGGCACTACTTTGTCTTTAATATAATTGGACTCAGTAAGGGAGGACCGATTTCAGCTGTTCATTCTTCGAGCCTGTTCCCAAATGGACTGTATAAAATTTAGTGTAAAAGAAGAAACGTCAGTTGCCCATGAGAATCACGACCATCTGAAAATGAGGAAGGGAAGAACCCTGGAGTCAGAATTGTATTTCTATAGAAATATTCATTTTGTAAAAGAAAAGCACAATTCTGACAGTATTCTAGATTTTTAAAAAGGGTTAAATGAATATAAGCATGGCTGCTTATCTCCATTGTAGATATCTCAAAGCGTTTTGAATATCGAGAGAAAAAATGGGAGGAGGCAAATTTAGCAAATTGTCATGCTCCATTTCCTTTCGAAGGAAGGATTTCAGGTCGGCAGCATAGAATAATTTCAGGCACTATCTAGCCAATATCTGTTGCTTTAAGCAATTCACACAGTACGTGAATCTAGAATCAGGTAACAGTGTAATCTTTGGGGAGTCTTAATGATTTATTATAGATGTCAAAAGCAAAATTGCCGCTTTTTAATCAAAATGGTTTTTTAATAGTCCGTGCTTCAGACAAAAGAATAGCTTGTGATGAAGAGTTTTCAGATTCCGAAGATGAAGGGGAAGGAGGGCGACGAAACACTGCAAATTACAAGAAACTAAAACGTGCCAAAGTGGAAGAAGAAAAAGAGGGAGAGGAGAAAAAAACAGGTTAGTGACAGTTGTCTGATTGTGCTGAAGGAGAGTGTAAAGTTTCCATCGTTCAAAAGCTGCACAGATTTTAGCATCCACTTTGCTTTCTCAGATTCAGTGGGTAACAAGTGTTTGAAATAAGGAATCGACCCAGTTAGGGGGATTGGAGGAAGCATTGTCTTCTGTAAAACAGCTCCTTTTTAAGGAGAAGCCTATAACATGCCAAAAGAATGTTGGTATCTGATCAGCATAGCAACAAGCGAAAGAAGAGCTGTGAATGGTTTACTCAGCAAAGTTTACCAAATAGTGAGGATGCTATATTAAAGACCTTTAAAATCCAAAATTAGGAGTCACTAGAGACGTATCTCATGCATTGGTGGTGTACAAAACATGAGGCATATCAAATACACCATACTGAGGTGGGATGGGGAAGAGCTTGTACATTGTTTTCTTCCATTTTCAGCTGAAACATCCTAGCTGTAACACAGGCTATCTACAGAGATCTCAGTCTGCACTTGCATACAGCACCTGTCAGAGAAGATTTTTGAGCCTAACCCTTTGAGGGGGGTGGAAATGTTGCAGATACCAAAAGGTGACGATATTAAAATCTTTCTTTCCAGCAAATACTCCATCAACTTGGATGGAGTATTGATGGGATCTGATCAGGGGATATTTGGAAGATTGATTTAATCAGCTAGTGTGCAGTTGGGATATCTAGACACTAAATAAGGTTTATGAAAAAAAAGGAGCCTAGGTTGAACAAGGCATTATGCTAAAAGAATATGTTTAAGTAAACTGGAAAATAAGTGGTGTGATGGAAAATAATCGTTCAATTTGTCCACCATTTCCTAATTTACCATTTTAATTCTCCAATCTCACATTTTGAAGGGACAGTGCCCATGAAATATTTGTTTCTATTTGCTTTTGTTCTTCTCACTGTAAATTTTTTATTAATGTTTTGGTTATTATTTGCTGTAACTTATATAACCTGTCCAATGGTCAGACCTGACTGACAAAGTATCAAACTAAGCGAGAAAGTACAATCTTTTAACATTTGTGGTTAACTATGGATGGTGGGCCTCTCCTGTTCAATATCCCCAGCTTCTGGGCTCACTTAGAATCACAGAATCCCTACAATCTGGAAATAGGCCATTCGGCCCAACAAGTCCACACCGAATCTCCGGAGAGCATCCCACCCTGACTATTCTCCTGCCCCCTACCTTATCCCTGTAAATCTACTTAATGTGCACATCTTTGGACTGTGGGAGGAAACTGCTGAAGAAACCCAAGCAGATACTGGCAGAACTCCACGCACAGTCACTGGAGAGTGGAATTGAAGCCAGGTCCCTGGCACTAGGAGGCAGCATTCCAGTTGATCAAGAGTCCACATGACCAATGTAAAAACATACACTCAGTAATGCAGGGTGTACCCATCACTGTTATACCTTATTTATCATCTCTTACATATTAGTTCAACTTTGCCTTAAATAAAATTTGCCCACAGAGAACTTTTCTCGCTCACATACTCAACTGACTACTTAGACATTGCTGAGATTGTCATAGTACTGTAAACTTCCGGTATTTGATGTATTTAATTTTTTGCGAGTTTATCGAGGGTGCTAGTTAAAACAAAGTTTGCTGTACTCAACCTTGGTGAAAAAATTGAAAGCAATGCTACAAACAACAATATCTGTTTTAATTAGCTCCTCTCCCTCTAAGCCAATAGAACACTGACATTTTCAACTAAAACCCTTGAGACACTAACTCTATCCCATTCTCAGAAACATTGTGTTGCTAACATGGGGGAGGAGAATATTGGTACCTCTTATGAAGGCACACAATAACTTCACACCATGGGCTATATTTTGTACTGTCTTCCCTCACTCGGGAATCTTCTCCCCCACCTCATCTGGTGTCCCCTCATCCCACCAATGAATGCATTTCGAAATCGCACATGCTTCCCCACTTGCACACAGTACTGTATTAGCACACAACATTGCATGTACTCTACATGGTGTTTTGTTTGGTACTGTGTGCGTATCTGTTCCTGAATTGCTGCAAATGCTTAGTTGGCGCCAGTTTGACAGCTCATTTCCAGATTAAGTCATTTTGAAATGTTTGTTTTCTAGATGGGAAAGAGGAAGAAAAGGCCAAAGATGGTGTTCCAGAGAAGTTAGAAACTAAAGGGTATGATTTTTACCTGTTTAAAATATTAGTTTTTTAAAGCCTAAAACTTTTTCTCCTCATTTCCCTTATTGGCTTCTTTTGTTATATTAGTTGTCTTTTGTCTGCCCCTCCAAATCGTATCTTGTGATAAATCACCTTTCCTATACCAACTTGTGTTTTTTTTATCTTTTTGCCCCGTGTAACTTTTCCTCCTCCTCTGTGTGGTGGACACGAACTTTCTGTACCCTTTACATGTGTTCCTTGGCAGTTGGTAGATACTTACTGATATCTCTGTTTGTTCTCTCTTTCTCTCTCTTTATTTCTCACTCTCTTTATTTCTTTCTCTCTTCATTTCTTCTCTCTCTATCTCGCACTCCCTCTCTATCTCCCCCTCCCTCCCTCTTCCCCCTCCCCCTCCCGTATGCACTGTTTCTCTTGTGTTTTCCGTACCCTTCTCTGACTTGCTTGTTCTTTAGCTGTTCTCTATATCTTGTATTCAGAACTTCTAATCCATACTCTGGATTTTAAACCTCCTACTGATCTATTGTCTATTTGTGTAAGGGGTAAAATTGCTTTGTTTCCATGTGAGGAAGTGATAGTAATATGGATTTTGAACTCTGGTGGAGTTGGGGAGTTAGGATGGTTGTGCGCTTATTTTGGGCCAGTTCAGTTAATTGAACATGCTCAGTTATGGGCTCCATCTTTGAGGTGTCAAATAAGATACTTTATAATTTATGGAAATTATTCTAAGTATTGTACAGTCAAGAATTGCTATAGATTTCCAAACTTAATATTGTGCATAAAATGAGCCAAAACTTATCAAGAACATTCTAATTATACTTTTAAAATGGCCCAGTTGTTTACTTCTGTGGCATTTGACTGTTTATGGTTTGTTCTCCTACCTTCATGGTTAAGCAGGTAGCTGGCAGTTGTATGCTCCTGGAAAGTGGTTACTGCATGTGTGTTAGATTGGGCAGCAGTATAAATATTCATATCACCTTTACAGCATGGGAAAACAGGGCTAGAATTGGATGGATTGTGTGGAATACACTGCTGCAAGAAGGAAGCAAGCATTGGGCCTCAGCACTTAAGTGGATTAGAGTAAGATTCCTAGATTAGAGGAGATATCAAAATGTTGCCCCATTAATCACCCAAAGAATATATTCTGATCGGTCTATGGTATTAATGGTTAATATGGACTAGTGTAATTGTAATCTCTCAATTGTAATGTGAATTTTTGTGCAACTCACCAATTTGATATGCTTTACTCTCTAGAATTAAGGTGGAAGAGACAAAACCAAGCAATGCATAAGTCAAGACGGAAACCTATTGGCTCCATTTTCTTCGCAGCATGGTTACTGTAGCGTAGCATCATTAGTTGACCCTAGAAATGCTTATTTTTTTACAACGTACAATGGACCATGTAATTTATTTGTAAACACAGTTTTGACCTTGGAAGTTGTTTAATCTGTGCTCCAAAAGATGTTAAATTGTTAAGTGAAGTTGACTAAGGAGTTGTTAAACCTTTCTTGTATTTTCCAGTGTAAACAAATGGCATTTTTGACTCCTGGTTGCTTGGGCAGTCTTTTTGCTAAACACAGCACTCTTCAGTCAACCCTTGAAAGTTGTTGAAAACGACAACGTGGCTTCCATCTTTACTGTCCCATAATGGACCATTTGTATTTCTGTGAAAATACTGAGAATCATGTAACCCTCCCATGTTCAAGGTAGTAATCGGATGTGTGAGATGGATATTCTATTAATTTTTTTATATATTATAAACTGGATAAAATCAGTTGACTTGTATACTTAGACTCCTTAAGGGAATGTTTTCCATTTTTAAAAAAAATCTTTATAGTAAAACTCTTATTGCCCAACTGAAACATGGGTTGGATGTGTGTGGGTTTTTTATTCTTGCTATGTGTGAATTAAGTTTACTTCATGACCTTTTTGACCAAAACTTAATTAAAATATTCAGTCAAAATGTGACTTGTGCTGTTCTCGAAGCTTGGATTTACAATTTTTGAAATGGTTCCACTAGTATGTCTTTAAGCTACCAAATATGTCATGGGAGTCTGCCACAAGTGAACATACTGGAGTTTGGGAGCTAATTGAGGTTTACTGAAGTGACACTATATTAGGTTTTTGATCGAGCAAAGCAGGGATGCTGACAGCTGTGCTTATTGGAAATGGAGTTTCAAGAGAATTGCATCATCATTTCCACATTCTAATGATATTCCATTGATGAGATCAACTTGACTAGGAGCTGTTATTGGTACAACAGTAGGCACTCATTCAACATAGTCATACAGCACAGAAGCAGACCCTTTGGTCCTACTCAGTCGGGCTGACCAGACATCCCAATCTGACCGAGATCTGTTTGCCAGCATTTGGCTCATAATGCCTCTCAACCCCTTGTATTCATATAATCACCCTGATGCCTTTTAAATATTATAATTATACTTGCCTCCATCATTTCCTCTGCCAGCTAGCTCCATACTGTGTAGCATGGCAGCTACCATAGTAAGCCTGTATTTAAGTACACTTCCTACAGCTAGTCATACAAAATATTTGTTACAGCTTTTAATAATTAACTCATCAGGCTAATTCATAGGACAGCAAAATGGAAAGAATATCACTCAGTACCTCCTAGGATTTTCTGGAAATTGCTGCAGAATAGAGGGATCTAATCTCTCTTTCTGACCTGAATGTAACTGGTGCTAGTAGTGTGTGGAACAAAAGGAGTTCTGCTCTTCAGCACTGTATCCTTTTGATAAGCAGCCTGATAGCCTGAAGAGCAGAAAAGAGTGTGGATGCAGATCCTTGACTGCCAGCTGCTGCAAACCATAGGTAAGAGCGCACTCGTACTAGATCTGAGAGCTGGAGGGGTTAAATCAGAGGTGCACTACTTAGTTATAACCCCGTTCCATGCAACAGCCTCGAGTGATAAGGTGGCCATGAACACATCATAGACCTTGCAGTCTGGTAGATCATGTCCTTTACAGACAACCTGCTCCAAGGTGTGTTCCCAAATGTGTTTGAAAAATTTGTTGACCTGCTACAAATAAATGATTGCTTATTCTCACCCGTGGGAGAATGCAGAGCCCCGAATGAGTGAAACAGCATTTTATGCAACCATAAGAGATGTTTAACCTCTTGTTGAAATTTGAATTTGTGGCATTTGCAGCCACTGCATGTCAAAATATTTGAGTAATTACACAATACTAAAAAGAAAAGTTAAAACGTCTTTAGTTTTGCACTTATAGGGGTGATGATGCAAGAGACAGATTTGAAGGGACATCAGTTTAGACAGCATGAGAACATTGATTAGGTTATATTATATTAAGTTGTATTAATATTAGGTTATATTGGTTCTGTGATGCAGCAAGAAGAGTTGACTGTTAACAGTTGAGACTGTGCACTAATGTAGTTTCCAGCATAAAGGAATGGGTTACACTAACCTGGAACAGATGATCTTGAATTAGTTTCTGTTATAACTTGGTACAGTCTGGAATGCTTAAGATTTCCAAAAGCAGAGTCCCATCTAATGGTGCATACACTTTTTTTTTGAGGCTTGAAGGTCTGGGCTGGTTGAGCCCACATGGCTTGCTGCCCACTGTGGAATGGTCAACAGGATGCTTTTTTTTAGATTAGATTACTTAGTGTGGAAACAGGCCCTTCGGCCCAACAAGTCCACACCGACCCGCTGAAGCACAACCCACCCATACCCCGACATTTACCCCTTACCTAACACTACGGGCAATTTAGCATAGCCAATTCACCTGACCTGCACATCTTTGGACTGTGGGAGGAAACTGGAGCACCCAGAGGAAACCCACGCAGACACAGGGAGAACGTGCAAACTCCACACAGTCAGTCACCTGAGGTGGGAATTGAACCCAGGTCTCTGGCGCTGTGAGGCAGCAGTGCTAAACGCTGTGCTGCCCAGTGATGTGGTTGATTTTGTTCAGCAGTCTCTGCGATGTATGTTCTACAGACCTGGCATCTCACTGGCACTGCACCTGGTGTCACGTTAGTGTGCTGGACAAAGTGGTTTCTTCTTGTCTTGATGGCAGCATCACATTAGTGATGAAGACCACCTGTGGGATTACTGTGTTGTACCAGCATGAAACAGCTCACCTTCACCTGTTCAAATTTCTGAGCTGAGACAGCTCCCCCTTCCAGGGTCCTCTGATGTAGACTGGGTACCACTCAGCGTTAAAGTTGGTGGGCATAAGCCTTTTGTGAGTTTTTGAGATATGTAGTGAGTGATGGTGGGTAGTGTTTGCTGTGCCCTGCCCCAGCATCAAGCTTCCATTGAAAGTAGATGGCAGAGGTCCTATTCACAAGTTTGATCTTAGACCGTAAGAAATAGGAAAAGGAGTCAGCCTCTTGGCCTGCAAGCCTGCTCTACCATTGGATAGGATCGTGGCTGATCCTGTTATGGTAATAGGATCGTAAAACCGGGTTTATATATGTTCGATGTATGTAGAATGTGTGCATACAGTGTGCGCTTTTCATGACAAAATGTTCAAAAAGTCTGTCAATTTGCTGCATTTCCCAGGCAGTGCTTTGACCAATCAGAATCTACCTGGTTTGGGAGTTGAAGATTGGCAGTATTTCCAAACCAATGTTGGCCTAGCCAGTTAGCACCCTCCTTACGCTGTACAAAATGATGTCCCTTTTCTCCAAGCCTGTGTTTCAGTCCCTAATGAGCAAACTGAAAAGCTTTGATTTCTTGCTTCCTTTTAGCAAGGTTAAAGTTTTGGCCTATTGGTATATTTGTGCTTTGTGGAATAATTATTGACTGGTAATTTCCAAACAGCAATAATTAATTTCAGGGATAATTTGCTGCTAATTTAGGTAATTACCAAGAGCCATAGAGTCAAACAGCAGAGAGAGAAAATAAGGGCTGCAGATGGAGATTGGAGCTGAGAGTGTGATGCTGGAAAAGCACAGCAGGTCAGGCAGCATCAGAGGAGGAGAGTCAACATTTCAGGCATAAGCCCTTCAGGAATTTGGGGCTGTGTGAAAGAAGGGAGCTAAGGTAAATAGGATGGGCATGAGGGTGAGGTACCTGGAAAAGTGATAGGTAGATGCAGGTTGGGGGTGGGGGGGGAGCGGTGATGGTGATAGGTCAGAGCAGATAGGTGGGAAAGAGAATGGACGGTTCAAGAGGGAGGTGCCGAGTTGGAAGATCGGATCTGGGATGAGGTGGGGGAGCGGAGATGTGGAAATGGGTGAAATGGACATTGATACCATGTGATTGGAGGGTCCCAAGGTAGAAGATGAGGTGTTCTTCCTCCAGGTGTCAGGTGACCCAGGACAAGCATGTCCTTGGAGGAGTGGGAAGGGGAGTTGAAATGGCCACAGGGTGGTGGAATTGTTTGTTGTGTGTGTCCCAGAGATGTTCATTCAGCATAGAAATAAGCCCTTTGACACATCATGTCTATGCTGACCAGCAAGGACTAAACAGCACAAATCATATGTACCTGCACTTAGTCCACAGCCTACTGTGCCCTGGTAAATAAAGTACTTAGAGTCATAGAGATGTACAGCATGGAAACAGACCCTTTGGTCCAACCCGTCCATGCCGATCAGATATCCCAACCCAATCTAGTCCCACCTGCCAGCACCCGGCCCATATCCCTCCAAATGCTTCCTATTCATATACCCATCCAAATACCTCTCAAATGTCGCAATTGTACCAGCCTCCTCCACATCCTCTGGCAGCTCATTCCATACCCGTACCACCCTCTGCGGGTCTCTTTTATACCTTTCCCAGCTCATCCTAAACCTATGCCCCTCTAGTTCTGGACTCCCCCCACCCCAGGGAAAAGACTTTGCCTATTTATCCTATCCATGCCCCTCATAATTTTGTAAACCTCTATAAGGTCACTCCTCATCCTCCGACGCTCCAGGGAAAACAGCCCCAGCCTGTTCAGCCTCTCCCTGTAGCTCAGATCCTCCAACCCTGGCAACATTCTTGTAAATCTTTTCTGAACCCTTTCAAGTTTCACAACATCTTTCCGATAGGGAAAGGGCCTCTTGCTGAGATATTTGTATCATCGATAGTCACGGGTGAGGTGCTGGAAGACTGTAGGTTGGCATACGTGGTGCCAATGTTTAAGAAGGGTGGTAAGGTCAAGCCAGGGAACTATCGACCAGTGAGCCTGACCTCTGTGGTGGGCAAGTTGGAGGGAATCCTGAGGGACAGGATGTACATGTATTTGGAAAGGCAAGGACTGATTCGGGATAGTCAACCTGGCTTTGTGCGTGGGAAATCATGTCTCACAAACTTGATTGAGTTTTTTGATGAAGTAACAAAGATGATTGATGAGGGCAGAGCAGTAGATGTGATCTATATGGACTTCAGTAAGGCATTTGACAAGGTTCCCCAGAGGAGACTGATTAGCAAGGTTAGATCTCATGGAATACGGGGAGAACTAGCCATTTGGATACAGAACTGGCTCAAAGGTAGAAGACAGGGTGTTAGTGGAGGGTTTTTCAGACTGGAGGCCTGTGACCAGTGGAGTGCCACAAGGATCAGTGCTGGGCGCTCTAATTTTTGTCATTTACATAAATGATTTGGATGTGAGCATAAGAGGTACAGTTAGTAAGTTTGCAGATGACACCAAAATTGGAGGTGTAGTGGACAGCAAAGAGGGTTACCTCAGATTACAACAGGATCTGGACCAGATGGGTCAATGGGCTGAGAAGTGGCAGATGGAGTTTAATTCAGATAAATGCGAGGTGCTGCATTTTGGGAAAGCAAATCTTAGCAGGACTTATACACTTAATAGTAAGGTCCTAGGGAGTGTTGCTGAACAAAGAGACCATGGAGTGCAGGTTCATAGTTCCTTGAACGTGGAGTCGCAGGTAGATAGGATAGTGATGAAGGCGTTTGGTATGCTTTCCTTTATTGGTCAGAGTATTGAGTGCAGGAGTTGGGAGGTTATGTTGCGGTTTAATCAGATGAATCTTAAATTTTTTTTAGATTAGATTAGATTACTTACAGTGTGGAAACAGGCCCTTCGGCCCAACAAGTCCACACCGCCCCGCCGAAGCGTAACCCACCCATACCCCTACATCTACATCTACATCTACATCTACCCCTTACCTAACACTACGGGCAATTTAGCCTGGCCAATTCACCTAACTTGCACATCTTTTGGACTGTGGGAGGAAACCGGAGCACCCGGAGGAAACCCACGCAGACATGGGGAGAACGTGCAAACTCCACACAGTCAGTCGCCTGAGGCGGGAATTGAACCCGGGTCTCTGGCGCTGTGAGGCAGCAGTGCTAACCACTGTGCCACCGTGCCACCCACAAATGTTGCAGAAGATCCCCCACAACCCTCTCATTCCCTATTTCTACCACACTCTGACCCTGAATTCTCACTACTGTTAAAAGAATCCCACTCACCTGCAAGTAGCTGTGAGCTGCTTACGTTCAACAGAGTCTGGCAAACGGATTTAAATTAGCCTTCCCCTAATTTAGACACCACTTCTGCGCTATCCTTAGCAATTTCCATGATGACTTTGAAACTTAAGATTTATGGTCACTATCCCCAAAATGTAGACCTTCTGAAACTTCAAACACTTGACTGGTCTCATTCCAAGGACTAGGTCCGGAACCGCCCCATCTCTAGTTGGACTATCTACCTCCTGGCACAAAAAAATCCTCATGAATGTGTTTAAAAGTTCTAGGGTGTAGGTTTGATATCCAGATGTTTCGTTACCTGGCTAGGTAACATCATCAGTGGCGACCTCCAAGTGAAGCGAAGCTGTTGTCTCCTGCTTTCTATTTATATCTTTCTCCTGGATGGGGTTCCAGGGGTTTGCGGTGATGTCATTTCCTGTTCACTTTCTGAGGGGTTGATAGATGGCATCGCGATCTATGTGCTTGTTTATGGCGTTGTGATTGGAGTGCCAGGCTTCTAGGAATTCTCTGGCATGTCTTTGATTAGCCTGTCCCAGTATAGATGTGTTGTCCCAGTTGAAATGGTGTTTTTCATCCATGTGTAGGGCTATGAGGGAGAGGGGGTCGTGTCTTTTTGTGGCTAGCTGGTGTTCGTGTATCCTGGTGGCTAACTTTCTTCCTGTTTGTCCTACGTAGTGTTTGTGGCAGTCCTTGCATGGAATTTTATAGATGACGTTGGTTTTGTCCATGGGTTGTACTGGGTCTTTTAAGTTTGTTAGTTTTTGTTTGAGAGTGTTGGTGGGTTTGTGTGCTACTAGGATTCCGAGGGGTCTTACTAGTCTGGCTGTCATTTCTGAAACTTCTTTGATGTATGGTAAGGTCGTTAAAGTTTCTGGCTGTGTTTGGTCTGCTTGTCGTGGTTTGTTCTTGAGGAATCTGCGGACTGTATTTTTTGAGTATCCATTCTTCTTGAATACGTTGTAAAGGTGGTTCTCCTCTGTCTTGCGTAGTACGTCTGTGCTGCAGTGTGTGGTGTCTCATTGGAATAGTGTTCTGATACAGCTTCGTTTGTGTGTGTTGGGATGGTTGCTGGTGTAGTTAAGTATTTGGTCAGTGTTTGTCGGTTTTCTGTATACACAGGTTTGTAGTTTGTAGTTCTCCGTTGTCCTTTCTTTTGACTGTGACATCTGTTTGTTGTTGGTTTCTTCCTCCTTGGTGAACTTTATGCCTGTGAGGGTGTTGTTGATGATGTTAAATGTTTCTTCGATCTTGTTTCGTTTTGTGATGACAAAGGTGTCATCAACGTGGCGGACCCAGATTTTTGGTTTGATGGTTGGTAGGGCTGTTTGTTCTAGTCTTTCCATTACCGCTTCTGCTATGAATCCTGATAGCGGAGACCCCATGGGTGTGCTGTTGGTCTGTTTGTAGATTGTGTTGTTGAAGGTGAAGTGGGTGGTGAGGCACAGGTCCACTAGCTTCATGATGTTTTCATTGGTGATGTGATTGATGGTGGTTGGTATGTGTGATGGTCTCTTTGAAAAGTGTGGTAAATGTTTGCCATGTTGATGGAGGTGAACAGTGCTGTTACGTCGAATGAGATCATTGCTTCGTCTTCCTCTATTTTGGTGTTTTTGATTTTTAGGAATTCCTGGGTGGAGTGGATGGAGTGCTGTGACTCTTCTACTAGGTATTTCAGTCCTGCGTGTAGTTCTTTGGCCAGTCTGTAAGTTGGTGTTCCAGGTAGTGAGACTATGGGTCTGAGGGGGGCTCCTGGTTTATGGATTTTTGGTAGTTTGTAGAATCGTGGGGTGTTGGTCCCATCTGCTAAAAGTTCTAAATTTTAAAATTAGGTTTTTTTCCTAATCTCTACCCAGATGGCCTCATTTGAAGACACCCACACCCCCATTACTGCATTGGTCTCCTTTATCAAGAATATAATGACTCCACCCCTCTTACATACTGTCTCTCCTCCTCCAACCACCACCACCATCACATCTGACATATTGAGATGTCAGTCCTGTCTGTCCTTCAGGGTAAAAACAAGGACTGCAGATGCTGGATTAGAGTGGTGCTGGAAAAGCACAGCCGTTCAGGAGCAGGAAAATCGACGTTTCGGGCAAAAGCCTTTCATCAGGAATAGAGGCAGAGAGCCTGAAGGGTGGAGAGATAAATAAGAGGAGGGTGGGGGTGAGGGTGGGGAGAAAGTAGCATAGAGTACAATTGGTGAATAGGAATGGGGATGAAGGTGATAGGTCAGGGAGGAGGGTGGAGTGGATAGGTGGAAAGGAAGATAGGCAGGTCGGACAAGTCATGGGGACAGTGCTGAGCTGGAAGTTTGGAACTAGGGTGAGATGGGGGAAGGGGAAATGAGGAAACTGGTTAAGTCCACATTGATGCCCTGGGGATGAAGTGTTCCGAGGCGGAAGATGAGGCGTTCTTCCTCCAGGCGTCTGGTGATGAGGGAGTGGCGGTGAAGGAGGCCCAGGACCTGCATGTCCTCGGCAGAGTGGGAGGGGGAGTTAAAATGTTGAGCCACGGGGCGGTTTGGTTGATTGGTGCGGGTGTCCCGGGGATGTTGCTTGAACCGCTGTGCTTTTCCAGCACCACTCTAATCCTGTCTGTCCTTCAAACATGTCTCAGTAATTGATCAATGCTTTAAATTCATCCACTTTACCTGTCATGTTCCTTCGTTAAAATAGATAAGTTTAGCTAGGGTGGCACGTTGGCTCAGTGGTCAGCACTGCTGCCTCACAGCACTAGGGTCCCAGGTTCAATTCCCACCTCGGGTGACTGTGTGGAGTTTGCACATTCTCCCCGTGTCTGCGTGAGTTTCCTCCCACAGTCCAAAGATGTGCAGGTTAGGTGAATTGGCCATGCTAAATTGCGTGTAGTGTTAGGGTTAAATATAGGGAATGGGTCTGAGTGGGTTGCTCTTCAGAGGGTCAGTGTGGACTTGTTGGGCTGAAGGGCCTGTTTCCACACTGTAGGGAATCCAATCTTTCCAAACCTCCTATTGCCTTATCCTGTCCATGTCTTCAACTACTGGACTGTCCTAGCATTCTTTCTACATCTGATTGGACCTTGGTCCCCACTTTACAACTATTCTGTGTCCCATTGCCCTGGCAAATCCATTTAAAACCTTCCCAACAGCATATGCAAACCTCCCAGCAAGGAAATTGAATTCATTCTAATTGAGGTGCAACCCATCCAGCTTGTACAGCTCCTATCTACCCTAGAACCTGTCTCAATGTTCAAAGCATATCAAGCAATCCCTCATATACTATCCCTTTAGCCATGTATTCATCTGAACCTCTTATTCCTATATTCGGTATTGGATGGTACTGAAAGTAATATGGAGATTACAGCCTTAATAATCTCCCTTTTAATCTACAACTGAACTCTCTCAATTCCTGTTGCAGGACTTCATTTCTTCTTTAGCTAATGCTGTTGGTACTGACTTACTATGACACTGTTTACTCTCCCCCTTCATAATGGCCTGCAGCTGCTCTGAGACATCCCTGACCCTGGTACCATGAGGCAACATATCATTCAAGCTCCACAGAGCTACGTGTCAGTACCACTTACAATTGAGTTCCCATCACTAAAACTCTCCCAGTCCATCCCCTCCCCTGCTGTGCTGCAGTGCCAGTAATGGTACCACTAACTTGGCTGTTGCTGCTTTCCCCTGAGACACCATTATCCCCAATAGTATCCAACACGGTTTGTCTGTTTTGAGAGGGGGATGGCCATGGGGATTCCTGTACTGTCTATCCACACTTACTACCCTTTATGGTGGTCATCCAATGCTTTTCTGTTCCTGTGGCCCTTACTGATGGGGTGGCCAGCTCAAAAAACACACTATCCGCAACATCCTCAGCATCGTGGATGTTCCATAGTGAGTCTACTCACAGCTCCATGTGGAGTTATTCCATGCGGTCAATCAGAATCTGCAGCTGAACACACTTCCAGAGTCTCTTTGGTGAACATTTCTTTAACATGAGTAACTGACCAGCTGGAGTTCTGAAGTTTTTTTTCTCTAACGTAGTACTGCTTCTGGCCACTGGGTGGTGCTGAAAGCCCATTGTTGAACGATCCTTTTAACCTCCATGATATTGATGGCCATGATCAAAGGGTTACACTTTATTTGATTGACGATACAATTTCATGTGACCCATTTTAATTTTTAAGTTTTCATGAAGCTAACTTCAAATATACTATCTTAAGTATAAATGATCCCTGGAAAATGATTAAGGGGGAAAGAAATTGGTTTATATTATGTCTTATCACAATTTCAGAGCCTTCCAAAGTTCTTCGCAGTCTGCTCCAAAGCAATGTTTTTTGAAATGTAATTGTTCAGGCACATACAGGGCGAGGGGCAGACACCTCGCTCAAACAACCAGCCAACGCAATGGAGGGCGTGGGGATCCTTATCTAACTTGGTGACAGCTTCAAGGGGAACAACAATCCAGAGAAATCTCACACTCCCTTTAGACTGTAATGACTGTTTTTATTGACTAGTCATTGAGAAGCTGGCTCTTCTGGGAGCAGTATTTTCTGTGTTACACTGAAATGGCGACTGGGGCTATGTGGAGATAATGTATTTCAATGTAAACTGTTTTTGAGTGTTGTTATATTTCCAAACTCTTATGCCTGTAGATAGATTTTTTTATTACAGTTAATGGGGATATGGACGTGGCCTCTCTTTTAGCATTTGAAAGAAAGGTTCTTTAATACATCAATGCAATAAATCTAGTAAATATTTACCTGTCACTGTTCTATTCAGTCCACAGTGAAGGATTCGTCTGAGCACATGGCAAGACACTTTCATGAAATTTGAACAAAACGAATGGTTTAATATATAGTAAATAAGGGGAATGTAGTGTTTATTTCACCCTGTCATTGTAGTCCCCATTTTCACAATCCTTCCCATTGCATTAAGCTGGTTCCAGACTTTACCTGGGTGATTGTTCCGCACCCTGTGCTTGGAGGAACAGCATGCTCTGAGTGTGGTATTATCATAACCCCCACGGCCATCAGGTTCCAGACTCTTCCTGGCACAAGGAAGTGACCATTTGTGTCCCAGAAACCACCAGAGGATTGTATTGAGCATGTTTCACCCCATCCAGGGGCCATCTTTGAAATGACCAGGTAGGATTAATGTCTTGTAAGTGTGTTTGTTGCCATTTATTTTCCATTTTCAGATTGTTTTGTTAGTCCCTGAATGAGAATATGCGTGTCCTTTAGCCCCTCTTCACACTGAAGTATCTCTGCATCATTGGGAAGGGTATGGATTGTCCACTGTTGGTCACTGCTTGGTGCTGAAACCTCCCTCTGGCCAACTGTCTGGGGTGAGGATGTTTTTCACCAATGTCTCTTCAAACCTCAAAACAGTGCTTTGGAATCTTTTGGGCTCGGAGATGAAAATGAGTGAACTGGCCTGAGATGGACGTTAACCCAGAGAGATCCAGGTAATTAGATTACTTAGTATGGAAACAGGCCCTTCGGCCCAACAAGTCCACACTGACCCGCCAAAGCGCAACCCACCCAGACCCATTCCCCTACATTTATTCCTTCACTTAACACTACGGGCAATTTAGCATAGCCAATTCACCTAACCTGCACATTTTTGGACTGTGGGACGAAACCGGAGCACCCGGAGGAAACCCACACAGACACTGGGAGAATGTGCAAACTCCACACAGTCACCTGAGGTGGGAATTGAACCCAGGTCTCTGGTGCTGTGAGGCAGAGTGCTAACCACTGAGCCACTGTGCCGCCCATGTGCTGGGGATTTGGTTTCGAATCCCAACTTGGCAGATGGTGGATTTTTAATCCAGTACTTGGAAATGAGTGTCTAGTGGTGACCGTTGTGAATCCATTGTCTTGATTGTCTGGTAAAACCCAGCTGAATCACTCATGTCCTCTCGGGAAGGAAACTGCCATCCTTACCTGGCCTGGCCCACATGTGACTCTAGCCCCACAGCAATGTGGTTGACTCTTAACTGCCCTCTGGGTAACTAGGGATGGGCAATAAATACTGGCCTAATTTGTTCCAGGGCAACACGCTTATTCCTTATGGAACTCTGGCATTTCACCAGCTCATGATTACACTCAGCAGCTGCACTTTGAAGCACTTTTTGGGGATGTGCTCATCACAGAAAGTACATTCATTTTGTGATCCCTCAGTCAAGAAAATAAGGAAATGGCACAGTAACTAGAGCTGTATTTGAAACAGTTTCTACCCTACTGTTGTTAAAATACTGAATGGACTCTCAAACCCTTAACATTCACCTGTACCTGTGTTCTTGTTTTTGCCGCTGTTTACCTATTATTTACTTAACTATGCTACTTAACTCTGTGATCTGCCTGGATTGTTTGCAGGATGGAGCTTTTCACTGTGCCTTGGTACACGTGACAATAAATTCAATTCAGCACTGAACCATTTAATAATTACAACTGCTGGGGATTTTATTATTAAATATTTTGATTCAATTGCGGCTCACTCTTGTATGTTATCTCAATACTTCAATAAAATGCTTGGAATCACGAAGAAAGCATGTCTAAAACTGAGTTGTTGAACCCTCAATGCGAAACAAATTTCTGGCTGCATCTGTGAAGAGAGATTTAAAGTTGCAAATTCTTGAGGGTCACTGGACTCTCCAGCTCCTCAGAAGCTGCCTGACCTGCTGTGCTTTTCCAGCACATTTTTTGACTGACACTCCAGCATCTACAGTCCTCACTTCCTCAGTTACCACCAGACCTGGTGAGTTTCTCCAGGAGTTTCAGTATCTGCAGTTTTTATTGTTATATTTGAGAGTTGAAATCACTCCTGCATTAATTGCTGCTCCACATTACGATGCCAGGTTTAATCTGCCCAGTTCACCAGGAGTGAGTTTCTTTACCATTGGCCAGTCAGCCCTGTTGGTTGTGTACATTTTGCTGATCTTCAGTAGATAAGATTATGTATAAATTTGGGTGACGGTCTGGGCTCAAGTGGCATCTGCTCCAGAGGTGTGCCACTATCATGTCTGAACAGGCTGATAAGTTGTAGGTATTTTTACTGGTCAGTGGAGTAATCATTGAGTTTGCAGGAGGTAAAGGAAATTAGTTGGGAAGGATTAACAACTTTTTATACTGTTCAGATACATACTACCAACACAGAAGTTGCCAAGTACAAAAGCTACTGCAGTTGCTACAATGTTAAAGAGCTATTTTCCAGTTGGTGGCGAGTTATTCCAGCAATAAAATCAAAACAATCTGGAACAGTTGAACAAGTCTGATTACATTGGTGGCTGCAGACAGTTAACAGGTTAATTGAGCTTACACTCATTAGTTTAGAATGCCAAACACTAGACTTCTCCCCACAAACAACTCCAAAAGAGCAGTTATTTTAAAAGCCATATTCTAATTAGGGTTTTACATCAAATTGAAATCACGTGTACCAAGCTGTCCAGAAGTTTTGGCTATCAAATATTCTACTTTAGTAGGAGTTGCATCATGTCAAGCAACTGGAAAGAGATCACATTGGATGCCCACATTAGAAGGTCACACCAAGAAGGATAGCTATGCTGGTAAGTTGGGAAAAGATAGGCAACTGGAAGTGATAGCAGCACAGATTCAATGGCTCCACCATTGTGAACCTTTGCAATTCTCTATCTTAGGGAACTACGGCTGTTTGTTCAAGGAAGTGAGTAACTTTTTGGATACTAATGGGAGCAAGGGAGGAGAGATGGAGATAAAAGAGAATCAAATATAGGCCATTCAGCCCCTTGAGTCAACTGTTGACTGCCATCTCTAACACCAGTGATCAGAGCAGCCAACTCTGTAGCAAAGGGATCTTGGAATTATTGAGGTGTTCAGAAATAGCTTCTGCTTCTCCCAATCCATTAACTACCCAAACCAAATCCAGAAGGAATTTCTAGCATTTACCAAAATGTACCACTGCAGGTGGCAACATATCAACATAAGCATTGCTTCTTTTTGATGTTAAAAATGTTTCTAAAGATTTAACATTTTTGCCAATATTGCCCAGGCCTCTACTCAAGCTGCTTTTGTGTCACTGACCTATACCCCTGCCACGTTCTGTATTACGCGTGATAACAACTTGGACCTACCTTTCAGCCATCTAAATCACATCCTTCGTTTGGTTTGTCAAGTGGGGATTCTGAGCAATGACCTTATACCTACCCATGTTGAGCGAATGGATTAGCTGTCCTCCAATTTAATTGATCTGTAATACAAAGAAACGGAAAACATCCCCCACTTATCAATACCCAGCCAACAGAGCACCTCCAACCCAGAGTGAATTGTTAAATTGTCCAGGTGGTTACAGTCTAGAAATTTTTATAAAAAGATTAATATTCAAAATTAAGAAAATTTAGGTCCCATGCCAAATCACTGGTTAAATAATTCAACTCAGCTAAGTCAGTTATGTGTTTTTGCAATCAGTTTGTAGATTCCCAGGACTGGAGTAGGTCAGATTCCTCTATTGCTCTGGGATCAGATCAATCAGTAGCAACATTAAGCAGGTACTGGGTCACCCATGTCTACGTTTAATAAGTCACCAGCAGCAATTCAGATCAGCAGTGATCATTTGGATGATGATGACGACTATCAAATAGGAATATTCACAACTTCAGTCAATTCTTGAAGATTAAATCAAAGATCGAAAATGAAGAGCAGCTATTTTAAAATGAAGGCCCACTACATGCAAACAGGGAAAAGCTGCACACTTTTTTTTGAAAAATTCCAATAACAGATAATAAAGCTGTTATGACTTCAGGTCCCATACTTCAAAGCTTGATTCAAACTGGAAGAAGAAATGAATGATTGAGAACTAAAGGGGCAGTGACAAATTAAAAATTAAAAAAACCCTCAATGTGATTATAGAGCACAATCTTAAAAGCATAAGGATACACAAGTAGGGACTTATTGCTTGGTTTCAAAGGTTTGTTGGGAATTTGGTGTTGAGGCTAATTAAAACCACTGAAGATCATGGCCAAAGAGGATCACATGACCAGATATCCTCATCCTGTTGTCTATTCAGACAGACAATACTTGCCAAGAATCAAGTTTTCTTCAAAATCCTTGAAGGTTATTTGCAGATGTAGTGATGTCAATGGCTGCAGCACAAACAATGATTCCTCCATTTTGTTTATTAGTTACTTTTAAAACTGTACAATTACCACAATGAAGAGTGACAAATGAAACATGGAAATCTATTTCCAATCTTAGGCCGTTTATATTGATTTTAAGTTGGTCAATGTTCAAAAGCCCTATTTGTGAATAACCACCTTCCTGATATATGTCTACACCCCTCACACCGACTGGTAGGTTATAGAAGATGCATCATGTAAACTGCCTTGGACTGGGGGAGACGTTCAAATAGTCGCTCACATCCAACTTATTGTAGTAAGGGAAAGTTGAATTACACTTGAACAGTCCACAGGTGAAATTTATTTTCCCTTTAATGTTACAATAGTTATACCACCTTAAAAGTTAGCAATAAAAAATTGCAAATCAATTTGGCCAAAGTTTTATTTACAGGACAAAAAAAACAGCAAAAAACATCACATTTAAAACTCTTTGCACTCCCCCTCAAAAAAAATTAATGGGAACACAGTATACTTAAAATTTCAATAGTGTTGTAGTCAGACTGTAAAACTACAAAAAAAATCTAGAAGCTTCGATCAAAACTGCTGTTTTCCTAAAAAGCACAAAAATGTCTCAAATTGGGAAACAAAGCAGGACTGCAAATGCTAATGAATTGATGAAAAGGGATTCTCCAAAAGTGTCAGTCAAACCCAGGTCCAGTTAGAATGTCAATGTTCTCAGATCGTGTGACTAAAAGGATTAATGCCACGTGTAGACAATTGAAGGAATTCAGCATTGGCCAGGTTACATCCTCTCATTTCTTCAGTAAACTTAAATTTTAAATCCCAAAACTGGGGAAGTGGATATTTATTGCACCCAAGCTGTTCCCAGGAAAATACATTTTAAAATTCAAAAAGGTGAAAAAAGATAAAACTTTAATACTGAGACAATTTGAAGACTAAAGTTGGCTGAACAGATCTAGCAACAAAAGAAGTGGGCTGTGTGCATGTCCATGATTAGGGTCGACTGCTGGAAGGGACAAGTTGGTCTCATGTGAACACGTGGCACAGAGTAAGTTTGTAAACAGTTTCAGTGTTACTCTTCCTTTTCCTCAGCTGGTGCAGGTGTTGAACTAGGCTCTTCACTTTCTGCTGGTTTTGTAGGTTCCTCAGTTGCTTCCTGCTTGACTTCTTCTCCTGAAGTCTGTTGTTGTTCCTCCTTTGCAGGGACTGTCTCCTCAGTCTGAGACTCTTCGTTATTTGCTTTGGTTTCTTGTCCCTCAGAAGCACTGGCTTCTGCCGGTTTCTCCTCCTTCACCTCCTCCACAGCACTCTCTTTCGCTTCACTGCTGCTTGCTTTTGTCTCTTCTACTGCTTTGCTTTCGGCTTTATCTTCAGTGGGGCTATTTTCAGCTGCCTCGGGTTTCTTGGTTTTCTTGAAGGACATTTTGCCAAGCTTAAAGGATTTGAAAGACAGGGTCTTTTTCTTCTTCTTCTTGGGAGTCTCAGTGGTTTCAGTTTTAGTAGCTTCCCCCTCAGCGGGTGGTGCTGGTTCAATGGCATCACCTGAGCTTTCAGCTGCTTCCTTCAATCCCTCGGTGGCTCCACGTCCATTTGCTGGAACTGCAGCCGCTTCTCCGTCGGCTTTAGTTGGAGACACGTCACCATTGGTCTTCACATGGCCATTTTCCTGTAATTGAGATGGGCACGTGGAGAAGGGTGAGTATTGAGGAGGAGGAGTCATGCTCACCTTTCTATTTACACTCATTCATTGACACACCCCAATTCAAAACAAAGGCAAATACAGCCAGGTCACCAACACCACCCAGTGTACAACCGGTGCCTGGGCACAGCGTCCTGACCTCTGGGTCAGGAGTTCCCACCAGCACCACCCCAGATCTGTAACAGCAAGTGGGAACAGGTGGATTGGAAAATCTCTCAAAATATCAGCTCCCAGTCTGAGCTGGGCTCAGTAAATATTGGGACAAAGTCAGATCAAAACAGTCAACAGAAAAACAGCCCTGGGGAAAGTACCAAAAAAACCCAAGTAGCAATTCGAAACTGGATTGTGTAATTTGCTCAAGGAGGGAGGACTTTCGCCAGATGCCCAGGGGAGTTTCCCCCCCAGAATGTGTCCCCAGTGTCAGAGCTGGGACTGTGTGTTGAGTTGTTTATTCCTCGTACAGAGTGAAGGGAGCTCCAACATTCCCCTGAGCGGGGGGGGGGGGGGGGGGCACTGCTCACATTCACTGGGTGAGGGGCTCCCTGCATCCCTCTGGTTTCCCACCCCCCCACCAACCCCCGGGGGAGGGAGAGACTGCGCTCAGGCCCCGCACTCCCGCCCGCCACCGACAGGCGGCGCTCCCGTCCTTCGGCGCAACGACCGCCCGAATGTTCCACCAGAATGCCGGCCGCTCGGCCCCTGGGCTGGGGGCTAGTATCAGCCAACTCAAGGTCCCGCCCATTTCTCGACGATCAGCGAAACCCCCCGTAAATTCGGGCGCGATTCGGGGCGGCTCTTTGTTCTTCGCCCCCACCCCCGGGACACCCCCCTCCCCACGACACCCCCCTCCCCAGACCCCCACCCCCGGGACACCCCCCCTCCCCACGCCACCCCCTCCCTCCTCAGATCCCCACCCCCTCCCCCGACCATCCACGACACCCCCACCCCCGGGGCACCCACCGGTGAACAGAGCCGGAGATTAACATTGTAGTCCCAGACAAAATTAATAAAACCATCACAAAAATAACTTTTAAACACAAGAAACGGCGGAGGGTGCAATGGTCCCGGTTTTACCCCCCACCCCCGGGGCTGGGGGTTTGAGATTCGAAGCTTCTGCATTCACACGAAACGCTGCCCCAGAATGTTTCCATGGAGAACAGCTCTGGGAACAATGTAAACCTGGTCAAATCCCACAAAAGGAGATCCTTCTTTTAAGAATCCCTTCATAAACCCACATGAACCTTTTCCAATATTCCGCCCCCTCCCCGTGTTGAAGCCCAAACCCCAGTCTCCCGCTTTTGTGAAAAGCGCAGAAAAGGTGGATTTGAAATTCCAAGGTTGTATCAATACTGTACACTCCCACCTCCCCCCCCCCACCGTCGCCACAAGATAATCCCAGTTCATTTCAAAATTAAACCCTTCACACAAGACCATTAAAATCCTACCTGGCCGTTGGATTTGCCAGCTACTCCAGTGGTGTCTTGTGTTTTTGGTTTAGTCAGTGTGCTCCCCATGTTGAATACGGTCTCTCTCTCGCACACACACACACACCCGACTCAAACAAAGGCAACTAGCGCCGACTCGATGCACGAACTCAGAGACACAGGTTTCTAAGCAGCAACCTGTGCACAGGCAAAACCACACTCAGCTCACAACAAGCATCGAGAGGGCAGACTCCAACAAAGCCTTTTTTTTGTCTTAAATTCTCTGCTGTCCCCACAGCGGAACCTTCTCTCTGTCTCTCTGTGACCGCTCAGCAAGTCCCCATCTACAGAAATGAACTGCGTAAAACCGTCCCTCTATCTAACATGCACCAACGCCCCAAACAGATAAAGGAGGTGGGGAAAGAGCCTCGGTAACACCGCCGTGTCCAATCGGAACCCAGAGGGGGAAGGCACCAGCACCAGACAATAGAAAAAATCCCCAGGCAAAGTTCTCCCCCACTCCAATCCAAAAATCCCCAATTTTCCCGGGGGGGTAAGGGGGAACACAGTCAACAGAGTTGGATCACGTTGTTAAAACAGTGAAAGATTTTAAGCTGGTCCTTTTCAAAAAGCTGGAAACGAACAAAGATGAAGCCGGAGAGAGAGAGGGACGCGGATGTGTATTTGGAGGATGAAGTTTGATTGACAGGGCGGCTGACAGACACCAAGAATTTGCAGCTTGCTCCCAGTGAAATAATTTATTTGGGATTTCATGCTCGGCAGTTTTGTGTTATTTTACACGCGGTCTCACATATACTATGACCATTGCTGACAATCTGGGTTGGGATATTCATGTGCTCTGCCTTCTCTCCATCCCCCCACACTACCCTAAACACACACTCTCTCTCTCTCTGTCCTGACATTGTGACTGAACTGAGCACTGTACCCCCACCCAGTCACTGCCAATCGTGAATATTTGCCTTCGATCCGAGTTATTTTCCTGACTGCTTTATTTCCCCGGGAACACTGCATTGAGGGTTAGTCTCATTTTCAGCAGACCGATGTGACTGCTTTCCCAAACCCCGGGAGATTTCCTCCAACAATGTCCTGTTAGTAGGGACTGGTTGTGGAAGGGATTGTCGGGTTTTGTTTCGGTGTTGGAGTGTTTGAGATGTTTTGTTGAAGACATTGAGCGGAGCTTGGACTTGGTTCACTCTGTCCTTGTCAATGTCCAGGGAGCAGTATCTCCAAGGCTCTGCTCCACGGTCAGGAGCCGGCGCTGAGCTGCCCCAGTCCAGCTTCATTCATATTTCAAGGAGACGCTCGGATCTGTTTGCTTTAAAGCCACGTTGGAGAAGTACAGTGGATTCCTTCTGTTTGTGTGAGGGTGGGGGAAGGGGAGGGGTGCAGTTCTCTGGTAATCCTGTTCTCCAGCTCCCTTTAATTTGTCCAGACAAGCATATAGCCCCTCACTGGCGGAGAGTGAGTGATTCTCCAGCCCCTACTGCCCCAGTGGGACACCCCGCTCAATGGCTGCCTCTTGGCACATTCACGGCTCAGATGTGTTTAACCGACAGGAATTGTGCTTCAGAGAGAGAGTCTTTAATGAGCTCTGCTGTAAAGTGTAACACTTCATGAGATTGATTGAGTCCGGTGCTGAGGACACACGTGCTCCAGAAGCACAGCTCAAACACAAAGACATTGCTGGAGAAACTCAGCAGATCTGGCAGCATCTCAGAGAGAAGCAGAGACTGGTGACCCTTCGTCAGAACCAGAGTTATTCTCCTTGCAATTGGACTTTAAACTCTCTCCCAATTCTGAAGATCTGCACATTCCCAGGGCGCTATGTGAATTCTGACCGCTGGTTTCTGACTGGCCCTGGGTTACCTGAAGGCTGAACCTCAGCGCCTTCCCTGAGCCTGCTCCTCTCTCAGAGACTCGGATGAACCACTTGTGATCAGCTGCCTGGCGTGCCTCACCCTTTGATCATTACCCCCGCTGCAGGAGCTCGGAGCGTGCTCCAACATTAAAGGCTCTGTCTAAATACCCCTCAAGTTGTTGTTGGAAATAAGAGCAATGCCCTAACGAGATTTCAAACAGCAGTGAAGATAACTGTGTACCGAAACAAACCACATGCGATAGGTATCCTCAAACTTTTCGTTGGACCATTGTTGGGAAGGGTGTAGTCATTACAATCATGGAGTTAATCCTCAGGGTGAAGAGGTGAGGGTGACATGGTCAGGAACTGCTGGGGGAGAGGCGGGGTTGATGAGGTAAAACAAGAGCTTTCCCAGAGGCAGTAACTAGCAGAAATTTAAAACCTCACCATCAGGAAGAATATGAGAATTGGTGAGGGTTTTTTTTTAAATTAAGGTTATTTTTAAGAGTGGAATTTGCGGACGATGCCAGTGATGTAAGGGGGTTGACAATATCTTAGAAATGGATAATTGATGAATATTCAAACATGAAAACAGATTGAGGAAAATGAAGAGATTCGTTCTGTTAGAAGCGGCACAAAATCCAACTCTGTACTGAAAACAAAAAATGCTGAAGACCACAGCGGGTCAGGCAGCAACCATTGAGAGAGAGCCAGCTAACACTACAAGTCTCGATGTCTCTTCATCAAATACAGATTCCAGCATCTGCAGTAATTTGCTTCCAATTCTGTTACAATATTCTGTGAAGATGCAAACTCATCCCTCTTCATTATATTCCTATTTAGGGTAAGAAAGATTGGGGGAAGATCAATACCAATTTACTGATTGCTGAATCCCTGTCTTAATGAATCTGTAATGATTCCTATCTTGTACCTGACACCTGTGCTCACCCCATGGACTTTCAGCTCCTATTATTGTAGAGTGGTATCATCTCATTCAATTCATTAATTAATCATTGAAAGTATTGTTGCATTTGCTCAGCCACCAAACTTTTCAAAGGACTTCATAACCACAGAAGTACACTTGCGTGGTCCCTGTTGCTAGGTAGAAAATGCAGCAGCCGAATCACGCTCAGCATATTCCCCCAAATACTGGATTAGTGGTGCTGGAAGAGCACAGCAGTTCAGGCAGCATCCAACGAGCAGCGAAATCGACGTTTCGGGCTAAAGCCCTTCATCAATGCCCTCATCATCCAGCACCACTAATCCAGTATTTGCTTTCCAGCATCTGCAGTCATTGTTTTCACCATATTCCCCAAACCTCAGTGGGATAATACTGTTCAAAGGATCAATATTGATTGGATTAGATTCCCTACAGTGTGGAAACAGGCCCTTTGGCCCAACCAATCCACACTGACCCTCCGAAGAGCAACCCATCCAGACTCATTCCCCTAACTAATGCAACTAACTCTATGGGCAATTTAGCATGGCCAATTCACCTAACCTGCACACCTTTTGGACTGTGGGAAGAAATCGGAGAATGTGCAAACTCCACACAGCCAGTCGTCCAAGGCTGGAATCGAACCCAGGTCCCTGGCGCTGTGAGGCAGCAATGCTAACCACTGAGCCACCATGCCACCCTATTGTTCAGGATACTAGAGAGATTCCTCTGCTCTTCTTCGAAATAGTGCCATTAGATGATTTGAGCTCATGCTCAGACATCAATGACTTGGTTCTGAAATGTGGCAGCTCTGACAGTGCAGCTTCCCCCCAGCACTGCACTGAAGTGACAGCCTCACATTCTAGAACTTGGAATTTTGTAACTCACTGCTGAGAACTACCAACCAACCCATGGCAGACAATGAAGGGAAAGACACTGGCAAATATCTAAAAGATAGAAAACCATGATCTCTAATGAGTCATGTTTTTGAAAAGCAGAATGGCTGGATGGCCTTTGTCTGCATTTCCCAACACAAACAGCTCTCTGGTCAGTGGCCAATGGGGTGAAGGCTACTAGTAGAAAAAGCTGACCTTGGTAAGGCTATATTAACGAGTAGTAACACCAGCCCAGGGCTCACAGATCATTATTGTTAGACAATAACTCTTGTTCGAGAGTGTATGTTACAATAAGATGGACACAATGGCCTCTCATCCATCAGCATCAACCCAACTGATTTTACTGCCTTAAGTCATATATTGGTCAGGTAACTGATTCTGTCATATGTCAGGCTCTCTATCAGAGTGGTGGAGAAAGCTGACGTGGAAAGAGCTAAGAGAAAGTAGTATAAATATTATTTTATTTCACAGGATGTATACATTGCTGTCAGCATCAACTTCACTGGCTTCCAAATCTCCCCTCCCCACACTTCATCCCAGATCGAACCCACCAACAACCGTCCTCTTGACCTGTCCTACCTGTCCATCTTCCTTCCTTCCTGTCCACCCTCCTCACTGACCTTTCACAATCACCCCCCCCACATGCATTCACCTATCATCATCTTCCCAGCTACTTTCCCCACACCCCACCCTCATATTTATCTCTCATTCCCCCCCCTCCACATTCCTGATGAAGGGCTTAGCCCAAAACGTTGACTCTCCCGCTCCTCAGATGCTGCCTGACCTGCTACGCTTTTCCAGCGCTACCCCATTTGACTCTGACTCTCCAGCATCTGCAGTCCTCACTCTCTCCTCGTCACTGTCAATATGAGCATTTGTTTTCAATCCATAACTTGCCTGGAGAAGGCAGTGGTGAACTTCCTCTCGAAGCACTCTAGTGCTTGGTTTAGTATAATACAGAGACAGTACATTGTAGTGCAGAATCTATAATCATGGCCTTTTCTCGCAATTCCACAAGGCAAGATGGAAGATCATTAAAGTGAGATCACTAACCTACTGTGTGCCTCTAATTTAGACAACATCTATGAACCTCCTACCAACTAGCCATGTTGAACTGCTCTTTTATGTTAAATGCACCACAAAGACCTGGCATCTTGGTGTTTACCATATCATCATGAAACTGTGTGTGAACTCAACTTTAACTTTAATGAATTGAAATTTAAGGCTTGGTTTAGAATTCAGCATAGTCCTGTAAATAATACAGCACATCCAAAATTTGGGATATGCTGAGGATGAGGATCTTGAACTCAGACCATTGAGTCAAAAGCAAGCATTAGCACCTAAGCCCGTTCTGTACCTATTTTGTAGCTGACACATTCAGTGAAATTATTGCACCTGGAGTAGGTGGGACTAGAACCTGAGCCTCCTGGTTCAGAGGTAAGACACTACCACTACACCATTAGGCCCCATTCTGAGCACGTACAGAGCCTCAGCAGTGGCACCACCCAAATAATAATAAGCGTTCAGGCAATGAAGGGGAGTAAATGAGAAGAACAATGATATGTTGATGGCGTGAGATTATGGATATTGAGTGGTGGCAGACTCATTTGGAGCCGAGTCCAATATAGATCAGTTGGTCCAAATTGTTTGCAGTAAATTCTATCATAATTGTCACCTCAAATTTTGAACCTGAAAGAAACAAAAAAAATTAGCAATTTGTGGTTTTGTTCTATTTTGGGGAGCTCTGTGTTACTGAAGAGTACCAGTGTGAATACATTAAATGTAATAAGTAGCTAGCTTACTCTAACAGTTTGTCTTGTTTGAGTTTGACGACAAGTGCGTTTCCATGGTAATAATTGAACCAAATTTGCTGGAAGCAAGTCAAGCTATTGCAAAATATAGTGATAGCAGCAGCAATCTTAAATCCCATCCACTCTCGTAAGGGTCAGCTGAGATTTGAAGTGGACTGTGACTTTCAGATTTTCATCACGTCAGTTTGAGCTACATCTTGAAAAAAACTGCATAAGAATTAAATATTTAAAAAATGAGATGGTGATGACTTCCAACCCCATGAAGCATTTCAGTTTCTATGGAAACAGCAGGCGCAGATATCAGAAACCCAGATGGGCTTAATGTGTTGAGCCCAAAATATTTTCTTCCCTGCAATATAGGTTGGTTGCAATTTTCAAAGAGTCTTAACCATATGCTTTCTAATTTGAATTTTTGAAGAGGCATTTTTGTTCAAATTAGGTTACAATTTCAGGTAAGCACACTGCAAACATGTTTGAGTTGTTAAGCCCCTGTTCACAACTTTCATTTCAAGTTTTCTCTCATCTTCTGTCATTGAGATATGGCCTCAGTGGTAGCTATCCAAAACCTCAGCCCTCCTCTACTTCAGCTCTATATGTAAATCTTGACAGGTATAATCAGCAGTAATTTGATTCTGAGAATATTCACAAACTACAATCTCTGATTGTCATCCTTCCAGGTAACAATCTCCAAATATTCCCCTCTGGTTCCTCAAGACAATCACCAGTTGGTTCTTGGAGGTTACACTGAGAGTGAGACCAATCGCACAAATCCCATCAATATCAGCCTCTTTAACAACCCTCAGACTCCCTGCTGAAACTGTGAAGTAAATCTATGTTCACTGGTCAAAACTGACAGCTAATTCCAAAAGTCTGTGAAAAGAAACATCTCCTGACAATTGATTCTTCACTAATGTACCTGATAGAACCCCAACTCTCATCCTAGATGTCTATGTGGACTCAGACCCCAATGCCTTCATCACAGTAAAGACTTCAATGGACTGGCCTGAAACTACACTCTGCAGGTCAAGAAGACCAGTCTCTCTGGGTGTTCAGTGGTGGTGGAGGCTCTCTATGCCTTTATTTCCCTTGGCTCTGTTCTAGTCACTCCCAGCATCTCTCCATGTCCAAGAGTATGACATGGCCAGAATGGAACAGTGTTGTAGATACAGCCTAACCAAGGTTTTGTGTGCGTACAGAATGATGCTTTCTGTTCTGTATTTGTTACAATGTGCAACAAGTTCTCTCACTCCTGTCTTGAATATAACACTGAGTATTTACCTTCAGAATTTCACTTGGTTTGCAACTAATAATTTCCCTCCATGTTACACACTGCACTGCTCTATTCTTGCTTTCTCTATCCCAAATTGCCATTTTATATTTTTGAACATGGACAAACACGCTCTTGCATAATGCCTACATATTTATATTGATTTGTAAATAGATCAGATTGTTACTAATGTTTGAAAAGTCATATCAGTACAATTTAAAATAAATCTACAGTAGCCCCTTGACAAACATGGGCTGGAAAATAACATTTGGATAATGTTACAGGAAGGTGAGAGCTCTTGCTGAACTGTGTTAGTCACTGTTATAGATTGATGGTCATTTTTAGATTCTTGGGTTGATCATTAAATGGACTATATGCCCAATGTGATCGATAGTGTAAGACCCTGTCTGTAATACAAATTGAATATCGTGATCTTCCAATCACATACTCTAGTGCTTTTTAATCATATGAAATAGGTCAAGTATAATTTGTTAACTTGTTTTATTTAATGTTGATGTGTACAGTTTAATGTAGCAAATCTTATTTCAGTTCTACAGAAGAGTCACATTGGACTCTCCACAGATGCTTCCAGACCCGCTGAGTTTCTCCAGCATTTTCTCGTTTCGGTTGATATCTCCAGCATCTGCAGTACCTTTACTTTCATTTGATGTAACTTCAATTTCGTTGTAAATAAAAAATAACAAATCATGACTCAGGTGTTATACTTTAGTTTTTGAACTAGACTAAAGTTAGCTCTCAATTTGATTGGCTGCCTTCCTAGTCTTAAGGCAGATTTGCCTTTGATTCTCAAAGCTAACGGTTCAAATGGTCCTGGAACAGTTTTACCCTCTCTGGCCAGGAAGTTGTCAGTTTGACGTGCTATTCTCTCACAGTGGGTGTTTGGCTGGGAGGACTACTAATTTCTTGTCCAGGAGCCTATAAATAATCAGACTGGGCAATAAGAATAATATCCAATCTGCTTTCATTCTCCAGTGCATTATCATTTCGAATGTATAATTGTTGCTGCTATTTGCTCACAGTCACCAGTCAAAGTAAATTTCCCTCTAATAAAAGAATTAGAGACCGTAGGAATAGTTTGTGGTAGTGAAGATCTGCATAAGCAAGGAGTGAGAAAATAAATGAAAATAAGCATTGATCAAAGCTGCAAATTCAGGGATGTACCCCGAAAGGGGAAACTATAAGTAAAATAAGTAGAGCTTTCAACCATAAGCAGGTTACCAGCAGAGATATAATACCTCAATCAATGCTGGACTGGTTGTTGTCCCTGTAAAAGATTGGTCTTTTTTGAAGGCATTCTTCATAAATATTATGTGGAGATGCCAGTGTTGGACTGAGGTGAACAAAGTTAAAAATCACACACCATTTACAGTCCAAAAAGGTTTATTTGGAAGTACAAGCTTTTGGAATGCTGCTGCTTTATCAGGTAGCTGTGGAGACACGGAATTTATAGCAAAAGATCACAGTATGATGCAACTGAAAAGGATGTATTGAACAAACCTAGACTGCTGTTAAATCTTTCATCTCACACACATACTCTTACATACTCACACACTCACGCAGACCCTCTCTCATTTACACGTTCTTTCTCATACACACGCAAGTACACCACGCACACTCACACCCACGCACACACCCTCTCACAGGCTTTTACTCCATCACACTCGTTCACACACTCTACCAAGCATGCACACACACAAATACACACTCTCTCATGTGCACTCACACTCATACGCACACACTCTCCCACGCGCACACATACATATAGGTCTATGGGGTGAATTTGCGTTTACAGAATTATATTTGCAGATACATCATATTTTGCTCAAGAAGCGCACAGTCTGCAGGCAGTCAATCCATGTGATATTTTATAAATTTCACTTTGGCAATAGAACCAGTCTGACTCAAGGTTGGGATACAGACGGTCTCTAACCTCACACCTTTTAATGCGCATTGTCTACGTTAAGATGTCACCTTTTTTAATAAAACCTTAAGTTATCTCAGGAATGTGACTTAAAAGAAGTTCTGAGATTTACACCTTAATGAACCCAAGCCTGCAACCCATTCTAAAAGATGAAAGACTTAATAACAATCTAGTTTATTCAATATATCATTTCAGTTGCATGACACTGTAATCTTTTCCTATAAATTCTGTGTCTTATGATCCTGCTCTACAGCTACCTGACAAAGGAGCAGCGCTCGAAAGCTAGTGCTTCCAAATAAACCTGTTGGACTATAACATGGTGGGTTGTGTGATTTTTAACTTCATAAACATGAAGAGTTTACTTTGGTGTGTGCTGTTGCAGACCTTGTATAATGATACTGGTGTCTAAAAATACTGGTGATTTTTTTTCATATAGTGATGCAAGTAATGGGTTCTGAAGAAGGGTTACTGGGGTCGAAACGTTGACTGTTTCTGTCTTCAGAGATGTTGCCAGATCTGCAGAGTTTATCCCAGATTCTCTGCATTTGGAATGTACACCCTGAAATTGTTTACTGTTGACGTCACAGTCATATGAGAAGCAAATTTTGAATTTGGCTCAAGTCTGAATAACTATACGTCATTTTAGTAACAAAGACGGAAACTGTGGGAAAGGCTTAGCAGGTCTGGCAGCATCTGTGAAGGGAAATCAGAGTTAATGTTTCAGACCGAGAGTCACTCGACGCAAAACGTTAACTCTGATTTCTCTCCACAGATGCTGCCAGATCTGCTGAGCTTTTCCACAATTTCTGTTTTTGTTTCTGATTTACAAAGTGCAGTAATTTCAGTTGTCAACTTAGTAAATCAACTTCATTCAGTTGTGTGGTGTCAAAAACTATCCTCTTGTCGGGGCAGAGAAGTACATTTTTGGTCATTTTGATTGGTACAGAATCAATCTAGTTTGAAAATCATAGAGATGTAGAGGACAGATAAATGCCCTTTGGTCCATCCCATCCAGCCGATCTGCTGAAAGTGCTTCCAGCTACATAACCTCAACACAGATGGATGAAAATAAATTGGTCCATACGCCTGTGTGTGTATGATGTGCTCTTTCTTTTAATTTCAAAGCACTCGGTTGAGATAATTACAAGCAGAATAGGGATAACTACTGAAGCTTGTACCTTCACATGAAAGATCTGCATTTATATTACTGCCAGACATCTCACAGTGTTGAAATGCAGGAAGTGCTTAACCCAATTGTGCACAACAAGATCCCAAAAACAACAATGTGGTAATGATCAGATGATCAGTTTTTGTGATGCAGAGGGAGGGATAAATACTGGCTAAGACCCCCTAAGAACTCCCTCTTGCTCATCTTTACAATAATATAATGGAATCTTGTAAATCTGAGAAGTGGCAGATGGAGTTTAATTCAGATAAATGCAAGGTGCTGCATTTTGGGAAAGCAAACCTTAGCAGGACTTATACACTTAATGGTCATGTCCTAGGGAGTGTTGCTGAACAAAGAGACCTTGGAGTGCAGGTTCATAGCTCCTTGAAAGTGGAGTCGCAGGTAGATAGGATAGTGAAGAAGGCGTTTGGTATGCTTTCCTTTATTGGTCAGAGTATTGAGTACAGGAGTTGGGAGGTCATGTTGCGGCTGTACAGGACATTGGTTAGGCCACTGTTGGAATATTGCGTGTAATTCTGGTCTCCTTCCTATCAGAATGATGTTGTGAAACTTGAAAGGGTTCAGAAAAGATTTAGAAGGATGTTTCCAGGGTTGGAGGATTTGAGCTACAGGGAGAGGCTGAACAGGCTGGGGCTGTTTTCCCTGGAGCGTTGGAGGCTGAAGGGTGACCTTATAGAGGTTTACAAAATTATGAGAGGCACGGATAGGGTAAATAGGCAAAGTATTTTCCCTGGGGTCGGGGAGTCCAGAACTAGAGGACATAGGTTTAGGGTGAGAAGGGAAAGATATAAAAGAGACCTAAGGGACAACTTTTTCATGCAGAGGGTGGTACGTGTATGGAATGAGCTGCCAGAGGAAGTGGTGAGGCTGGTACAATTGCAACATTTAAGAGGCATTTGGATGGGTATATGAATAGGAAGGGTTTGGAGGGATATGTGCCGGGTGCTGGCAGGTGGGACTAGATTGGGTTGGGATATCTGGTCAGCATGGATGGGTTGGACCGAAGGGTCTGTTTTCATGCTGTACATCTCTATGATTTTATGATTCTCCATGAAATCAATGTAGCTGGAGGGTGTTGTGAAGTTGACAGAATTTCATGCCCAGTCCACCACTTCATGATAGAGCAGCGTGGTGACTCAGTGGTTAGCACTGCTGCCTCGCAGTACCAGGGCCCAAGGTTCAAATTCCACTCTTAGGCGACTGTCTGTGTGGAATCTGCACATCTTCCCCGTGTCTGCGTGGGGTTCCTTTGGGTGCTCCGGTTGCCTCCCACAGTCCAAAGATGTGCAGGTTAGGTGGATTAGCCATTCTAAATTGCCCGTAGTATCCAGTGATGTGCAAGATAGCTGCATTAGCCTTGGTAAATGCAGGATTACAGGGATAAGGTGGGGGTTGGGTCTGGGTGGTACACTCTTCAGAGGATTGGTATGTGCTCAATGGGCCAAATGGCCTGCTTCTACACATGTAGGGATTCAATGTACACTCTTCTAGGAGAAAGTGAGGACTGCAGAGGCTGGAGATCAGAGCTGAAAATGTGTTGCTGGAAAAGCGCAGCAGGTCAGGCAGCATCCAAGGAGCAGGAGAATCCGGCCTGAAGAAGGGCTGATGCCCGAAACGTCGATTCTCCTGCTCCTTGGATGCTGCCTGACCTGCTGCGCTTTTCCAGCAACACATTTTCAGATTCAATGTACACTGTCAACCTACTAGAGGCAGGCATTAAATTATCCAAAAATCTACCAATCTCCATCAAGGAATTTGGAGCAATCTAAACTACTGAATGACCCCACTCATCTCTGCCCAGCTGTGGGCAGTCATGGGGGGGGATTGGTGTTGATGGACCTCAACCAAAATTAGCATAAAGTTGGGTCTCGATATCTACACAGAATGGTAAGTGACACAATTCACCATAAAAGGCGACACCATTGAAGGGATGAAGAAAATCTCTGATTTACATGTGGATTAGCCAAAATACTGGAAGACTGTGGAATTGATGTTGAAAGGGAGATGCTTTGACAAAATCAAGCTAAAATTTCTTACATTGTTTAGATCCATTCAGACAGTCTGACTGAATGACAAGGTGTTAAACTGATCAGTTAAAGTGAACAATTGAAAGATTAGTATTTACAAAGGTGAAACCATGCACTAATCTGCTGTTTAATTGTTTGTTCGATGAGTTGATGGCCCGTGGATCTCTGCATCACAGCCTGGTCAAAACATTTGTCACTATTGGAATGCAGTTGTTTCTTGTTTGTCGAAAAAATGCAGAATATTCACTGCAATAAATTACACAATTTGCTGGACATCATTTAATAGATTAGCAAAACATTTGAAAATTCCACTGCATTGAAAAATACGAATGTTCCAACATTTCTTTTTATGAATGATGATAGACACATGGCAAACAGACAGGGTGTCACTGAAGCTGTTTTCAAAATGTTAACAAAAACAGAAAATGCTGGAGAAACTCAGCAGGTTTGGCAGCATCTGTCCACAGAATAATAGAGTTAGCATTTTGAGTTCTGATGAAAGATTTGAAACATTAACTCTGGATCTCCCTCCATAGCTGGTGCCGAACTTGCTGAGTTTCTCCAGCATTTTCTGTGTTTGTTTTTGAGACACGGTGTCTTCATTGGAACATCTTCATTGATGACCTGAGGGACTGATCCTTGAGAGGTAGGTTCTACCACAAGTACCTGCTGTGCATGAAACTTGCAAATATTTGATTTGATTTCATTGTTACATAAAAACTACAGGAGTCCAGTGACAATGAGTGATGTCACCACACAAGGCGCCATCTTAGGTACAAGTACCTCGGCACAGAATCTTAAGAACAAGGAAGGAAGGAAGAACAAAGTTAAAAGTTAAACATTGCTGTAATTATAGTACAGCATAAAATATACAACATAAGGTTAAAAATTACACATTGCAACCGTTTTAGGCTTAAGTAGAAAATAAAGAAATAAAGTGGAAAGTTCAAGCATTACAGAATTTTTTAAATGCTTAGTCACAGTGGGACCGCAATTCGAGGAATCATCTCGAGACCGGAAGACCATGCTGGACCGAGAGACTGTGCTGAGAGGTACATATGTAGGAAGTATATAGGGATTCTATGATTCTACATCTTCCAGGTGGAGCAGCACTTTACCTGCACTTCACTCAATCTAGTCGACTGCATTCACTGCTCACAATGTGGCCTCCTCTGTGTTGGAGAGACACAGTTCAGACTGGACAGCCACTTTGTAGAACACCCACATTCTTCCCACAAAACAGACCCTGAACCTGTTGCCTGTATCTTTAAACCCCCCACCCTGTCCCTAGGCCAACATCTCTGTCTCAGGTTTACTGCAGTGCTCCAGTGAAGGTCAGCGCAAGCTGGAAGAACAGCACCTCATTTTCCACTTGGAAATCCTGCAGCCTTCAGGATTCAGTATCGAATTCAATAACTTTAGAACCTGACCACCTTCTATGTCTTTTACCCAACCCCACACCCCAGGCCTTGACATAAAATGGGCAGCTTTCACCCCATTTATCTCTCCACCCCGGAGGCTCCCTGCCTCATTCCTGATGAAGGACTTTTGCCCGAAATGTTGACTCTCCTGCTCCTCAGAGGCTGCCTGACCTGCTATGATTTTCCAGCACCACTCTAATCTAGACTCTGATTTCCAGCTTCTGCAGTCCTCACTTTTGCCTCGCTTTCAGCACAACCAACCCATTTTCACTCATTCATGGTTCCCAGTTTTTCTTATCAAGCTTCCCTTCTTCCTTAGCTTACTAGTAACAACCCCTTTGCAGCCTACCATTAACCCCGCTCACCATCCTGTCTCTGGGCTCCATCTGCCCCTGCCCCTCCCTCCCATCCCTACCTTTCCACCACAAACATCAACATAAATGCTGCCTTTTCCCAGTTGCTTTCAGCTCTGAAGGAGAGTCACTGGACTTGAAATATTAACTCTGCTTCTCTCTTCACAGATGCTGCAAGACTTGCTGAGTTTCTCCAACGCTTTCTGTTTTTGATAAATTCTTTTCCGACAGGAGAATCAGATGTTATCAGGGAGGGGGATGGGAATGTGTGGAATTTGAAACAGAGACAGATCAACCACGAAGGCAGAACATATTCAAGGGGCTGAATGGTCTACTTTTGCAGCGAATTTGTTGTGCCCAGGACACTGAAACCATCTCTGTCTGCCGAGTGATAACATGTTTGTGAACTTGCCTGCAGACCGAACAATGGGGGGGAGTTATGGCTAGGATGTGTCAGGAAAGTGTGAATCCAGGCTGTGAACAGACTGGTGAAGGTGGAACATTGGTACAGTAATCAAGGGAGAAGTAGGTCAGGTTTGGATTTTGTGATAAACTCAATAAATTGTACTCAGCAGATGACAAAGTTATGATGTAAGACCTGCATTTAAATTGTCTTACTGATAATCCTGTTGTACATTTTCAACATTTTTCAGTTTAATTTTAAACTTTCCAGCTTTTGCAATTTTTGCTTTTTAAGTTAAAGTTATGTTGGCAGAAATTGGATGCACTCTTCCAGAAACTGGAACATAATGATTTCACTAGACTAGTGTATTCGCTGCGCACAGTGTGGTCTCCTTTACTTTGAGAAACAAAGCGAAGAATGGGTGACCACTTTGCAGTTGCATTCTGTTTGTTCAAAATGACCCTGAGCTTCCTGTTGCCTGTCACTTCAACACAGAGTGGGAAATGCAAACAAATTCAAACATGTCATTTATGTTGTTGTACAAACAAAAATAAAAGTTGCTGGAAAAGCTCAGAGGGTCTGGCAACATCTGTGCACAGAAATCAGAGTTAACGTTTCAGGTCCGGTCACCCTTCCTCAGAAGTAGACCTGAAATGTTCACTCTGATTTCTGTGCACAGATACTGCCAGACCCTCTGTGAGCTTTTCCAGCAATATCTGTTTTTGTTTCTGGTTTGCAGCATCCACAGTTCTTTCAGATTTTATGTTGTTGGAGGAACTGGTCTGGTTATAAAAACGGTTACAATGGCTTTAAACTACAGCACACAAAATTACCTTCTGGCCCCCTTTTTGTTCCATGTCCTCACCGTCCCCTGTTCATTATCAGGGGACGTGTCATCAATTCCATCAGGAAACTGGTCAACATGTGGTTTCCTTGAGCCCGTGTGGGAAAAGGAGAGGGTGGATCCTGTTGGGTGGTTCATGAGCAGACTGTCAAAGCCACTTGGCACTAAGCCTCATCACCAGAACTTTCCACCATAGAACATAGAACATGGAACATAGAACAATACAGCACAGAACAGGCCCTTTGGCCCACGATGTTGTGCTGAACATTTGTCCTAGCTTAAGCACTCATCCATGTACCTATCCAATTGCCGCTTAAAGGTCACCAATGATTCTGACTCTGCCACTCCCACAGGCAGCGCATTCCATGCCCCCACCACTCTCTGGGTAAAGAACCTACCCCTGACATCCCCCCTATACCTTCCACCCTTCACCTTAAATTTATATCCCCTTGTAACACTCTGTTGTACCTGGGGAAAAAAATTCTGACTGTCTACTCTATCTATTCCCCTGATCATCTTATAAACCCCTATCAAGGCCCCCTCATTCTTCGCCGTTCCAATGAGAAAAGGCCGAGAACTCTCAACCTATCCTTGTACGACCTATTCTCCATTCCAGGCAACATCCTGGTAAATCTTCTCTGCACCCTCTCCAAAGCCTCCACATCTTTCCTAAGGTGAGGTGACCAGAACTGCACACAGTACTCCAAATGTGGCCTTACCAAAGTCCTGTACAGCTGCAACATCACTTCACGACTCTTGAATTCAATCTCTCTGCTAATGAACGGTAATACACTATAGGCCTTCTTACAAGCTCTATCCACCTAAGTGGCAACTTTCAAAGATCTATGAACATAGACCCCAAGATCCCTCTGCTCCTCCACCTGACTAAGAACCCTACCGTTAACCCTGTATTCCACATTCTTATTTGCCCTTCCAAAATGGACAACCTCACACTTGACAGGGTTGAACTCCATCTGCCACTCCTCAGCCCAGCTTTGCATCATATCTAAGTCCCTTTGCAGCAGACAACAGCCCTCCTCACTGTCCACAACTCCACCAATCTTCGTATCATCTGCAAATTTACTGACCCACCCTTCAACTCCCTTTTCCAAGTCATTAATAAAAATTACAAACAGCAGAGGACCCAGAACTGATCCCTGCCGACCTCCACTTGTAACTGGGCTCCAGGCTGAATATTTACCATCTACCACCACTCTCTGGCTTCGACCGGTTAGCCAGTTTTCTATCCAATTGGCCAAATTTCCCACTATCCCATGCCTCCTGACTTTCCGCATAAGCCTACCATGGGGAACCTTATCAAATGCCTTACTAAAATCCATGTACACTATATCCACTGCTCTACCCTCATCCACATGCTTGGTCACCTCCTCAAAGAATTCAATAAGACTTGTAAGGTAAGACCTACCCCTCACAAAACCGTGCTGGCTGTCCCTAATCAAGCAGTGTCTTTCCAGATACTCGTAAATCCTATCCCTCAGTACCCTTTCCATTACTTTGCCTACCACCGAAGTAAGACTAACTGGGCTGTAATTCCTGGGGTTATCCCTATTCCCTTTTTTGAACAGGGGCACAACATTCGCCACTCTCCAATCCGCTGGTACCACCCCCGATGACAGTGAAGATGAAAAGATCATTGCCAATGGCTCTGCAATTTCCCCTCTTGCTTCCCACATAATCCTAGGATATATCCCGTCAGGCCCAGGGGACTTGTCTATCCTCAAGTTTTTCAAAATGCCCAACACATCTTCCTTCCTAACAGGTATGTGTAGGTTAGTTACATTAGGTGCATGGGAAATGTGAAGTAATAGGGTCTGGGTGGGATGCTGTTCAGCGGGTCGGTGTGGACTTGTTGGGCTGAATGGCCTGTTTCCACACTGTAGAGATTCCACACCACCTATTCCCAGCTGCTTCCAGTTCTGATGAAGGTCACTGGACTCAAAATGTTTCTCTCTCTATAGATGTTGCCAGATCTTGAAATTCACCCAGTCTATTTTGACAGTATCTTCCAAACCCACAACCACTTCCATCTGGAAGGACAAGGGCAGCAGATACATGGGAAAACTACCTGCAGGTTCCCATCCAAGCCGCTCACCACCCTGACTTGGAAATATATCACCGTTCCTTCACTGTTGCTGGGTCAGTATTCTGGAACTCTCTTTCTGATGGCATTGTGGGTCAACCGACAGCACATGGACTGCAGTGGTTCAAGAAAGCAGCTCACCCCCACCTTCTCAAGGGACAATTAGAAATGGGCAATAAATGCTTGCAACACCCATACCATACCCCATGAACAAACAGGATCTTGCATGCCTTCATTAGCCTGGAGCACATGTTATGCGAGGTTTTGCACTTTGGCAAAAAGAATAAAAGCACAGACTACTTTCTAAACAGTGAGAAAATTCGTAAAGCCAAAGTACAAAGGGATCTGGGAGTGCTAATCGAGGATTCTCTAAAGGTCAACATGCAGGTTGAGTCCGTGATTAAGAAAGCGAATGCGATGTTGTCACTTATCTCAAGAGGGTTGGAATATAAAAGCACCGATGTGCTACTGAGACTTTATAAAGCTCTGGTTAGGCCCCATTTGGAGTACTGTGTCCAGTTTTGGTCCCCACACCTCAGGAAGGACATACTGGCACTGGAACGTGTCCAGCGGAGATTCACACGGATGATCCCTGGAATGGTTGGCCTAACATATGAGGAACGGCTGAGGATCCTGGAATTGTATTCATTGGAGTTTAGAAGATTAAGTGGACACTTAATAGAGACATACAAGATAATACATGTCTCGGAAAGGGAGGCCACTAGGAAACTGTTTCCGTTAGGTGAGGAGACTAGGACCCGTGGACACAGCCTTAGAATTAGAGGGGGTCAATTCAGAACAGAAATGCGGAGATATTTCTTCAGCCAGAGAGTGGTGGGCCTGTGGAATTCATTGCTGCAGAGTGCAGTGGACGCCGGGACACTAAATGTCTTCAAGGCAGAGATTGATAGATTCTTGTTGTCTCGAGGAATTAAGGGCTACGGGGAGAATGTGGGTAAGTGGAGTTGAAATGCCCATCAGCCATGATTGAATGGCGGAGTGGACTCGATGGGCCGAATGGCCTTACTTCCATTCCTATGTCTTACGGTCTTATGGTATAACTTTTTACCTACTTATTCTTTTCCCCAATATCCAAACTCCAGTGTGACATTTTGCAGCTTGGGTCAGGGAATATATACTTATAATTTCAAATCAATGATAAAAAAAATAATTCAATTACTGGCCCAGGTCACTAGCTCATTGCTCAAAGATCAGTGAAAGTTGAGGCTTTGTTGATAGAAGTACTTGAGGCAAAAATACCATGAAAGTTGAATAGCAGTGGGAAAGATACTTGGGGAAGATTGATATAGCGGGGGATCTGGATTTAATTTGTACAGACTGACACAGTAACATTACAGTGATGAAGTTTTCAAGAGCTAAATAACCTTCTCCTGTCTGTCTGTTGTTCTGCCATCTCCCCTATTTATCTTTTCAGGCTGTATCTTTAATGTAGCTATGAAGGGTTAATTAAGCATTCTGTGTATCAGTAATTCCCTTATCTGAATTATTCACATAGCAGGAATTCTCTTGAACCATTTGGTGTCGACATTCTGTTGCTACATTTCTGGGATTCTTTTAAGTGTAACAGAAGCAAAGTATTTTCAAAATGCAAACTATTTGATGCTGGTCCTCAGCAGTCAGTTCAAAAGTATTTCCCAAAGAAGCCTTTATCAAATATCTGGCCCAATGGCAAATTGAAAAAATGTGGAATTAATTGCTGATGCTGAAACCATGAGGAAGTTATCTAATTTTGCAGAGATTTATCTCAAAATTGTCCCACCAGAGGAGGGAAAACTCAGTGAGATTTGAAACAACTTGTTTCCTGTTGCTTCACATTAAGAGTGTGACTGGGAATCGGGGAGACTGGAAGACTGGGAGGACAGCAGATGCTGGAAGGCAGATTCAATAAAATCCTGAGCTGGAAAACCACAGCCGGTCCAACAGTGTTGGTGGAGCAGGAAAGTCAATGTTTCGGGTTCGGAACCTTCATCAAGGCTGGGGATGGGGAAGGGAGCTCAGGCATAACTGGGAAATGTCTGCTACTTCCCATAATCCCAACATTTCTAAACATTTCCTGATCAATCTGTTATTACACAACTTTAGACCAGATTGGCACTTGAACCTGGGTGTCCTGGTTCGGAGATAAGGACATGACTGTTGCACCATAAGATCACTCACAAAGTTTCCAAGCTCAGGTAAATCCATTGGGTCTTTAGGAAAATTTGTAATTTCACTTTCAGCTTGTTTTTAGTTCCCTGAGCCTCGTGACCTCATCAATCAGCTGGGTGACAGCAGGAAGGGGAGTGGGTATCTCTCTGGCATCTCTCTAACCAAGTGACATTGGGTGACAGAGACTCATACACAAGGTTGAGGCTAAGATCCAGGATGAACGGTGTGCTGCACTCTCTGAGCCACCTTCTTTCAGGTCAGTCTTGAAACCAGGGCTTCTGCCTACCACTGAGGTGGTTATGAAAATTCCCGTGATGCCATTTCAAAGAAGAACAGGGATTTTCCCCAATTTCCCGACCAACATTTACCCTTCCATGAATATTATTAATATGAAACAGGCTGCCTGGTCTGATTAAGTTGACGTTAGGCTTCCCCCTAGGAAATTAAAGGTTAGGGAATCAATGGGGTGAGGATGGAATTCAACTTGCATTTCAACAATGTCCAGATACACTGATTTAAAATGACTGGAAAATTTGAATTCTATTTTTATCTGAGATTGAGTTTCACGGTTCATCCACTTTTCCATGAAGACTGTAAATTAGGAGCTGCCATGCCATTAAACATTATGAACCAAATGTGGTGACAGTTCTGCAGGAGCAAGCATGTCATTGGGAGGGTAATACAAAGCCATTCACAACCCTCTGTAATAGGTGTATTTAATGAGTAACTTTAACACAAACCTGTTAATTGGTTTGTCGTATTGGTACAATTAGCTGTACAGCTTGTATATCCAAAGTAGTTCCTTAAATTTAATTCCCAGAGCAGAAAATCATAATCCATGTACTTTTCCTGTTGGTAAAACTTTACACAGTCATGTCTTCATTTGTGGGGCTTTCGAATTTATCTGCCCATCAATTTTAATTTGCTACCTTTCAGTTCTCTTTGATTGATAGTTTTCTCCATTAATTCAGCATCTCTCCCACTCAACAACCATTTCTCTAAAGTGTGAAAGTTATAATGTGTAGGTTAGGCACATGAGCCATGGGAAATGCAGGGTTACAGGGATACAGTAGGGGAATGGGTCTGGGTTGCGATGGTCTTTGGAGGTTTGGCGTGGACTTGTTGGACTTAATGGCCTGTTTCCAGTGTGGGGATTCTTAAAAAAATTGGTGCCTATGTTTGCACAGCCATTATTTGTTCTTCTCGTTGAGAGAGATGGTGGCGTACTTCTTCAGTAATCCAGACCCTAGACTAATCGTCTGGGACATGAGTTCATGTTTCTTTATAATTTAAATGCTATTGATAAATCTGGAATGTATAGAAATGATTATATCAGACATAGTGACCATGAAGCTAACATTGGTTGTTGTAAAACCCATCTGATTCACTGATGTTCTTTAGGGAAGGAAATCTGCCGTCCGTACCTAGTCTGGTCTATATATGATACCAGCCCCACAGCCATCTCAGTTAGCTCATGGAGTACTACATGGGAAAGTGTAAGGTTAGGCACTTTGGTTGGAAGAATGTAAGCAGAAACTATTTTCTAAACGGGCAAAATCTGAAGCACAAAGGGACTTGGGGTCTCTTAACACTAACATTCACGTTTAGTCCACAGTTAGGGAGGCAATTGCAATGTTAGCATTCACTTCAAGGGAAGGAGAATGTAAGTGCAGAGATATCCTGCTGAGGCTGAATAAGGTCAGACTGCATTTGGCTTCATGTGTAGGGAAGAATGTGCTGGTCTGGGAGGGAGTCCAGGGGAGGCTTTACAAGAGTGATCCTAGGAGTGAAGGGCATGTCACATGAGGAGCAGTTGAGGACTCTGGGTCTGTACTCGATGGAGTTTAGAAGGATAAGGAGGGGGGGGGTAGCGGTCTGATTGAAACTTACAGAATACTGAGAGGCCTGGGTAGAGTGGACATGGAGAAGATGTTTCCATGAGTAGGAGAGACTAGGAATGAGGGCACAGCCTCAGAGTGAAGGGATGACACTTTAGAATTGAGATGAGGAGGAATTTCTTCAGTCAGAGGGTGGTTGATCTGTGTATCTCATTGCCACATAGGGCTGTGGAGGCCAAATCATTGAATGCATTTAAGACAGAGATAGATCATCAACATCAAACCCCTACAGTGTGGAAACAGGCCATTTGGTCCAACAAGTCCATACTGACCCTACAAAGAGAATCCCACCCAGACCCATTCCACTACCCTACTGCTCTACATTTACCCCTGACTAATGCACCTAACCTACGCATCCCTGAACATGATGGGCAACTTAACATGGCTAATCCGCCTTAACCTGCACATCTTTGGATTATGGGAGGAAATCAGAGCACCGGAGGAAACCCACACAGACCACGGGAAGAATGTGCAAACTCCACACAGACAGTCGCCCGAGGCTGGAATCAAGCCAGGGTCGCTGGTGCTGTGAGGCAGCAGTGATTAGATTAGATTAGATTACTTACAGTGTGGAAACAGGCCCTTCGGCCCAACAAGTCCACACCGCCCCGCCGAAGCGTAACCCACCCATACCCCTACATCTACATTTACATTTAACCCTTACCTAACACTATGGGCAATTTAGCGTGGCCAATTCACCTGACCTGCACATCTTTGGACTGTGGGAGGAAATCAGAGCACCGGAGGAAACCCACACAGACCACGGGAAGAATGTGCAAACTCCACACAGACAGTCGCCCGAGGCTGGAATCAAGCCAGGGTCGCTGGTGCTGTGAGGCAGCAGTGCTAACCACTGAACCACCCATAGGTTCATGTTTTGTAAGGGGATCAAGAGTTACAGGGGAAGGCAGGAGATTAAACTTAAGAAACATATCAGCCATGATTGAATAACAGAACAGACTCAATGGGCTCAATGGCCTAATTCTACTCCTATATTTTTTGACCTATGGCCAAATGTGACATTTATTCTTAATAATTGACCAGGAGCTTATTGCAGCAGTGTCTGATAGTCCTTTCCAATCAGGTACTTCCACAAAAGATTTATGAATAACATTCAGGCCCCTCTGTTTCCTCTCCCCACAGCAATTCTGAGCTCTCTCATTCAGCAGTGAATTCAATACCACTAACCTAAAGCAAAAAACTGCCAATACTGGAAACCCGAAGCAAAATCAGAAATTGCTGGAGAAGCTCCGCAGATTTGGCCACATCTATGGAGAGAAAACAGAGTTAACATTCCAGGTGCAGTGACCTTTCTTCAGAAACTCAGCACACTGTGGGAATAGAATATGAAACCTTCCCTTGCTCACTTGCAATTGAATAAACTCATTGAGCCATTGCAATAATATTAGACATTATAAGTCATGGAGCAGCCTGTGACATGTGGGGCGGCACGGTGGCACAGTGGTTAGCACTACTGCCTCATTGCGTCAGAGACCTGGGTCCAATTCCCATCTCAGGCAACCGTCTGTGTGGAGTTTGCACGTTCTCCCCGTGTCTGCGTGGGTTTCCTCCGGGTACTCCTGTTTCCTCCCACAGTCCAAAGATGTGCAGGTCAGGTGAATTGGCCATGCTAAATTGCTCGTAGTGTTAGGTGAAGGGATAAATGTAGGGGAATGGGTCTGGGTGGGTTGCTCTTCGGAGGGTTGGTGTGGATTTGTTGGGCCGAAGGGCCTGTTTCCACACTGTAAGTAATCTAATGTCTAAAAAAAACACAAGGCACCTGGAGAAGAAATGTGTAAGAATTAAAGATGGAGTTTGAAAACCTGATTATAGTTTAAAAACTAAACCATAACTGATGGGAAGTCCCTGCAACTTGAGGTCTGATGAGTCAGTTCAGAGTCAAGTCCTGGCTGATAAAATCTGTCTTGGTTCTGGCCCGTGTTGGGTGCTGTCAGGCAGACAGTGGACATCATTTTCATACTGAGGAGCGATATTAGAGGACAGCAGGTCTCAGCAGGAGTCAGTAAACAAGAATATCCTTCAGGCTGATACACTTGCCATCAGTGCGTTGGTGCAGGGTTTCTGCTCTATCTTCAGGTGTACGTGACATCAAACCAATCTGAGGGGTCAGTACATTTCTGTAAAATGGGAGGATGATAAACTATCAGGCTTTTTTAATGGCTGGAAAGAACAACTTGTATTTATCTGACACCTTTCGTGACTGCTGGATCTCTAATGTTTCACGCAGCAAGATCCCACACACTACAGATGATGATCAGGTAATCTGGTTTATTTCATGATGCTGATCAAGGGATAAATATCACCTAAAATTGTGTCATGGGATCTTTTACACCCTTGAGGGAGGGCACATGGAACCATTCATCCAAAAGGTGACATCTCTTGGCAGTGCAGCACTCTCTCAGTACTCCACCAGAGGATCCACCCAGGTTACTGCACTCAGTGTTACTCACTGACACAGCTGATAAAGGAGACCGATGGGGGACAAGCAGTGGGGGAGGCAGGAGTGCTGTGCAGGTAGTGTAGGGGGACTGCTAGAGGTCAGCACAAGCTAAAACAATCAGTGTTTCCGTCAGTTTCCAGTCCCAGGACTCAAGACATTCTGAAAATGAGACTTTTACACTGAAAGAGTGAGAAAGCTGGGCCCTGAAGGAGAATCAGCAGTGGTATAAATTATTATAATTTACACATATTTTTACATTGAAGAAAAATACTACACACTGGAAATCTGACATATACATAGAAAATGTTGCAAATAATCAGCAAAGTCAGGCAGTTGACATTTCAAAGTTGAAAAGTGTGGTGCTGGAAAACCACAATATGTCAGGTATCATCCGGGGAACAGGAGCCCTCTGTCAGGAATGTGCAGGGGTGGGGGAAGGGGAGCTGAAAGATACATAGGAAGGTGAGGGTGGGTCTGCTGGGAAGGTAATTGGTAGATGCAGATGTGGGATGACAGTGATAGGTCAGAGGGGAGGGTAGAACTGATAGATGGGACAGTTCAAGAGGGTGGTGACGTGTTGGAGGGTTGGATGTAGGATGAGGTGGGGGGAAGGGAGATGAGGAAACTGGTGAAGTTGATGCCGTGTGGTTGGAGGGTTCGAAGGGGAAGATAAGGTGATCTTCCTCCAGTTGTCAGGTAGCTTTGACTTGGCGGTGGAGGAGGCCCAGGACTTGCATGTCCTTGGTGGAGTGGGAGGGGGAGTTGAAGTGATCAGCGACAGGGTGGCGGAGTTGTTTGGTGTGTGTGTCCCAGTGATGTTTCTTAAGTTGGTGTCCTGTCTCCCCAACATAGTGGAGACCACATCACAGAGAAGACCGTAGTCCTAGTGCACCATCATTAGACAGCAATGACTGATAATGGCCTAAGCTGAGGGTCACCACACCTCGGTGAGGGGAAGAGATTGAGAAAGAGAGTCTTTCACAGTAACCTTAGCCAGGGTAGGAATTAAACCCACACTCAGCCCATCACATTGTACTGCAAGTCAGCCATCCATCCAACTGAGCTAACCAACCCCCAGTATAAAATGCCCCCAACTGCAAATGTGTAGGACTTCCTCTGTCAATTTGTTTCAATGAACAAGTTCACATTCCTGGAATTTTCTGGGTCTAGATTTTGATCTAAGGAGTCCAGTTTCCATAACGAGGCCTCCTACATTTGCTGTCCATGTAGGATACCTGTGGATACAGAGGATACACCATCAATGTAAATCCAGAGAATTGTTAAACCACCATCATGCTGGGGGTAATATCAACTGCATGCAAGTTATAATGGTTCGCTCAACTGAATCAGATTGTGAGGAGATGAACTTCACTTCAGGACACACATAAGAAAATTAGCTGGCTCTCTGGTGCAATGTGGAGGGAGGTCTGTGCTTTTGAAAGGGCATCTTTTGGATGAAACTTCATAAATTTGTTGCCCTCACACCCCCTGCTCTTCAGTGACTGGTCGGTCAGAGCCCAGGGCACCATTTTAAAGAAGAGCAGGAAAGTTCTCTTCCCAAGGTCCCATCTGATATCTTTTATACAGTCACAGAGTCATACAGCTCCCTACAGCATGGAAACAGACCCTTTAGTCCAACCCGTCCATGCCGACCAGATATCCCAACCCAATCTAGTCCCACCCACCAGCGCCCGGCCCATATCCCTCTAAACCCTTCCTATTCATATACCCATCCAGATGCCTTTTAAACATTGTAGTTGGACTAGCCTTTAGTGCCCAATAATAAAACGATATCCTGGTCATTATCACATTACTGTATGTGGGATCTTGCTGTGTGCACTTCAGAGGGCTGGCTTCCAATATTACAACAATACATATGTTTCAGAATAGTTCATTGGCTGTGAAGCATCCTGTCCCGTGGTTGTGACAGATGCTATGTAGCACAATTCTTTTGAAACGTATGTGGATAATACATCAATTAAAGCAAACAGGGTTAGAAAAATGAGAGAAAGTTAAATTGTGTTTTCACAAATGAAGAATCGAATTGATCTGTGAGTGGGTGTAAAGGCTCTTGTTATGTAATAACCACACACTGAAACCATTGAATGCTATTTTTCACATTTTCACATGATAATTTATCAGTTATTAGGCTTACAGAAGAACATAATGTGTAATGATAAACAGCTGAGTGCCTAATAAGTAGAAAGGTGTCACTAGATACAAAACAGATGGAAAAAAGAGATGAAATGTTCAGGGTAGCCCCTTCATCCTGTTACAGATGAGAAAGTGCCGGGTCTCACAATCTGTGCTGTGATGGGACTGAGTGGGGATGATACTATGCAAATCACACAATCTCAAGATGATTAGTTCTTGATCATACCCAATGGCACCATGATACCAGGTGGTGCTGTCTGCTCACAGGCACAAAGTTGGCAAAGACATTGTCGGGTTATTGTTGACCTTGTCCACCCCATGGTAACACCGGCTTGTAGCCCTAGAAGGTTTCACATTTGCAAATGTGACAGCTTGCTGCATACCAACATCTCCTTGCTCCTGCATTGGTACCAAATGCCAGCACTTTTGCAGTGATATGGCAATGATTGTCATCCAACAAAGCTTTCCAGGAAGTGGCAATGCTGGTGGCAATCAGCCGTGTGGGGCTCGAAGCTCAGTCAGCTGTGAAGCTGCAGGAACATCGTTTGGCAAAGGTACAAACTGTGATAAAGACTGGGCTGAGACCCATTCAGCTGCAGTGACATCTGTCATTGTGGTGAGAAATAAAATCTACACAATGTGCAGCAAAACCCCAACAGCTCAAACATTGCAGAGCCTGAAAGTAACCCCTTCTCCAGTGCCTGCCCATACATCCGTGATCCCTCTGACACTTTATGTCAGTTTCAGAATTTCCAGTTTGCAGGCTCCATCTGCCTCCTCTTTCCTCATGGGAATGCAATCTCTTTACACATCCATCTTCCACCAGGACAGTCTCAGGGCTCTCTGTTTCTTCCTGGAAACAGTCCCCATCCACCATCCCACTTCCTTCACCTGTCCCAGCTCGTCCTCACTCTGAATACCTTCTCCTTTAACTCCTCTGACTCTCTCCAGTTAGAGGAGTGACCATGGGAACTCACATGGGCCCCAGTTATTCCTGTCTCTTCATGGGGTAAGTGGAACATTCCTTGGTCCAGTCCTGTTCCAGCCCTCACCCACAACTCCATCTCAGCAAGATGGTGGACATCATCAGTGCAAATTTCTTCTCTCATTCAGAATTGGAAAAGTTTTTCAATTTTGCTTCCAATTTCCACCCTGCTCTCACTTTCACCTGATCCATCTCTGACTCCTCCCTTCCCTTCCTTGACATCTCTCATTCCATTTTTGGGAATAGGTTGGCCACCAATATCCACTGTAAACTCACCCACACCCTCAGTTCACTGGACTATACATCCTCATACCCTGAATCCTGTAAAGACTCTACTCCATTCATCTAGTTCCTTTATCACATCTGCTCTGATGATGCCATCTTCAATAAGGAAGACTCCAAATGTCTTCCTCATTCGAGAACTCCCCAGCACCATTGATGACAGGGATCCTCAGCTGGGTCTGACCCATCTCCCACATTTCTGCCCTCACCCCCTCTCTTCCCTCCCACAATAGCGATAGTGTCCCCTATGTCCTTACCTACCATCCCACCAGCATCCACATCCAGAGGATCATTAGCCACCATTTCTGCCACCTCCAGCAAGCTGCCACCAAACGACACATATTCCCCTCCCCTCCCCTCCTCTTTGTCAGCCTTCTGCAGGGACCTTTCCCTCCAGGACTCACAGGTCCACTCCTCCCTCACTCCCAACACCTCCCACAACCTTAACAGCACCTTCCCTGCAACTACAGAAGGTGTAACACTTGCCCATTTACCTCCCCCTTCCTCAGTATCCAAGAGCCCAAACCCATCTTCCAGCAGCAACACTTTACCTGCATTTCCCACAATCTAGTCATAAAATCAACAAATGCTGGAGATCACGATAGGTCAGACAGCATCCATTGACAGAGAGCAAATTAACGTTTTGAAGCTAGATGACTCTTCATCAGAGCTGACATGAAGTGTCATCTAGACTCGAAATGTTAGCTTGCTCTCTCCCCTTGGATGCTGCCTGACCCATTGGGATCTCCAGCATTAGTTGTCTTCTGTACAGATTTCAACATCTACAGTAACTCGTTCCGAGTCACAGAGTCATAGAGGTTTACAGAATGGAAACAGACCCTTCAGCCCAGCCTGTCCATGCTGCCCAGTTTTCAAAATTAAATTAAGTCCCATTTGCCTGTGTTTGGTCCATATTCCTCCACAATATTCCATCCATGTACCTGACCAAATGTTTCTTGAATGATGAAATTGTACTCGCCTCCACCAATACCTTCAGCAGTCCATTCCAGACACTCACCACCCTCTGTATAAACAAACTGCCCCTCTGGCCACTTTTGTATCTCGCCCCTTAAGCCAACATCCTCTAGCTTTAGATTTACTTACCATGGGGAAAAACCATTGGCTATCTACATTATCTATGCCTCTTTTGACTTTATAGACCGCCACAAGGTCACCCCTCCAGTCTGGATACCATCAAATAAATCTTTTCCGCACTCTTTCCAGTTTAATAATATTCCATATAAAATAGGAACCCAGAACTGGATACAGTACTCCAACTGTGGCCTCACCAACATCTTGTACAGATGCACCAAGACATCCTAACTCCTATACTCAATGCACTGACACATGAAAGCTAACATGCCGAAAGTCTTTAGTTTGGTCGCTTCTACATTGGGGATACATCGGGTGATAGCTTCGCAAAACACCAATGCTTTGTCCACAAAAACAATACTGAGCTTCCAGTTGCCTATCACTTTGACACACTAGTGTCGAATGTACAAAAGTACGCTCAAAAATATTATAAAAAGTATTCACAAACTATGATCGTGTGATCTACTCTATCTCCAACCTCCGCACCAATTTCACAAGCCCAGAATAATTATCTTCTGGTTGTAGAAATGAATTGCTGAAGATAATTACTTGCTGCACTGTTTTTTGTTGAAGAAGTTGCTTTCACACTTTTCGAGCTGCCAACGCTTCCTATTTTCACTTCTTTCTTTGCTATTCCGTCATGGGACATGGACATTACTGGCTGGGCCCGTAATTATGGCCCATCTCCAGTTGTCCCTTTGAGGGTTTGGGTGAGCTGCTTTCTTCAACAGCTACAATACACACTCATACAGTCATAGAGATGTACAGCATGGAAACAGACCCTTCGGTCCAACCCATCCATGCCGACCAGATATCCCAACCCAATCTAGTCCCACCTGCCAGCATTTGGCCCATATCCCTCCAAACCCTTCCTATTCATATACCCATCCAAATGCCTCTTAAATGTTGCAATTGTATCAGCCTCTACCACTTCCTCTGGCAGCTCATTCCATACACGTACCACCTCTGCATGAAAACGTTGCCTCTTAGGTCCTTTTTATATCTTTCCCCTCTCACCCTAAACCTATGTCCTCTAGTTCTAGACTCCCCAACCACAGGGTAAGACTTTGCCTATTTATCTGATCCATGTCCTTCATGATTTTATAAACCTCTATAAGGTCACCCCTCAGCCTCCGATGCTCCAGAGAAAACAGCCCCAGCCTGTTCAGCCTCTCCCTGTAGCTCAGATCCTCCAACCCTGGCAACATCCTTATAAATCTTTTCTGAAACCTTTCAAGTTTCACAACAACTTTCCGATAGGAAGGAGACCAGAATTGCACACAATATTCCAACAGTGGCCTAACAGCTGCAACATGACCTCCCAACCCCTGTACTCAATATTCTGACCAATAAAGGAAAGCATACCAAATGCCTTTTCCACTATCCTGGATTAGTGGTGCTGGAAGAGCACAGCAGTTCAGGCAGCATCCGAGGAGCAGTAAAATCGACATTTTGGGCTAAAGCCCTTCATCAGGAATATTATTATTATTCCTGATGAAGGACTTTTGCCGAAACATTGATTTTACTGCTCCTCGGATGCTGCCTGAACTGCTGTGCTCTTCCAGCACCACTAATCCAGAATCTGGTTTCCAGCATCTGCAGTCATTGTTTTTACCTTCTTCACTATCCTATCTACCTGTGACTCTACTTTCAAGGAGCTATGAACCTGCACTCCAAGGTCTCTTTGTTCAGCAATGTTCCTCAGGACCTTCCTATTAAGTGTAAAATCCTGTTCTGATTTGCTTTTCCAAAATGTAGCACCTCACGTTTATCTAAATTAAACTCCATCTGCCTCTTCTCAGCCCATTGGCCCATCTGATCAAGATCCTGTTGTAATCTGAGGTAACCTTCTTTCGCTGTCCACTACACCTCCAATTTTGGTGTCATCATGCAAACTTACTAACTATACCTCCAAGATTAATATTGAAATCATTTATATGAATGACAAAAAGTCGAAGACCCAGCACCAGTTCTTGTGGCACTCCACTGGTCACAGGCCTCCAGTCTGAAAAACAACTCTCCACCACCCTCTGTATTCTACCTTCGAGACAATTCTGTATTCAAATGGCTAGTTCTCCCTGTGTTCCTTGAGATTTAACCTTGCTAATCAGCCTCCCATGAGGAACCTAGTTGAAAGCCTTACTTCAGTCCATATAGATCATGTCCACCACTCTGCCCTCATCAATCCTCTTTGTTAATTCTTCAAACAACTCAATCAAGTTCTTGAGAATGATTACCCATGCACAAAGCCATGTTGACTATCTCTAATCGGTCCTTGCCTTTCCAAATACATGTACATCCTGTCCCTCAGGATTCCATCCAGCAACATGCTCACCGCCAATGTCAGGCTCACTGGTCTATAGTTCTCTGGCTTTTCCTTCCCACCTTTCTCTATTAGGGAGGGAGTTCCAGGATTTTGGCGCAGCGATTGTGAAGGGACAGCAATATATTTCCAAGTCAGGATGGTGAGTGGCTTGGAGGAAAACTTGCAGGGGTGATGTTCCCATGTTTCTGCTGTTCTTGTCCTTTGCGATGCTAGACCATGCAAGTTCGGAAGGTGCTGTTAAAGCCTCGACATGTTACTGCAGTGCATCTTGTGGACAGTACACACCACTGTGACTGAGTATCGGTGGTGAAGGGAGTGGGTGTTTGTGGATGTGATACCAATCAAATAGACTGCTTTCTCCTGGATGGTATCAAGCTTTTTCAGTGTTGCTGGGGCTTCCCCCATCCAGGCATGTGGGGAATATTCCATCACACTCCTGCCTTGCGCTTTGTAGATGCTGGAAAAACTCTGGGAATTCAGGAGCTGACTAGCTCTTGATCTTCTCTTGGAGTCACTGTATGTATATGGCTAGTCCAGTTCTGTTTTGTCAAGAAAATTGATGTTTCAGGCAAAAGCCCTTCATCAGGAATCCTGAAATGCCAATTTTCCTGCTCCTTGGATGCTGCCTGACCTGCTGTGCTTTTCCAGCACCACACTGATCTTGACTCTAACCTCCAGCATCTGCAGGACCCACCTGTTCTGTTTTTGGTCAATTGTAACTCCCAGGATGTTGTTAGTGGGGGAGTTAGTTACGTTAGAGCCCGGGTGTCCTTGGAGAAGGAGCACGCGGTGTCCACCAACACCCTGGAGTTGTTCAGGGAGAGGTGGGCGCCACAGGGAGTGGAGTGCATTATTTCCCCGTCCGACTCTATTTTGATTTAGTCCCTGCCCTCCCCTTCACTGTTTTGATCACACAGCATTGCCCTTTGATGTGAAGGGCAGTGCTTGTCACTGGCTACTCGGGTGTTTTTCCTATCTTCCTGGTGGTGGAAACTGAATAAAGATTCATACACTTTGTGTCTCTCACTGTGTCTCACACCTGCACACACACACCATGGGTGCTGGGGAAAAAATACGCACTACCGCAGTTAGGCGGGAGTGTGGGAGTAAAAAAAGAAAAAAAAAAGAAAAAAAAAGAAAAAAAAAGAAAAAAAAAGAGTGGAGGAGTTAGTAATGGTAATGCCAGTGAATGTCAAGGAAACCTGGCTAGATTTGTAAACAAAAACAAAAAAATTACTGGAAAACCTCAACATTTGTGGAGAGAGAGAAACAGAGTTAATGTTTCAGGTCCAATGACACTCTCTCTACAGTTGCTTCAATATCTGAGCAGTCACGAATTGTGCTGAGCATTGTGCCCTCAACAGCGAACATCCCTACTTCTGAACTTATGATGGAGGGAAGGTCACTTGCTTTTACATTTCCAGAGTTGTATCAACGATCTGAATCTTGGTGTTCAGGGAACACTTTCCAAGTTTGCAGATGGCAGTAAGTTTGGAAGAATTGGAAACTGTGAGGAGGACAGTGTGGGTCTCTAAAAGGGACATTGACAAGTTGGGGAGTGGGTGGATAAATGGCACAAGATGTTCAATGCAGAGAATTATGAGGTGACACACTCTGCTAGGAAGAATATTGAAAGGCAATCTAAAATAGGGAATGCAATTCTAAAGAGGCTGCAGGAGCGGACTGAGCAAAGATCAATGAAGGAGGCAAGACAGGTGGAGGGACCAGTTAATAAAGCATAGAGTGTCCTTGGCTTTATTAATTAGGGCAGAGAGCAATGAGGTGTTGTTGAACTTGTGTAAGACACCTGTTCAACTGCAGCTGGGAGTGTGGGGTCAGATTACTGCACCATGTATTGAATGGGAATGATATTCTAATTCTCACAGGTCTGCAGGAACTTGCATTCCTCCTGTTAACAAAGAATGGGAGTCACGTTGGGAAGTTCAGTGGGGAACATCCTAGTCTCTGAAACAACTGTTACCCTGCCAGGACTTGAGCACTAAAATCTAAGCCAATGGTGCTGTGCAGTATTAAGTGAGTGCTACTCTGTTGGAGTTGTTGTCCAGCTTTCAGAACAACCAATATTAAACCAAAGCTCCATCTACCCTCTCAGGTGCATGTATAAAATCCCATAACACTATTTTGAAGAAGAGCAGGGGAGTTTTCCTTGGTATCCTGTCCAACATTTTTCCATTTATCAATCCATAAGACATAGGACCTGAAGTAGGCCATTTGGCTCATTGAGTACACTCCGCCATTCAACAGGATCATGGTGGATTTGATCATCCTCAATTCCACTTTCCTGGCTTTTCCCCCAATCCTTGATTCCCTTCTTGGTTAAAAAGTCTCAGCCTTGTATGGACGTAACGACCCAACATCCACAGCCCTGCATGGTAATGAAAGTGAGGACTGCAGATGCTGGAGATCAGAGCTGGAAATGTGTTGCTGGAAAAGCGCAGCAGGTCAGGCAGCATCCAGGGAACAGGAGAATCAATGTTTCGGGCATGAGGGATTCCTGAAGAAGGGCTTATGCCCGAAACGTCGATTCTCTTGTTCCTTGGATGCTGCCTGACCTGCTGCGCTTTTCCAGCAACACATTTTCAGCCCTGCATGGTAATGACCCAACATCCACAGCCCTGCATGGTAAAGAATTCAGACTCACTTCCGTCTGAGAGGAGAGATTCCACATCACTCTGTCTTTAATATACACTCCTTTACTCGGAGATTATGAAGAGAACCAAAATAAATGACTCAATCACTACTGCATTGCTATGTATGGAATCCTGCTTTATGCAAGTTGGATGCTGCATTTCCAGCCCTGCAACAGTGACAGCACATCACCATTACAGCTCTGGCTGTGGTTAGGAAGCATGGTTCCTCTGAACCATGGGAGGGTCTGCACACACCGACTGGCATGAGGACACCGTGAGTTCTGGTTCCAGAAGCCATGCTCTTGAATTGGTAGGAGAAATTAAATAGAACATAAGTTATGAGAAGCTATTTAGAATGCAAATCTTGAATTTTCATTTCATATTGGGTTTATTGAGTGGATTGAAGATTATGTTTGTTACAGAATGAAGGTTATCAATTCCACCTTATTAAGAACTGGTTTAGAATTGGACTCAGTTGAAAAGTGTGGTGCTGGAAAAGCACAGCAGGTCAGGCAGCATCCGGGGAGTAAGAGAATCGACATTTCGGGTGTAACCTCTTCATCAGGAATTCCCAAGTCAACAAGTATCACTGATCATGAATTACATAATGGGATTTACCCACTATCCAATAGGAAATCACAAGATATTCCATTGGAAATTACCAGTTCTGAGTTTCCCCAATTGTAGAACCCAATGAGGTTGATACACACATCTCTAGGAGCGGTTACTCTCAAAAAATGAAGTGCCACATATTGGACATTATCCATAATCCAAGTGGAACAAGAAGTTTAGATTTAATCCTGTGCTATACTGGTCCATATGAATTGTGTCTTTATTCCATTTGTAGCTTTAGCTGTGGTATTGTTTTTTATATAATTACTGTGAGATAATGTCCAAGAAATTATATTTTAAGTGTTGACATTTCTGAACCAAAGCAGTGCAAAGAGTATCCAATAATTAAGGGGCAGACAAAAGGAAAGAATAAATTTAATTGCTGTTTGAGATACTATGACCAGCAACAATTGCTTGGATAAACTGTGGAGAGAACAGCATAGGAAGAGGCCCTTCGGCCCACCAAGACTGCACCAACATATGATGCCTTTTCAAACTAAAAGCCTTTTGCCTCAGTGAGGTTTGTATCCTTCTGTTTCCTGCCTGTTCATGCCTCTGTCAGGCTGCCTCTTTAATGTTGCTAATGTATCCACCTCTACCACCTCCTCTGACAGCATGTTCCAGGCATTTCCCACCCTCTGTGAAAATAACCTGCTTCTCACTTTCCCTTTAAATTTACCTGCTTTTACCTTAAATCTATGTCCCCACTTAATTGACATTTCTACCTTGGGATAAAAGTTCATCAACTACCTGTTCTATCCAAGTCTCTCATTATTTTGTAAACTTCTGCCAGGTCTTCCCTCATCCTTCAACATTCAAGTGAAAACAAACCAAGTTTGCCAATCTCTCCTCAGAGCTAATACCCTCCAAATCAGACAACATCCCAGCAAACTATTTCTGCAACCTCTCCAAAGCCTCCACCTCCTTCTAGTAGAACTGTACACAATGTTCCATAGGTAGCCTCACTAAACATAGAACATAGAACATAGAAGAATACAGCGCAGTACAGGCCCTTCGGCCCTCAATGTTGCGCCGATCAAAGCCCACCTAACCTACACTAACCCACTATCATCCATATACCTATCCAATGCCCGCTTAAATACCCATAAAGAGGGAGAGTCCACCACTGCTACTGGCAGGGCATTCCATGAAATTACGACTCGCTGAGTGAAAAACCTACCCCTAACATCAGTCCTATATCTACCCCCCCTTAATTTAAAGCTATGCCCCCTTGTAATAGCTGACTCCATACGTGGAAAAAGGTTCTCACTGTCAACCCTATCCAACCCCCTAATCATCTTGTACACCTCTATTAAGTCACCCCTAAACCTTCTTTTCTCCAATGAAAACAAGCCCAAGTGCCTCAGCCTTTCCTCATACGATCTTCCTACCATACCAGGCAACATCCTGGTAAACTTCCTCTGCACCCGTTCCAGTGCCTCCACATCCTTCCTATAGTATGGCGACTAAAGTTCTGTGCAGCAGCAACATGACTTGCCAATTTCTATAATCCATGCCCAATTGATGAAGGCAAGCATGCATATGCCTTCCGACCATCTGATCCACTTGTGTGGCCACTTTCAGGGAACTGTGGACTTGTACTTCAAAATCGCTCTGTATGTTAATTTTTCTGAGGGTTTTGCCATTTACTGTATCTTTCTGTTCTTCATTATTTGTTCCAAAATGCATCACCTTGCAGCTGGCCAGATTAAACTCAATTTTCCATTTCTTCACCCAAGTCTCCATTCTATCTCTACCCTGCTGAATCCTCTGGCAATCCTCCTCACTAGCGGCAGCTCCCCCAATCTTTGTGTCGTCAACAAACACAGTAATCAAACCACATACATTTTCCTCCACGTTATTTTTATGTATTACAAACAACAGAGCTCCCTGCAGTAATCTTTGTCAAACACCACTGGTCATCTTACCAGTTTGGTGCCCATGTGACTCCACCTTTTGTATCAGCCTGCCATGAGGGACCTTGTTAAAGTCCGTACAGACAACACCTACTGCCCTGCCCTCATCAATCATCTCACCAACCTCCCCCGCAGAAAGTTGTGCTGCCTTTCGGTAAGACAGGAAGTTGCTCATGATGAAACAGAAATCCAGGCAAGAAGGGAAATTACTGAGGGGGAAATCCCAAATGAGATCATGGTGAAAAGGAACTGATCACAAAACACTTGGAGGAATCTCATTAGCATGAAGTGATTCTGTGATACTTTGCTTTCAGAATAATGTTCCCTGAAGAGATACCGCATAAAAATAACTGAAATATATCCAATCTTCCAGAGCACGTGGCTAGCGTATTGTGTTTTGTTTATGTAACTTTTCTTCATTAAAGGCAAATGAGAAGCCTCTGGCACCTCAGATGCAGCTTGATTCAACTTTGTAATTAATGACTAATTGAACAACTGGATATTTTGAAGTGTTAGTGGCTGTTTGATTAAACCCTGCAAAGATCACATGCAATCAGCCACCTGTTTTTGCTGACCATGTTTTAGGCTAGAGTCACAATAAAACCCAGCAATATACGCGCAAGTCAGGTGACCCAGGCTGCAGCGGCCTATGAATGACGATGAGTATGTTAACAACCATTAGCCCAAATAACATATTAATATTTCCTGTCCTTTGAAAAAACATTGCTCAGGTAGCCACAGAACTATGTGGGAGTAAATTACTACAGATGATGGAATCTGTACTCTAAAGAGCAAATGCTGGAGATTGCAGAGGGTCTGGCAGCATCCATGGAGAGAGAGCAAGCTACAAAGGTAGCTGGGTGACTATCAGGTGATAGAGCAATGGTTTGAGTCTCGATGACTCTTTCATAGAATCCCTACAGTGTGGAAACAGGCCTTTCAGCCCTACAAGTCCACACTGACCCTCTGAAGGGTATTCCACCTAAACCTCTTCCCCATTACCTAGCATTTATCCTTAACCTACACCGGCATGGTGGCACAGTGGTTAGCACTGCTGCCTCACAGTGTCAGAGACCTGGGTTCAATTCCCGCCTCAGGTAACTGTGTGGAGTTTGCATGTTCTCCCCGTGTCTGCGTGGGTTTCCTCCGGGTGGTCTGGTTTCCTCCCACAGTCCAAAGATGTGCAGGTCAGGTGAATTGGCCATGCTAAATTACACCGTAGTGTTAGGTGAAGGGGTAAATATAGGGGTATGGATGGGTTGCGCTTTGGCAGGTCGGTGTGGACTTGTTGGGCCGAAGGGCCTGTTTCCACACTGTAAGTAATCTAATCCTTGAACACGATAGGATAATTTAGCATGGCCAATTCACCTAATCTGCACATTTTTGGATTGTGGAAGTAAACTGGAGCACCCAGAGAAATCCCATGCAGACACAGGGAGAATGTGCAAATTCCACACAGACAGTCGCCCGAGGCTGGAATTGAATCCTGGTGCTGCGAGGCAGCAGTGCTAACCACTAAGCCAACGTGCCACCCCATCAGATGTCATTCTCTCTCTGTAGATGCTGCCTGACTTCCAGTATGTGTTGCTTTCAGCCAGAGAACTCTCTTGTTTTTCCGATTCCGAGGATGCAGTAGCCAGCCTAGTCGAATGCACTGGCCCCCAGTATAGTTAAGAACAAATCCCAGTGGGCGGGGGGAGGAGGGATATCGTACCAAACACAAAAGCTGTTGTAAGGAAGATAAAGAGAAAACTTACTGCAACTTTGGATTTAGGAATGTTATGGTTAAAAAATAACAAATCATGTTTCTCTAAAGCATTTCAAACCATTAAAACATTCCTCTGAGCACCGTAGCAACACAATCAAACAAAATGGATGTGGAGTCAAACAAGGAGATAGTTGGAAGGATGACCAACTGACTGGTGGCAGAGGAGAGTAGTAAGGTAATTGTGCCCCAACTCTGGGACAGGACGGTTGGGATCAAGTCCCACTTGCTTCAGAGATGTGTTATGTCTGAACAATGTGATTAAAAATATAGACTTTAGCAGGGGTCCACTGTGCAAGATAGGTTTCCCATTTAAATACTTACATGATGGAGTTAGCGGCTTCGATGTTTGTTTCAGCAGGGAGAGCATGGACCAGAGGCTTTCGGGAAGGTACATTTCCCTCTTAAAGACTTATCCTCATAAATAGGCAGAATGAAGACAACAGGAGTGGGTGTGGACACAGGGACTGCTGGGCACGTGAATAGATATATTCGAGCTATGGCTAAACCCAACACACTACACATGTAATGTCTCCCACCCGTCCTCCTCCACAAACAAAAGACTATGTAGAGGGCTGCTAAGGTAAAGCTTCTTTTGTTTTCTAAACATTTATTCAATCTCTCTTGGTAATGTGGATTTGAGGGGATGGAGGCTGGGGCAGTTACATGCTCCTCTTGCAGGATGTGGGAGGTAAGGGGCACCACTGGGGTCTCTGCTGTCTGCACCCGACTGCAGCTCCTCACAGACCGCATTAGGGAACTGGAGCTGGAGCTGGATGAACTCCAGATCATTCAGGAGGCTGGGGGGTGCTGATAGAGAGGAGTTATAGGGAGGTAGTCACACCTAAGTTACAGGATAAAGGTAGCTGGGTGACTGTCAGGAGAGGGAAAGGGAATAGGCAGAGACTGCAGGGACCCCCTGTGGCTGTTCCCCTCAATAATAAGTATACCATTTCAGATATCTTAGGGGGGGTGACCTACCAGGGGAAAGCCACAGCGGCCAGGTCTCTGTCACTGAAGGAGGGAGAATAGGAGAGTGACAGTGATAGGAGATTCAATGGTGAGAGGAATGAAAAGGAAATTCTGTGGTCGCAAGTGAGATTCTGTGATGGTATGTTCTCTCCTGGGTGCCAGGGTCAGGGATGTCTCGGATCAAGTCTACAGGATTCGTAAGGGGGAGGGAGAGCAGCCAGAAGTCTTGGAACATATCGGTACCAATGACATAGATAGGGAAAGGGAGGAGGACCTGAAAAGGTAAGAGAGGGAGTTAGGTTGGAAGCTAAAAGTCAGAATGAGTGGAGTAGTAATCTTAGGATTGCTACTGGTGCCATGGGCTAGTGAGGCTAGAAACAAAAAGCGAGTGCAGATGAACACATGGCTGCAGGGCTCGTTTTGCAGGGAAGGCTTCAGATATGTGGATCATTGGGATACCTTTTGGGGAAACTGGGTCCTGTACAAGGAGGACGGGCTGTATCTAAACTGGACACCAATATCCTGGGCGGGAAGTTAGCGAGAGCTCTTCGAGAGGGTTTAGACTAGATTGGCAGGGGGATGGGAACCAGAGCTATGGATCAGATGATGGAGTAGGTAGTGAACAGCCAGATATAGCACATAGAGAGTCTGTGAGGAGGGATAGGCACTTAACACGGCACCGGTGCAGTCAGTGTAATGGGTGTCTATTTTAATGCAAGAAGTTGGAGGATTTGAGCTACAGGGAGAGGCTGAACAGGCTGGAGCTGTTTTCCCTGGAGTGTTGGATGCTGAGGGGTGACCTTATAGAGGTTTATAAAATCATGAAGGGCATGGATAAGGTAAATAGACAATGGCAGCATGATAGCTCAGTCGTGAGCACTGCTGCCTCACAGCACCAGGGATCTGGGTTCGATTCCAGGCTCGAGTGACTGTCTGTGTGGAGTTTGTACATTCTCCCCATGTCTGTGTGGGTTTCCTCCAGGTGCTCTGGTTTCCTCCCACGTCCAAAACTATGCAGGTCAGGTGAATTGGCCATGCTAAATTCCAATAGTATTAGATGCATTCATAAGGGGTAAATGTCGGGAAATGAGTCTGGTGAGTTACTCATTGGTGTGGACTTGTTGGGCCGAAGAGTCTGTTTCCACACTGTAGGGAACCTCATCTAATCTAATCCCTCAAAGCTGCCACCAAAGTCGTAAATAAGGCATATAGTGTGTTGGCTTTCATTAACAGGGGGATTCAGTTCAGGAGCTGCAAGGTTACGCTGCAGCACTATAGACCCCTGGTTAGACCACACTTGGAATATTGTGTTCAGTTCTGGTCGCCTCATTATAGGAAAGATGTGGAAGCTTTAGAGAGGGTACAAAGGAGATTTACCAGGACATTGCCTAAACTGGAGGGTATACCTTATGGAGAAAGGTTGACGGAGCTCCGGCTTTTCTCATTGGAGTGAAGAAGGATGAGAGGTGACTTGATAGAGGTGTTCAGGGTGTTACGAGGCATAGATAGAATGGATAGCCAGAGACTTTTTCCCATGGTGAAAATGTCCATCATGAGGGGGGCATAATTTTAAGGTGATTGAAGGAAGGTTTAGGGGAGATGTCAGAGGTAGGTTCTTTATACAGAGAGTGGTGAGTGTGTGGAATGCACTGCCAGCAGTGGGAGTAGAGACAGATACATTAGGGATATTAAAGCAACTCTTGGATAAATATATGAATGATAGCAAAATGAAGGGTATGTTGGTTAGTCTGATCTTAGAGTAGGATAGAAGGCTGGCACAACATCGAGGGTCGAAGGGCCTGTACTGTGCTGTACTGTTCTATGTTTAATGTTCTAATGTCCTTACCTCTGGGAAAGAGGCTTGGGTTGAAGTCTTAACCCACCTGCTCCAGAGGTGTGTAATAACATCTCTGAACAGTTATTTAGAAAATAACTACAGAGAAACCTCAATAATCCGAAGGACACGGACGGGGAGTATTTTGTTCGATTAATCAGATTCAGCATAACATAGTTTAGCCATCTGTCGGGACCTTGCGATCTTGCCAGATAATCTGATATTCAGATAATCAAATGCTGGATAATTGAGGTTCCTCTGTACATTGACTGTAATTATGTGCTTCCTCAAAAACCATGAAAGGAAGTGACTGAATAAGTTCTCGGTTTGGAACTGAGGGGTAACTTAAAAACTGAAATAAAAATACATTAGAAAAGAGAAGACATGATAATCGGAACTTAGAACCATTTTGCAGAGTTTGAAGAAGGTGCCAGTATTGCATAGGGTTCAGTTCTGTAAGGCTTCTATCGCTGATTTGGATCTCATGTTGTCAACACCTTAAGATCATCCTGAAATAGAACATGCAGCTAATTCTTAGAAAACCAAAGGAAGTTTCGCAGTGAGATTAAAAAGATGGAAAATGGGCACAAATTAGCAAGTAGAATTTAGTGTTAAGTGTGAACAGATATGTTTCAGAATTCAAAGTAACAACAGCAATGATTGAATGGCTGTGCAGGAGCAGAGAGAGTGGAAATGTAGGTTCACAGATACTATGGACAGTACTACAGTGTGATAAGAGCATTAAAAAAAGCAAATTTTATCAAGTGATTTAAAGCACAAATGTCATGAGGCAATGATGATTTAATATAAAATGTTACTGAGACTCGTTAGTGTGCTATGTGCAGCATGAGCTCCAGACTACGAAAACAATATTGAGGCATTAGCAAGGGTATAAGGTGGATTCATTCACTAGTATTCTACTCATTCCTCATGGAAAAACAATTTTTAAAAAAGAGTTTTAAAAATGGGATCATTTTGTTTGAACAACACAGATTAAAAGTTGGATTGAATGGACTTATTTCTGTGCTAAATATTTTATATTGCAATATATATTTTATATAATACATTTTAATTAATTGTGAAACAATGAGATGTGATCGCCAGAATCAGGCAGTTTCCTGTAGCTGAGAGGTCAATATTTAGAGACGATAGGTCCAAAATTAGATTTAAACTGGAGTCAGGAGATATTCTTTCAAAGAGGTGCAATCTGTGGAATTCGTGACTAGGGTTATGAATGAACAGTGAATGGGTTAATATTCAAGGTCAGGTTCCTTAGGTAAATAAAGAAATGATGGAGAGAGAAAGACAGATTGAGGAAAAGGGACTTTGCAACTGATTCAGATGGTTTGTTCCAATGATATATCAAGAGCAGTACGGACTGGTTGAGCTGAATTGCTGATTTCAATGTTGTAACTTCAATGTCTTTCTGCTTTGGACAGCAGTGTCATCAAGTAGAACAGCAGGGAGAGAGATTGAATGATGCGGGTGAGGTCAACCATGATGAAGCCTTAGAGAAGGTGAGGAAGAGGAATGCAGAAGGAGCCCCACACTCTGAGGATGTCCTTTGTGGATTTGATTAAGGCTGTTTCAGTGATGTGACAGAGCGGAAACTTTAATGGAAGGATTTAAACATTTAGCTGTGGGAAGCATTGTTATTTGGAACTTTAATAGTGTATAAAAATAGAACATGATGATTGGAAATGTGGCTGATATTATAGATGATATTGAATGATGGGTGTGGAGTAATTCTAACGAGATCAGCTAGCTGGCCCTCATAGAATCTGAGTTTCCCAATTGGGGCTGTTAATCTGGTCCAATCAGGGAGCCCTGACTGACAGATATAAACAAGAGGGTAGGGGCAGGGGCTTGCTGGGTCTGTATTGTCTGCACTTTTGTATGTAACAGGATTGTCTAATGTACAATGTCATTGTCACTGTCTGGTCATATGTGGAACTGGGATTTGAGGTTTGTCCTCATCCCCCTGTAAAGTAGTTGAACGGTAGGGTTTGGGGCCTAGCTTTGCTGCTCCTCTCCCTTGTAAAATTGCTGTCTCATGTGTACAGCTGTAAATGTTTTTGTAAATTGTTTTGTAATTTGTTTAATAAAATAAAATAAAAACAAACAGGAGTGTCAGAGGTTCTGTTCACTCTGAGAGCTGGCTCTGAGGGAGCTGGGTCAGTGTTAAGGACTATCCATGTGTAACTAAAGGGGGACTTTGGTGATGGGATACCAGATCTATGGAGTTATTTCACGATGTACATTAGTAAGTCTTGGAGAATTTTCATTGTCTTTTTATCCATTTGGAACATACAGAGTTCAGTGCCTTTAGCATTAAATACAAGCAGATTTAAATGATGCAGTTCAAAGTCATGTGTACCTAACTAGGTTCATATTTCTCACTGTCTTAATTAATGCTTCATTAGGGAAATCCAGTATGGGAAAGGGGAATGGACTTCTATTGCTCTGGCGAAACAGCAATTCAAAGAGAAAAAAACTAGTATGTTGTCTTAATTACAGAGTCCTCCACAGATTCAGCACTCGGGGGATTGGAGTAGTGCTAGACAGCTTAATTCCACATCACACGCTGTTTCACATTATCAGACTGGGTGGCACCTAATGCATCTTCTTTCACTTTTTCAGAACCAGTACCTCATACAACATCGAAGGCACACGTTTTACGAGGAGTTTACTGGGTGCACTGGTCACAATCTGAAGTCTGGCCATCATTGGCATAATTGGTTTTGGTTAGTATGATCTGCATAAAAGTCAAAACAATTGCAGATGCTGGGAATCAGAAGCAAAAATAGAAGTTGCTGGAGAAACTCAGCAGATTTGGCAACATCTTTGTCAAGAAAGCAGAATTAACAATTTGGGTCCAGTGACCATTCTTCAAAATTCAGACCAGAAATGTGAACTCTGATTTCTCTCCACAAATGCTGCCAGACCTGCTGAGCTTTTCCAGCAATTTCTGTTTTGGTTTGTAAATTGATCTGTGTGCTGCCTGATCAATAGCCCTAATTTGTTTAATTAAAATTTCAACTTTATCACAAAATCTGGTTTGAGACACAGAGGATTTAAAAGGATTCCTATTATAGACAATAGACAATAGGTGCAGGAGTAGGCCATTCTGCCTTTCGAGCCAGCACCACCATTCATTATGATCATGGCTGATCATCCTCAATCAGTATCCTGTTCCTGCCTTATCCCCATAACCCTTGATCCCACTATCCTTAAGAGCTCTATCCAACTCTTTCTTGAAAGTATCCAGAGACTTGGCCTCCACTGCCTTCTGGGGCAGAGCATTCCATACACCCACCACTCTCTGGGTGAAGAAGTTTCTCCTCAACTCTGTTCTAAATGGTCTACCCCTTATTTTTAAGCTGTGTCCTCTGGTTCGGGACTCATCCATCAGCGGAAACATGCTTCCTGCCTCCAGAGTGTCCAATCCTTTAATACTCTTATACGTCTCAATCAGATCCCCCCTCAGCCTCCTAAACTCAGGGGTATACAAGCCCAGTTGCTCCAATCTTTCAGCGTAAGATAGTTCCGCCATTCTGGGAATTGACCTTGTGAACCTACGCTGCACTCCCTCAATAGCCAGAATGTCTTTCCTCAAATTTGGAGACCAAAACTGCGTATAATATTCCAGGTGCAGTCTTACCAGGGCCCTGTACAGCTGCAGAAGGACCTCTTTGCTTCCATTCTCAATCCCTCTTGTTATGAAGGCCAGCATGCTATTAGCTTTCTTCACTGCCTGCTGTACCTGCATGCTTGCTTTCATTGACTAATGTACAAGAACACCCAGATCTCTTTGTACTGCCCCTTTACCTAACTTGACTGCATTTAGGTAGTAATCTGCCTTCCTGTTCTTGCCACCAAAGTGGATAACCACACATTTATCCACATTAAACTGCATCTGCCATGCATCTGTCCACTCACCTAGCCTGTCCAGGTCACCCTGTATTCTCCTAACATCTTCCTCACATTTACACAGAGGGCTATAGATTGTACCATTCAGTAGATACATACTAAGATCAAACTGAGCTCCTGTGATGATAATACACAGAAGAGATGTGGGCCTGAGAAAAATAGCAGAATAAATGGCTCTATATTTCAATAAAATCTGCATTTGTGCCATAAGTGCATGGAGTAAGACTCCATCCCAGAAATCTCAAAAAAAGGATTCTGGGTAATCCAAGATGGAGGACGGGAAAAATTCTGGCTGTAACAGCTGCTCCTTTTCTGAGGAATTTTAGGTGCTGGAGGTGATTTCCTCAAATTGTAGGAGCAGCAATTACAGAAAGAGAGAGGGAGGTGTGAAGGGTTACTGCGGGGTTACTGCGGAGTATATCTGCAATGAGGAATTTGCAACAGCAACAGTATGTGATGGATGGCAGTTATAGGAAGAGGGGAAAGTCTCAGATACAGTGACATAGATGGGTTAACTCCAGGAAGGGTAAGAGAGGTAGGCAGATAGTGCGGGAATCTTTTGTGGATATACCCATTTCAAACAGGTATGCTGTTTTGGAAAATGTAGGGGTGATGGATTCTCAGGGGAACGTAACAGGAACAGCCAAGTTTCTGGTATTGAGACTGGCTCTAATGCAACGAGAGGTACGTCGGCTTCCAAGAGATCAATTGTGTTAGGGTATTCTGTAGTCCGAGGTACAGACAGAGAAAAAGCAGAATGGTGTGTTGCTTCCCTGGTGCCAGGATCAAGGGTGTCTCAGAGAGGGTGCAGAATGTTCTCACTGGGGAGAGGGGCCAGCAAGAGGTCATTGTCTACATTGGAGCCAACGACATAGGAAGGGAAAAGGTTGAGATTCTGAAGGGAGATTACAGAGAGTTAAGCAGGAATTTAAAAAGGAGGTCCCCGAGAGTAGTAATATCTGGATTACTCCCGATGCTACGAGCTAGTGAGGACAGGAATAGGAGGAAAGAGTAGATGAATGCATGGCTGAGGAGCTGGTGTGTGGGAGAAGGATTCACATTTTTGGATCATTGGAATCTCTTTTGGGGTAGAAGTGACCCGTACAAGAAGGACGGATTGCACCTAAATTGGAAGGGGACTAATATATTGGCATGGAAATTTGCTAGAGCTACTCAGGAGGATTTAAACTAGTAAGGTGGGGGGGAGTGGTGGGATCCAGGGAGGTGGTGAGGAAAGAAATCAACCTGAGACTGGTACATTGAGAACAGAAGTGAGTCAAACAGTCAGGGCAGGCAGGGATAAGGTAGGACTGATAAATTAAACTGCATTTATTTCAATGCAAGGGGCCTAACAGGGAAGGCAGATGAACTCAAGGCCTGGTTAGGAACATGGGACTGGGATATCATAGCAATTACAGAAACATGGCTCAGGGATGGGCAGGACTGGCAGCTTAATGTTCCAGGATACAAATGCTACAGGAAGGATAGAAAGGGAGGCAAGAGAGGAGGGGGAGTGGCATTTTTGATAAGGGATAGCATTACAGCTGTGCTGAGGGAGGATATTCTCAGAAATACATCCAGGGAAGTTATTTGGGTGGAACTGAGAAATAAGAAAGGAATTATAACCTTATTGGGATTGTATTATAGACCCCCTAATAGTCAGAGGGAAATTGAGAAACAAAGTTGTTTTTTTTTCTTTTTTTTTCTTTTTTTTTTACACAGTGAGAGACACAAAGTGTATGAATCTTTATTCAGTTTCCACCACCAGGAAGAAAGGAAACACCCGAGTGGCCAGTGACAAGCACTGCCCTTCACATCAAAGGGCAATGCTGTGTAGAAACAAACTTGTAAAGAGATCTCAGCTATCTGTAAGAATAATAGGGTAGTTATGGTAGGGGATTTAACTTTCCAAACATAGACTGGGACTGCCATAGTGTTAAAGGTTTAGATGGAGAGGAATTTGTTAAGTGTGTACAAGACAATTTTTTGGTTAAGTGTGTGGATGTACCTACTAGAGAAGGTGCAAAACTTGACCTCCTCTTGGGAAATAAGGCAGGGCAGGTGACTGAGGTGTCAGTGGGGGAGTACTTTGGGGCCAGCGACCATAATTCTATTTGTTTTAAAATAGTGATGGAAAAGGACAGACCAGATCTAAAAGTTGAAGTTCTAAATTGGAGGAAGGCCAATTTTGATGGTATTAGGGAAGAACTTTCAAAAGCTGATTGGAGGCAGATGTTCACAGGTAAAGGGACGGCTGGAAAATGGGAAGCCTTCAGAAATGAGATAACAAGAATCCAGAGAAAGCATATTCCTGTCAGGGTGAAAGGTTCCTGAAGAAGGGCTTATGCCCGAAACGTCGATTCTCCTGTTCCTTGGATGCTGCCTGACCTGCTGCGCTTTTCCAGCAACACATTTTCAGCTTGGATCTCCAGCATCTGCAGTCCTCACTTTCTCCTCCAGGGTGAAAGGAAAGGCAGGTAGGTTTAGGGAATGCTGTATGACTAAAGAAATTGAGGGTTTGGTTAAGAAAAAGAAGGAAGCATATGTCAGGTATAGACAGGATTGATCGAGTGAATCCTTAGAAGAGTATAAAGGAAGTAGGAGTATACTTAAGAGGGATTCGGGAGGGCAAAAAGGGGACATGAGATAGCTTAGGCAAATAGAATTAAGGAAAATCCAAAGAGTTTTTACAAATACATTAAGGACAAAAGGGTAACTAGGGAGAGAATAGGCCCCCTCAAAGATCAGCAAGGTGTCCTTTGTGTGGAGTCACAGAAAATGAGGGAGATACTAAACGAGTATTTTGCATCAGTATTTACTGTGGAAGAGGATGTGGAAGATATAGACTGTTAGGAAATAGATGGTGACATCTTGCAAAATGTCCATATTACAAAGGACGAGGTGCTGGATGTCTTGAAATGGCTAAAGATGGATAAATCCCTAAGACCTGATCAGATGTCCCCTAGAACTCTGTGGGAAGCTAGAGAAGAGTTTGCTGGGCCCCTTGTTTATATATTTGTATCATCAATAGTCACAGGTGAGGGACCGGAAGACTGGAGGTTGGCAAACATGGTGCTACTGTTTAAGAAGGGTGGTAAAGATAAGCCAGGGAACTATAGACCAGTGAGCCTGACCTCGGTGGTGGGTAAGTTGTTGGAGGGAATCCTGAGGGACAGGATGTACATGTATTTGGAAAGGCAAGGACTGATTAGGGATAGTCAACATGACTTTGTGCGTGGGAAATCATGTCTCACAAACTTGACTGAGTTTTTTGAGGAAGTAACAAAGACGATTGATGAGGGCAAAGCGGTAGATGTGATCTATATGGACTTCAGTAAGGATTTGCAGATGACAAATTGGAGGTGTAGTGGACAGCGAAGAGGGTTACCTCAGATTACAACAGGATTTTGACCAGATGGGCCAATAGGCTGAGAAGTGGCAGATGGAGTTTAATTCAGATAAATGCGAGGTGCTGCATTTTGGGAGAGCAAATCTTAGCAGGACTTATACACTTAATGGTAAGGTCCTAGGGAGTGTTGCTGAACAAAGAGACCATGGAGTGCAGGTTCATAGCTCCTTGAAAGTGGAATCGCAGGTAGATAGGATAGTGAAGAAGGTGTTTGTATGCTTTCTTTTATTGGTCAGAGCAGTGATTACAGGAGTTGGGAGATCATGTTGCGGCTGTACAGGACATTGGTTAGGCCACTGTTGGAATATTGCATACAATTCTGGTCTCCTTCCTATCAGAAAGATGTTGTGAAACTTGAAAGGGTTCATCAAAGATTTAGAAGGATGTTTCCAGGGTTGGAGGATCTGAGCTACAAGGAGAGGCTGAACAGGCTGGGGCTGTTTTCCCTGGAGCGTCGGAGGCTGAGGGGTGACTTTATAGAGGTTTATAAAATTATGAGGGGCATGAATAGGGTAAATAGGCAAAGTCTTTTCCCAGGGGTTGGGGAGTCCAGAACTCGAAGGCAGAGGTTTAGGGTGAGAGGGGAAAGATATAAAAGAGACCTACGGGGCAACATTTTCATGCAGAGTGTGGTACGTGTATGGAATGAGCTGCCAGAGGATGTGGTGGAGGCTGGTACAATTGCAACACTTAAGAGGCATTTGGATGGGTATATGAATAGGAAGGGTTTGGAGGGATATGGGCCAGGTGCTGACAGGTGGGACTAGATTGGGCTGGGATATCTGGTCGGCATGGACGGGTTGGACCGAAGGGTCTGTTTCCATGCTGTACATCTCAATGACCCTCTGACCCTCTGACTCAAACACAGTCTGTTTGCTCAGATTCCTAGAATAACGCAGCCTGAAGCAGGCCATTTTGCCCACTGAGCTGTGGGTAGATGAGCCCTGCTATCCAGTCTGACACTTATGGATATTCCCCTCCATGTTCTTGGCTGGGTTGTCATGATTAGGACTGTGCTAACGAGGATCTCCCCAGCCTGAATCCATTGTTGCTTAAAGGAGAGCTCGTTTGGGAATTGACGTTTTTCAGCTTTGCACCTGGTAACAGGATCAAGAGCTTCCAAGTCGATAAGGCCTGAATCAGGAACAAAACAAATCTGTTACAACATGACCCCTTTGACCACACGCCTCAGCTAGCTTTTGCCAAGACAGTTTTAAGTTGCAGTATCTCAAATGCAGTGATTGCCTTGTCAATTTCAGGTCAAACTCATGACCTCTGAAATCACCAGTCAAAGATCCTTGCATACTTGGACTAATTTAGGAGTAAGATTGATGACAGAAAGATAACTGCAGAGAAACCGAAATATCTTCTTGGATTAATGATGTTGTACGTGCAGCTAAGGGTGAACTACACCTTTAATTCAATAATGGCTACTGGACATTGCATAATGAGTTCTGTCTCAGGTGAGACTGGGATCTAAGTGCACAGTTTCAAATTTTGAAGTTCATTTGTGGGATGTGAGAGTCACTGGCTGGGCTAGCATTTATTACCCATCCCTAATTGCCCAGAGGGCAGTTAAAAACAACCACATTGCTGTGGGTCTGGAGTCACATGCAGGCTGACCAGGCAAGGATGAAAGTTTCCTTCCCTAAAGAATATTAGTGAACCAGGTGGGATTTTCCAACAATTGACAGTTGCCTTTAGCGTAGCTTTTTATTCCAGATTTTATTGAAAATCAAATTTCATCATCTGCCATGGTAGGATGCGAACCATGGGATTTAAACCCATGACATTGGGTCATGGTTGGAGGGTCAATGTGAGTCGATATCTCCAAAACATTAACATGGAGTTTGGCATTACCAGCTCAATAACATTATCACTCTGCAATTCCCTCCTTCTCTGACCATCTCCTGTGTATAGTGTATGTATTTAATGAAGGTTTTTGTCACTGTCCTGGGAGTGAAATACCTTCATTGACAACTGACCTGATCCTACTAGAGAACCCTTGAACTGATGGAATTCAAAGTCCCGTGTGTCTAGAGACTGAAGCTAACTAACTGTCCTGATTACATCTATTTAACAACTGCTGCCGTGACAGCCACATGCTGTTGTGCTAACAACATATGCAACCTGTCCCTGAGAAAGCACCTGCTGTTGGACAGTGACTTTCTCATCTGGACTCACAATAGTAACGCATACATATATTCTAGATTAGTGGTGCTGGAAGAGCACAGCAGTTCAGGCAGCATCCAAGAAGCAGCGAAATCGACATTTCGGGCAAAAGCCCTTCATCAGGAATAAAAAGCCACGACATGGTTGAAGAGCTTCAGGGCAGAGGAAATGACCTGGGAGTTGCAGTGGGAGAGGGACTCCCTGAGATTCTTGTAGAGAGAGGAGGAAAACTTCTTCAAGGCAGACATCCTTGCAAGAGGATTAGCAGTAGGGTTAAAATCAATGAGGTAAAAACAATGACTGCAGATGCTGGAAATCAGATTCTGGATTAGTGGTGCTGGAAGAGCACAACAGTTCAGGCAGCATCCAAGAAGCAGCGAAATCGACGTTTCGGGCAAAAGCCCTTCATCAGGAATAAAAAGCTTTTTATTCCTGATGAAGGGCTTTTGCCCGAAACATTGATTTCGCTGCTTCTTGGATGCTACCTGAACTGCTGTGCTCTTCCAGCACCACTAATCCACATATACATATAACTGAGTAAAGAGCTAGTCCCTGAGCTCTGCATTTCCCAATTTCAGCTCCTAGAAGTGAGAAATTCCTATCTAAGGAAAAAGTTCATGGAATTCAAGGAAAATTACTGACACAGCTGGGAAACTGGTTGAGTGGCAGGCAGCAGGAAGTAGGGATGCTGGGTAGGTACTCACATGGACAATATGTGACCAATGGTGTCCCATGAGGATTGTGGTAGGGCTTCAATTATTCACGTTATTTACTAACAATGTGAGCAATGGCTTAGAAACCCATATCCGAATGTGCTGATGACAGAGTTAGGCAGCATTGTAGTTAGTGTAAATGATAAAATAAAATTACAAAAGGACGCCCTACTTTAGGAAAGATGCTGTGAAACTTGAAAGGGTTCAGAAAAGATTTACAGGGATGTTCCCAGGGTTGGAGGATTTGACCTATGGGGAGAGGCTGAATAGACTGGGGTTGGTTTCCCTGGAGCATCGGAGGCTGAGAGGTGACCTTATAGAGGTTTTTAAAATCATGAAGGGCATAGATAGGTTAAATAGACAAAGTTTTTTCACTGGGGTCGGGGAGTCCAGAACTAGAGGTCATAGGTTTAGGGTGAGAGAGGAAAGATATAAAAGAGACATAAGGGGCAACATTTTCACACAGAGCGTGGTACGTGTATGGAATGAGCTGCCAGAGGAAGTGGTGGAGGCTGGTACAGTTGCAACATTTAAAAGACATTTGGATGGGTATACGAATAGGAAGGGTTTGGAGGGATATGGGCCGGGTGCTGGCAGGTGGGACTAGATTTACTTAAGATACCTGGTTGGCCTGGGCGAGTTGGACAGAAGGGTCTGTTTCCGTGCTGTACATCTCCATAACAGAGGGTCAGGGGATCAGAATCTCCACTCCCTCCACAAAGCTGACCCTGAGCTTCCAGTTGCCTGCCACTTCCCCACCCCACCCTATTCCCTGGCCAACATATCCATCTCAGGGTTACTGCAGTGCTCCTGTGAAGCTCAGCACAAACTGGAGAAAAAATATTGCATCTCCTCCTTTAATACCTTGCAACCTTCAGGACTCAATAATTAATTTTTAATTTCTGAGCTGAACAACCTCCTCTGTGTTTGTTATCCACCTTCACAGTCCAGGTCTTGTCTTGGAATGGGTTGTTTTCAGCACAGCCAGCCCATACTTATCTCCTAGTAGTCCCCATGGTCACCTACTGAGCTTCTCTTCTTCCTTGGATTCCCATCAGCAATCCACTTACCTGCCACCTTTTTTTCTATATATCTCTCTCTCTGGGCTCCATCTCCACCTATCCACTCACTCCTCCTCCATCCCCCACCCCCTGTCTTCAATGTAAACTCCACCTTTTCCTAGCTGCTATTGATTCTAAATAAGGGTCACTGGACTTGAAACGTTAACTCTGTTTTTCTCTCTCCATGGATACAGCCAGACCTGCTGAGTTTCTCCAGAAATTTCTGTTTTTGTTTGTTCCAGAGGGTCAGAGAGTTGTCTCACCAAGGTGTCACTTCAGGGTCAAAACAAATCATGAGGAAAGATAGTAGAATGTTATAGAGTCATCGAGATGTACAGCATGGAAACAGACCCTTCGGTCCAACCCGTCCATGCTGACCAGATATCCCAACCCAATCTAGTCCCACCTGCTAGTACCCGGCCCATATCCCTCCAAACCCATCCTATTCATATACCCATCCAGATGCCTCTTAAATGTTGCAATTGAACCATTCTCCACAACTTCCTCTGGCAGCTCATTCCATACACGTACCACCCTCTGTGTGAAAATGTTGCCCTTAGGTCTCTTTTATATCTTTCCCCTCTCACCCTAAACCTATGCCCTCTAGTTCTTGATTTCCTGACCCCAGGGAAAAAACTTTGCCTAGTTACCCTATCCATGCCCCTCATAATTTTGTCAACCTCTATAAGGTCACCCCTCAGCCTCCGACGCTCCAGGGAAAACAGCCCCAGTCTGTTCAGCCTGCTGTATTGTGAGGGGAATTGAACACAGGATAAGGGAAGTCATACAGGGCATTGGTGAGACCACATTTGGAGTACTGTGCACAGGACTGACCACAGTAACTACAAAAGAATGTTAATGTGTTGGATGCAGTTCAGGCTAAAAACCACAATAAGCAAACTGCTTTCTGAGGAGGGGTGTGACCAGTTAGGCTGTAACCTCAGGGATTTAGAAGACTCAGAATCTCACTGGAGTGAGGCCCTGAATGAATGGGTTGTCTCATGAGGAAAAGGTTGGACAGACTGGGCTTGTTTTCCCCTGGAGTTTAGGAGAGTGAGGGGTGACCTGATTGAAGTGTATCAGATCCTGAATGGCCTTGACAAAGTCAACAAAGAAGGGAATTTATTTTTGGTGAGTCAGTTCAGAGCCAAGGAGCACGAATTTAAGACTGGGAGTCTATCTCACTTTTTTAGAAAGAGATGAACAGAATTTTTTCTGTCTCTGAATTTGTGAGACTTTGAACTGCTCTGCCTCAGAAGGCATCATTGAATATTTTTAAGCGGGAGGTAGATAGTTTCTTGCTAAACAGGGGAGTCAAATATTTCCAGGGAAATATAGGATTCAGAATACAAATAGGTCAGCCACAGTCTTATTGAATGATGGAGGAGATTCAAAGAGTCAAGTAGTCTAATTCTGCTCTAAATTCATATGTTCGTATAGAGTTGACTGGTGGATGGTAGTTGGTAATGTAGGATCTGACCTGCTTTTTCTGTGTAAGGCATACCTGAGCAATTTTCTACATTGTTGGGTAGATACTGGAACAGCTTGGTTAGGAATGTGGCTAATGTTGCAACTGAAATATTCATGGCTCAGGGCAGATGATTTCAGGCCCTATCACCTTTGGACCTATAACCTTCAGGACCCTGTCACCTTCAGACCTATAACCTTCAGGACCCTATCACCTTTGGACCTATAACCTTCAGGACCCTGTCACCTTCAGACCTATAACCTTCAGGACGCTATCACCTTCAGACCTATAACCTTCAGGACCCTATCACCTTCAGACCTATAACCTTCAGGACCCTGTCACCTTCAGACCTATAACCTTCAGGACCCTATCACCTTCAGACCTATAACCTTCAGGACCCTATCACCTTCAGACCTATAACCTTCAGGACTCTGTCACCTTCAGACCTATAACCTTCAGGAATCTATCACCTTCAGACCTATAACCTTCAGGACCCTGTCACCTTCAGACCTATAACCTTCAGGACGCTATCACCTTCAGACCTATAACCTTCAGGACGCTATCACCTTCAGACCTATAACCTTCAGGACTCTATCACCTTCAGACCTATAACCTTCAGGACCCTGTCACCTTCAGACCTATAACCTTCAGGACCCTGTCATCTTTGGACCTATAACCTTCAGGACTCTATCACCTTCAGACCTATAACCTTCAGGACCCTGTCACCATCAGACCTATAACCTTCAGGACTCTATCACCTTCAGACCTATAACCTTCAGGACGCTATCACCTTCAGACCTATAACCTTCAGGACTCTATCACCTTCAGACCTATAACCTTCAGGACCCTGTCACCTTCAGACCTATAACCTTCAGGACGCTATCACCTTCAGGCCTATAACCTTCAGGACCCTGTCACCTTCAGACCTATAACCTTCAGGACTCTATCACCTTCAGACCTATAACCTTCAGGACGCTATCACCTTCAGACCTATAACCTTCAGGACTCTATCACCTTCAGACCTATAACCTTCAGGACCCTGTCACCTTCAGACCTATAACCTTCAGGACCCTGTCATCTTTGGACCTATAACCTTCAGGACGCTATCACCTTCAGACCTATAACCTTCAGGACCCTGTCATCTTTGGACCTATAACCTTCAGGACGCTATCACCTTCAGACCTATAACCTTCAGGATCCTATCACCTTCAGACCTATAACCTTCAGGACCCTGTCATCTTTGGACCTATAACCTTCAGGACTCTATCACCTTCAGACCTATAACCTTCAGGACCCTGTCACCTTCAGATCTATAACCTTCAGAAATCTATCACCTTCAGACCTAATACCTTCAGGACCCTGTCACCTTCAGACCTATAACCTTCAGGACCCTATCACCTTCAGACCTATAACCTTCAGGACCCTGTCACCTTCAGACCTATAACCTTCAGGACCCTGTCACCTTCAGACCTATAATCTTCAGGACCCTATCACCTTCAGACCTATAACCTTCAGGACCCTGTCACCTTCAGACCTTTAACCTTCAGACCCATAACCTTCAGACCTATAACCTTCAGGACGCTATCACCATCAGACCTATAACCTTCAGGACTCTATCACCTTCAGACCTATAACCTTCAGGACGCTATCACCTTCAGACCTATAACCTTCAGGACCCTGTCACCTTCAGACCTATAACCTTCAGGACTCTATCACCTTCAGACCTATAACCTTCAGGACCCTGTCACCTTCAGACCTATAACCTTCAGGACTCTATCACCTTCAGACCTATAACCTTCAGGACCCTGTCACCTTCAGACCTATAACCTTCAGGACCCTGTCACCTTCAGACCTATAACCTTCAGGACCCTGTCACCTTCAGACCTATAACCTTCAGGACCCTATCACCTTCAGACCTATAACCTTCAGGACCCTGTCACCTTCAGACCTATAACCTTCAGGACGCTATCACCTTCAGACCTATAACCTTCAGGACCCTGTCACCTTCAGACCTATAACCTTCAGGACTCTGTCACCTTCAGACCTATAACCTTCAGGACCCTGTCACCTTCAGACCTATAACCTTCAGGATCCTGTCGTCTTTGGACCTATAACCATCAGGACCCTATTACCTTCAGACCTATAACCTTCAGGACCCTGTCACCTTCAGACCTATAACCATCAGGACCCTATCACCTTCAGACCTATAACCTTCAGGACTCTATCACCTTCAGACCTATAACCTTCAGGACCCTGTCACCTTCAGACCTATAACCTTCAGGATCCTGTCGTCTTTGGACCTATAACCATCAGGACCCTATTACCTTCAGACCTATAACCTTCAGGACCCTGTCACCTTCAGACCTATAACCATCAGGACCCTGTCACCTTCAGACCTATAACCTTCAGGACTCTATCACCTTCAGACCTATAACCTTCAGGACCCTGTCACCTTCAGACCTATAACCTTCAGGATCCTGTCATCTTCAGACCTATAACCTTCAGGACTCTATCACCTTCAGACCTATAACCTTCAGGACCCTGTCACCTTTAGACCTATAACCTTCAGGACCCTGTCATCTTTGCTATGTTCAGGTTACTCAGCCGATCCTTGAGATCACATGGAGCAAAGCTATTGGTTGGGATTTGGCAATTGTGAAGCTGGTGAGAGGAGCATCATATTGTCCTTTGTGAGAAGATACAGACTAATTCAGAATTATTTATTCCACATCATCTGTGGGCTGGGCCTCAGCTTTTACAGAAATAACAGAAATTACAAAAGAACTCATGAAAATTCTGACAAGCACACATTCCGCCCTCAGGTTCAGTATGACCCAGTAACCTGCTTTGTGTAGCCTACAGTCTAACTGGCCTTCCACTGACTCACTGCAACAAGCTGGGGCACCTTAACCCTCTGAGCACAGGATTTGATTTACCACGCTGGCTAGAATTATTCACTTTTATTTCATCCCATAAATGCAAAACAATGAAATATTTACAAAGGTTCACGTTTGTGAAGGTGACCATGCAGCCTCTGTTCAGACACAGTAATATGTGACATGACATCACATTATATACAGTACTGGTCTCCATTCTACACAAAGACATAGTGTATTGGAGACGGTGCAGTATACATTCACGAGCTGCTAGTAAGATGAAGAGATTCTCACTGTCAGGAAAGTAGGTGCACACTGGGGCCTTTTCTCTAGAAATCAGAAGTTTGAGGGATGACTTGATAGAGATCTTTAAAATTTGAAGCTATCAGAGAAGGAAAATGATAAAATATAAGGGAGTCACTAATAAATCCAATCAGGAACTCAGGAGAAATATCTTCACCCAAAAACTGATGAGAATGTGGAACTTGCTGCCACTGTGTAGTTATGCGCAATAATATTGATGAATTTAAGTGGAAGATGGATAAACCCAAGATCAAAAATGGAATGAAATGATGTTGAAAAGATAAGATAAAGGGGTGGGCAGGAGCCCCAGCAAATGCCTTGGATTTGAAATAATATTTCATATCTCATTGCAGAGGAGAAAAATTTGTTTGGGTATTGTTGAGAATGATCAGGAGTGAATCAAATACACAATATAAGATCATGCCTGAGAGACAAGAGATTCACAGGAGGACATTGGATCACTTTAGGGATGTCCTGAAAACCTCATACATCCCATAGGCCCATGAGAGACACTGCTGTTTGTCCAACTAAACTTCAGAAGGCTTATTTGGGATGTCATTAAGATCATTGGGGAATGTTGTTGGGAGGATGTGAAGGTAAAAAAATAGTTAAAAATGACCCAACACCAGGTTATAGTCCAACAGGTTTAATTGGAAGCACACTAGCTTTCGGAGCGATGCTTCTTCATCAGGTGATGCTCCTTAATCAATTAAACCTGTTGGACTATAACCTGGTGTTGGGTGATTTTTAATTTTGTACACCCCAGTCCAACACCGGCATCTCCAAATCGTAAAAAAAAGAACAACCTTTATTGTCACATGCGCTTGAACGAGGGCGGTGAAAAGTTTGTAATGACGCCTCAGTGCTATCTAAGGTACAGACTACCTAGATACTGATACTTTCAAGTGGTGTTACAGAATTCAATAGCAAAAAAAAATCAGGCTAGCATGGGAATACGCAGTTTAAAAGTTCAGAATGATAATAAAAAGTATAGTTAAAGTAATCAAGTTAATAGTCCATTTACACTGAGTGTGTGCCTGCCAGGCTTCAGAACATGAGGCCTTGCTGTCTCCATGTGCTGGCCTCTGTCTAGGACTAACCTCCAGGACCCATTCCCCCTTGCCGCCTGCACGTGATCTGCTCCCACTCTGCCTCTGGCCTCTGTCCATGCCTCACCTCCAGGACCTGTCTCCCCTGCACTGGTCTGCTCCCGTTCTGCTCCCTCTCTGCTCCTGCTTCGGCCTCTGTCCAGGCGTTGCCTCCAGGACCCATTTCCCCCCCCTCTACTGGTCTGCACTCACTCTGCTTCCACTCCAGCTGCATCTCGTCTCCCATGGAGGGCTGGTCTTGGGCTCCATTCTCTATTCCTTCCAGGTGATATGCCTTAGGAAGTTAGAAAGCAAGAGGATAAAAAAGAAAGACAGAAAAAAAGGAGCTGGTGACTCTCTTCCTCTGCTGCCATCTTACCGGAATTGAGACATCGGAAAGAATGTATAAAAATCCCAACAGCTCACCTCTCAACTCCCCAAGTACCACCTGCCCCTCATGTGACAGAGACTCCCGACACTGTATGTGACTCATCAGCATCCCAGAACCCATTGTCCGAGAGAGGAGGCAAAACACTTCCATCCCATAGGCCAGGACTCGGTACTGCCCTGAGGCAGGCCTAAGGTCAGGCTGCACTCAGTAACCCCAGGCCAAAGGACTGACACAGGAAAGGATGAATTGAACACAATGCGGGCTATATCCCAACAAGACTCGACAGCAAGGGAGGAGGAGGAGGCAGTGAGAAAATAGAAATCACAAAGTTTTATTTGACTCAAAATTATAACTCTGTTTCTGTCTTCACCAATCTGCCAGACCTGTTGACTACTTCTCGCACTTTCTGTTTTATTTCAGACTTTCTGTATCCACAGTCGTTGTTTTTATTAAGAAGTCCTTAAATTTTGTTTGTTCTTGAGTCCTCACAGGTATTGGATTTGTGTGTGGATTGTTAATGTATTAAGTTAGTTTTCATAACCTGTTCAGACTTGTTACAGTACACCTCCAGCTAGGTGTGAGTCTGTGAATATGAACCCAGAATTTCTGGTCCAGGAATAGGTGCTACAGCACTCCACCAGGAGGGAATGACCTCACATTCCCTCGGTCTGGCAACGCTGTAGGAGGATTGTGACTGTCACTTGACCTATTCAGCAGACTTTAGTGAGGAGAAAGCAATTCTAGACAATGTTTTAGCAACAGCATAACTTGAAATGCTTTTCAAACAAATAAGCTTGATTATGCTGAAGGGAAAACAAGTCAATCGCAAAAAAAATTGGATCTTATGAAGATATGGCTACATTTGAAGTTGCAATTTGCAAGAAAGTGATCAATGTATTTACTGTACAATCAGTGAAAGTCCAATTCTTAACAAGAATTATGAAGGTGGCAAGTATCCAACTAACATTCCAACAAACCCTCCTTCACATGGAGGAGTTCTCAGCCAAGTTGCTAAAAGAATTGAAATATTGATTGTGCACATGGACTGTCACACAGTGACACTTACACAGTAACTCTTATCCACAAAGTCTTACACAGACTCACACATAGACAGTGCACACACACACACACACACACGGACCCACAAAAACACAGATTTACAAACAGTGATGCACACACACTGACTCGCATACAGAATGACACGTACACGCAGACTGTCATACACAGACTCTCACACATGGAGTTTTGTTCACATAACCCTCTGGTAACCTGGGAACATGCCCATTATTTACACATTAACTTTAGTAATGACCATTAGCATTGGCTGTTTGACTATAATAGCTGTAAGAGCTGATGCTGCTCCTATCCAGTGTTGAGCTGGCCCCTCTCCAGCAATAAAGAATGGCATGTTCAGTATTGATTGACTTCCCAGCTCTAGCTGCAGCCAGTAAGACTCAACAATTATGACTCACCAATCTACCTGGTCCAATCAACTCGGACTCAGGGCAGGCTGGAGCTCCACCTGGGAATTTCATTCTTGCCTCAATATTACATCTTACAAAAGCCTGGCCCAACCCAGCTGGAGAATCCTATTCAGATTTAAAAAGAGTTTTATTCGGGAACAAAGTAAGAGATTAAAAGGAACAGAATACAAAATTTGTTTTAAAATTGTTTGAGGAGTTGTGTTTTGAAGGATGTCTTCGGAGAGAAAATCAGTTTATCAAAATGTTACCAAAAAAATGCCACACAAGAACAATCCCAGGTTTTTACACAGTGGAGGGCCACGTGTTCTATCCAGGCATACTCATAGAAGTGCTGGAATTTCACATATGTCAGGAACGGGTTTGTGAAAATCATTTGGTAATGATGTAAGGCTGTAACTGTATGACATTCCTAGAATTCCTGCCAGTTGTGGAATTTCTGTGATTCCATAAATTCTCAGGATGACCCAACAACGTCTGGTGGTTTTAAGTTTTATCAAAGCTCACTGCGGGGATGATGTAACTTTCACTGAATTTTCTGGATTTGGCAGCTTTAATTGACTTTGTACCAAAGACACATGTTGCAGATGTGATTGATCAGAGAATACCATTTAGCAATGCCTTGTTCCTGAATCTATAACAAACAAAAGCCAAGTACAGAACATGACAGAGTTAGGTGGCATTGGACACAGTGTAGTTGATAGCATAAAATTACAAAGGGATGTCCAAAGAAACTTACGGATTTAAATGCATAGTTCTTTAAGTTGTCACAAAGTGGTGCAGAAAATACTGTAATCGGAAAACTAATGAACTGCTGGCCTTTATCTCGAGAGGACTAGAGTATAAGGATGCAGTCAACATGCTGCAGTTATACAATACGTTGGTTGGACCTCACGAGGAGTATTATGAGCAGATCTGAGTACCATCCCTTGGGAAGGATAGACTGTCCTTGGAGGAAGTACAACATAGGGTTACAGGAATGATACCTGGACTTCAGGGGTTAAGATGTGAGGAGAGATTATATAAATTAGGGCTGTTATCTGAGGAATTTCGAAGGTTAAGGAGTGATCTGATCAAAGCCTGCAAGATGTTAACAAAAACAGACAGGTGCAGATAAAGATAGGGTATTTCCACTGATTGGAGATTCCAGAACTCAGGGCATAGTCTGAGAATTAGAGTGGGAGAAGTTTGGAACTCTCTTCCACAAAGAGCAGTGGATGCTGGATCAGATGTCAGTTTCTAATCTGTGATATATAATTTCTTTGTTAAGCGAAAGGTATTAAGTGATATGTGCCAAAGGCAGGTACGTGGAGTTAGCCAACAAATCAGCCAAGATCTCATTGAATACTGGAGCAGGCTTGAGGGGCTGAATGGCTGACTCATAGAACATAAAACATTACAGCGCAATACAGGCCCTTCAGCCCTCGAAGTTGCGCTGACTGGTGGAACCAATCTGAAGCCCATCTAACCTACATTATTCCATTTTTATCCATATGGTTATTCAATGACCATTTAGAGTCATAGAGTCATAGAGATGTCCAGCATGGAAACAGGACCTTCGGTCCAACCCATCCATGCCAACCAGATATCCCAACCCAATCTAGTCTCACCTGCCAGCACCCGCCCCATATCCCTCCAAACCCTTCCTATTCATATACCCATCCAAATGCCTCTTAAATGTTGCAATTGTACCAGCCTCCACCACATCCTCTGGCAGCTCATTCCATACACGTACTACCCTCTGCATGAAAAAGTTGCCCCTTAGTTCTCGTTTATAATCTTTCCCCTCTCACACTAAACCTATGGCCTCTAGTTCTGGATTCCCCGACCCCAGGGAAAAGACTTTGTAAATTTACCCTATCCATGCCCCTCATAATTTTGTAAACCTCTATAAGGTCACCCCTCAGCCTCTGACGCTCCAGGGAAACAGCCCCAGCCTGTTCAGCCTCTCCCTGTAGCTCAGATCCTCCAACCCTGGCAACATCCTTGTAAATCTTTTCTGAACCCTTTCAAGTTTCACAACATCTTTCTGATAGGAAGGAGACCAGAATTGCACTCAATATTCCAACAGTGGCCTAACCAATGTCCTGTACAGCTGCAACATGACCTCCCACCTCCTGTACTCAATACTCTGACCAATAAAGGAAAGCATACCAAACGCATTCTTCACTATCCTATCTACCTGCGACTCCATTTTCAAGGAGCTATGAACCTGCACTCCATGGTCTCTTTGTTCAGCAACACTCCCTAGGACCTTACCATTAAGATTAGATTAGATTACGTACAGTGTGGAAACAGGCCCTTCGGCCCAACAAGTCCACACCGCCCCACCGAAGCGCAACCCACCCAAACCCCTACATCTACCCCTTACCGAACACTATGGGCAATTGAGCATGGCCAATTCACCTGACCTGCACATCTTTGGACTGTGGGAGGAAACCGGAGCACCCGGAGGAAACCCATGCAGACACGGGGAGAACGTGCAAACTCCACACAGTCAGTCGCCTGAGGCGGGAATTGAACCCGGGTCTCCGGCGCTGTGAGGCAGCAGTGCTAACCACTGTGCCACCATGCTGCCCACTGTGTATAAGTCCTGCTAAGATTTGCTTTCCCAAAATGCAGCACCTCACATTTATCTGAATTAAACTCAATCTGCCACTTCTCAGTCCATTGGCCCACCTGGTCAAGATCCTGTTGTAATCTGAGGTAACCCTCTTCGCTGTCCACTGCACCTCCAATTTTGGTGTCATCTGCAAACTTACTAACTGTACCTCTTATGCTCGCATCCAAATCATTTATGTAAATGACAAAAAGTAGAGGGCCCAGCACTGATCCTTGTGGCACTCCACTGGTCACAGGCCCCCAGTCTGAAGAACAATCCTCCACCACCACCCTCTGTCTTCTATCTTTGAGCCAGTTCTATATCTAAGTGGCTAGTTCTCCCTGTATTCCATGAAACCTAACCTTGCTAATCAGTCTCCCATGGGGAACCTTGTCGATTGCCTTACTGAAGTCCATATAGATCACATCTACTGCTCTGTCCTCATCAATCTTCTTTGTTACTTAAATGCACTTAAAGTCTACTATTGTTGCATTTTACGCCCCCACTATTCTCTGAGTGAAGAAACTACCTCTGACGTCTGTCCTATATCCATCACCCCTCAGTTTAAAGCTATGTCCCCTCGTGCTAGCCATCACCATCCAAGGAAAAAGGCTCTCACTGTCCACCCAATCTAACCCTCTGATTATCTTGTATGTCTCAATTAAGTCACCTCTCAACCTTCTTCTCTCTAACGAAAACAGCCTCAGTCCCTTCACAAGCTGTTGGAGCGCTGCTCCTTCGTCAAGTGAAGTCATTTCACCCGGTGTCATGTGACTTCCGACTAAATTCTTCGTTTGTTCTCTGATCTCCATTATAATTTTGGATGTACAGTATCCCAATGAAGCTGTTTGTGTGGAAGAAATGTATCCACACTGAGCAAACAAGGATTAAAACAAAATAACAAATAACAAATAGAGGAAGCTTGTGCTGCAAAATAGGCGTTTGTTTTGGCTACTACAAGATGTATTTCTAGATTCTACTCCTCAATCAGAGACAGCAGATATCTGACCCTTGGTAAACCTTGTTCCTCTCCAATCCTAGAATATATAAACATTACCCTACAGCTGCTAAATGTCCCTGTGGCCATCCCTCTATCGAGATGGTTAATTGCTTTTGTTTGGTGCTGGTTAAGTTTGGATGCTGGGGGATTGTTTTGTCATGACAATGGATCAGAATCCTAAAGTACTTACAGGCATAATGAACTTTTAATTACAATGTGTTTTTAAAAAGGACATATAGTCAAAGGATGACTGTAGATATAACTTCAGTGGCTGTCTGGGAACGAACTCTGGCTCATAATTCCTGAAAGGGCCAGAAGAACATTAGACAACCTTTCAAAAAGAGATGGTAAAAATCTTCGAGGAGAAAGTGAGGACTGCAGATGCTGGAGATCAGAGCTGAAAATGTGTTGCTGGAAAAGCGCAGCAGGTCAGGCAGCATCCAAGGAGCAGGAGAAAAAAAGAGATGGTAGCCCTGATGTGGAGGTGTGAGTGTTGACTGGGGAGGACAAAGTTAAAAATTACTCAACATCAGACTATAGTCCAACAGGTTTATTTGGCTCTAACTTCAGTGGTCATGAAGTGCTTTGAAAGGCTGGTCATGGCATTAATCAACTCCAGCCTCCCCACTACTCTTGACCCACTCCAAATTGCCTATCGGACTAACAGATCCACGTCAGATGCCATATCACTTGCACTTCACTTCTCCTTAGAACATCTTGACACCAAGAACAGTTACGTAAGAATCCTACTCTTTGAACTAAAGTTTAGCCTTCAACACTATTATCCCCTCGAGACCGATTACTAAACTTAGAGATCTCGGATTAAGTCCCACTCTTGGCAATTGGATCCTCAGTTTCCTGACCCACAGGCCACAGTCAGTGAAGTTTGGGGATAATATTTAATCGTCACTAACACTCAACACTGGAGCCCTCCCAGGGGTGCATACTCGGCCCCCTACTGTACTCACTGTAAACCCATGACTGCATCGCCAAATACACATATACCCATAGGTCCCTCAGTTCCTGAGCCCCCTTTAGAATTATAGTTTTTATTTTTCTTGCCTCTACTGGTGCTTCCTACCAAAAGTTTCACATTTCTCTGCACTGACCTTCATCTGTCAAAATCAGAGTGGTGCTGGAAAAGCACAACAAGTCAGGTAGCATCCGAGGAGCAGGAAAATCGACGTTTCGAGGAAAAGCCTTTTCTGATGAAGAGCTTTTGCCCGAAACATTAATTTTCCAGCACCACTTTAATCCTGACTATAACCTAGTGTTGTGTGATTTTTAAATTCAAAAAGAGAGACACAGATGAAAATAAACCTCTCTGTGATCTGTAGGGTCATTGTGACTTGTGAACAAATTTGTCAGACAGATGCATCCATGCAGAGCACACAGCATAGAATCATGGGATAATACTGCAAAAGAAGGTGACTGTTCAGGTTAACAATGATTAGATTACTTACAGTGTGGAAACAGGCCCTTCGGCCCAACAAGTCCACACCGCCCCGCCAAAGCGCAATCCACCCATACCCCTACATTTACCCCTTACCTAACACTACGGGCAATTTAGCATGGCCAATTCACCTGACCTGCACATCTTTGGACTGTGGGAGGAAACCGGAGCACCCGGAGGAAACCCACGCAGACACGGGGAGAACGTGCAAACTCCACACAGTTAGTCGCCTGAGGCGGGAATTGAACCCGGATCTCTAGCGCTGTGAGGCAGCAGTGCTAACCACTGTGCCACCCTGCCACCCCCTAATGCTGTGCGATAACCGAGTGATCCATCCTGGGTGGTGGATCACTGATTGACATCAGGCTGGAAAACTCTCTGAATTAAGTAACCTTTCAGGAGCTGAACATCAGAATAGCAAAGGAGGAAAAATGGACAACTTTTCAACTGTGTCAACTTCTACATTACATACTACCAGCTGCAGCTGCCATTTTGTTCATTTGTCCATTGGCCCAGTTCTTAGGAACAACTCAGATCTTTCAGCCGATGTTGTGCCCACATGTGGCCAACGTAATGCTGCACCCCAATATCCTCCATTTCTCATTCAATTATTCCTGAATTTAAAATGAACACTCATCAGCAGAAAATCAAGATGCCCAATCAGGCTCCAAGGAAATATTGAATCCACATCAGACCATTTTGTATCTGAGTTTTAAAATTTGAGTTGAATTCACATAACCATTAATGTTCCATGTTATTCAGAACATTTCTGAGCAAGCAGACAGCTTTGATGTGAAGTTTGATGTGATTTATCCTTAAACCATAAAAAGATATTAATTGAAAAAAGGAGTGGGTTTTTAATATGCTTGGAAGATTTCAATGAATAGATGACTCTGAAAGGGACTTTGATTCTTCCAGACCTGGAGCCTTGGTTATGGTGTTGAGTTCACAACTTTGGACAGATGCTTTTGGAACGTATTCACCTTGAGGTTTGAGTGTTCAGAAAATTCACTGGAAGATTAGTTGGACACAAAAAGATAAGGAGAGAGATGTAACTCTGTGTCTAACTGAAAATTGCACCATTTTCTAAGGCAGATAACCAGCTGTGATTAGGGGTGAGTCTGGGAACACACATGGAGGGAAAGTCCATTCCTGAAGACCATTATTCTCTCTCTGTGCACCTTCTCTAAGGACAATAATCTCCCCGTGACTGGGTGATCAGGATTGTGCAAATCGCAAAATGTTTCTTCAGTGACGCTTTTTTTGGGAAATTCAGTTCATTGCTCAACTTTTATTTCTGGGATATATTTCCCTGCACTTCACAGGTTAACGAAGATTTCAGGAATCACTAGAAAAAATGGCTCAGAGCCATTTTGGAAGGGAGATCATTAAGCTGTTTCTTTACCACATACTGATTTCTTAAGAATTTTACAGTTTTATAGAAACTGTAAACTGTACATTAATTTCAGTTATAAATGTCTGACCTTTTTTTTCAGAGGAGTGCTAATGTTGCTAATGTTGAAGGATTCATATTTTGCAGCAGTTCATATCAAATAATCACAAACATACTGCTCATGAAACCAATTGCTTTGAAACCAATGGATGGAAGTTCAGGCAGTGCAGATCCCTACATGGTAAGTACTAGATCCTGATTAGGCCCTTCCCCGTTAGTATTATAGACAATAATAGACAATAGACAATAGATGCAGGAGTAGGCCATTCTGCCCTTCGAGCCTGCACCGCCATTCAATATGATCATGGCTGATCATTCCTAATTAGTATCCTGTTCCAGCCTTATCTCCATACCCCTTGACTCCACTATCTTTAAGAGCTCTATCCAATTCTTTCTTAAAAGAATCCAGAGACTGGGCCTCCACTGCCCTCTGGGGCAGAGCATTCCACACAGCCACCACTCTCTGGGTGAAGTAGTTTCTCCTCATCTCTGTCCTAAATGGTCTACCCCGTATTTTTAAGTTGTGTCCTCTGGTTCGGCACTCCCCCATCAACGGAAATATGTTCCCTCCTGCCAGAGTGTCCAGTCCTTTCATAAGCCTATACGTTTCAATCAGATCCCCTCTCAGTCTTCTAAACTCAAGGGTATACAAGCCCAGTCGCTTCAGTCTTTCCGTGTAAGGCAATCCTGCCATTCCAGGAATTGACCTCGTGAACCTACGCTGCACTCCCTCAATAGCCAGAATGTCTTTCCTCAAATTTGGAGACCAGAACTGCACACAGTACTCCAGGTGTGGTCTCACCAGGGCCCTGTACAGCTGCAGAAGCACCTCTTTGCTTCTATACTCAATCCCTCTTGTTATGAAGGCCAGCATGCTATTAGCCTTCTTCACGACCTGCTGTACCTGCATGCTTGCCTTCATTGACTGGTGGACAAGAACACCCAGATCTCTCTGAACAGCCCCTTTACCTAATTTGATACCATTGAGGTAGTAATCTGCCTTCCTGTTCTTGCCACCAAAGTGGATAACCAGACATTTATCCACATTAAACTGCATCTGCCATGCATCTGCCCATTCACCTAACTTGTCCAGGTCACCCTGTAATCCCCTAACATCCTCATCACATTTCACCCTACCACCTAGCTTTGTGTCATCAGCAAATTTGCTAATGTTATTGCTGATACCATCTTCTATATCATTTACATATATTGTAAAAAGCTGCGGTCCCAGCACGGATCCCTGCGGTACCCCACTGGTCACTGCCTGCCATTTCGAAATGGAGCCGTTAATCACTACCCTTTGTTTCCTATTAGCCAACCAATTCTCTATCCAATCTAGTACTTTGTCCCCAATCCCGTGCGCCCTAATTTTACTCACTAACCTCTTGTGTGGGACTTTATCAAAAGCTTTCTGAAAGTCCAGGTACAGTACATCCACTGGATCTCCCTCGTCCATCTTCCGAGTTACATCCTCAAAAAATTCAAGAAGATTAGTCAAGCATGATTTCCCCTTCATAAATCCATGCTGACTCTGTCCTATCCTGTTACTATTATCCAGATGTGCCGTAATTTCATCCTTTATAATAGACTCCAGCATCTTTCCCACCACTGAGGTCAGACTAACTGGTCTATAATTTCCTGCTTTCTCCCGCCCACCCTTCTTAAAAAGTGGCACAACATTAGCCGCCCTCCAATCCTCAGGAACCAACCCCGATTCTATTGAACTCTGGAAAATAATCACCAGCGCATCCACGATTTCCCGAGCCACCTCCTTCAGTACCCTGGGATGCAGGCCATCAGGTCCCGGAGACTTATCAACCTTCAGACCTAACAGTCTCTCCAACACCAAATCCTGGCAAATATAAATTCCCTTAAGTTCAGGTCCTTCAGCCACTGTTACCTCAGGGAGATTGCTTGTGTCTTCCCCAGTGAACACAGATCTGAAGTACCCATTTAATTCCTCTGCCATTTCTTCGTTCCCAGTAATATATTCCCCTGCTTCTGTCTTCAAGGGCCCAATTTTTGTCCTAACCATTTTTTTGCCTTGGACATACCTAAAAAAGCTTTTACTATCCTCCTTTATATTCTTGGCCAGTTTACCTTCGTACCTCATTTTTTCTCTGCGTATTTCCTTCTTACTAATCCTCTGTTGTTCTTTAAAAGCTTCCCAGTCCTCCGTTTTCCCGCTTACAGGTATTACAGGTATGTATTGAATTGAATCGAATTGGTTTTATTGTCATGTGCACTGGAATGAGTGCAGTGAAAAGTTTGTAATGTTGTTGCTTATGGTGCCATCTTAGGTACAGGGTACCTAGGTATAGACACCAAAGGGTTTGGCACAAAATTGGAAGAATAATGAATAAAAGTCCAGCATTAGAATAAAAGGAAAACTGTCCTCGAGTTACAGTCCTTTTCACCCCAGTCCATGTCAGCCTCTAAACCACAGAATTCAAAATTCGAGGCCTCACTTCCAGTTCACAGGGCACGTGTCTCCTCACAACAGTCGTCGCTCCGGGACCCCCCTCCCCACGATAACCTCCGCTCCGGGACCCCCCTCCCCACGATAGCCTCTGCTCCAGGACACACCTTCTCCATTCCCCTACAAGTAAGTTTAAAAAGGACATTCAAGAAAAGAGAAATGTCGACTTGTTGGCCAAAAAAGAATAAAGAATAAAAAAAAAGAAAAAGAACAGGTGGAGCAGGGAGCACCAGGTGGAGCGTCCTACTCTGCCGCCATCTTGAGTAAGGCCGTGTGGCATGTTTAGACAGTCTCTCAATTTAGTTCACTTTTTTTGGCAAAGGACACAAATGCATGATGCTGTTGTTGGCTGTTCATTCTCTCTCCAATGGCCCACAGAATGACTGGGTTGTAAATGAGAAAAATATTCACCTGGTGCGCAGAGAGGTTGGTGGGGGAGAACAGAATGGCCTTAGACTAGGTTAAGACACCTGGCAGAGGCATGTGACTTTGGTTTAACCCTTGATGAGATGGTGAGAGACCATTTGGTATGTGGGATTAATGATGTAACCGTACAAAGGTGCCTACTAGCTGAAGCCCAACTGGACTTTAAACAGGCCCTACAGCTGGCTTTGTCATTAGAAACTGAGGCAAGTGGAGCACATGAGTTGCAGGGTATTCCGAGGGAAGTGGACACCGTTCCCAGTCTGACTGAGCTTGGCGAACACCTCTTGAACGAAAGCAATTGTATAGCCTCACTCAGAATATAAACTGTACAGAGGGACTCTAGGTCAGCCCACAGCAAAACCCCAAAACAAAGCCAAGCCTTGGCCAAATGTTTCAAAGTTTCTTCAGGATCTGGGCCGGCAAGCCATTGTAGTTGCTTCCATTATGGTGACCCAAGACAGCAAAAGAATACCACTCCCTAAATGGAGTAAGAGAACTTATAGACCATTATGCAGGGGGCTGCACACCCTGGAAAGCCAATCTGCATTTGGTTTGGAACAGTTTACTTTGCTAAACAACATCCAAACCAAAACCAATCAAAATAAACGTCCGGTTAAATGGTCACTTGGTTCAAATGGAGGTCGATACTGGTATGGCTGTATCAGTGATCGTAGAATCAGTCTTTAACAAAATCCACTCTGGACTCCAAAACTTACATTTGCGTAAGACCTTATTTAGACTGAGAGTATACATCGGGCAACCTTTCCAGATTAAGGGGACAACTTATGAGAAGCAGCTGGTTCAGTTCCCATTGATTGTTGTAAAAGGCTCAGTCCCAAGCTTGATAGGGTGGAATTGGTTGAGAAAGATTCACCCAGATTGGTTCAATATTTTTCAATTAGAAATGGCTGCCTGAATGAAGGCTTAATTAAATACCTGGAGGTTTTTCAGGAAGGTTTAGGGACTATCAAAGGAGCCAAGGCCATGTTGTATGTTGACCAGGAACCAACCCCACGATTCTGCAAGGCTCGCCCAGTGCCATTTGCCTAATGGGCAAAAATAGAAGCAGAAATCAGGAAGCTGGAAAGGGAAGGGATCATCAAACCAATCCAGATAGCAGAATGGGCAGCTGCGGATGTACAAATTGGAAAAGCAGAGCAAGTCAGACAGCATCCGAGGGGCAGAAGAATTGACATTTCATCAGGAAATTGTGAGAGAAATTGTGAAGCCTGGTGGTTAATTTTCCATTTGTGTGCGTAATCACCCTCTGCATTAGCCATAGTCCTGGATCCATATGCTGCTAGGTGTTCCTCTTTATTGGCCACCTATGAGCTAATACTTTGTGGGGATTTAAAACAAACGATAAACTTCTTTTCACAGCTGGATAGTTACCCAATTCCTCACAGAGAAGAATTCCAAATAAAGCTGGAGGGGGGTGGGAGCTGTCCTTTACGGAGCTGGATATGAGCCACGCTTACTTGTAATTATGGTTAGATGAGGATTCCCAGAAGTATGCTACAATTAATACCCATAAGAGTTTGTACCAATATACGAGACTGCCATTAGGGCTATCATCAGCTTGTGCAATTTTTCAGCAGATGACCGAGAACATTTTATAAGATTGACGCCAGGTTGCCAATTATCTCGATAATGTGCTAAAAGGGAAGACCAATGGGGAACTCTTAGAGAACGTGGACATAGTCTTTAGACATTTCTCCCAAGTAGGCACACATCTCAGAAGAGAATAATAAGACACCCCCAAGTGACCTACTGGGGTTACAGAATTGAAAAGACTGGATTACACCTGTTGGAAGATGAAGTGAGGGTGATCAAAGGTGCCCTGGCTCCCACATCTATCCTGGAGCTTAGGGCTTTCCTTGAGCTGGTGAATTATTATGGAACATTCATACATAACCTGGCCTCAATCCTGACATCTTTCCATAAACTCTTAAAAAAAAGGTCAGCCTTGGAAATGGTTGTGTAACCAAGCCATAGCTTTCAGGGAAGTGAAGAAACAGCTATCATCCTGCAAGGTGTTGGTGCAATGTGAACCCAAATGACTGACTTGTGATATCTCGCTGTAGTTTTAGCTAATGGACCAATGGAGAGGACTGTCCAATAGTGTATGCAACCAGGGACTTTGGCTATTGCAGAGCCTAAATACGCTCAGATAGAAAGGGAAGGTTTGACAGTCATAGTCGAAGTCAGGAAGTTCCACCAATATCATTATGAAGGTAAATTTGTAATAATAATGGACCACAAACCCCTGCTAGGTTGAATTAAAGAGGGCAAGGCAGTGCTGCCCACAGCTTCAGGCTGAACTCAGCCGTGGGTTCTAATATGGAGTATGTGAAGTTACAAGTTGGAGCACTGTCCGGGAGGCCAACTAGCGAATGTGGATGCATTGAGCTGCCCTTGTGCTAACTCCACTGGAAGGGTCTGTCCATGGTTTTAAATTTTCTGAACACACTTCCAGTCACAGCTGACAATATCAGATGCAGAAAGATCTGGTCCTGGCAAAACGGAAACATCTCGTGGTGATGGGGGAAACCAAAGGGCCATCACAACCTGAATGGAAACCTTTTTGGACCCTGAGAGACTCAATCACACTATATTATGGTGGGGAGCAAGAGAGATTGTCCCCAGCAAAAGTCACCACCAGATACTGGCTGAACTCCACCAGGGTCATCCAGGGATTTCCAAAATGAAGATATTGATGAGAGGTTATTAAAGTGGCCAGGATTGGATGTAGACATTGCCATGTTGGTGGGGCAGTACCCAGAGTACCAACAAGGGCAAAACTTACTGCCAGCAGCCTGCCCACATTGGCAATGGCCAAGTAAACCCTGGACTCAGTTACACGTCGACTATGCAGGTCCTGTTATAGGCTCAATGTTTTTAGTCATCATGGACACCCACTCAAAGTGGATGGATGTGCACATAGTTCATTTGTCAAACACAGGTGAGTGACAGTAGAATTCTGTGCATCTTTTGTGATACACGGACTCCTGGAAGTGTTGGTCACAGATAATGGGCCATTGTTCACCAGCAGGGAATTTAAGTATTTCCTAAAATTGAATGGTATTTGTCATATAAGGACGGCTCCATACCTTCCATCATCCAATGGTCTGGCAGAAAGAGCAGTCCAAACTTTGAAGGCAGGCTTAAAGAAACAGTTTACAGCTTCACTCGATACCATTTTGTCCCAGTTCCTGTCTGATTATAGGACGACTCATAGCGTCATAGAGATATACAGCATGGAAACAGACCCTTCGGTCCAACCCATCCATGCTGACCAGATATCCTAACCCAATCTAGTCCAACCTGCCAGCACCTGGCCCATATCCTTCCAAACCCTTCCTATTCATATACTCATCCAAATGCCTCTTAAATGTTGCAATTGTACCAGCCTCCACCACTTCCTCTGGCAGCTCATTCCATACACGTACCACCCTCTGCGTGAAAGAGTTGCCCCTTAGGTCTCTTTTATATCTTTCCCTTCTCACCCTAAACCTATGCCCCTCTAGTTCGGGACTCCCCCACCCCAGGGAAAAGACTTTGCCTATTTACCCTATCCATGCCCATCATAATTTTGTAAACCTCCATAAGGCCACCCCTCAGCCTCAGCCTGTTCAGCCTCTCCCTGTAGCTCAGATCCTCCAACCCTGGCAACATCCTTGTAAATCTTTTCTGAACACTTTCAAGTTTCACAACACCTTTCCAATAGGAAGGAGACCAGAATTACACGCAAGACTCCAACAGTGGCCTAACCAATGTCATGTACAGCTGCAACATGACCTCCCAAGTCCTGTACTCAATACTCTGACCAATAAAGGAAAGCATACCAAACACCTTCTTCACTATCCTATCTACCTGCAACTCCACTTTCAAGGAGCTATGAACCTGCACTCCAAGGTCACTTTGTTCAGCAACACTCCCGAGGACCTTACCATTAAGTGTATAAGTCCTGCTAAGATTTGCTTTCCCAAAATGCAGCACATCACATTTATCTGAATTAAACTGACTCCTCAAGCAATTATAGGGACAGCTCCAGTAGAGTCACTAATGGGGGGGGGGAAATGACTCCATTAAATCTGCTCTTCCTGAACCTGGACCTGGAGGGGAGGATCGCCAATGCCCTATACAAGACTCTGCTTGGTGAGAGAGACAGTTTACGTAAAGCGACAAAGTTTGGTATAAGAACCACGGGAATGGTCCTGCGTGGGTAACAGGCATGGTTGCTGTGAGGTCAGGTCCTGTGATGTATAAAGATTGGTGTAGGTGTAACAGTCCTGAACAAGCACGTGGACCATATGAATCCTGCGAACTTGCAAACAGTGAGGAGCAAAACGTGCCCAGCTCCTCAGAACAGTCGGAAAGACTGGTGGAACCCATGGGCTCTCCCTCTCCAGCAAGCATTGAGGAGACCTTGGGCTCTGAGACAGACACCGAAGATGTCACTGCCTCAATGCTTTTGGCACCTGAAGAAGAGAATTAATTTCTTCCAAGGCACTTCAGGTGCAAGGGGCAAGCTATTGTGAGTTACACGGTGCCTGTATCCAAGGCAGAGTCAGAGGAATCTGACCCAGTGCTAAAATACCCCAGGAGGAGCTACAAAAAAAATGAACTGGCCTATGATGGGAATAGATAAGTTAGAAGCAGGGAGATTGTTTCCGATGGCGGGTGGGACTAGATCTAAGGAGCATAACCTCAAAGTATAGAGGCAGCAGATTTGGGACTGAGCTGAAGAGGAACTTATTCACCCAAAATCCATGAAATTCCCTGTCCAGTGAAGGAGTTGAAGCTACCTTGCTGAATGTTTTTAAGGCAAAGATAGAGAGATTTTTGAACACCAAAGGAATTAAGGGTTTTGGTGAGGGGCGGTGGGGTGGTGTAAGTGAGCTGAGGCCATGAGAAGATCAGCCATGATCTTATTGAGTGGCGGAGCAGGATCAATGGGCCAGATGGCCCACTCCTGCTCCTGGTTCTTATATTCTTATGTTCTTAAAACATTTTCACACAGCAAACAGTTCGGGTGTGGCACACTGCCTGGAAATGTGTTGTAGGCAGGTTCAATTGAGGTATTTGAAAGGACATTAGATTGTTATTCAAAGAGAAAGCAATGTGTAGGGGGACAGGGAAAAGGCAGCAGATTGGCTCAGAGAGCCAGTGAGGCTAGAACAGGCCCAATAGCTACCTCGGCACCATAATAAATCTGTGATTCTGTGAAGATATTGTCAATAATGAGAGTATACGTGGATGATGGTCAAACAGGACTTTGTACTGTTCTATAACAGTTAGTACCTGACATCACAAGATAAGTTGCTTGTCAGGATGTAATTGGCTGGTCTTGGGGAGAACTAACCAGAGTTGTGTTGTGCGTCCGAACTGAGTCAGCTTCTGGTTCCGTGTTTGTTTTGAGAGGATGTTTTAGTAGTGGGTAATGTGAACTTCACCTTAAATTGCGCCTGATGTCTTACAAAACACATGTAACATAACCAGCTATTAACTCATGTGTACTGAACCTATTTACTATTCATCAAAATTGAGCCTAACGTCTGCTAAAGATACCATATGGATATCCTTCCCCTAGCTGAGAATTGTACCAGATAGAATGATCAGTGGCAGTGAGTGTCCACAATGAATTCCAAATAAAAATCGACATTATAAAACAGTCACAGCAGTGAGAACTTTGACAATTTTAAGAAGCGCTACAATCCAATACTTGTGTAAATTTTAAAGTGAATAAAACTAGGAAAAATGGAAGAGGGCCAGCCTGGGCCAACACCTGAGGAGCTGTTTTCCAGAATGTTTTATGCTTCTTTAGCTCAGCTCTGGAGAAACTTTAGCAAGATTTTACTCACAGTTTTACAGATCTATAACTTGTGTAAGATAGGAAGTTTTTAAACCAACATGGACATGTTTGACTCTAAATAAACCCAATGCCTCCATGAGCTTCCTCTCAACTCCAAACTTATCTTCTGTTTCCTTCAAAGATTCCAACAATTTTCTGAATTTGATGACTCAAACTATCAAAGTAAAATGTCAACTTCAGCTGAATATATACCAAAGGACGTGGCTCACTGCCGAATGAACTCTTTCCAATGTAGATTGATTACCTTGGCTACGTCTGGGAGGGAGCTGAACATTTAGTGGTGTTCTGTTGTGCTCTAATAAACTGGGCACATCACCTGCATGAAATGGAAGTGAAATTCAGAATGTGGGCATGCACTGTTTTTAAAAGAGAAATTCAACAAATTTTTGGTAATTTTCTACCAGCAAGATTTGAAGGGAAACAAAAGTTTATTTTCAATGTTTGGTTTTTAAATCCTCACAAGTTCTGCCCACAGGAAAGTCCCTGGGTAAAGGTGATTAATATACAAAAGAAACTTGCTTTCCCAAAATTGTAAATAATGATTAATTCATTATTTGTCTGGCTAATTGAAAACCCTCTCACACACATTCTGTTGTAAAGTCTTTAATCCCCTTCCAACTGTGAGTAGAGATGGAGTCAGACACATTGATGGGGGTGGGGGTGTGGGTGTGGGTGGGGGTGGGGGTGGGGGGCAAGGATCTTTGTTTGTTAAAAAGGTGTGAGATAGTCAGCCTGCACAATAACCACCTCCAACAAGTGAGAATCTAACCATTGCTCCCTGACATTGAAGCAGCTGCTGAATGGTCAATAGTTCATCAAGGTTGTTGAGTTAGTCTTATCCTAGATGTAATTGTGTATGGTCATTGGCTGCTTCGTGAAGTTACAAATATTTGGTTCCAATTGAACATAAGTACAATACCTGGGCTATGCAATCCTTGGCTTTAGCACAGACACCCCCATAAATCAAAGACGTCGTGGCCATGTGCATGTTGAGAATCAATATACCCAGGGGGGTATCTAAACTCTCACGATGTGGAATGATTCCTTTCCTGGTAACTGAAGGGAAATTCTCCCGGATGCACACTGAGACAAACATTGACTGTGCCGGGAGGGCCATCAATCACACAACAACAGGTTAAACTCCAACACTGAGAGAAAGTGAGAAATGCAGATGCTGGAGATTAGAGTCGAGAGTGTGGTGCTGGAAAAACACAGCAGGTCAGACAACATCTGAGGAGGAGGAGAATTGACATTTTGGGCATAAGCCCTTCATCAGGAATGAGGCTTGTGGGCCAAAGGTGCTGAGAAATAAATGGGTGGGGGTGGGGCTGGGGGGAGGGTAGCTGAGAGTGTGATAGGTAGATGGAGGTGGGGGAGAAGGTGATAGGTCAGAGAGGAGAGTGGAGTGGATAGGTGGGAAGGAAGATGGACATGTAGGAAAGGTCAAGAGGATGGTGCTGAGTTGGAAGGTTGGAGATAAGGTGGGTGAAGGGAATTGAGGACATTGGTGATATCTACATTGATCCTGTGTGGTTGGAGAGTCCCAAGGTGGAAGATAAGGCATTCTTCATCCAGGCAGCAGGTGGTGAAGGTTATAGTCCAACACTCTTTGGCCTGCCCGAAACCTGCTGGTCTTCCAAAGCATGGAATTGACCTTGAGTTAGTATTTCAGGCTGGCACATTCCAAGGTCCAGGACTACATGCTGAAGGACACACTAAAGCTTGGGGCAGGTGCTATGTAAATATAGTCTTGTATGTGTTAGAGAGGTCTTTGGTTTTTTGGAAACAGTCAAACTCCAAAGTTTATTTGTCTCCTTGATACGCTGCAGTATAGAACAGAACTGCATTTGTGACTGTGTATATTTACAAAGGTATTTTTATGAATAAAATATATTTTTGAAATAAAAAGGGTAACTCAAAAGAAATCTCTGTTTGCTTCATCAACAACATAAGCTAACGGTGTATCTCAGAAGACAATAAACTCCTCCCCTGCCCTCCTCCCTCACCAGGGCAAAGGTCAGCACTGGAACTGCTCACTGCCCAGAGCTCAGTCCCTATCCCTGACATTCCTGATGAAGGGCTTTTGCCCAAAACATCGGGCCTGACTTGCTGTGCTTTTCCAGCACCACTCTGATCTAAACTCTGGTTTCCAGAATCTGCAGTCCTCACTTTTGCCTGCCCTATCCCTGACCTGCACACTGTGCTCCTCTGGAGGTCTGGGCCCTAGTTATTAGTCTCTGATGTACAGTATAATTCCAGCTTCTCACCCCATCCTAGGCTGCTGCCAATGTTACTGATATTAGAAATCACACAACACCAGGTTATACAACACGGACATTTACTATAAACCGACCGACTCCCACAGCTACCTAGACTACACCTCCTCCCACCCTGCCCCCTGTAAAAACGCCATCCCATATTCCCAATTCCTTCGTCTCCACCACATCTGCTCCCAGGAGGACCAGTTCCAAAACCATACCACCCAGATGGCCTCCTTCTTCAAGGACCGCAATTCCCCCCCAGACGTGGTCGACGATGCCCTCCACCACATCTCTTCCACTTCCCACTCCTCCGCCCTTGAGCCCTGCCCCTCCAACCGCCACCAGGACAGAACCTACCACCCCACCAACCTCCATGTACAGCGTATCATCCGCCGTCATTTCCGCCACCTCCAAACGGACCCTACCACCAGGGATATATTTCCCTTCCGTCCCCTATCAGCGTCCGAAAAGACCACTCCCTCCGTGACTCCCTCATCAGGTCCACACCCCCCACCAACCCAACCTCCACTCCCGGCACCTTCACCTGCAACCGCAAGAAATGCAAAACTTGCGCCCACACCTCCCCCCTTACTTCCCTCCAAGGCCCCAAGGGATCCTTCCATATCTGCCACAAATTCACCTGCACCTCCACACACATCATCTATTGCATCCGCTGCACCTGATGTGGCCTCCTCTATATTGGGGAGACAGGCCGCCTACTTGCGGAACGTTTCAGAGAACACCTCTGGGACACCCGGACCAACCAACCCAACCACCCCGTAGCTCAACACTTCAACTCCCCCTCCCACTCCACCAAGGACATGCAGGTCCTTGGACTCCTCCATCGCCAGACCATAGCAACATGACGGTTGGAGGAAGAGCGCCTCATCTTCCGCCTAGGAACCCTCCAACCACAAGGGATGAACTCAGATTTCTCCAGTTTCCTCATTTCCCCTCCCCCCACCTTGTCTCAGTCAAATCCCTCGAACTCAGCACCGCCTTCCTAACCTGCAATCTTCTTCCTGACCTCTCTGCCCCCACCCCACTCCGGCCTATCACCCTCACCTTAACCTCCTTCCACCTATCGCATTTCCAACGCCCCTCCCCCAAGTCCCTCCTCCCTACCTTTTATCTTAGCCTGCTGGACACACTTTCCTCATTCCTGAAGAACGGCTTATGCCCGAAAAGTCGATTCTCCTGTTCCTTGGATGCTGCCTGACCTGCTGCGCTTTTCCAGCAACACATTTTCAACATCAGGTTATAGACAAACAGGTTTATTTGGAAGCACTAACATTCAGAGCGCTGCTCCTTCATCAGGTGATTGTGGAGTATAAGATCATAGGACACAGAATTTATAGCAAATGTTCACAGTGTGATGTAACTTAAATCATACATTGAAAAAGACCTGGATTGTTTGTTAAGTCTCTCATCTTTTAGAAATGTTGATTTCAGTTCTTTCATATGTAAATCCCAGAAGTTAAAGTTACATTCTCAAATGAACTTTAACAATAGGTTTTATGTTGGCCCAGATAATGCATTGAAGGTGTGAGGTGCCCTGTGTGAGGCTGTCTGTGCCCCAATGGTCATACTGATTCTAATCTAAAAAGGGATTTATAGAATCTTACATGGCTTCATGCAGTTTTTGATCAAAATGAAATGCAATTCTGCAAATACAAATTCACCCTACAAACTTGCGTGTGTGTGTGTGCATATGGGTGTGTGTGCAGGGATGTATGAGTGTCTATGAGAGAGTGTTTGTATATGTGTGTGTATGTGAGTGTAAAGGGTATACGTTTGTGAGAGAGTGTGTGTGTGAGTGTAAGCGTGAGTGTATGAGGGAGAGCTTGTGTATGAGAGGGTCTGCATGATTGTGTGTGTGTGTGTGTTGTGTATACTACAATGGGGTCACCTGTAGTGTGACATGAACCCAAAGTCCCGGTTGAGGCCCTCCCCATGGGGACCGAACTTGGCTATCAGCCTCTGCTCAGCCACTTTGTGTTGTTGTCTGTCCCAAAGTCCGCCTTGGAGGATGGTCACCCAATGATTCGAGGTTGAATGTCCCAGACTGCTGCAGTGTTCTCCAACTGGGAGGGAACACTCTTGTTTGTTGATTATTGTGAGGTGCCCATCCATCCATTGCTGTAGACTCTTGGTCCTGTTGGTGTCGTGTGATTTTTAACTTTGTACACCCCAGTCCAACATCATGACAGCAGCATAGTTGTAGCAGGTGAAATGTAGTGTTGAACTCATTAAGAACTGATTTTGGACACTGAGTTAAAAAGGAATTTTCTTTGCAAATGGTGAAGGACTGAAATTACAGGGGGCACATGGGAGGTGAGGGGGTTGGGGAGGGTACGGAGTTAGGTCAGCCATGGAGCTTTCACCTCCATCATGACTTAACTCATTTTGATCACATCAGCACTGAAGGTGAATATTCCTGTCTCTAGGTTTCTGAGCATAGCTCGAATGAAATGAAGGAAACTTTGAATGGTGCCAAATTCTAGGGTAATTCTCCTTGAGATATTTTGGCCAAAACAGCTGCGTCCTTTCCTCACAAATGACTTGAGAATATGGGGAAGATCTATCTTCATCTCTGCAGCCTCACAAGATGGAGATATCACAAAGCTGAACAACAACCATGTGATCTCATTCCTGTAGAAATGGAGATTATACAAGGACAAAACTTACACATTAGTAAATCCTTCCAAAACTGCCCCTTCTCACCTGTGCAAACAAGTATGAATCACATGGAAATGCTTTTGCCAAGGACCACAATTTCTCTCTGTTTCTGTAGCACTGTGGTCTCAGCAGGATAGCTTTAATTATGTGGATGAGCTCCTCAGGTACACGAGATTGTTGTTGACACCCACATGGCCATCGAAGTTCTTAATGGTAATATTTCCTGCTCCTGACCCCCAAGAATTGGAAAGGTTCACACCTATTCATTGCTACTGAGCAGGAACAGCACATTATACACAACAGTGGCCTATCTTCAGGAAGAAGTCATGATACCTTCATTGTCACAGTTCATAATCTTGTCATTTGAAGTAGAAAATTATACACTAGGTGTTACATCTTAGGAGAACACCCTCTGAAACAGCATCTGGGCTTGCTGAGATCAACATAATCGAGATTAAAAGGAGGGAATTCAATCACATCTTGGCTGTTGAGGTACACAATGTACCGAGCAAACCATTGTCAATCCACTTTAATTGGGCTTATGTAAAGCACCCTCCTCTGGAACGTCACCTGGAAACATACTGGGAAAAGGTTATGATTTGGAGATGCCGGTGTTAGACTGGGGTGTAACAAACAATCCAGTCCCTTTTCAATATATAATTTCAGTTACATCACACTGTAAACATTTGCTATAAAGTCTGTGTCTTACAATCTCATGTTCCACAACCACCTGACGAAGGAGCAGCGCTCTGAAGCTAGTGCTACCAATTAAACCTGTTGGGCTATAACCTGGTGTTGTGTGATTTTTAAGTGGGAAAATGTTGTGCATGTACAGAATCTTCTGTCTTCAAAAGGAGGAAGAAGACAGAATGTAACCGGAATCTGGAAGCACACAGACCAGTGACCAGGCAGCAGGCCAGCAGTGTGTTTGAACATTGACTCAGCTGGCTCACTGAGAATGCTGAGCTGTATCCCTCTCCCATTTAAGAAGCAACATGAGCCAGTTTTAACCATGACTCTTGTAGCTCAGAGGCTAAAGGTGGAGAGACCAAGTTTTGCAGGGCTCTCTGTAACCGTTGTGCCCGTTCAATTTTAGTCTAATGGTAAACTATAAAAAGACCATAAGATAGGCCTGTTAAAAGTTGAATCAGGAACAGTCTGTTTTCTGTCTTTACAGTTAGCAAGTCAGACCTAGACAGTGTCCAAGCTCCAGGCCACCTGACCCAACCTCTTAAAGGAGCAGCACACACACTCCAACCATGTACATAACAGGGAGAAAGCAGTAACATTCATAAATTCAGAGGCCCATGGAAACAGGCCACAGGCTGAGTGTGAATGGAGCAGTTTTATACACAGAGACAGTCAGCATCTGAGACTTAATGGCACTATAAAAATAAAAACAGTTTTACACATTGCATCTAGCCATTTTTAAAATACTTTTGTGTAATCTGGGCATCTCTAGCAAGACCAGCATTTATTGCCTATCCCCACTTGCCCAGAAATTGAGTGGTTTGCTAGATCCATTTAGAGTGTCAAAAATTGCTGCAAGACTAGAGTCACATAGAGGCCAGTCCTTGTAAGAATGTGGCTCAGTGATTAGCACTGCTGTCTCACGGCACCAAGGACCTGGGTTCAATTCCAGCCTTGGGCGATTATCTGTGTGGAGTTTGCACGTTCTCTGTGTCGGCGTGGGTTCCCTTCGGGTGCTCCGGTTTCCTCCCACAGTCCAAAGATGTGCAGATTATGTGGACTGGCCATGGGAAATTGCCTGTGGCATCCAGCAACGTGCAGGCTAGGTGGATTAGCCATGGGAAATGAGTAAGGATATCTTGCTGCAGTTAGACAGGGCCTTGGTGAGCCACATCTTGAGTTTTCTGTCAGTCCTGGTCACCTAGTCTGAGGAAGGACATTCCTGCTATTGAGGGAGTCCACTGAAGGTTCACCAGACTGATTCCTGAGATGGCAGGACTGATGTGTGAAGAAAGACTGGATCGACTGGGCTTCTACTCACTGGAATTTAGAAGAATGAGGGGGAAAATCTCATAGAAACATATCAAATCCTGATGGGAATGGTCTGGCTAAATGCAGGAAGAATGTTCCCAACGTTGGGAAAGTCCAGGATGTTTTCCTCAGATAGCAATGGCTAGAATGAGGGGGCATAGCTGTAAATTGAGGGGTGCTAGATATAGAACAAATGTCTGAGGTAGTTTCTTTACTCAGAGTAGCAGGGCGTGGAATGTACTGCCTGCAACAGTAGCAGACTCGCCAACTTTACAGGCATTGAAATGGTCATTGGATAAACATATGGATGAAAATGGAATAGTGTAGGTTAGGTAGGTTTAGGATTGGTTATTGGGTTTTAAAAAGATTTGTAGCTCAGGTTGAGGTTCTGTATGTAGGTTTGCTCGCTGAGCTGGAAGGTTTATTTTCAGACGTCACTAGGTAACATCTTCAGTGAGCCGCCGAATGAAGCACTGGTGGTGTAGCCCACTTTCTATTTATGTGTTTGGGTTTCCTTGGGTTGGTGATGTCATTTCCTCTGGTGATGTTATTTCCTGATCTTTTTCTCAGGAGGTGGTAAATGGGATCCAAATCAAAGTGTTTGTTGATAGAATTCTGATTGGAATGTCATGCTTCTAGGAATTCTCGTGCGTGTCTCTGCCTCTGCAACAAACACATTGACTTGGATCCCATTTACCACTCCCTGAGAAAAAGAACAGGAAATAACATCACCAGAGGAAATGATGTCACCACAGGAAATTTAAAACTCACACAACACCAGGTTATAGTCCAACAGGCTTATTTGGAAGCACTAGCTTCCAAACTAGTAAGACGCAGAATTTATAGCAAAAGTTTACAAACAATCCAGGTCTTTTTCAATATATAATTTCAGTTACATCACACTGTAAGCACTTGCTATAAATTCTGCGTCTTACAATCTTATTCTCCACAACCACCTGATGAAGGAGCAGCACTCCAAAAGCTAGTGCTTCCAAATAAACCTGTTGGACTATAACCTGGTGTTGTGTGATTTTTAACTTTGTACACTCCATTCCAACACCAACGTCTCCAAATCATGACTACCACAGGAAATGAAATCACCAACCCAAGGAAACCCAGACACATACATAGAAAGCAGGCTATACCACCAGTGCTTCATTCGGAGGCTCACTGAGGATGTTACCGAGTGTGGTGATGAACTCTTTGAAAACGAACCTTGCAGCTCAGATTGCTTCCACAGGTCAGCACAATAAGAAAGGCCAAAGGACCTGTACTGTGCTGTAATGTTCTATGTTCTATGACTAGGGGTCACAATCTAGGAATAAGCGGTAAGCCATTCAGGACTGAGATGAGGAAGAATCTCTTCACCCAGAGAGTTGTGAGCCTGTGGAATTCTCTCCGACAGGAAGCTGATGGGACCAGTTCATTAGATAGATTCAAGAGGGAGTTTGCAGCTAAAGGAATCGAGGAGTATGGGGAGAGGGTGGGAATGGGAAACTGAGATTGCATGGTCAGCCATGATTGTATTGAATGGTGAAGCAGGCTTGATGGGCTAAATGGCCTACTCATGCAACTATTTCTATGTTTCTATGAAATGAAGAGTTACAAAGATAAGGTCTGGGTGGAATGCTCTTCTGAGGGTTGGTATGGATTTGATGGGTCCAATGGCACACTACCACACTGTAGGGATTCTACGATTTTTAAAAGGCATTAGTGAACCAAATGGGTTTTTATAACAATCGACAACAACTTGAAGGTCATCATTATTCACAATTCAAACCCATGTTTATTAATCAGGATTCGAACCCTGGTCTCTGATTACCTTTCCAGTGACATCACACAATGCCACTGCCTCCCTATAAAGTTGCTGCTTGTCTCACGCACCTTCCAAACCCATGACCACTTCCATCTAGAAGGACAAAGGCAGCAGATACATTGGAACACCAACCCCTGCAAGTTCCCTTCAAGCCAATCACCATTCTGACCTGGAAGTATATCACCATTCTGTCAGTGTCACTGGGTAAAATCCTGGAATTCCCTCCCGAAGGGCATCGTGAGCCAACCTACAGCATATGGACTGCAGCGGTTCAAGAGGGCAGCTCACCCCCGTCTTCTCAAGGAATGGGTAATAAATGTTGTCCCAGCCAGAGAAGCCATTATGCCATGAGTGAATTAAAAAAAACTCGTCCCCTGCTTGTTACATTTCTCTCTGAAATATGATTTAATAGAGCAGTCAATATATTTGCAATTTAAAATCTTCACCACAGACTTTAGTTGGGACAAACACAACACCATAGAATTTTGAAAAGGCAGTTATTGTATTTTAATCTAACCAGAAGTAAATGCTGTGTAAGAATAATGTAAGCTGTCATTGAGATGCTTGATAGGAGAACATAATGTTTTCAATCTTTAAGTTCAGTGAGTCACTGGCAGTTGTGGAAAATGTCAACAGATATTCTTTCTTTTCATTGAAGGCAGATTATGTACACTCACACCAAGAGGAAACTTGATAAACTGGCTGAAATCGGACAGATCTAAAGAGCTCTGTATCAGACTGCACTGAAAGGTTTTGGAATGACAATATCGCAATCTGAAGATCCAGGATCCATCTGTAGTAATTACACTGGAACCATGTTGAGATGATTTGAGCATGACCCAGGCTGCCCTGGTAATTATTACTGATCTGTGCAGCAAAGTGAAGGCCTAATTAAAGTCCTTTACAGGGTGTGGTCCAGTGAAAGCATCTTCAAATGAGAATAGGGTGTAATTGCTGGTCACTTTAATATGTGGAACCTCATCATGTGTTGAGTTCTCTCAAATTGAAGTTCACATGTAGAAGTTATTAAAGGACTGTAGATTTCTTGATGCAGGTTCTTGACAGTGGAATTACTAATTTCACAAATATATAGTCAGTTATGAACATAACTGCTAATTAGATGTTTTTTATGTTGATGCTATTATAGATTTTCCACATCTACAAATGGAAAGCGAGGGATTAAAACAAGATAAAAGGAAAGGCTTAATAACCAGACCAATGTCTCGTTAGACTTCTTCTGGTCTTCATTCTACTGGTTGGACCTTTTGAATCCACACTCTAATAACTTTGCCGTTTCTTGCTCATCAAAGCATCACTACAATTCCTTGTTTCTAAAATTTCAATCCTGGTTATTTCAGTCCAGTTTATTGGAGTAGGATATTAATACGGTATATTAATTTTGTTTGAATTAAATTCCATCTGCAATCACTTATTATTCCACATCTTTTGACTTTGCCAACATGGATATTGTAATAATCTCATTCTATAAGTCTGAAGCTTATTCTCCTCCTTGTTCAGTGTCATCAACTAACCTGACCAGTTTCCACTGTTTTCTGATCCCAATAAGTCAATTAGAAATTGTATAAGCTTTGATATCAATCCCTGGGCCTGATGAAAGGTCATCAGACTGAAATTTTTCTCTCTTCACTGAAGCTGTGAGGTTTATTGTTCCTTTCGGCTCAAAGATCTTTCCTTAGTTTTGTCTTTTCTGATTTGAGTAGCATGTTGCCCCAATAGTGAGCAGTTATTGCAGGAAGCAGAATTTGATGTATGTTTTCAGCATGGCAGAGAAACCCTATACGGTAAAAAGATATTCTACATAACTGATCGTGGGAGTTCACAACATAGTTCTGGAGCTAGTGTTATGATTCTACCATTAACTCTATGGGTGGATCTTGAGAAGATCCTGGATAACATGGCAAATGGGAGAATTTGATCATAGAGTCATTGATGTGTACAGCACAGAAACATTGTGTGGGGGTTGAAATATCTGCTTCCTGACAGAGAGATGAAAGCTGGGGAGTACCTTAGAGTCAAATGAAAGGTCAATGGTACCTCCTAAAAATTTGATGTGGAAACCAGAACCAAACAAAACAAATAAATGTTAGAGAAACTCTGCAGGTCTGGCAGTGTTGTTGGAGAGAAAACATTTTGAGCTCAGTGACTCTTCCTCAAAACAAGTGCTACCAGACTGGAAATGTTCATTCTATTTTCCTCTTCACAGATGCTGCCAAACCCTGCTGAGTTTCTTCAGGTTATTGGCAAGTTCAACTCGCTGCTTGCTCCAAAAGACCTCAGCGTTAGACACTGAGCATCAACTGCTCAAGACATGTCCCATGGGCATCAGTCATGTGCCAACCTGTAAGAATCCTAATGGCCCATCCCCAACTCACTTACAGGACACTCTGCCCCTTCAATGCTGCCCCGATAACTCTCATTGTAACGCTGCAGCAAGGAGACTGTGAGCTCAGGGACCCCCAGCTCAGGGGGTGCCCCAGGCTGTATCTCTGGGATCTTCACCCCCTGTCAGAGCGCCCCCTCCCTCTGAGTGTTCCTGGATACCCACAGCATCCCTGCCTTGCCCCCTCAGCCAGAGATACCAGGCTCACAGTGCTGCTCGATTGCTGAGCCATTGAGCACAGGCACAATGGGAGGAAGCTTCCCCTGGATCTCAGCAGGACTCAGTCAGGACAAGGGGGAATAGCCTTCACTCAGAGGGTCCTGGCACAGTCAGCTAAGGGCAGCCTCCGCTACCAGTCCAGAACCCACTCAGGGTGGTCAGGGTCAGGATGTTCCACTGATAAGGGGGTGGGGAGCTGAATGAGGGGCAGCTCGTCACCCGTCTTGACTCTTCCTGCCTGATTGTGGGCCGTGTTCCTCCTGGAGTGAGAGTGAGGCAGGGATTGAGGGAGATGAAAGGGGCTGTTAATGTTGGTGCAGGTGGGGAAGGGTCCTGAGAGAGAGAGGGCAGCACAGAGGGCACACAGGGTGAGTGGTATTGGGGACTGGGGTGGGTGAGGGTGAGTGGGGGAAGATGGTCCAGGTAATAGTGAGAGTGGGAGAGCAGGAGCCTTGGTGGGAGGTGGGTGCAGGAGCAGGGGGAGAGTGAGGGTGAGGTATTGGGGAGAAGATGGACATTGACCTTCTTCCTCCTGAGGCTGAGACTGCACTGACTCAAGGGGCACCCTTGGACCAGACTGGGGACTGTGTGGTTCCAGAGATAACAGTTGCCACATTTGCTGCATTAATTCCAGAGAGCATTATTTTGACATACATCCTGAACCAAAAAAACCTCAGCTTTTAATGAATAAAGATATGAGATTCTAATTAAATGGGATAACAAAAAGACAGAGTTGAACAAAGGTGTAATAATGCTGATGCTGGAAATTAAAAATAAAAACAGAAAAAGCTGGAAATATTCAGCAGCTCTGGCAATAATTATGGTGAGAGAAATAGAGCGAGTTAATGTTTCAGGTCAATAACCTTTCATCAGAATTGGAGCAGACCCCAAGATGACGGACAGTCCCCACCCCTAACCCGCCTTTTTCATTTTAAATAGTGCTCTCAAAAACGGCTGTATTCAATTTTAAAACATGCTACTTGATAGGTTAAAATTGTTCTTAATTTTAAGCTTTGGTAGGTTTGCAACTCATTTATTTTTATGTGACAATACATAAAATACAATTATTTTCTAGCCTCTGAGAAACAATGAGATGTTCTGGATCTTTGTGAGAATGGGAAATCTTACAAAAATATGACACCAACCCATTTATATTGAAAATTTCTACAACGTGAAACCTCTGCCCCTACAGCAGAGTAAACTTTAATAGATTGTAATGTTAAGCTGGAACAACCTTTCCAGTTGTGATTTGCTGGAGATCCGTTCCCGCCCCTCCTTGCTCGCTGCTCCTGGTCATTCTCCAATCTGAAATCTGCTCTTTGTCAGCTCCCTCCTTGGAGCTTGGTGACACAGGAGACAAAACTGAGATGCGGTGAAAGAGAGTGACAAGTTACCCCTCCCCCACTGCGAGGCAGTCAGCTCCAAACTGGTTTTGGGATGTAAATTGGTTTTGAATTAATTCAGAATTTGCCTTGATTGATTCGGTTTCGATGCAACTTGACTTTGGATTGGCTGTTTAATCAGACTGAACATGAATAAACATTTTTCCACCCCCAGTGGCTACTGTTCAGTAAGGGTCTCTTCCTCCTCCCAAACCTTCTCAAGCGACATTGAACACTCAGACAATAGGGTGAAAATGACTTTGCTGTCTGGTTTTAATTCACATTCAGGTAATTGCTGTTTCCATATTTCAGGTAGCTCTCTCCAACCTTTGCCTGAAAACCCACAGTAAAAAAAAGACTGCATTTGCTTCCACATGTAACACCACAAAGCCTTCATAAACCAGACGTCTCCTGCCCTACCCCCCACTGCCTTGCTTGCAATTTCCCCTCCCCCCACTCCAGCTTTTAATGGAGCTGCCCCTTTATTCAGTTCAATTCTGTTCAGCATTTCCTTTCGACTGTAAGAAAAGGTGCAGCCCCGCCAATGGTCACTGCCTCAAACCAGGACCGTGACAATATTTTATTGAAGTGTCAATGAGTCTCCATGACTCAATGAAGCTGGGGTGTTGGGGACTAAATAAATGCAGCCTCTGTACTCGAGAACAATGCTGCAGAGTGGCTGCAGGTCTGGGTTTCAGGGAGCAGCTGCTGATGTTTTCTTAATGTTGTTTAGAACCAGCAGAAGAGGTATCAGCCTCTCGGAAAATGAAAGGATTACAGACTACTCCCCAGAGTCAGATTCAGACGCCCCCTTCTCGACTCGAATCAAATGAATTCCTTGCTCTGTGCTCAGCTGCTGTCAAGGTCTTTAATGTTTGTGGCACGAACTTTCTCAGCTAAAAGCTGTAAAAGGCTGCAAACATTGCATTCTTCATCCAACACAAGAAATAACGCTTTCCGATTTTTTTTTCTGTATGGCGTTATGAAGTATTTGTTGTGAATTGGCAGAGTCTGCCTTTCCTTGCCATCTGCTCCTGCAGCTGGGTTACCATGGTGTAGGAAGTGGCAGCTCTTTAAGCTGACAGAACCGGTGACCTTTTTTAACCAAGAGAAAAATATATTTCTACACTTTCTGCATCACAACTCCTTCGCTGCACGTAATCACACAACAAACATGGATCAAACACCCCCACCTCCCAACTCCCAGCCTTTGGCTGATTAAGAACATGTAAATGGTACCTTCCATTGGTGGAGGGACTGTGTTGGGGGATTTTTAAGTGTCAGTTAACAAGAGTGTAGTTTCAATAAGCTTCCCCTAGACACCTTCTCCTCCATGAATAGTAAACCCGAGAATGCTTTTCTGCATTTCTAGATGTCGAAGTGGGGTGGGGGGTGGTATCTGTGTGTTGTCTCACAAGGTCTGTTACCCAGTGCCATGAATTAATGGAATGTGGATGACAGCCAACATTTCCCTCCAAGCAATGCCTGTCTTTCAGTCTTCCCTGAAAGAGCCAAATGGGGTCTTCCCCAAAAGGACAGAGTGCTGGAGCCCCCTCCCTCGAAGTGGCTCCTCTCAGTCCTCAGTGTTAATGATTGTGCCTCTCTGTTCTGTTCATTTCTTCCCTGAGGCATGGGTCAATGCTGCTTGTTAACTAGTAATTAATGATGTTAATACGCAGTCTTACACCCCCAGTTGCTCTGTACCAATCATTGGGAATTTACTAGGAGAAAGTGAGGACTGCAGATGCTGGATTTTTAGGCATGGTGACGGAGATAGGGTTAGGGTTAGAAATCAATAGGTTTGTCTGGCCTGGTTTGATCACTTGACAGCATCCAAGAAGAATTCCCCTGAGTAATGTTCTCCCTTTACTGACCTTGTATTCTCCCCCCCGTCGATGCGGTGGTTTGGTGAGGTTGGTGGTGAATGGGTCCGGTTCACAAAGTATCTGCGTGCTCCATCATTAGTGTTGCAAAAGCCAAGTATCCATCTGCCCATCACTTTCACATGTCAGTGTGGAAGGAGACTCAGCGTGTTGGTGATCCTCAGGATGTTGGTGATTAAATACTTTGACTATCCTGTATCCTGACCCCTAAGCGTTATTGTCCCCGATCCTGATGACCATGACTGACGATGAGAAAAGTACAGTTTCATGGGTAGAAGTGGCTAATGTGGCAGTCTTGATAGACTGAATGGCCTCCTTCTGCCTCTATATCTTATTGCCCTATGTTTATCACCTAAGAAACCTGAGCTTATTACTGTCTGAATCTGGCCCTCCCATTCAGCTAGTTTAATGGGAGCTAGACTATTGCTTGGTCAAATGCCATTGGAACCAGCAAGCTTCCAACAGGGAGTCACTGTGTAACGCTCAGGAACATGGACCCTGGATGATTTCTTTTCCCCCAAAGATAATGAGGTGCTGGTGGTGAACTGAGTTTAACTCCTGAGGATAGCTCAGTGTTATCGAACCATAGAGTCTTAAAATCATACAGTAGAGAAACAGACCCTTCGGTCCAACTAGTCCATGCTAGCCATATTCCCAAACTAAACTAGTCCCACTTGCTTGTATTTGGCCCATATCTCTCCAAACCTTTCCTATTCATGTACTTATCCAAATGTCTTTTAAATGTTGTAACAATACCTACATCCATCACTTTTTCTGGCAGTTCATTCCACACACAAACCACTCTCTGTTTAAAAGAGTTGGCTCACGTATTTTTAAAACTTTCTCCTCTAACCTTAAAATTATGTCCCTAGTTTTTAACTTCCCACTTTAGGGAAAAGACCCTTGCAATTCACCTTATTTATGACCCTTCTGATTTTATAAATCTCGATAAGGTCACCCCTTAACCTTCTACACTCCAGTGAAAATAGTCCCACCGACCCATCCTTTTCTTCTAACTCAAATCTTCCATCCTCGGCCTCATCCTGGTAAATGTTTCTGAACCATCTCCAATTTAATAATATCCTTCCCATAGCAAGTCGATCAGAAATGGACACAGTACTCTAGAAGAGGCCTCCCCAGGGCATGTATAACCTCAACATGACATCCCAACTCCCTACATGCAAAGGTCTGAACAAAGAGGGCAAGCATGCTCAACGGCTTCTTAACCATTCAGTCTACCTCTGATGCACCTTTCAAAGAATTATATACTGTACTTGAACCCTAGTCCTCTCTGGTGAAAAAGTGAGGACTGCAGATGCTGGAGACCAGAGTTGAAAAATGTGGTGCTGGAAAAACACAGCAGGATAGGCAGCATCCGAGGAGCAGGAGAATCGACGTTTCGGGCATAAGCCCTTCTTCAGGAATGAGGCTGGTGTGCCAAGCGGGCTGAGATATCAGGTAGGGGGGAGGGAATTTGGGGGAGGGGCACTGGGAATACGATAGGTGGAAGGAGGTGAGGGTGAAGGTGATAGGCCGGAGAGGGGGTGGGGGCGGAGAGGTCGGAAAGAAGATTGCAGGTCAAGAGGGCGGTGCTGAATCTGGGGGTTGGGACTGAGATAAAGTGGGGGGAGGGGAAATGAGGAAGCTGGAGAAATCTACATTCATCCCTAGCTCTCTCTGTTCTACAAGGTAAAAACAAGGACTCCAGATGCTGGAAACCAGAGTCTAGGTTAGAGTGGTGCTGGAAAAGCACAGCAGTACAGGCAGCATCTGAGGAGCAGGAAAATCGACGTTTCGGGCAAAAGCCCTTCATCAGGAATACAAGCAGAGTGTCTGCAGGATGGAGAGAAAAATGAGAGGAGGGTGGGGGTGGGGAGAAAGTAGTGGAGAGTACAATAGGTGAATGGGGGTGGGGAGGGAGGTGATAGGTCAGAGAGGAGGGTGGGAGAAGGTAGCAAAGAGTACAATGAGTGGATGGGGGTGATAGGTCAGAGAGGAGGGTGGAGTGGATAGGTGGAGAGGAAGATAGGCAGGTAGGACAGGTCATGGGGACAGTGCTGAGCTGGAAGGTTGGAGCTGGGATGAGGTGGGGGAAGGGGAAATGAGGAAACTGGTGAAGTCCACATTGATGCCCTGGGGTTGAAGTATTCTGAGGCGGAAGATGAGGCGTTCTTCCTCCAGGCGTTTGGTGATGAGGGAGCGGCGGTGAAGGAGGCCCAGGACCTCCATGTCCTCGGCAGAGTGGGATGGGGAGTTGAACTGTTGGGCCACAGGGCGGTGGGGTTGATTGGTGCGGGTGTCCCGGAGATGTTCCCTAAAGCGCTGTGCGAGGAGGTGTCCAGTCTCCCCAATGTAGAGGAGACTGCATCGGGAGCAATGGATACAATAAATGATATTGGTGGATGTGCAGGTGAAACTTTGATGGATGTGGAAGGCTCCTTTGGGGCCTTGGATGGAGGTGAGGGAGGAGGTGTGGGCGCAGGTTTTGCAATCCCTGCGGTGGCAGGGGAAGGTGCCAGGACAGGAAGGTGGGTTGTTGGGGGGCGTGGACCTGACCAGGTAGTCACGGAGGGAACAGTCTTTGTGGAAAGCAGAAATTGGTGGGTAGGGAAATATATCCCTGGTGGTGGGTTCCGTTTGGAGGTGGCAGAAATGTCTGCAGATGATGTGGTTGATGCGAAGGTGTAATGTATAAGATGCCGGATCGGTTCATTCCAAAAAGGAAGAAAGATCCTATGAGGAGGCAGGGGTGGCCATGGCTGATGAGGGAAGTTAAGGACCATATAAAGTCAAAAGAGAAAGAGTATAACATAGCAAATTTTGGATTAGTGGTGCTGGAAGAGCACAGCAGTTCAGGCAGCATCTGAAGAGCTCCTTGGATGCTGCCTGAACTGCTGTGCTCTTCCAGCACCACTAATCCAAAATCTGGTTTCCAGCATCTGCAGTCATTGTTTTTACCTGTAACATAGCAAAGATAAGTGGGAAAACGGAGGACTGGGAAGCTTTTAAAGAACAACAGAGGATAACTAAGAAGGAAATACGCAGAGAAAAAATGAGGTACGAAGATAAACTGGCCAAAAATATAAAGGAGGATATTAAAAGCTTTTTTAGGTATGTGAAAGGGAAAAAAATGGTTAAGACTAAAATTGGGCCCTTGAAGACAGAAACAGGGGAACAAAGAAATGGCAGGAGAGTTGAATTGGTACTTCAGATCTGTGTTCACTGGGGAAGACACAAGCAATCTCCCTGAGGTAACAGTGGCTGAAGGACCTGAACTGAAGGGAATTTATATTTGCCAGAAATTGATGTTGGAGAGACTGTTAGGTCTGAAAGTTGATAAGTCCCTGGGGCCTGATGGTCTACATCCCAGGGTACTGAAGGAGGTGGCTTGAGAAATCGTGGTGATTATTTTCCAGAGTTCAATAGATTCAGGATCAGTTCCTGCGGATTGGAGGGTGGCTAATGTTGTACCACTTTTTAAGAAAGGCGGGAGAGAGAAAGCAGGAAATTATAGACCAGTTAGTCTGACCTCAGTGATGGGAAAGATGCTGGAGTATATTATAAAGGATGACATTACGACACATCTGGATCGCAGTAACAGGATAGGTCAGAGTCAGCATGGATTTATGAAGGAGTAATCATGCTTGACTAATCTTCTGGAATTTTTTGAGGATGTAACTCTGAAGATGGACAAGGGATAATCCAGTGGATGTAGTGTACCTGGACTTTCAGAAAACCTTTGATAAAGTCCCACATAGGAGGTTAGTGAGCAAAATTAGGGTGCATAGTATTGGGGGCAAAGTACTAACTTGGATTGAAAGTTGGTTCGCTGACAGGAAACAAAGAGTAGTGATAAATGGCTCCCTTTCGGAATGGCAGGCAGTGACCAGTGGGATACCGCAGGGATCAGTGCTGGGACCGCAGCTTTTTACAATATATATTAATGATATAGAAGATGGTATTAATAGTAACATTAGCAAATTTGCTGATGATACAAAGTTGGGTGGCAGGGTGAAATGTGATGAGGATGTTAGGAGATTACAGGGTGACCTGGACAGGTTAGGTGAGTGGACAGGTGCATGGCAGATGCAGTTTAATGTGGATAAATGTATGGTTATCCACTTTGGTGGCAAGAACAGGAAGGCAGGTTACTACCTAAATGGAATCAATTTAGGTAAAGGGGCAGTACAGAGAGATCTGGGTGTTCTTGTACACCAGTCAATGAAGGTAAGCATGCAGGTACAGCAGGTAGTGAAGAAGGCTAATAGCATGCTGGCCTTCATAACAAGAGGGATTGAGTATTGAAGCAAAGAGGTTCTTCTGCAGCTGGAATATTATGTGCAGTTCTGGTCTCCAAATTTGAGGAAAGACATTCTGGCTATTGAGGGAGTGCAGCATAGGTTCATGAGGTCAATTCCTGGAATGGCGGGACTATCTTGTGTTGAAAGATTGGAACGACTGGGCTTGTATACCCTTGAGTTTAGAAGACTGAAAGGGGATCTGATTGAGACGTATAAGATTATTAAAGGATTGGACACTCTGGAGGCAGGAAGCATGTTTCCGCTGATGGTTGAGTCCCGAACCAGAGGACACAGCTTAAAAATAAGGGGGAGGCCATTCAGGACAGAGATGAGGAGAAACTTCTTCACCCAGAGAGTGGTGGATGTGTGGAATGCTCTGCCCCAGAGGGCAGTGGAGGCCCAGTCTCTGGATTCATTTAAGAAAGAGTTGGATAGAGCTCTCAAGGATAGTGGAATCAAGGGTTATGGAGATAAGGCAGGAACAGGATACTGATTAAGGATGATCAGCCATGATCATATTGAATGGTTGTGCGGGCTCGAAGGGCAGAATGGCCTACTCCTGCACTATTGTCTATTGTCTATTGAAGGTAGGTAGGATGGAAGGTGAGCACCAGGGGTTCTGTCCTTGTTACGGTTGGAGGGTTTTGTACTGTTTGTCCTGTTCGGTTCCGAACTCTTCTGGTTTAAAGGTGGTCTGGAGTCCGTGTGGGATGAGTTTTTCGTACTGTTTGTCCTGTTCAGTTCCAATTCCCTCCAATGCATCTCATCCACATCCTGCCCCTCCGCCCTCAAACCTACCCCTTCAACCATCCCTGTGGAACACTGCTGATCACAGGCCTCCAGTCCAAAATACAATTCTCCACCACCATCCTCTGTCTCCTACCATCAAGCCAGTTGGCAAACTCTCCCTGGATCTCATGTAATCTAACTTTATTAATTAGTCTACCATGTGAAACCTTGTCAAGGGCTTTACTAAAACTCATGTATACAATGTCTGCCAGTCTGCTTTCATCAATCTTTTTGCTTACCTCCTCAAAAAACTTTCTCCATGAGACATGATTTCCCATGCACAAAACTACTCTGACTATCCCTAATCAATCCTGGCCTCTCCAAATGCAAGTAAATCCTATCTTTCAGAATCATTTCCAACGACTGATAAACCAGCAATATCAGACTCAAAGATCGATCGTTCCCAGGTTTCTCCTTACAGCCTGTCTTAAAAAAAGATGTTATATTAGCCACCCGCCAGTCCTTTTGCACCTCACCCATGTTTATTAATGATTTCTGTTAAGGGGCTCGGCAACCTCTTCTGTAACTTCCCACAAAATCCTGGGATACACTTGGTCAGGTTCTGGAAATTTATCTACCTTTATGTTTTCTAAAACCTCCAGCACTTCCTCTTCTGTAATGTAACCTGTTTTTCAAACATTAATTTTTATTTCCCTGTGTTCTCTAGCCTCCATTTCTTTCTCCACAGTAAAAACTGATACAAAATATTCATTTGTATCTCTCTCATCTCCTAGGGTTCAACTCACAGATGACCTTGTTGATCTTTAAGGGGCTCTATTCTCTCTCTAGTTGCCCTGTTGCTCTTAATGTCCTTGTAGAATCTTTTTTGAATTAGCTTTAACCTTATCTGCCAAAGCTATCTTATATCCTTGTTTTGTTCTCCTGATTTCCCTCTTAAGAATGCCCCTACACTCTTGATGCTCTACAAGAGATTCATTTGATCCCAGCTGTCTATTTCTAATGTATGATTCTTTATTATTGATGACAAGAGCCTCAAGATGTTTTTTTATTGATCCCATCCTCAAGCTTTCCAGTTAATTGTGTCAGTTACAGTTCAGTGAGCAGGACTCCCATTTCATCCCCCAAATGGTTGTGGGTTCACGTTCCACTCTGGAGACATGAGGACAATGTTTAACCTCTCCTTCCTACAGGATGAGGTTCCGAGCTGCGTCAAGAAGTTCACCATCATCCCGGTGCCAAAGAAAAATCAGGCAGCATGCCTCAATGACTACCACCCAGTGGCTCTGGCCTCCATCATTATGAAGTGCTTCGAGCGGTTAGTCATGGCTCACACCAACTCCAGCCTCCCAGATTGCCGTGATCCTTTACAATTCACCGACCATCGCAACAGGCCCACGGCAGACACCACCTCCCTGGCCCTACGCTCACCTCTTGAACATCTGGACAACAAGGATACCTCCGTCAGGCTCCTACTTATTGACTACAGCTCAGCCTTCAGCAGCATAATTTCAAACAAACTCATCTCCAAACTCTGAGATCTAGGGCACAGCTTCCCCCTCTGTAACTGGATCCTCAACTTCCTGACTCATAGACTGCAATCAGCAAGAATAGGCGAGAACACCTTCTCCAGCATAATCCTCAGATCCAGGCCCTGCAAGGCTGCGTCCTCAGCCCTTTACTGTTCGCGTTATACACTCATACCTGTGTGGCCAAATTCCACACCAACTCCATTTATAGGTTTGCTGATGACACCATCATTGTATGTCAGATCTCAAACAATATCGAGACAGAATACAGGAAAGAGATTGACATTTCCACAGCATGGTGTAAAGACAACAATCTCCCCATCAACACCAACAAAACGAAGGAGCTGGACATTGATTTCAGGAAGTGGAGTGGAGGGCGTGCCCCTGGCTGCATCAATGGAGCTGAGGTGGAGATGTTGACAGCATCAAGTTCCTGGGAGTGACAATCATCAACAATCTGTCCTGGTCCAACCACATCAACACGACTGTCAAGAAAGCGCAACAACATCCCTACTTTCTCAGGAGGCTAAGGAAATTCAGCATATTCACAAGGAATTCTGGTCTCCCTCCTATAGGAAGGATGTTGTGAAACTTGAAAGGGTTCAGAAAAGATTTACAAGGATGTTGCCAGGGTTGGAGGATCTGAGCTACAGGGAGAGGCTGAACAGGCTGGGGCTGTTTTCCCTGGAGAGGAGGCTGAGGGGTGACCTTATAGAGGTTTACAAAATTATGAGGGGCATGGATAGGATAAATAGACAAGGTCTTTTCCCCGTGGTAGGGGAATCCAGAATTAGAGGACATAGATTTAGGTTGAGAGGGGGAAAGATTTAAAAAGCACCTAAAGGGCAACTTTTTCATGCAGAGGGTGGTGTGTGTATGGAGTGAGCTGCCAGAGGAAGTGGTGGAGACTGGTAAAATTACAGCATTTAAAAGGCACCTAGATGGGTATATGAATAGGAAGGATTTAGAGGGATATAGACCAAATGCTGGCAAATGGGACTAGATACATTTAAGATATCTGGTCAGCATGGACAAGTTGTTTCTGTGCTATACATCTCTGTGACTCTATGACTCTCATCAATTTTTATCGATGCACAATAGAAAGCATCCTATCTGGATACATCACTGCGTGGTACAACAACTGCTCTTCCTAGACTAAAAGAAACTACAGAGAGCTATGAACACAACCCAGTCCACCACCCAAACCAGCCTTCCTTCCTCCCATTGACTCCGTCTACACTTCCTGCCACCTTGGGAAAGCAGCCAACATCAACAAAGAGCCCTCCCACCCCGGTTACACTCTCCTCCACCCTCTTATGTTAGGTGGAAGATATAAAACTTTGAAAACATGTACCGACAGATTCAAGAACAGCTTCTTCCCCGCTGTTATCACACTTTTGAATGAACCTCTCAAATGTTAATTGTATCTCTCTCTCTCTGCACCTTCTCTGTGGCTGGAACACTGTATTCTTCACTCTCTTTTGTTACCCAGATGAACTTTGTGTGACACAATCTGCCTGTGTCGCACGCAAACCAACACTTTTCACTGTATCTCGGTGCATGTGACAACAATAAATCAAACGCAAATTCAATGTCTGGGCAGATGGTATTGACCAGTCTAATGGCAGTTCCTCAAGATGAGGATGATTCATCCTGGAAATGGATGAGTGACTGTAAGATATCCAGCCCTTCCTTATGAATGGGGCCTGTCCAAAACATCGATTTTCCTGTTCCTTGGCTTCTGCCTGACCTGCTGTGCATTTCCAGCACCACTCTAATCTTGACTGTGAGATATCCATGATAGTTGTAAGATTCTCTGATGGCTGTTACCTTCCTGATCCTCTGCTCCTGTAATGTGACAGGTTTTCCCCACAGCGAGGACATTGAGGTCATGGTGGAGGTATCTTATAGGTTTGAGCAGCTGCCATTATGGAAAATAAAGAACATGAAAGCCTGGGAAAGGTTAAAGCATGAAGACCACTGGCAATCTGTGGGGTCTGTGAAAGGCAGGATGGGATAAGAATAGTGGAATGCTCTTACACCAATTAGCAGAGTAAGGTTAAGGCTGAAAGGTCATTATGGCGAGATGAGATAACAGTTAGTAAAGGTAGTCTCCCTATTAAGTGTCATTGTGACAAGATTGGGGCCATAAATATTTGGGACATGACATTAAATATCTAATTAATAGTTAGTGGAGTCAGCTTGACACAGGAGACTATTGCAATAGATGGAATATCCAAATATCTATCATGACAGGTTAATCTGGAATGGAAGATCACTGTAGCAGAGGTAATAATGAATATCTAACCATGACATTAGGAAAGTATAAAGTAGGATCTGGAATGAAAGACCATTGTTACAAGAGTTAGCAATAAATATCTAACCGTGACATAAGAAGAACATTAAGTAGAATGTACAACTAAAGAGATAATGGGAACTAACATCCCTGGTTTATTGTGTAGCTAGAGTGAGGGACTTTGATTAATGTTGTTAGATATGATGATAAGCTAACAGAAACATGATAAAAAAAGATATAAAAATCCACAGACCCTGACATTCGTGGGCATTCGAGAATCTGCTTTCTCAGTGTCAAATAAAAGACCTACTTCTTGAAGAACTCTCTGCATCTCCTGGTGATTCTCTAGATTTTCTCCACAACACCATCTCTGTGTCTCTCCCAGTGTTCTCTGTTTGTAGCTGCTGTTATTAGCTGGAAGGTTTTGACATAAATTTTGAGAATGAATCAACATTTTGGTGCTGAGTTGGCATGTGCTTCCCAGGCATTGATGTTGATGAAGCTGATCTCTTGGAAGCATTAAGATTGTCCTCGAAATTTTATACCTTTGGCCCTCTTGTGAGCAGGTTCTCTGGAGTGGTTCTGAGTTGAGCTCCTGTTTGGGCTTTCTGATGTTTTGTTCATTCCAATCTGTTGACAGGAGATTATCATGGCTGCTGCCCTTACAATGCCGGAGGATATTCACATTGGCTGCTTCATTCTGTGTCCTATGACCCTGCCCCACGAGTTACTTGATGAAGGAGCAGTGCTCTGAAAGCTTGTACTTCCGAATAAACCTGTTTTTTTTTCAGATCTCCAGCATCTGCAGTTCTTTGTTTTGTTAAATAATCCAAAATGACTGTTCTTCATTATCACATTAAGTGAGAAATCTCCTGAGGAAAACAAAGATAAGGGAGTAAATTACACTAACAACGCAATTTAATGTCTGATTCCAAAATCATTAAGATTCATGTACATTGTGCAATGTGTATAGCTGACATTTCACTTGAACAGGAACTTGACACTGGAAATGGTGATGACTTTGAAGAAGAGCAGAGTTATTTGTATCAGTGTTCTGCCCAATATTCATCTGTAGAGAGAAAGGGAGGGCTGCAGATGCAGGAGATCAGAGTCGAGAGTGTAGTGCTGGAAAAGCACAGCAGGTCAGGCAGCATCCGAGGAGCAGGAGAATCGACATCTCGGACATAAGCACTTCATCAGGAATGAGCGTGGAAATACTGTGCTTTTCCAGCACCACACTCTCAACAATATTCATCCACAACCAACATCTTTTGATGGCAGTATTTATTACTTATTTTAACATCAGTATTAATTGGTTATTTTCACATTTCAGTTTGTGACATCTTGCCTCTGTAAATTAGCTGTCATATTTCCTGTATTACAATAATAGCTATATTTCAAAATTAGTTCATTGACTGTGAAGTGATTTATGATACCCTAAAAGGTGCTATATAAATGCAAGCATTTCTTTTCTTAAAGCGTCAGTGTCACGGCCTGCAGAGTTGGTCGATGTATTGGAAGAGATTCTATGATTCTATGAAAACCTTGGAGCATTTCTTTATGATGATCAAGTACCAGTTTTATGGACTGCAAGGGCCAAGAAGGTAACTTATTAACTCCGTCTCAAGGATAATTACAGAGATGGACAATAAACTGTTGGCCCAGCCAGTGGCACACTCAACTTACAATCATAGAGTCATAGAGATGTACAGGATGGAAACAGACCCTTCGGTCAAACCCATCCATGCTGACCAGATATCCCAACCCAATCTAGTCCCACCTACCAGCACCCGACCCATATCCCTCCAAACCTTTCCTATTCATATATCCATCCAAATGCCTTTTAAATGTTGCAATTGTACTGGCCTCCACCACTTCCTCTGGCAGCTCATTCCATACATCTAGCAGCTTCTATGTGAAAATGTTGCTCCTTAGCTCTCTTTTATATCTTTCCCCTCTCACCCTAAACCTATGACCTCTAGTTCTGGACTCCCCCACCCCAGGGAAAAGTCTTTGTCTATTTATCCTATCCATGCCCCTCATAATTTTGTAAACCTCTATAAGGTCACCCCTCAGCCTCCGACGCTCCAGGGAAAACAGCCCCAGCCTGTTCAGCCTCTCCCTGTAGCTCAAATCCTCCAACCCTGGCAACATCCTTGCAAATCCTTTCTGAACCCTTTCAAGTTTCACAACATCTTTCCGATAGGAAGGTGACCAGAATTGCATGCAATATTCCAACAGTGGCCTAACCAATGTCCTGTACAGCCGCAACATGACCTCCCACCTCCTGTACTCAATGCTCTGACCAATAAAGGAAAACATACCAAATGCCTTCTTCGCTATCCTCCCTACATGCGAGTCCACTTTCAAGGAGCTATGAACCTGCACTCCAATGACTCTTTGTTTAGCAACACTCCCTAGGACCTTACCATTAAGTGTATAAGTCCTGCTAAGATTTGCTTTCCCAAAATGCAGCACTTCGCATTTATCTGAATTAAACTCCGTCTGCCACTTCTCAGCCCATTGGCCCATTTAATCAAGATCCTGTTGTAATCTGAGGTAACCTTCTTTGCTGTCCACTGCACCTCCAATTTTGGTGTCATCTGCAAACTTACTAACTGTACCTCTTATGCTCGCATCCAATTCATTTATGTAAATGACAAAAAGTAGAGGACCCAGCACCGATCCTTGTGGCACTCCACTGGTCACAGGCCTCCAGTCTGAAAAACAACCCTCCACCACCACCCTCTGTCTTCTACCTTTGAGCCAGTTATGTATCCAACCTTCTGAATCTCAACCTTTTCCCTTCCTATATCGTTGGTTCCACAATGGACAATGACCTCTTGCTGGTCCCTCTTCCCCTTGAGAACATTCTGCACCTTCTCTGAGACATCCTTGATCCTGGCACCAGGGAAGCAACACACCATTCTGATTTGTCACTGCTGGCCACAGTAACGTCTGTCTATACCTCGGTCTAGAGAGTCCCCTAACACAAATGATCTCTTTGGAATCTGATGTATCCCCATTACATTACAGCCAGTCTCAATACCAGAAACTTGGCTGTTTGTGCTATGTTCCCCTGAGAATCCATCACCCCCTACATTTTCCAAAACAGCATACTTGTTTGAAATGGGTATAGTCACAGAAGGCTCCTATACAAGCTGCCTACCTCTCTTACCTTTCCTGGAGTTAACCCATCTATGTGACTGTATCTGAGACTTTCCCCCCTTCCTATAACTGCCATCCATCACATACTGTTGCTGTTGTAAATTCCTCATTGCTCCTAATTGTCTGTCCGACCGATCCATTCAATCTGATAAGATTCGCAACCAACAGCATTTATCGCAGTAACCCTTAAACTCTCTTTAAGCTCCCACATCTGACAAGAAGTACATATCACTGTACTAAAAGCCATTTTTGCTCCTTCACAATCTACAGACCCAGAAAATAACACCGTCTTATTCCTCTACAAAACACTGCCCCAGATTAAAATAATAGTTATGGCTCATATTTTAAGTTTAATCAAGAGACATATCTCAAAAAAACATATAATCAAGAAAGAACCCAGTCTACTCACTACTGCAGACTTTCTGTAGCTCCCACTTAAAAACAACACACTTATCTGCTTCTGTGCTGTGAATTTCACCCAAACAGTTCCTCCAAGATCAGTTGTGAATTTCACTGTTTGTTAATTTTCCCAGATGCACGCCGATGTCCAGCAATACATGAATACAAACAACAAAGGCAGTAACTGTGCAGGTTCACTGCTGTGTCAGTTTCTTTCTCTCTCTCAACTTCTGAATGAACAAAGTAATTTTCCTTTTTCTCACTAATATTCCTCCTTCCTGCTTACCTTTGGAAGGGTTAACTCACATTCCTGATCTGATGCCATAGGCTTCATAGGTTTCCTGGCTAAGTTTTGACAGTGAGTGTTGGCATGTTATTCCGGCCTAAAGGTTTCATATTTTAAAAAAAAACTGATTCTATCATTTCCCAGTGCCCATAATCACAAAGTTCAAGCAAGAATTCAATTATCACAGTAACAAAAGCAGACAGGAGATAAATATCAGTCCTTATAGGTTGTCTGTCCACAATACAGCATCAGATAGCACTCTTAATGCTGTTTGTGTTTGAGATTCTGATTAGTTCTGTCTTGAAATTCACTGTTTTCTTGACCCACTCCCCATAATGGTGTTCTATTTGACTCACTTGCTGCCCTTTGTCCCTTCGGCATATTTGGCTTTCTTTTGTCTTTCAGTGATCAATATGACCCCATGTGCTTAAACTCTGAACATGACTGAATGGCGTCTTTCAATCAACATTGCCCAAACATTTGAGTGGGAGCAGCGGCCGAGGAAAAACGAACCCGGGAGACTACAGCTAAGGTAAGACAGTTTGTTTCAAAATTACTTACCTGTAGCGGGCAGCGGAAGTGAGGTTGGAGCGCGTAGCTGGGCGGGAAGGCAAGTGATTAGTATTTGAGTGGGTGTGTTCTAGACCCCAGGTCCTACTTCCGTAGGGCCTCCCTCCCACCCTCCTCCTCTAACCTAACTTTAAAGTCCACAGGTTATTGACTCAGTGTTCTTGTTTTTGGAGACAGTGTACAGTCATGGCAGCGCAGGCGGTGGAATGTTCCTCCTGCAGGATGTTTGAGGTAGGGCTAACCACCGATACTCCTGCCGACTTCGTGTGCAGGAAATGCAGTCAGATCCTGATCCTCACCGAACGAGTTAGGGAACTGGAACTGGAGCTGGATGAGCTGAGGATTATTCGAGAGGCTGAGAGGGTGATCGATAGAAGCTACAGGGACATAGTTACGCCGGAGAACAGAGGTAGCTGGGTAACAGTTAGAGGTGGGAAGGGGAAGAAACAGGCAGTTCAGGGTTCCCCTGTGGTCGTTCCCCTAAAAAATAAGTATACAGCTTTGGAAACTGTTGGGGGGGACAGCCTTGCAGGTGTAAGCTGCAGTGAAGGGGTCTGTGGCTCTGAGATTCAGAAGGGAAAGGGGGAGAAGAGGAGAGCGCTAGTTATAGGGGACTCTCTAGTTAGAGGGACGGACAGGCGGTTCTGTGGACATGGGCGAGACTCTCGGATGGTTTGTTGCCTCCCAGGTGCTAGGGTCCGAGACGTCTCGGACCGTGTCTTCAGAATCCTTAAGGGGGAGGGTGTGCAGCCAGAAGTCGTGGTACACATTGGCACCAACTACATAGGTAGGAAGAGGGGTGGGGAGGTCATTCAAGAGCTCAAGGAGTTAGGCTGGAAGCTAAAAGCTAGGACAGACAGAGTCGTCATCTCTGGGTTGTTGCCGGTGCCACGTGACAGAGAGGCAAAGAATAGGGAGAGAGTGCAGTTGAACACGTGGCTGCAAGGATGGTGTAGGAGGGAGGGCTTCAGATATTTGGACAATTGGACTGCATTCTGGGGAAGGTGGGACCTGTATAAACAGGACGGGTTGCACCTGAACCAGAAGGGCACCAATATCCTGGGGGGTAGGTTTGCTAGCACTCTTCGGGGGGGTTTAAACTAATTTGGCAGGGGGGTGGGATCCGGACTTGTAGTCCAGCAAGTAAGCTAGCTGTGTGTCAGGATGTCCAAGACTGTAGGGAGGCTGTGGAGAAGGTAGCACTGACAGGGACTACTTGCGGACACAGAGATTGGCTCAAGTGTGTATACTTCAATGCAAGGAGTATCAGAAATAAGGTAGGTGAACTTAAGGCGTGGATCGGTACCTGGGACTACGATGTTGTGGCCATCACGGAAACATGGATAGATGAGGGACAGGAATGGCTGTTGGAGGTTCCTGGTTACAGATGTTTCAGTAAGATTAGGGAGGGTGGTAAAAAAGGAGGGGGGGTGGCATTGCTAATTAGAAATGGTATAACGGCTGCAGAAAGGAAGTTTGAGGGGGATCTGCCTCTGGAGGTAGTATGGGCTGAAGTCAGAAATAGGAAAGGTGCAGTCACCTTGTTGGGTGTTTATTATAGGCCCCCCAATAGCAGCAGAGATGTGGAGAAACAGATTGGGAAACAGATTTTGGAAAGGTGCAGAAGCCACAGGGTCGTAGTCATGGGCGACTTCAACTTCCCAAATATTGATTGGAAGCTCTTTAGATCAAGTAGATTGGATGGGGCGGTGTTTGTGCAGTGTGTCCAGGAAGCTTTTCTAACGCAGTATGTAGATTGTCCAACCAGAGGGGAGGCCATATTGGATTTGGTACTCGGTAATGAACCGGGACAAGTGGTGGGCTTGTTAGTGGGTGAACATTTTGGTGATGGCGACCACAATTCTGTGACTTTCACCTTGGTTATGGAGAGAGATAGGTGCGCACAACAAGGAAGTTTTTACAATTGGGGGAAGGGAAATTACGATGCTGTAAGACAGGATTTGAGGAGCATACGTTGGGAGCATAGGCTGTCAGGGAAGGATGTGGTGGAAATGTGGGACTTTTTCAAGGAGCAGATACGACGTGTCCTTGATATGTATGTACCGATCAGGCAGGAAAGAAATGGTCGTGTGAGGGAGCCTTGGTTGACGAGGGAGGTTGAATGTCTAGTAAAGAGGAAGAAGGAGGCTTACATAAGGTTGAGGAAACAAGGTTCAGACAGAGCAGTGGAGGGATACAGGATAGCCAGAAGGGACCTGAAGAAAGGGATTAGGAGAGCTAAGAGAGGGCATGAAAAATCCCTGGCGGATAGGATCAAGGATAACCCCAAGGCATTCTATGCGTATGTGAGAAACCTGAGAATGACGAGAACGAGGGTAGGTCCGATCAAGGACAGTGGTGGGAGACTGTGTATTGAGTCGGAAGAGATAGGAGATGTCTTGAACAAGTACTTCTCTTCAGTATTTACGAACGAGAGGGACCGTATTGTTGAAGAGGAGAGTGTGAAACGGACTGATAAGCTAGAAGAGATACCTGTTAGGAAGGAAGATGTGTTGGACATTTTGAACAACTTGAGGATAGACAAGTCCCCCGGGCCTGACGGGATATATCCTAGGATTATGTGGGAAGCAAGAGAGGAAATTGCAGTACCGTTGGCAATGATCTTCTCGTCTTCACTGGCAACTGGGGTGGTACCAGGGGACTGGAGAGTAGCGAATGTTGTGCCCCTGTTCAAAAAAGGGAATAGGGATAACCCCGGGAATTACAGGCCAGTTAGTCTTACTTCTGTGGTAGGCAAAGTAATGGAAAGGGTACTGAGGGATAGGATTTACGAGTATCTGGAAAGACACTGCTTGATTAGGGACAGCCAGCACGGATTTGTGAAGGGTAGGTCTTGCCTTACAAGTCTTATTGAATTCTTCGAGGAGGTGACCAAGCATGTGGATGAGGGTAGAGCAGTGGATGTAGTGTACATGGATTTTAGTAAGGCATTTGATAAGGTTCCCCATGGTAGGCTTATGCGGAAAGTCAGGAGGCATGGAATAGAGGGAAATTTGGCCAATTGGATAGAAAACTGGCTAACCGGTCGAAGTCAGAGAGTGGTGGTAGATGGTAAATATTCAGCATGGAGTCCAGTTACAAGTGGAGTTCCGCAGGGATCAGTTCTGGGTCCTCTGCTGTTTGTAATTTTTATTAATGACTTAGAGGAGGGAGTCGAAGGGTGGGTCAGTAAATTTGCAGATGATACAAAGATAGGTGGAGTTGTGGACAGTGAGGAGGGCTGTTGTCGGCTGCAGAGGGACTTAGATATGATGCAGAGCTGGGCTGAGGAGTGGCAGATGGAGTTCAACCCTGCCAAGTGTGAGGTTGTCCATTTTGGAAGAACAAATAAGAATGCGGAATACAGGGTTAATGGTAGGGTTCTTGGTCAGGTGGAGGAACAGAGGGATCTTGGGGTCTATGTACATAGATCTTTGAAGGTTGCCACTCAGGTGGATAGAGTTTGTAAGAAGGCCTATGGAGTATTATCGTTCATTAGCAGAGGGATTGAATTCAAGAGTCGTGGGGTGATGTTGCAGCTGTACAGGACTTTGGTTAGGCCACATTTGGAGTACTGTGTGCAGTTCTGGTCGCCTCACTTTAGGAAAGATGTGGAAGCTTTGGAGAGGGTGCAGAGAAGATTTACCAGGATGTTGCCTGGAATGGAGAGTAGGTCGTACGAGGATAGGTTGAGAGTTCTCGGCCTTTTCTCGTTGGAACGGCGAAGGATGAGGGGTGACTTGATAGAGGTTTATAAGATGATCAGAGGAATAGATAGAGTAGACAGTCAGAAACTTTTTCCCCGGGTACAACAGAGTGTTACAAGGGGACATAAATTTAAGGTGAAGGGTGGAAGGTATAGGGGAGATGTCAGGGGTGGGTTCTTTACCCAGAGAGTGGTGGGGGCATGGAATGCGCTGCCCGAGGGAGTGGTGGAGTCAGATTCATTGGCGACCTTTAAGCGGCATTTGGATAGGTACATGGATGGGTGCTTCATCTAGGATAGAAGTTCGGCACAACATCGTGGGCCGAAGGGCCTGTTCTGTGCTGTATTGTTCTATGTTCTATATTGTTCTATGTTCTATGTTCTATGTTCTATCTTTAGCATACACCTTCATGCCTCTTCCAGATGAAAAGACCCGTCCTTACACAGCAAGACCAACAGAAATCCCTGATCCAGATGGAATGAACTATTCCTGACTTCTAATGTTAAGGACATTAGCAAAGATTGAGTAATGAGCAATATTGAGTCCAAATAGCTCCAACCATTGATTCCACGACACTTCTCGCTTCCTCGGGAAGGCAGCCAACATCAAAGACCCTTCCTAACCCAGTTATAATCTCTTCCAACTTCTTCCGTCAGGCAGAAGATACAAACGCTTAAACATACATACCAACAGATTCAAGAACAGCTTCTTCCCTGCTATTATTGGACTTCTGACTGGAAATCTCAAATTTCAAGCCTAATGTTGATCTTGCATTTTGTGCACCTTCTCTGCAGCCACAATAGTGTATTCCATGCTCTGTTCTATCATCCTGTGATCTGCCAGTACTGCACACAAAACAAAACTTTTGACTGTACCTGGGTACATGTGGCATAAATAAATCAAATCAAATCAAATTTTTTAAAAAAATCACCTTATACAGATGAACAGCACCAAAAGGCTGTCAAATTCATGAGGGACCTTACTGAATAAGATTGGCTACTAATTTAGGAATAGAATGTGAAACACTTTCATGCAGTCTCCGCAAACTCTCAAACTTTGGATTTGTAAAATTCAGCATAATTCTTGGATTTATTGGCCTGTCTCGTCTTGAGTAGAGCCAGCATGAACATGATGGGCCAAAAGCCCTTCTTCTGTGCTTTAATCATGCTGTGATCTCATGAACTCTGTTACATATGTGTCATTGCTTTCTGAGAATCTCACTGGGGAATTATCACCATTGTGAAGACGCAAACTTTCTGGCTGTTCTTCTATTTATTTTGGTAATGGAAGTTAACAGAAAATAATTATTGCATCAAATTAATTCAAGACAGATCCCTGCAGAGTTCCTGATTGCTGTGGACTGTCACTGGGCCACATCGAACAGAAAGGTCTCAGGACAGTGCTGACTGAGCTGTTTCAGCGATGGGAGAACTCAGAACACTCAGTAATCTTACCAAACCTGTAGAATAGAACCCGTGAATCCAGCATGGCAAGACAGTTTGATGCAAAGGACAGATTAAAGTTCCAGAAAAAGGTTGTGGAGACAAGGGCTGACAAGACAATGTGCATCAACCTGGATTCTATCTTTGAGGAGGAGGGGAAATCCAAAGATGGAATACCTTTTGAGGAAAAGAAAAGGTTAATCCAAAGTAATTGTCAAACCTCAAATACAAAACAGGGATCTATTTACACAAACTAGTAAAATACAACTTCAAGATTTACTTTGTGAAGGCTTGATTAATTTTTAGTATTGAGATTATACATTTGCTTGTGAAGAACAACTTTATAGGGTGAGGAAACTTGATATAAATCTTTACAGAAAAATCACCTTGAGTGGACATTGGCTTCCCACACCCACACTAAAAATGGTCATTCATTCCTGACATACTAATTCCTTTGGTTAGACACAAAAGAAAACCAAAACATTTAGAGCCATCAGACCTCATCACAACCATCAAACCTGAAAAAATGCTTGGGGGAAATATCAATGTGGAAATATGCATGAATTTTGAAAGCTGAAAATGAGTTGTAATAATTAAAGAGTTAAAAATATTGTCCTCAAGTGAATTAATTGCTGCTGTACTCTCATCCATTCCAGCCTGACACAAACCTTTTGTATTTCTTGGGAGTTAATAGCATAGATATTGAATGTTGTTTCCAAAGGCTCCTTCATGTCAGGAAATAATTGTTTGATTTGTTTCCTGACCCTATGTGATATGAATCTATACCTGTTGCAATGTGTTAGAATATGACCTCCAGGAGCGCAAATCCATTCTGTACTTAAAAGAACCACGAAACCATATTCCTTCTGCTTTACCATTTCCATTAAATTTGAGTTATAACTCAGCTGATGTTTATAAGGTGAACATTGGGTCAGAACAAAGTGCTTTTCTGAGTAATGTGAGACTTGTATTCTCTTCCCTCTTTGTATAATCAATAAAATTGATAACCACAGCAATGGGTAAGGAACACATGGGCTAGACTCAAATTAACGGAGATTGAGCAAAATGACAATAACTCTTCTTTAATTCTTTTTGTGGGACTTCTTTGAAATTTGTAGCGTTGTTATTTTCTAATAAGTTTCTAGTCTGTATTTCTTAACATGTGCATGTCACAATCATAATTATTAACTGGTCCAGATGACTTTCTGTGCAAGCTTATTGATGAGGTTGCTATTTGTGAGAATTGTAGATGTTTATTATAAAGCTTTCCAATTAGTGAAACATTGACACTGGTCATTTATTCCAGATTATACAGCAGAAAGCGGCATAATGTTATACTCACTGATACCCAGGATCATGAGTACTACCAGCGAAATCTCTTCAACATATCTAAGTGAGGAATGATAAATACCTGAAAATGAAAGAAAAGTGAAACAGAATATTGTTGGAGGCAAAAAAAGGGTTAAACAAAGTAGATTTTTAAAAGCATTTTTACAAATGGTCTTTACATTGAGTTTGAAAAAGGAGAGCATTGCACAGTCTACACCCATGATGGGATTGTAGGTGTCAGCAGACATGTCGATGTACTATAGCAGAAAAATTAATAAAGCAACTAAAACAGAATTTCTCTTCAAAGTATGTCCTTTCTTTGTGTCAGACTAGCCTGGCTGATTATAATTCAACTACCATCCAAGGCACAATTTAACTACATTATAGCGATTACTGAATGAATGACAATATCTCAGGTTGGACTTCTTTAAGTCCCACCATCACTAAACATCTTCAAAACCACATCACTTTTGCCACTGAGAGGTGTTTATGAAGAGTGTGACAGCTCCAGCTCTGTAATAGTAGCCTGAAAGATTTGCACCTCCACTTTTCATTACACTTTAATTCCACACACCAAAACCCCTGACCATTTAATGGGAATGGTGTGGGTTTGATGCAAAAACAGAAATTGCTGGAGAAACTCAGCAGGTCTGGCAGCATCTGTAGACAGAGAAAGCAGAGTTCAAGATTCACGTCCAGTGACCTTTCTTCAGTTTTGTTTCGGACTTTTTTTTAGTTCTGAGTTTGATGGATGACTTTCCTGTAAATCTGTTTCACAATTTGGATAAAACAGCAGCTTATATACTTTAGTTTTTCCAGCTCTGTTTTTATATACCTAGGATTGGCTCAGTGACTCTGTGACATTGTCCATACCTTACTAGCAGTGGAGAAGGAGCATGCCTTATCCATGTCTACTTGAGGCCTTCTCTATCAGATCTATTCTGCACTGTCACATGATCGCACAATGATAATATCTGTTGTAGTTACTCTGTTGTCTCTTGTTTGTTAATTGCATTTGTGTTTCTTAGTGTCTCTTTCAAGGTAGGCACATTAGGTCAACGTAGTGTCATCATTCACAAAGAGGGCTCATTTCCTCTTTAATATGTTGACCAGGTCCTTAATTCAGCAATGCAACTCTGTCAGTGGCTTGTTCAGAGCTGAAAGTGGTAAACATGGCAATGAGAATAACTTCTCAAAGCAGCTGTGCTGATCTCATCTGTTTGTCAACCTATTCCAGATTGTATCAATACTACATTCACACTCAATGTGGTGATGAAAGGAGTTAGTTCAACCTTCATATAAAACTCACTCCAACTAAGCACCAGAGACAATCGAAAGTAAAAGTAGATTGCTTCTGGTGCAGTGATAGTATCTCCACTATCAGATCATTTATGATTCAGGAGGAGTCCATTTAAACTATCACTTCCATGTTATCTCACTGCAGAGGATTCCA